>NC_140450.1:13941384-14598884 GCF_963576455.1 Neolamprologus multifasciatus | reverse complement strand
TGTGGGAATGTGGATGGATGAAAAGGGCTTGGAAGGGGAGAGAGTGAGAATGCCTATTAAAGCAAGGGAAACACGACAGAATTTAGCTTTTTAAATACGCAAGTCTTTTATCACTGTTCAGTGTTTTATACTCCATGTGTTCTGAATCCAAAAAGTATCCCTGTTCATTTTCTCTATGAGAAAGAAAAATAGTTTTGGTTTTTAAAGTGCAGCTGGTTTTACAACCATCTGATGTGTGTGTGTGTGTGTGTGTGTGTGTGTGTGCACATTTGTGTGTAAGAGTGTGTCCAATTGTATCAAAGGTTCATTTTTTTTGGGCTCTCTAAGCCCCACATGTTTTTGATGTTCTCTCTTTCTCCCCCCTCTGTGGACCAGGGGCCACTCTCGAAACACAAGCTTGACATGCGCGCGCACACGCACACACGCACATACCGACAGACTAAATGTAGCAGCAAGAGTTACAAACATTTGCTCATTTGTATGTTTTTTACGGCTTAATAAGCTAGCTTTCTGCTCTACAACCAGGTGCACTATGTCAGCGTTTTTGTCTAGTTTAAGATTGTCTCAGTGCTGGAGTCTCCCACAGCTGGAGACATATAGGCTTTGATCACTGCAGATGCGAGTGGCTGCCATATTTGATCCACACTCAATCTACTGTGGATATTGTTAACAAACATGTGTTTCCTCTGCCAGCTGGCTTTCAGAATGGAAACGCATATCTCCATGGCAGTGTTGTGCAGTGTTAGGCTTTTGCAGCCAGCATTTCTTAGTTTGCAGATAATGCTAAGCGAAAGGGTAAATATCATAATTCATTGCTCTTTCTGTTTTACAAACTCCAATTACATTCATGCTGATAGAGCTTTTTGAATGTTGTATTGATAGATTTATATTAGGCATCCGTCTAATAAAACCGATAGCAACTATTCTCATCCAAGGGAACAAGCATTAAATGGACACAAATGCTCAACTAATCCAAAAAGGGAGGAAAAAATTCAAAGCAATTTAAGAATGGAGGGGCCTGAAGAGGCTTGAGAAGAAAAGTTAACTGCTAACTGAAGTTAATGGATGTGAAGCAGAAAACAGACAGTCAAAATAAATAGGAACACATAGTTTATTCACAGTTTAGATAAACATGTGAAGTGGTTATCTAAAGTTTACTCAAAGTAAAGCTAGGAGTTAAGTTTGTTAACTAAAAATATAGATAAAGAAATAAAATTGTTAGTTAAGCAAAATGTTATTTTTTCATATAAATGGTTAGCTAAAATGATAAATTTTGAGTTTGCAGTTAGCTAAAGGTATGGCCTGTAATTTAAATTGTTAACTAACTGTTAAAATGATTCTTTTCACTACTTCAACTGTTAAACTATAACTAAACAGTTTAAAGTGGTTTAAAATGATTACCCAAATGCATGTCTTGTAAGTGAAATTGTTAGCTAACTGTTAAAACAAATAAAAGTCAAAGTATGCTATGCTAAGTATGCTATTCAGTGCTAAATTAATAAAAAGTTTGAAATTAATAGTTTAAAAAATTGGTTGAAATTGAAATTGTTTCCTTAATGTATTAACAGCTTAAATATTGAGAAAGGTATCCACAGTTTGTTAGCTAATTGTTAACTAAAAATAATGAATAAACATTTAAATTAGCTCAGTAAAAGTTTAAAAGAACACTCTGAAATTAGAAGCTAATGGTATGGCTTGCTACTGAAATATTTAGCCAGATGTATTGATTAACAGTTGAAATGGTGAGATAAAAGTGAAATAAACAGAGTTTTAAATGACTAGCTGAAAGCATACCATGTCAATAAAATAGTAACTACTGAAATGATATAAATGTATAAATAAATGCTTGAAATTGTTGGCTAAATAGAAGGAATAAACCAATGAAAGTGGTCACCAAGTATGCAGGACTAACTAAAACTTGTTGGCAAATTATTAAAACTGTAAGACAACAGCTATTGACAACTAGTTGGGAGAGTTCACTAATCATAACTGAGCCTATATAAGCTGAATGCAATAGCTATGGCAAGTGGAAAGTAGTAAAAGTCTTGTGATATGCAAGATATTTAAATGAAGTTTCCAAATATGCTTTTCTAGAAGCTGCTTTAGGGACAATGCTGACATTTTATATTACCATTATTTTAGTCACCCGCTTTCTTATTCCACTCATTGAGGACAAAGAAAGAAGGGTGTCTATTTTGACCTCTGTTTAGCTTTCCTGAATAATCCTCCACTCATTTCCATCTATATCCTATAAAATATTCAACTCCTGCCCCTCCTTTCATACCAAATATAGAGCCCCAGAAAACACTTTGATATATGCGTTAATACATGCTTGATATCACATCGATGTATGCTCTCGGTCCTTTGATAAACATATTAAACATATGTATGTCTTTGCATGGTCCACATGAATTTCAGAGTTCTCTCTTGAGCGCATAAATGCATTCATAAGCTACTCCTGGCCTCTGCTAACCACTCCCATTATTAATAAATGCATGATCGCACGCTGTGCCTCAATATGTATGTGTGTGCCCATATGTGTGTCTCTTTCATATGCTCATAAGTGTGTGTTTTAGGCCACTGCTGGGAACCCCCACCTGGTTCATTCATATGTATTCTCGAATAATGACTAGCCACGCCTCTGGATGGTGCAGTCAGGACAAGATCAAACATTATATTCAAATGAGAGCCTGTATAATTCATACTAGAAAAGTCAAGCACGCTGCTCACTTCCTTATCTCTTTCTCAATTCCTTTTGCCGTGGATCAGCAGTTTCCTGCATCTAGATTTCTGTCAGGCCCATCTACTCTCACTCACAGTAATGGTAGTAGACTACAGCTGGTCCTGATCATACTGATAAGAGAACATGGGGTCTTTGGCAGGTGACTGCGGTCGAGTAAGTCTGTTTAACATAACTCCATCCTAAGTTTATTCATTCTTGTAGACAATGTGCGCAGTAGTGTCATTTAATAAAGAGCACACTTGGTGAACTAGCTGCTGTAGTACAAAACGTCGTGTTGCCTCTGTGTGTCTGTAGATCTGTAGACCAAGCAGCAACCTTCTTGACTAAAAACTCAATCCAATGCAGAAGCTTCAAACGCTGTACTACGTCATGTGGCTACCTTAGACTAGCCATTTTTACTCAAGCAAACCACAGTGAGAAGCATTATCCACAAATAGAGAAAACTTGGAATAGTGGTGAACCTATCCAAAAATGGCCATAATGAGCTCTAAGAGTGCATCGATGATTCATCGAGGAGGTCACAAAAGAACCCAGCGTATGATCTAAAGAACTGCAGGCCTTACTTGTCTCAGTTAAGGTCAGCTTTCATGATTCAGCAATACTAACAGTTGTGGTCATTTGTATATTCTTACATCTGGCTCAAAAGTAACACAGTATTTCATAAAAAGAACAACATACCAACAGTCAAACATGGTGGTGGTAGTCTCATAGTCTGGGACTACAGGACCTGGACCATCTCCAGCTGAGATCTATTAGCATCACCCTAAACAGACCTTTCATGCTTAAAAACCCTCCAAAATTAAACCAATTCTACAAAGAAGAGTGTGGGCACTGTTAACTAGTGGCTGATGGTGGTCATGTCCCTCTATTATATAAGACGTTGCTTAGTTGTCTGCTGTTTCTGTAGCTTGACTTGTTGTTTTAGTTGCAAAGACAAATGGAAAACAACGAAGGATTTAACAAAAACATTCCTAAAACAAAGCATGTTCTCTTTTGTTTCTAACATTTTCAGGCTTCCACCTGAGCGGCACAGTGACGGACCCCGCCACCCCCTCGTCACCGGAGCTCGTTTGCAGCGTCAGCGTGAGCTTTGATCGTTGCAAGATCACGGCGGTAACGTGCACTTGTGGAAACAAGGACATCTTCTATTGCGCCCATGTAGTGGCGCTGTCGCTTTACAGAGTACGGAAACCGGAACAGGTCAAGCTGCACCTGCCCATCTCGGAAACCCTCTTCCAGATGAGCAGAGACCAGCTGCAGAAGTTCGTCCAGTATCTGATATCAGTCCACCACACTGAGGTTCTGCCTACTGCGCAGAAACTGGCAGACGAGATTCTGTCACAGAACTCTGAGATCAATCAGGTCCACGGTGAGGAAACCTGTGTGTTAGTGTCTTTGTGAGGTAATGGGCATGTTTAAGATCGCACGTGGGTATTAACGCCCTCTACGTGCGCACGTATTGACTGCGAGGGGAAGGTGAAGTGTGGCGGGATCAATGTTACTCATTAATAAGAGCCAGACAGCAAGCAGAGATTCTGTGGCTGCAATCAACACTATAGAGCTGTTCTTTACCTCTGAGAGAGAGAGAGAGATATAACAATGCAGAGATACAGATCAAGAGGTTACTAGACAGATTTGTTTATCTCTTGTTATCGATGCTGTACTTACTGCTTACCCAGAAGAGGTAAGCAGCAAGTACAAATAGAAGGGCAAACAACTCGGGAAGAGAAACCAAGGAAACCAGGAAGCACAAAAAGGCATAAAAGAGTCTGGATGCGGGTTTTTTTTGTGATTGTGTGTTGCTGCTTTGTAACTGGAGAAGTGATGAAGGAAGCAAAAAAGAAGTTATGGGGAGGTGTCCAAAAATAACGGGACACAGGAAACAGACTTGAGCAAAGGAAACTGAGGAGGGCCAAAAAAAAGAAGACGGAGAACAGAAGAGACAGAGTCTTTTGAGAATGAAGAGACCTGTCGATGAGTCATCGATAGCTCTAGAAACGTAAACTAACTCTTGTTAGCAGAGTTACTCCTGTTCAGGTTCTCAGTTTGAGCTTCTCCTCAGCGAGTCTTCGGAAAGACATCTTTAAAACTCAGTTTGTTATTGCATGCTTTTAACAAAAATCTATCTCAGTGAAACCTGTTAATTTGCTTAATCGGTAATGCAGTTCAATTATTGAGGGCGGCACTGAAATAATGACGTTATGTTATATTAAAATTAGTTTTATTAAAATGCAATGGCGGCAAGTTTGTCTATTGTTAAGATCAAATAGCTAAATGGCTTTGCTGATGTGTTCTTGGTAATGTTATAGAAACAAAACACCGCATTGCTGCCTGCAGTACGAGTAGTGCACTTGCAGGTTGCTGTAGTCATAGGACATAAAGGTGTAGAAAGATGAGTTACATTGTCAGTCTTCTTTTTTTTATTTTCTGGCTATTTATGGAGACATTTTTGATCTTTTTCTTAAAAGGAAGGGCAAATGAACTTGGAAAGAGATGTTTTTTTGGGTTTTTTTGTAGACTTAGCTTTTAACTGTGTTTGCTAAGATCAAAGTGCACTGTTTTTATGCTTTTCATGAACAAAATTAAACTGACTTTCATCTCATTTCCTGGAATATAAAATCTGCACGGGGTTTTATTTGACAAATATATATTCACAAATATCCTATACCAATAATGCCATAGTATTAATTAGGATAAGAGATAATAAGGGAAAAAATGTTATGGCCTTATGCACATATAAGATTTGAAGTGTGTGTGTGTGTAGGGGCCCCGGACCCCACAGCGGGAGCTAGTGTGGATGATGAGAACTGCTGGCACCTGGATGAGGAGCAGGTTCAGGAGCAGGTCAAGCTCTTCCTGTCCCAGGGAGGATACCACGGCTCGGGCAAGCAGCTCAACCTGCTCTTCAGCAAGGTCAAGACCCAGGAACACTCCCACATACACGTACAAAACCCACCAGCTCTCATACAGTACATACCAGCCCTGCCAGTCACGGACACGTTCACGTTGCTCCCTTTTGTCTTTCTCACAAGAACAAACAGCTACTTTGAATAAATATTTTCTCCATATTGTTAGCGCACTTTTATAAGAAGCAGGAGTAAAAACAACATAATACAGAGAGCACATACACTGAACGTCATGCTGGAGCTAATTGCAGGAGGGACGGACACTGTGAGATAAAGAAAGAGAGAGGTATCGGAAGGCGAAAGCTCGCGCTGTATGCTCCTTTGTACCCATGATTAAATGATTACATGAGAGACGTGCCGTTCGCTCCGTTACCTGGTATTACAGTGGCAGAGCTAGACCAGCATTAATGCGCTGTGTGCTATGTAAAGACTGCAAGCCAAGGCCATTATCATCCAGTCTGCCTGGCTTTTAGAATATCTCTCGGCTTCATGCTCTTTGTTGCCTGTTATATTCATTTCAATGCGCGCGCACGCCCACTAACAGCCGCGTATATGCTTACACAGACGTGCACACCCACATCGAGAGTCATGTATGCACTTGCGCTTACGCAGAGCTGCCCTTAAATCTAAAACACACATCCACTGCATTTGAACTTGTGAATCTACTGCAAGTGTTCATGGGTGTGTGTGCGTGAGTGTTGTCTCCGCACATGTAGCAAAGTTGAAATTTACTGTTTTCTGTTTTTCTGGTGTTTCACTGAAAAATCCCTCCCCTGTATTTAAAGAAGTAGCAAATCAGATTAATATTTGATATTCCTGCACACCCAAGAGTTTTAATGCCTCCTACAAGAAGTTGCTGACCACCATAGTTTACAATAAACCAGTCCCTCTTGTGATTAGCGCTTCTCACAAAAAGTGAAGTAGAGAAGAGAAAACTATCGCTGCTGTTTATGCACAAAGAAATTTTTTTTACTTGTTTCTTCTAGTAACTGATTTTCTTGAAGTTGGATTCTCATTCTTTTTAATTTTTTTTAATGATGCCATACTGTATGTAATGTAATGAATGGATTTTCTTTGTGACATCTAGTTTTGCAGAATATTAAAACCCCTAAGTGAAATCAGAGAACTATTTAGAAAACATAAATGATTATTCCGTTTCTGTGTCAAGAACTTGATTTAAAAAGCACAGTAAGTATTTAAAACAGCGTTTTAAGGAAACAAAACACGACGAGAATGAGAGGAATTTTGTCATGCGACCATTAAACCTGATTCTACCGTTGACAAGTGCAGTAGCTGCAAGATTAAAATATAAACGTTTGCTGCCACTGTATTTACCTCTACCAACAGATTACACACAGTAGATATGAAAACATGCCCGGCCATCTTTAAATGTGCTACATGTGTTTTGCGCCATCCCGAGGCATAAAAGTTGTTTTCTTCATTGATTTAAACCTGCGTACGTGCCATGAATATTTCAGCGCGCACACGATGTTAGAACAACGTGCCGCTCGTGTTATCGCTGCTCTTTGTTCCTCAGCTGCTGTAAACTACATGTGTGCGCGGGCCTGTCCCTCTTGTGTCCTCCTCTAGGTGAGGGAGATGCTGAAGATGCGTGACTCCAACGGAGCGAGGATGTTAACACTGATCACAGAACAGTTCATGGCAGACCCTCGGCTGGCGCTGTGGAGACAGCAGGGCACCACCATGACCGACAAGTACAGACAGCTCTGGGATGAGCTGGGTGAGAGCGAGAAACACACTGCACACGCACATACTGTCCTATAAATGTGCACACACCTCTTTGCCTAGATGGATTTAGCAAAAATCGACACAAAGGTGTTGTTTTTTGTTTTTGTTTTTGTCCTGCACACACTTGTCACTGACAGCCCAGTCACTTTCTCACTGTGACTGGTGGTGTGTAAAAGTGTCTTTGTGAATTACAAGCTATTTAATGCATCGTGCTGAAACCCTAAATGTTATAACCTCTGCAGTGTTTTCAGACTCATCTCATTACATATTAAGCTGATGTGACAGAGTGCCGCTCGCCGTGCTCTCGCTCGGCTTGATACATCCTGTAGTTCTCCTGACAGACGTGCTGTACCTACAGCAAAGCACATCCTCACAAGCCGCAAAACCAGCGGGCTCATCACCAGGACAGCAGCCGTGTTGTCTCCGCGTCTTTGTTGTTCTTTCTCTAATGTCTTGGTTGCTGCTGTTGTTGTTGTTTTTGTTGTTGATGATGATGTTCGTTTTCTCCCTTTGGTCTTGTTCTGCACTTTGCGAGGACAGCGCAGTGATCTCATCTGTTTCAATCCCACGTATTTTTGGAAGTGTGTGTGTGTGCACGGTCTCTTTGAAGTCCACACTTCAAAACCTTCTTCCCAAGTCCTTATCACTCCCCCTGATGTGTGGTAAATGCTGCCTCTTGGCGCCGCACTCTTTATCCCTCTCTCTCTCTCGCTCTCTCTCCCCCTCGCTCCCTCTTTTGTCTTGCTCCTCTTTGAGTTGCAGCTACTCCTCTCCTCCAGACACAAAGCCTTGCCTCATTCACTTGTCCTCACCCGTGTCTTCTCGTCCACATCATCTGCGCCCCATTTCATTTTCTCCCCTCACCCCCTCCTTTTTACACTTTCTCTCTGTTCTCCACTGTGTTTCCTTCTCCCTTATTATTCTGTCTATGTCCTTGCCTTCGTCCTTCCTCCCAAACTCTGTCTGCACACATATGCATCTGTAGAATACAGTCACACACAGTCTCTCTCTCTCACACACACCCACACACACACAATGTGAGTGTATACATATCTCTTGGAGTCTGGAGAGTAAAATCCCCGATTGTGCTTGTATCCCCAGAGACATAGCCACTTTTCATATTCTGTTTGTTCCAATTTACTCTAAAATGATGTGTGTGCAGTCAGCGTTGCCTCGGGACTAGTCAAGTTCTCTGTTTTCAGAGTTTTGTATTCCAGTGCAAGATGGCGGCAGCACGTAAAATGTGCTCCTAAAAGAACAAGAAACAGTGTTAGGGTGTAAAAACAGCCCCAAGCTTTCAATCTCACATGATATCTGTATTAAAGGTATTTTAAATCTCAAAAGACACACTTTATGGCTTTTGTATGACTCATTGCTTACATCACTGTTACAAACTGAGAAGTAGGGCAGCTAACTGAAGTGTGTGTTTGTGTGTGTGTCCAGGTGCCCTGTGGATGTGCATCGTACTGAACCCCCACTGTAAACCGGAGCAGAAGTCATCATGGCTGCGCCAGCTGCGCAGATGGAACAGTGTGGACGTTTGCCCCTGGGAGGACGGTAACCACGGCAACGAGCTGCCCAACCTCACCCACTCACTGCCTCAGGGCGCCCATGGCAACCAAGGTAAGACATCGACAGGTTTTGTATGTCTGTCAATAACGTATTTATTGGTCGTGACACGTGTCTGGCAGTTGTAGCAGGTGAGAGGTGAGTCTCGTCACAGCTGTGGCACTTCCAAGATCTGTTGTGCAGGAAGGAATAGCGAGCACCCAAAGAACTGTTTTGGCAAATTTCTTTCCCATAGATTTAGTCCATTCAAGGTGGTGCTGTTAGCAACATCGCCTCGCACCAAGAAGGTCCAAGGTTTGAGTCCAACCTTTGTGTGTTCTCTCCGTGTCTGTGTGGCCTCTCCCTGTTCCCATAGTTCAGAAACATGCGGATGGGGCTAGGTTGCTGATTGCTGATTGGCCATAGGTGTGAATATGAGTGCGACTGGATGTCTACCTCTGTGTGTTTGCCCGGCGGCCAGCTAATTAATTTTGTTGACCAATAATTACCTTCATCTTTTGTGTATTTCAGACAATAATTACATAGAAATCAAAGCACAAGGACAGAAGATATGCTGAAATGCATTGACGAGATCTAATAAGAACTAATTAATTTGTTCAGAAAGGCAGGAATGTGATCTGTGGTGCAGTGAGGTTAGGTGCACACAATTGATCTGTCCATGAGAAACGGTTCTCTGTTTTTCATGAAAAGACAAAATGTCAAAACTTGGAAGGAAGAGAAAAGTAGGCATATCGACACATTCCACATTAGATGTTAAGGCGCTATATAGTTATTATTATTAATATAATAATAATAATAAGGCGCTTTGTTAAATCGTGTGGAGCAACTCTCACCGGTAAAACCATGACAAAAGTCTACACTTTATTTTTTTTACTGAATCATCTCAAGTTTGCTGTCAAAATGAACACGGCCTTGCCTCTCGCCCCTCCGTGACCCTGATTCGGACAAGGAGAAGAAGATGCTTTCTTTTAACGATTGATTCAAAAATGAACAAGAAAAAAAAAAAGTTTTTTTTTTTCTCTAAATCATGATGTCAGCAGAGAAGTTCAATTTCATATTGGTGTGACTCATATTCGGTTAATTTAAAATGAATTAAAAATTGTAAATCAAAGAATTGTTGCCTCACTGTGAAAGGGCTCAGGAGCTTTGGCTACAGGGTGGGCGTATGTGTGTGTTCGCTTATCAGTCTGTCTCTATCCAGTATTTCTCCTAAAAGATAATTTTACACAGGCAGCAATTCCAAGCTAAAAGAGCCACGCATAATTCCAAGCTAAAAGAGCCACGCATGTGCTGGAGATAAATCAACAGATTTCCATTATTTTTTTTATTTTTTTCTGTTTGTTTTCATACACATGTTATTTTCTTACAAGATGGACAAAACAAAAGAAACAGAGAAAAACCACGTCGACGATAAATCTCAACACAACAACGAGAAGTACAATTCCATACATTAACCCAACAACTGCAAAAACACAATAATTTTCCTGCCCCACATAATTGCTGTGTGAATCCGGTCTGCTGGAGTCGAGAGGAGGCCGCTTAGATTGCTGTTTGCTTTCCGGCTTTAAAACACCACAGCAGATTTTCTGTGGTACACAAGCCAGTTCAAGCTGCCAATCTTCCGAGTGATGGTTTTTTGTTTTTTGTAGCAATTACGCTAATGTCAAAAAAGATATTGAAATGCTAGGGCTGTCTTTTAAGACAAAAAGAAGTCCACAAATTATCGAGCGTTTGGCTGTTATCCATCTTTTTCTCACCTCACCTTTCCTTCTCCTTCAGAGATGCGCCCCCACAGGACTGTGTTCACACGGGCCATCGAGGCCTGCGACCTGCACTGGCAGGACCGACACCTCCAGCACATCATCGCCAGTGACCTCTACGCCAACTACTGTTACCATGACAACCAGGAGGGTTCTCTCTTCGACTCACGTGGTTGGCCCTTATGGCACGGTGAGTCTGTGTGTGTGTGTGTGTGTGTGTGTGTGTGTGTGTGTGGAGGTGTGTGTGTGTGTGTGTGTGGAGGTGTGAGTGAGCACGTGCCAGAAAAGTTATTTGTACACAGTGAGCCGAACTGAGATTGTCCAGGAGGTGAGAGAAGAACGCTGGTTTTAAAACTTCTGTCTTTCCCTCAGAGCATGTTCCAACAGCCTGCGCCAGGGTGGACGCCCTGCGTTCCCACGGTTACCCGAGAGAAGCCCTCCGTCTGGCCATCGCCGTGGTCAATACGTTACGAAGGCAGCAGCAGAGGCAACTGGAGCACTTTCGTCGGCACAAGAAAGGTGAAACTAAATTGCGGTATTCAAGCCTTATTTGTTTTTTATTCTCAGAATCCAATTTGGCAGCAAACCATTCTTGGAAACTCACTAATTACCTACAAACAACACCAGCTCACTGTGATATCATATATAATGCCTAATAATCTCAAAGGAAAATTTAAAAAGGAACAAGCCAGAAACGTTTTCAGTTCCTGTGAATCCTTTTGCCTCCTTAAAGTGTAACATCTAAACATCTAATTACTCTTGCCAAACTTCAGAGTAGATGAGCTCTTCATGCAAGGTACTGAAAAATAACAAATACTCATGCCATCGCTGAGATATGGTCTGTATTGATTTTTGGTAGTTTATGGGGCCTATCGCTGCTGTTTCTTAATCAGGTATGGATGACAGCTCTGTGCATATTAGTTTTCATACCCTTGCGCATTTCAGTGGCGGAGGGGGGTCGACTTTAGGGGTGGAAGAATTAAGATGAGGCCTTGCTGGGACAGACAGTTGTTATTTGTGTGTATATGTGTTTGTGTTAATACGCTGTTCAGCTTGCAGAGGCTAATGATGTGCATTAAGATGTTGTCAATTTCTGCACTGAGACATGTCCCCGTTTGCTTTGTCCTTTTCTAGAGTTGCTCCATAAAGGCCACACTTCCATAACCAACATGGAGGGCTGGGTGGGGCATCCCCTGGATCCCATTGGCACCCTGTTCAGCACCCTAACAGAGTCAGGACGAGTGGGCGAGGAGGGCTCCAACACCTGCTTAGACCTCTCAGGTACTGCTGGTTTATTGAAACTGGCCTCTTAAATAGCTACAAAAAAACCCATACACACATCAAAATGCGACTTTATCGTATTCTCTTTTTTTTTCATATTTTTATTGAGAGACAAGTGTACATTAGTTTGCAATGACAATACAATCTGTTCCCCTCACATATTTTTTAGTTTTCCTTACATGAACAGATACGATAATACACACACACAGGCACACTGACACACACGCTTAAATAAAATTTAAAAAACAAACAAACAAACAAAATAAAACCTAAGAGGAAACCCACAACAAACCCCAAAACACACACCAAGAAAAAAAAAAAAGGGGGGGGGGGGAGATATGATATTAATCAGCTGGTAGAGCATTTAATGACTTGCAATAGTTTACGAAGGGGCCCCAGATACGATAAAATTCTCTGTATTTGCCCTTCGCCACAAGGCCTATCTTTTGCAATTTAAGAAATGACATCACATCTCTAAACCAAAAAGAAACTGAAGGTGGCTTTGAAGATTTCCAAAGGAGTAAGATGCAACGTCTAGCCAAAAGTGATGTAAAGGCTAATATTTTGAAGTGTGTAGGGTCGGTTAGACCAGTGTTGACTGGAAGCCCAAAAACAGCTAGAAAAGGGTCCATGTAGATTTGGGTCCCAAGAGCCTTGGAAAGAATAACTGAATACTGACTCCAGAAGCCATGGAGTCTTGGGCACAAAAAGAACATATGGCCTAGGTCACATGGGGTGGCATGACATCTCTCACACTGATCCATTACTTGTGGGTAAATCTCAGACAGACGAGACTTTGAATAGAAAACCCTGTACAACACCTTGAACTGGATAAGTTGTAACCTGGCACAGGACATACTATAACGGACATTGGATACTGCTTTCTCCCATTGCTGATCCGAAAAACTCCTAACTCCCGCTCCCAAGCCCCCCTAAACTTTATCGTATTCTTTATTCATCCCACACCCTTTTACAAAGTGATTCATGTGTCTGTCTTTATGTATCTACACGGAAAAATCAGCTACTACACACAAACAAGTCATGAAAATACAGATGTTTTTGTGTAATTTAGCACAGATGTTTGTTCTAATTCTATGGGACTGATTTTTAACATGAGATAGGAAATCTATACTCTCCATGTATATTTATATCTCATCGATTATAGTAGAGTAATTTTTAGTCTATACAAAGCATAGTTTAAGTGTAGCTTCACCTTCACTCTCTTTGTCTTATTCTTCACCATGTTTTTCAAATTCTCCTCGCCTACTCTCTGCGATTGCTCCGTCCCTCGGTGCGTCTCCTGCTTACAGAAATAGCCCACTCCTCTGAGGAAGAGCAGCGAACAGAGAAATGCTCCTAAGGGGTCGATCTTTATTTTGGGTGGTCACTGGATTAAGACCTGCACTGTGTGACGAACACCGTGTGTTTTTCACAGGAGACGGACTCCTCTATTGTCCAGCGCCTCAGAGAGCCAGTTTCTGCTGACTCATTTCTTCTCATCTGCCTCTTTGTCTTCTCCTTTTCCCTCTTCCTAGATTGCTCCAGCGTCGTAAGCCGAGCGGACCTCCAGCGGATGCCCGTGCAACGATTGCTGGGGGACGGCGAATCGTACGTGGCGCTGGCCGTGGAGACCGCTCTGATCGGCCTAGGCCAGCAGCGGGTGATGCCCGATGGGCTGTATGCTCAAGAAAAGGTGTGTCGCAATGAAGAGCAGCTCTTGGCCAAGCTGCAGGAAGTGGAACTGGACGACTCCCTGGTCAAAATCTTCCGTAAACAGGCCGTCTTCTTGCTGGAGGGTAAGAGAGATAACAGAATATATTCCAACTATACTTTTGTTTTGGTTTGGTTTTTTTTAAATTTACATTTAAATGGTTGCTCCCAACGTGGTCGAGTGGGTGTGTGCTCTTCCTGTCCACATGATAAAGTGTGCTGGGGCAGCACTGAACTCCACCATGCTGTATGGGTGAATGAGAAGTCTAAAGCTCTTTTCATAAGTGTAACCTGTTTACAATTTACTTTTTTTCACCATATTTCCCTATAGCTCTCTTTCTCTCTCTCTATATATATAATATCTATATATTTAAATCTATATATATATAGGCACACCTCCTCCCTGTTCTTCCTCTACCTCCCACACACCAAGAGCCTACACATTCCTGCTAAAACAGGAAAAACACTTTTGACTCTGTCTCGCTATTTATTATCCTTTCATTTTGTGGTGCAAATAGAGGCTGAGCTGCCCTGGGCCAGACCAAAATGAGCTCTTTACACAGTAACACCAGGGGTATTGTGTCAGCACACATATATGCGTGCACACACACCAGTGTGTACATTTACAGGAGTGGAGCTAGGGCAGAATGGGGTTTGGTTATGGGAAAATGAGAAGGAGGAAGAGGAGGAGGAGGGGTGCGGTGGGGGCTCATCCCTGAGGGCCCAGCCCAGTCAAACTCTACTCCAATCCCCACCCAAACCCCAACCCTGCCTCATCCCTGGCGCGACCACCCACCTCTGGCTCCGTTAGTAATAGAGCACCGGGCTCCGAGGCCTCTGTGGTTCCCTGGAGACTGCAGCCGCGCCACTGTGTGATGTGGTCTGTGGCTTAGAAGCCTGTTGGGGTTTAAAATAACCCACCAGAGATGAGGGGGGAAGCACAGGAAGAGGGGGAGGGAAGGAAGAGTGTGAGGCCAAGGCTGCACACACGGCCATATGGTTTTTGACGTCAAAGTTTGTTTTAATGCCGCGTGGCTTCGGTGCTTCCTGGCTACGAGGGACAGACCAGATAAATCACTCGTCAGTGTGCAACAGGAAAATAATGACTTAATGTGCAGCAATACCAGAATGTGTTAATTGTATGGTACATATTATAAAATATAATAACTTGAGGACACACTTCTTCCTCCTGTGTCTTCCATAGCTAAAAAGGACCCACTTTTCTCGGTGTGTTTATATTGTTTTCATGTGCTTTTTGTCACAGCTGGTCCGTACTCTGGCCTTGGAGAGATCGTCCACAGAGAAAGTGTCCCCATGCACACCTTCGCCCGCTATCTCTTCACCTCTCTCCTACCTCACGACGCTGAACTGGCGTACAAAATTGCACTGAGAGCCATGCGGTAGGTCTCCTGTGTTTGTGTGGGCTTGTTTCCGTAATCATGTCAAAACCTTGTAAATCAGATTTTTACCAGCTGTGACAGCAGGTCTCGCTTTGTTTTCACTTTGTGCGTCTGCGTGCACGCGTGCATGTGTGTGTGTCTCCGTCTGTGTGTCATCATGGCAGAATGTGATCCTGGGCACCTTCTTTAACTATTACCAAAGCTTGGCAGGTGTTTATATGTCTGTCTGTGGATGGGTTTTGTCAACACGATGGTGTCATAAACATGCAAGGGACAGCTATGAAACTTTACCGGGGTAGTTAAGGTGACTATTGAGGAGAAGCCTCTAGATGTAGAGAGGCCCTGTTAGGAATCTCAAATAAAACTTTTTTGAGCTTTGGAGATTTCCTATGAAGTAATGAGTAAAACAATCAGAGATAGAGCAGTGCCCCACGCTCTAATAGGAGCTGTTGTGGGAGAGAAAAACTGGTGATTGTGAAGCAGTAGCATCCATGTTAGCATCCATGGCCACAAAGTTTTAAGTTACCACTCAGTGATGATCCTGAGTGTGTTTTACAGATTTCTGAAAAACAAAGAGCTTACCTGTGCAGCACACTAATATGTGAACAGCTGAATATTGGTATGCACGCCCCAACCCACTATATGATATATCCTCGCATCCTGTATAACCATAAAATATTTACGTGCGGCTTATAAATGGTAAAATGGACTGATGCTTATGTAACACTTTTCTACTCTGCGGACTCAAAGCACTTTTTACTACAAGCCACTCTTATCCATTCTCACACACACACACACACACCCATACAGCGCTCTATTCTAAGCACTGTCTGACGATCACACACACTGGTGGGGAAATTACGGCTCAGCTGTGGTAGTGCATTGGCGTTGGCTGCCCGTCTACCTGCAGAGAGCATCTGTTGTCAGATGGGGGCAGTGTCAAAAATATGTGGCATAACTGCTCTGTGGGATACTCTTATTTGTGCTGTTGTTGGTCCGTCAGTCAGAAGCTGTAACGTGCGATTTGGTGTTCACTAACCTCCCCGAGGATATGACGATGCAAACTGCATGAGCCAGCGATTCACCAACCTTCTGATTCGTAGACGACCTAGTCGTCCTCGCTTAAAATCTGAGTGAGGATTTAAGTGATTTGAGAAAAAAAAAATCTCCTCAAGTTTAAGATCTCTCCTATTTGTGCAAGCTTGTCTTCAAGCTTTAAAGCTTGCAATGTCTGCAGCTCAGTGTGCATCTGTGTTTTGAAGGGAATTCCACGCTGTTTGCTGGCCTGTGCGTTGTCCGTGTGATCTCTCTATATTAAGCTCCTGTGTGTATTCATCTGTGGACAATGTGGACATGTGTATGTACGTTAATCAGTCTGCGCTGCTGTGTTTTGATGTTGTGACTAGTGGGAGCTGGATCAGTGAATATTAATTACATTAATGAGAGTATAATTAGTGTGGCTGTAATGAGGAGGATTCACACACGCACACACTTATGCGCGCACACACACACACACACACACGCACACACAAACACATGCATATGCCGAGCCAACGGGGAGAGGACACAGAGGAGGAAGATGTTTGTTATGTTTCTACAGAGCTAAGCTTTGCGAAGTCCATCACTGTAAAACTAGCAAATGATTTGTGAACGACTAAAAATGAAGCGATTCTTGTTCTTCTTTTTAACTTTTTCGGGTTCTCGTGATGTGTCACAGTTGGCCGAACGGAGAACTAAAAGACAAGAAGCGCATCCCTTGCACCTTCCTACAGTTAACCATTTAGGAGGCGTCAGGATGTAAATAACACACTTACAAAACCAAAACGAGATGGTTTGGATTTCTCAGTGTGGTTTCAAGGTTGCAAATCCAGCTGGTGTGTCCCTTCCATTCCCTCTAAACCCAAGTCCCAAGCCTGTTTTCCCTGAGTCAGCCACTCCCTTCCCTCCCTTGCTACTTCCCTTCACCTTTTTTTTTTTTTTGTTTCCTTCCCCTCTGCTCCTCCATCCCGACTCCTTTGGCGTGAATGCGTCGATTTAGAATAATAAGGCCACTTATGGGTGCTCCTGGGAGCCAGGGGTGTCTACTCAGCACATAATGAATGTGTGTAATGTAGCGTAGTGTAATGTGATAGCATATACCTCCCCGCTCCCACGGGATGGTGGACAGTTAAATATAGAGGAGGAGGTAAAGTAACCAGGGCTATTTTAATGGACCTATTATAACACTATCATTGATACAAGGAGAGAGAAAGAAAGTCTAGCTCTCTCTCTCTCTCGCGCTCTCTTGTACACACACACACGCTCTCTCACACACTTTTTTCTTTCTACTTGCATTCTCGATTTTTCTCCTCTGTCACAGTTGCTCTTAAAACGGCTTTTTTTTTTTGCAAATGAGAGGAAGTCAGACTGCCTCCATGTGTGCATGCATATCTGATATATATGAGAGTATTTTAAAGTGCCTGGGAGTTTATGTGTCTTGGATGAGGTTAATTAAAGTGTGTAAGAGCAGCATATGCCGTGCAATGGCTCGACGTGAGCGGCCAACACAAAAACAGAGAAGCTGCCTACTAGTTCAGGGGCTGCCCAGAATTTGACTGCAGCCACAGAGGAAGAAGAGGAAGAAGAAGGAGAAGAAGAAGCTCACTGCCTCTCCAGAGACGGTACTTATCTCAACTCTTTTGGAAGCCAAAGAAACAAATCCCAGTCGCCTGTTATCATATGTGATTTCCATATGAGATATGAGCCTTCCAATGCTAATGACTCTGGATCTTCGCTGTAATCCACAACCTTTGATCCTCTGCATAATCCATAATCTTTGAATATAAAGTACTCTATATCACGATTGCCGTCTGAGGATAAGATGAGACTGATACATCACCAGTGCACACAGGTAGCAGCCATAATTTCAGTCGGGACCACTTTATTCCAAAGACGATTATTATTTCCAGACGGGGGGAAGGAGAAAGACCTGTGGTGCACAACACAGCAGGCATTGGTGATATGACATCTTCAGACGCGGCATGATAAGGACGAGCTGGGATCAAGGCGGGCTGCAAAGCTGCTTGCATGAGCAACAGTTGACAGAACGTTAAAGCAGTTTAAATTGTATACCTTATATGAGATTCTGTTAGCGCTGTGTGATAATGCAAATTTTGGTATAGACCTGATAACAAGTGAATACATGGCCAGTATTACTGATACCAATGCCGATACTATTACCGATACTTTAAACCTATAAAGCACCGATCATGACTGTGACCTGGAATGTAAATGTGCCTGTCTCTAAAACACTTTAGGTCAGCTTCTGCTTCTGACAGTCAGCGCAAAAAGGTTGGATGGGATGGGGTTTTTTTAAATGACACAATTCAAATTGAATTTAGAGGATAGAAACAAAGTATTAATCCTATGGCTGGTATTGATCCGATACAATACTATGGATATTTGGTTAGATCCGCCTACCTCTAGATGTTTCAGTAGGACACACAGAAGCGTATCAGCTGATGTCGTGTGACATTGAGATCTACTGTTAAGAGCTAATGTGCCTTACCCAATGCTTTGGTGGCTTTTTTCTTTAGTTTGCATAGTAAAACCCTTATCTGTCTCTCAATTTTTTTTTACATGACTTTCAGATTAAGATGCTGGGAATCATTGATGTGGGACATGTAAACAGCGCAATACTATCGTGCTGGTCCCAGTGAGAGAAATAGATGTAAACCACACTGCCAAAAGAAATACTAGTAATGTAATGGGTTGATTTCCCTTTGAAATATAATGTTTTATACAATACAATTTTACTATCAGTCAGTGAAATCTTTAAGTCTGTCCCTCGTTGCCTTCTACCTCTGCATATAATGTTTTACTGTCTGTCCGCACAAAGCTATAAAGAATCACCACTACACAAACTCTCACACACGTACAGACGGTGTATTTACAATCACTTTGCTCATGCAGATGTGTTTATTGTATTATATGAAATTTATTGAACAATATAAAGAAACATGCTCATCTGTGAGTTGCAGAAAATCCAAGTGCACGGAAATAAACAAACCTCTCGAGAATGATATTTTAAACACAGATTTTCACGTGACTGCGACAGTGATGACTTTAATGTAGTACATGTTCCTCAAAAAGCATCACTCAAAGCAAATGTCAGTTTTAGCATCCTAGGCTCCTGACGGCTAGAATATCTGCTCATCTCGTTCATGTATGACTTCATCCCTGCTGCCAGGTGTTCTGCAGGTTTTATCCCACAGGAGTTTGTGTATGGTCTTCCACCGGATGTGTCACTTAGCTGATAGATGTGCGCTTGATAAATTATGGAAGTGAAGGGTGTTTACAGTCAAAGGGGGAACAGAGAAAGAGGTAAAGAGGTCAGTAGTCATGGTGATGCAGACCAGAAACCCAAAGGGCCTCAGGATTTAGGTAAAACCTGCTCGCACTGCTTTTTATCATTGTATCCTTGCAGCTTTTCTGCAAAGCGTTACGCATTTCATTCTTCTTACATGGGCATGTGAATGTGTGACCCTAAATGCTGGTTTACCCATCACTGCCTCATCACAGGCTCCTCTTCTGTAATCTGTTGCCAGCTGCCTCCACGTTGACTGTATTGCATATTTCTGCCCCTTTCAGATGTGACAGCGTGCTACAGTGCCGCAGGAGACATTTGACACCAGAGCGACAAACCCTTCTCACTGACGCTCACAGGAATTGATTGCCTCTTATCGATCACTCTGTTTCTTTTTAGATAATATATTTATACGCAATTACTTCAAACCATGGCAAACCTGTGAAGAACCGTTTGTTACAGTTTTTTTTTATTATACTGTAAACACACAGTAAATTGGTGTTGGATTTAGATGTGCAGCATTTTGCACTAATTATATTAGCTGGCTGGGATTAAACTGTACTTGTGGTTGGATTGAATACTTTGGAGAAGTTCATGAGGGTTCATTTACCTCTCCTACATTGAGGTATTCTTCAGCAAATCCAGGTCCTTAAGCACCCATCCGATGCAAGTACTCGGCTCTCTGGTGAACACCAAACAAAAGCAGGAATGTTGATGAGGCCTCCATCTTTATCAAAGGCATTTTTTTTTTTTTTTTGCTTTGCTTTGCTGCACCCCAGGAATCTTCCAGAAGGTCCCAGTGTGGCAAAAGCTTTTAGCAGCTCTTAAGCTTTGTGTGGAATGAATCCGGCTGTTGCTAGGGCTTCCAAACATCTCCATTTTGCACCAAGTGTCAGCGTTCACACTTGCACGCATCTCAACTGGGTTTTTGACACCTTCTGTCTCCGAGAAACGAGCTCCGCCGGTGCCCTCTTGGGCGAAACGGAGCAAAGACGAGGCTGTTTTTGTACATGCCTTTACTCGGGTGGCAGCGGTATCACATGCACCTTGCTCTGAAATTGAAACTGGCATTTAGCATTACATTGCTTTTACTGGGCTGCTTTGATGTGTTTTCAAAAGGGCAGGTGTGTGTGTGTGTATCTGATCTTGTGTGTGCGCGCATGCGTGTGTATGCTCTGGGTTTTTTCATTGATGTGTGTTGGTATTTGTTTGATGTGTGTCCAGCCTTACGGGGCTAGAAGGTGAATTCCTTAATTTCCCCATGGACTCAATTAGCTTTGTGATTGGCTGAGAGAAGGCCAGGTTGCGCTGTCTTCTGAAGGAAAGAAGACCTTTGAAACTGAGGTGGGAGCGGAGGGAAGAGAAGTGAAGCAGAATAGGTGATGAGCCGGCCACAGTGGTAACTGTGTTGTGCTCGTGGCTCTTGTGAAGACTTGGCCCTGTCAGTATTATTATAATGAGAGACAGAAACTAGTGAAGCTCCTCCATCCACTAGCAGGTGTTGCACGGCTCTGACTTCATTATGACCAATTAGAGTGAAGAAAATACTAATTATACCATGGTTTCTAGGTGATTAAATACTAGGTTGAAAGTAAATTGCTGGGAGAGGCTAACTGTAATCCCCCTGTGTCGACTGAAGTCATTTTGATTTTGAAGTGACTTTCAGGCATTCATAATGAAGCCTTTTTTCTCTCAGTACGGTATTCTGTTTACTTGTTACAGTATGGAGGAAAAAAAGAGGTTTCATTGATGATGATTCACGGACCTTTGTTGTCTAATTTCTCTTCACTCTTGTATTTCTTTAATTTGATGTTTTTGAGTTTAATATTCTTAATTAACTGAAATACACTTAGTTCTCCAGACTTCTTGAAGGACATTCAAAGCTCCTCTTTGGATGTTGGCTGTCTTTTGGTCCGTTTTCTGTCAAGATGATCCTACACTGTTTCAGTAAAGGTCCGGACTCTGGGGAGGTCAGTCCATGACTGATAGTTTCCCATTGTTTGTTTTTCATTCCATGCATGCTGTTATTGCATTGGCAGTGTGTTTGGGATCATTGTCATGCTGAAAAGTAAAGCTGTTGTCAGTTACAGGCTTTCCAGATGGTATTGCATTGAGGATTAAAACCTGATGGTACTTTACTATGTTCATAATTTCACCATTTTTGATAAGATCCCCAGCACCACTGGCTGAAATGCAGCCCCAAATCATGACAGAGCCTCCTACATGTTTTACGGATGGCTGTAGACACTGTTGTCCTCCATATATACCATTAATGATTTGAAACTCATCGCTCTATAAAACCTGTTGCCACTGATTTTTCAGTCCACTTCTTCTCCCTGTTTCCTTTCCTTAAGACTTGCTTCTTGACAGGGTGACTGCCAAAAACCCACCTCTGGGTCTTGTGTCAGGGATGATTTGTTGCTACAAAAATACTGCTCTTTGCTTAGTTTCCTCTAAATATATTCAGGTATAAGGATGGACTAAATTTGAGTGAAAAGGGAGCCAGTGTCCAAAGAAAAACTTGGAGACCTGGAGAAATATTGCTCAAGACCACTTTAGAAAAGTCTGGCTTCTTGAAAGCAAAATATAAAGAAATAAGGTGTGGCTCAAGACTCTACTTAATATTTATGTATTTAATTGAAGTACATAATTCTCCACAGAATATCTTTAATAATTGTGCTGTGGGTCTGTTTCTCCGTCAGGTTGCCGGTGTTGGAGTCGACGGCATCATCCGGTGACCTGTCGCGACCTCATCACATCGTGTCCGTAGTGCCCAACCGCTACCCGCGCTGGTTCACCCTGAGCCACATAGAGTCCCAGCAGTGTGAGCTGGCCTCTACCATGCTCACTGCTGCCAAAGGTGCACAGATATTTGCACAATTACAGATCCCGCCATTAACTTTCCTAATGTTGACGTACTATTAGTAACACATGCATTTGCATGTATACAGATAGGGGTAGCAGTAATTTCTGTGCAATTCTAAACTATTTCTGTGTTTGTACCACAGGCGACAGTCGCAGGCTGGAGACGGTCCTGGAGTCCATCCAGAAAAACATTCACTCCTCGTCTCACATCTTCAAACTGGCGCAGGACGCGTTTAAGATTGCCACGCTCATGGACAGCCTGCCTGATATAACACTTCTCAAAGTCTCTCTGGAGTTAGGACTGCAGGTATGCATTTTTTTTTAAAGTGTACTTCTGTGAATTTATTTTCACCTTTTAGTGGAAGTCAGGTTGTAAATTTCCATGGCACACCTTTGTTTAAAAAAAAAAAAAAGCCTAATAATACATCCACATGTGTATGTGAAGGTAATATTCTACTTATACCAAGCCGCTGTTCACTTGTATCTTAGAGTAGAGATATATTGGATCATTTTCTTACAAGAAAAGCTTATAGCTCTGGAGGATGACATTAACCCTGTACATCACAAGGGTTTAGTTATCTTGGGTCAGTAAAGTATTTTACCTTGATGTTCATGAAACAGAATTTGACATTATTGTCTTGGAATACAGGAAGATTACCAGGAAACTGCATTTACACTATAGGGTGCTCTTAATCCTGTAAAATAGCGGCATTATATGATGAGTGCAGAGGAATCAGAAAGGATATTGTAACAGATCTGTATCTGTGGATCCTTTGGTTTCCTGAATATTTAATTCTAGATGGAACAGCACTGCAATGCTATTTTCTAAGGGGCCTTTATTTTGTGCACCTCAGGGAGGAGAATGAGCTTTTGAGAGGTGATGCTTGGTAAATGTCACAATATTGTTCATTATGTTTTTTCACCTTATTCGCCTTTGCAGACTTTAATAAATTATTTATAGATTTACCTTGGATTATATATTTGTAAAGGTATTCACTTTGATGGTTTTCCTGTGGGCCTTTCCCCCCAAGGCTGTTGCAATATGTACCACAGTTTTTTCCGCCACAGTTCTAGTGCGTCGTTGAAGTTACAGTTGAACTGGTTACAGGAATATTTATAATACTCTTCAGCGGTAATAGTAGATATAGCTCATCTTCCCTGTGCATTTTAATGCTTTACATGTCTGATCAGTAACTCACCTTTCATACCCTCCTGCTCCATCATTTTTCACCTTCCTCAGGTGATGAGAATAACTCTGTCCACATTAAACTGGAGGAGGAGAGAGATGGTTCGCTGGTTAGTCACATGTGCCACTGAAGTTGGTAAGCCATGTGGTCCGCTTAATTGGTGTTTTTCAGCTGTTTTAAGGATTATTATTAGCTTCTGCTCTATATCTCTCTTCACATCTATTCATGCCTCTTTGTGTGCCCCAGGTGTGTATGCACTGGATAGCATCATGCAGAGCTGGTTCACCCTCTTCACCCCCACGGAAGCCACCAGTATCGTGGCCACCACTGTCATGTCCAACAGCACTATCGTCCGCCTGCACCTGGACTGCCACCAGCAGGAGAACCTGGCTTCATCTGCTCGCACCCTCGCCCTACAGTGTGCCATGAAGGACCCCCAGAACTGCGCCCTCTCCGCTCTCACGCTCTGCGAAAAGGACCACATTGCCTTTGAGACAGCCTACCAGATTGTACTGGACGCGGCGGCGACAGGAATGAGCTACACGCAGCTGTTCACTATTGCGCGCTACATGGAACACCGCGGGTATCCAATGAGAGCGTACAAGCTGGCGACGTTAGCGATGGCCCACCTGAACCTCAGTTACAACCAGGACACGCACCCGGCCATCAACGACGTGCTGTGGGCCTGCGCGCTCAGCCACTCGCTGGGGAAGAACGAGCTAGCGGCTGTAATCCCCCTGGTGGTCAAGAGCGTCAAGTGCGCCACCGTGCTGTCTGACATTTTGCGGCGGTGCACGCTGACCACGCCGGGCATGGTGTCGGCGCTGCACAGCCGCAGGAATTCTGGGAAGCTGATGTCGCTGGACAAAGCGCCGCTCAGGCAGCTGCTGGACGCAACCATTGGGGCCTACATCAACACCACGCACTCACGGCTCACGCACATCAGCCCGCGCCACTATAGCGAGTTCATCGAGTTCCTGGGGAAAGCCCGGGAGACTTTCATGATGGCTCACGACGGACACATTCAGTTCACCCAATTCATAGACAACCTGAAACAGATCTACAAGGGCAAAAAGAAACTAATGATGCTAGTGAGGGAGAGGTTCGGCTGAGGGCGAGGCCGAAGGGGAGGTGGTGAAAACGCCCATCCCCGCCCTCCTCCCACTCTAGTACTTTTCTATTAACTTGAGTCTGCCTTTTGAACTTCTTTTTTGGACTGATTAAAAATAGACAAGTAAAAAAAAAAGAGGGATGCGACTTGTAGAATGAAGCAAAAAAGAGAAAGGAAAAGATGACAAAAAAATCAACAGAGCCACACGCGGTATTATTGTTCTTGCTGTTGTTATTGTCATAAACATTATTACTATTATTATTATTAATAATAATATTATTACTACTATGTGTACAGAAGTGTTTTTATTTTTCAGAAGAGAGGAAATTTGTCACATTGTGAATGTTGTGTGTATTTCTCTACATGTGTGCGAGACGAAAACGAAAGCGAAACGGCTTTTTTTCTTTCCGTTCCTTTTCGTTCCTCTAATGATTTAAAGCATCTCCCCCCTCCCTCCCGTTTCAGTGTATATTGAGTTACATGTTGTCAAGTGGCTGAAGCCCTTCTACAATGGCGCTCATGTTAAAAAAAGAAAAAAAAGAGGAAAAAAACACAACAAAAAAAAAGAGAAAACTTGGTATCCTCAAAGAGAAACTAAGGCTTTAAAAAAAACACACTCAAAACACACAGAGCACCTCCCTCTGTCCACGCCCTCACCGGCGGGCGCTGGCCAGCACTGCACAGTTTAGCTCGGCTCGGCACAGCTTGGGTTAGCACTGAAAGAAAAGCCGCTATCAGCATTTTCTCCAGACACAGCAGCAGTAGCAGCAGAAGCAGCAGCACTGGAGCAGCCATTAGTTTTCTCTGGGTTCCAGGCGTTAGCTTCATTATACACAACAATGCTCTCAGCTAACTCGTGTTGTTGATATTGTTATAATCTTACCCACCTCCATAATGAGTACCTGTTCCCGACAGAAGACAGTAATGCAGGCGCTATAGACAAAGATAATGAGTATTCTTGTTATAGCTTCAGCTACTTCAAGCTGAAGCAGAACCCCAGAGGCAGACGACTACCTCATGATACGGTATTGAACTGCTCCCAGATTATTTTTTTTCTTCTTTTTTTATTTGCTATCGTGATTGTTATCGTCTATGATAGCTGACAGTGTTAATTAAACAGGGGCATTCATCAGTGAGACCGAGGTTATGAGGAAGCTTCAGATTCCCGCTAAGTGTTTCTGCCCTTGGCTCTGCTGTACGTCACTGCCCTGGCATCGGTACTTGCACCCCCCCCCCCCCCCCTCTCCAAAAAGCTTCAACACACACACGCACACACACAACATGTGTCAGTATATCAGTCCACTCTCATCTATATACAGCCGCCATCATCGTGGTGTTTTCCGACTCGGCCAGTGTCACCTCCCTCTGTGCATGTGAATCATAGAAATTAGACTTTCTACTGTTATAGTTGATTGTGTGGAACCTTCAGTAATTGTCAGCCAGAACGTTCTCAGGGATTTCTCTACACAGGAAGAAACAACAACAAAAAAAGGCGGAACATACGAACAACTGAACTTCGAGGAGAAAAAGAAAGAAAGGAAAAAAAAAAGACAAAAACACGACACAACATGAGCGAGCATTTATTGTACTCTGTATATATGCCATAGTATATGTCTGAATATGGAGGATCTGAAAGTATATGTTAACTAATTTATACAGAGTATTCTATGTAATGTGAAATACTTGAAGCCGCTGTAGTTTGCTCTCTCTCCCTCTCTCGCTCTTCATCTCTTTCTCCCTTTTTGCCCTTTTTTTTCTTTTTTTTTCTTTTTTTGGGGGTGTGGGCTTTCCTCCCTCCCCTCCACTCTTTTGTAAAAAAAACAACAACAAAACAGAACATATCAGAAGGACTCGACTGACCTTGTTGACAGCTTTTTGGACTCGCATGTGTTCACGCACGAGACGCTGGATCCTGTCAGAAATGTTGTTCCGCTGAGTGACGTGTAGAATGGGAAGAGAGGTAGACTACTCCACGCCAGTGGTGGATAAATGTTTAAAAACACGATACGTGATTTCATACTTAGTTATGCATGTAAGCTGTTGTAGTAGCCTAGATTTCCATGGGATCCTATTGGAAAAATACTATAATGTGCTTTATACAGGAGCTAATTGGCGAACAGAGCGTGTATTATGTGTCCAGCCTTACAGTCGTACATTTAAAAGGACATATTTTACTGAGAACCTGCCTCATGTTCCAGTAATATATAATAACCGCGCAAGTAACTTATTAGTCATCAAACTCGACAATTCTGCACATGGACAAATGAGTCTCCTCAGCTCTCTCCTTCATTCCCTGCAGATTTTCCAGTGTCTCCACTGCAAAGTTCAAGCTGTCCCATCATTACCTGCCTTTTTACCTTCTCCTTCTCTCCTTCTTCTTCTTCTTTTTTTTAATATCTCATTTTCTCTGCGTCTTTTTTCTATCTTGTGTTGATTAAAGATAAAAGCAGCCTTTTCTCTTGCCTTGTCTTAACGCTTTAAAGTAACCAAACAGAAGATCTATCTAACAACCAAACGCGTTCTAAGAGGGGAGAGACAACCAACCTTGGTCCCAGCTTTAGTGTCCTTAATTAGTAAGTGAATGGCTGTGTAACTGATGCTTTAACAAAGCAATTCCTCACGTGTGTTTGGTGGAAAAGTTGTCCAGTGTCTCTTGTTCTCTTCAGAAACAATTTCCTCTGAGTCTTTCTAGCTGTTTGTTTTATTTTATTTTAATTTTCTTGTTTGTTTTTTTTTTGTTTTTGTTTTTGTTCGTGTAGGAATGTTCTGCTCTCCCATTTTATTTATTACAATGACCCATGTATACATGCTTATGAAATTAAGATTTGATACACCGATATCAATTTATTTATGTAACTAAATCACTGTTTTATAATCTTGTTAATGAGTCAATAATTGATTCTTTTGTTTTTTGTTTTTTTTTTGTTTTAATAAAAGTTAGTTTTTTGAAATGTATATTTATTTCCTCTCAAAGTTGATTGTTTTTTTTTCTTTTATACTTACACCCTGCCAAAAACGGGAAGCATTTCTTTTATCTATTTATTTAATTTTTTATATATGTTTTACAGCTGCACTTTTGTCTGAGAAGGTCTGTCGTAGATCATTATGTGACGCGGTCCCTGAGCATGACGGCGCGCGCTGCTCGGCGTATCGGCGAGAGACGATCAGTCAGGACGGTTCAGATCTCCATCAAACGGCGATGTCAGAAAAAGGCAGAGAGGGATCACTCTCGCTGGCAGCAGCTTTCACGCTGTCATTCCGGGCGAGCTGACGAAGAATGTGAAATGTATCAATTGATATTCCCATGGTCTTTGTAGCTTCTGTCAGGCAGCCAGGCTCAGCCAACCACAATAACCTGTTTACATGTATCCAACACTGACAGTGGTGCCACAGGATGACTAAATCAGTGTATGCAGTTTGTCAAGTGTATGCGTTTGTGCAGGCATGTTTTGGTGTGTGCTGCTCCTTGTTTGCATGCCTCTGCGTGTCTGCATGTATTTTAATGTGCATGTGTGTGCACGTGTGTGTGTGTGTGTTAAGGTCTTTAGGGAGCGGATGGGAACAGGTGGTAGCTCCAGACTACAGGAGCTCCTGACAGCAGTAAGGTCCCCAGACTCCCAGCCCCTCATTAAACATTGACACAAAAACACTGCAACTGTCTGTGTGTGAACAGTAATGAAGCGCAGACGGCTACACTGGTATACACACTGCAACTTAGCACAGCACGAGCTTGCAGTCCGCATCTGTGTGTGTGTTTGTGTGTGTTGTCCATCTGTGTGCGCTCATTAATGAGGTGCATTTGTCTGTAGAGGTGTCCACTTAGATATTGAGGAATTCGTCAGGTTCGCCAACAAAAGCACCGGTCTGCTGTCAGAGGCCAGACAGCGCTGTCCATTTGTTATCTTATGGATGCCATCCTGTGAGAAATGGTGTGTGCGCTGAAGGAAAAACGCACTCATGCAAGTGTGTACACATGCGAGTAAGAATACACTTGCTTGCATGCGTTTGTAGGAGATACACGCTTCCTGTGTGCCTGACCTGTGCTCGGGTCCCTGCTCAGTTTCAGCTGGTAATGACGTCCCTTGGGTGTAGCACGTTACAGCAGCCTCCTCCAGTCTGTCTCACTGTATACTTCTAATGACATCATGATCACACGCTGGCCCCTTTTATGCCAAAAGCCCTCTTCCTCACCATCACCATCAAAAATCCCATCTAGGGTATTAATTCTGTCTTTCTCCCCCTCTCTCTCTCACACACACGCTGCACCACGACTTCACAACACATCAAGACTTTGACAAGGCCATGGCTTTTTTTTTTTGTCAGATGGTAAATTCAATATGCTTTATATTTTCACCTATAGAAAGTCCAACCTCAACTGTTTCTGAGTTTTAAATGTGCTGTGCAAGACAGCTTATAGTTGCGGGCGATCGCTGCCAAGCCAAAAATTGTACACTTTATATTAAAGTCGTAACCTGCAGACAAGGATGCTTCTGTACAGCTTCCCAGTAGAGAACACTGACAGCAGCATGTTACACCATGAGTTGCTCATAAATCATCCCGGTCTTGTAGGAAAAATGGACAGTTTCTTACCTGTTGTCCAGCAGACAAGTGACGAAATAAAGGGAAAACCTGGAACAACCTCAAGTTGTTCCTTTAGATGAGGGGTGGGCAATTCATTTTTCCAACAGGCCACATAAAAACCTGGGCTGCACCAATAAGACATACATTCATATTTAATACAATTGGCTCTATTCCACAGTGTGTCTCTTGCCCTGTCTTCCTCCCCTCACCCCCAACAGTCATTGTAGATGTTCAATTGTTGTTTTTTGTTTTTATATTACTGTAGCGCCTTGTCTTACAATATAAACCATGTTGAGGTGACTGCTGTTTGGTGCTATATAAGTACAGCTGAATTAAAGTAAATTGAATTAGGTTCAGTGTATTGGTGCACACTCCACACAACAGTCCCAGTTTCTCATGTCCTTTGGGAAAACGAATTACTCCCTCCTGCTTTATAGGTAACAGTCACTGCAAATTATTGCAAAGTTTTTCTGGGCAATCACATTTTTCCTATGATTAATTATTTGCGTTCTGATCTGAGTACATCTATCCAAAAAGCACGAAGGTTTCAATGCTTGTATAGTTTCTGTTTTAATGAGTTTGATAACAGTTTTATAGGCTTTTCAGTTGTATTGCAACCCAACTGAGCACCTATGGGAAGATTTTAGAACCAGCTGTTTAAACAGCTTTTTCAACCACTGTCTGTTTTCTTAGTTCTTATCCAATTCATGCTCACAGGTCGCTCCAGTTGTCATAGACCTGGACAGGTTACCCTTTAACCTAGCACCCATGGCTTTGGACCTTGGGAGTGAGGCAAAACACATAAAGGCCCTAGCCTGGATTTGAATCCAGGAACTTCTTGTTGTGAGACACCAATGCTAGCCACTGTAGCACTGTGCCACCTCACGAAAAGACTAGAGAATCACTTCAAAAGCACACTAAAGCATCTCTAATGGCACGTGTTGGACAGCTCCAATCAAAGTTATTTTCCTTTGATTTGGGGTTACTGTAATCTGTCTATATCTTTATGTTAGGGGTGCAACGATACACAAAATTCATGGTTCGGTTCGATACTTTGGTGTCACGGTTCGATATTTTTCTGATACAAAAAAAATGTTCATGCCTTTTTAATTTGTCATTTATTAAAATTATAAATATATATTTTAACTCAAAAGTACAGTTTTTAAATTTAATGTTGCTGAAACAACAAAGTAATAAAAAAATAAATCTATCTGATTGAGAAATCACTCATCTTTGGAAAAGAGAGTTTATTACAGAGAAATGGCTGTTTCCAAAATAAAAGCTATACTATACGCTTCTTCTGAGCTATATTCTCAGCAGCATATTAAACATAGCAGGTCCCCATAAGGAGAATCATGTGCTAATGGCTGTAATAGCATGCGTGCTTGTTGTTTTTGTCTGCTTCCACTTGTCTTTGCACTAGGATGATGTCGGAGTAAATGTGCAGTCATATTCGTTGTGTTCCCACTAGTGCTGTCAGCGTTAATCTCGTGGAAATGACGTTAATCTCCGTTAACGAGCTACCGCGGATCGCACCGTGCGTGGGGCTGGACGGCCAACACGTTAACGAGCAAACTGCGCTAACGCACTAGTTCCCACCAATGTAATTGAGCATTGCGTGGCACATCCAACATACTGTTTTACTTTTGTCCATGACGCACTTACCTTCAGGGTCATACGTCACATGAAAACCAAAATACTTCAATTTGCCATGTTGCAACGACAGCTTAACTTCTGTCTGCTAGCTTGCCCTGCGCTCAGTGAATCTGCGTTCGACTACTCCGCCTAGGTTGCACTGTCGAGCGCAGATTCACTGAGCTCTCAACACAGACAGCATCGTCATAAGAAAAGTTGATAAAATAAATTAAAAATTTTGTATTGTTCGATACATATGCGTACCGAACCAAAAGCACTGTATCAAACGGTTCAATATCGATACGAGTATTGTTGCACCCCTACTTTATGTCTATCTTTTACTTGGAATTTTCACATAGGTTTGAGTGCACTGTTTAGATGTTGAAAAGATGCTGTGATATTATTAGGTTTAACAGGCATTGCTTTGTTTTTTTCCATTGGCCTGACATTTTATCCTTGCAGGCACATAGTTGACTTTTGTGGATCACAGAAATGTTTTATTGTTTACAATTGCAGATGGCTCTGAACACTGTAAGACCCTTGTGAACAGGAGTTGCAGCAGCTTCAAAAACCTTCATTGCTCTGACAACAAAACCCACAATTCAACTCACAGAACTCTTCCAGGATCTAAAAGTGACCCGCAAAAGCAATGGCTGGATGTTTCTTACTGAAATGTTTCTTGATCTTTGATTTTTCTTACATTTTATGGGCTTTTCAATGCTTATTAGCATTATTGGAAAACTGAGCTTCACACCCATCCAGCCCTTGAAAAACTGCAAGTCACCTAAAATTATGCAAAAAAAACCAAGTCTTTATTATCTTTATTTGCTTGTATATCTGTGACTTAAAGCACATTCATGCAGAAGAATATATGAAAATGCTTTTAGACCCCCAGAATTTGATCCTTGTATCTTTAATATCTCTGCAAATAGTACGCTTTTCGTGATCTTTTCAGCACTTCCAGCATCTGTCTAGGAAAAGCTCACAGGCTGAGCATTTACAGTATATGAGAGTGCATTCTGTATTCCTACTCACTGCGTTATTCTACACAGGGTCTGGGGCCTTTGTGGTGCACTGAGCTTGCCATCATTACAGGAGTACAAAAAGAGGATCACAGACATATGTTCTTCAGCACAGCCTTCAGCATCGGCCGCGCTACCACAGGGACTAACTTCCTTTCCTCCTCTTCTTACAGAAGGCCGTTGGATTTTGATCTCCTCTCTCCCCCTCCATCGGCCCCGAGGCATCTGATTAAATGCTAATTAAAGCCGTTAGCGGTGCTATCACCGCTGCTAACTCCTCTCTCTCTGTCACAGAGATTAATGTCCCTCGTTCATCATCCCACCTCTCCCAGCCTGAGTACCTGCCCGGCTCGCAAAACCTGATCAAGTCATCAGCCACCACCTCCCCCCCCCAAAACCCCCTCTCATCCACCACCCCTCTCCCATCGCGCAAAGATGGACGAGGGGTTTAAATTTTAATTTGAAAATTGCCCTCAATTACTTCTGTGCCGACCACTTGCCGGAGCTTCTCATGTGGTTGAGTGGGAAGGGGTTACAGCAGCGGGTCAGCGGCCATGATGAGCGATAAGGGGACATTAATAAGAAAGGCAGAGGTTCATTTAAAAGCAGAAAGGACAGTGGGAGCAGCTTTCTCATTATTTAACTCCCCCAGCTTTATTTAAAGGACTTTATTTAAGGATACCAAGTTAATGTGTCCTCCAGGACAGACGGTTAAAGCGCCTGACAGAGTGAGAAAGTTACAGCCATAACTTACACCCTGAGCACACACTGCGGTGCCATCTTTTTTACCTCTTTTGACATTCCCGCCGTTTTCAGGCAGAACGGAACGAGCCTCTGAGGGACATAAAATGTTAGAACAAAGTTACACACATCATTTAATTTTATTCTTTCACAATTTCTGGCCCACAAATGTTTTATTGGTTCCAATATCGGTAATCATTATAAGCTATTGGAATATATTGAGCTATGTATAACAAGTCAGCCAAATGTCATTTGAACTACCACCAGATTGGGGGAAGCTGTGCCCTGGAATATGCAACTGCTCTGCAGGGCCTCATCTGGTGTTTGTTTTATCCTTATGATTTTTACTGAATTGCACTTCATGACTCACGAATGATAAACTTTCCCAGCACCTAAGAGCAAACATGTCGCTGTTAAGGTAGCTTTTTGGGAAGACGTCAGGATGTTGAAACAAAATGTCACACTGATAACAAAAAACAACATTGTTCCTACCTGGCAGCCAAAGCAACACAAATAAGCCAAAAGTGCTGTCATCCAGCGATTTCCAAGGACAATTAACAAATATACAAAGATTTATGCACCTGTGCCCCAGCTGCTCGCACACCAGGAATACTTTTCCTTAATTTCTCACAATTTCTTCCAACGCTCTGCCGGATGCCTGTCCAAAAGGCTCTAAATCTCCGTGAAAGTGTTTATAACATCACAGCGATTGCCGGGAAATGGGAGGAAACCCACTTGACTTCTCTTTTCCTCTTCATATATATTTCACTGACATAAGACACACATGTAAGAGGACACCATGCTCACAAAGCATGTGAATTGGATATTCCGTGGTACCACAATGGGGGGAAAAAATGTGCAGACTTTGATAAAGATGCCAAGGGGAAAAAATCTGAGCCACATTCTTTTGGGCTTGCAGGAAAAAAATCCTCAGAGCCAAAGAGTTTCAGCTTCTAGGTAATGTGACATTTAATAGGATGTGCAACACGCTCTGAGGATCTGGGGTTGCGCGCTGAGAGAGTGAACAACTCCACATAAAGGTGAGGCAGGCTTTACAGGAAGAGATAGCTTTAACATTTCACTGGTGCTTGATTAAAAGCCTAAATGAGTAACAGCATAATGTTCCCACTCCTTCCATCATCCGTTCATTGCTGCTTCTTCTTCTTCATTTTTCCCCCCCCCCTATCCGGCAGTGGCAGGCACCATGTGTCCGGCGAATTGGAACAAAGAAAGGGGAAGAGAGACAGAGAAAAAGAAGGATGGAGCGACAGGAAGAGGAGAGAATTAGAGCATATATCAAGGCCGTTTTCTCTGACATTTGTGCTCTCGGTGTGGAGAGGCACTATGAATATCAATATGAACCCATGGAGAGGAAACACTTTTTTTTTTAACTTCTCACTGGGCCATTCATGCACACAAGAAATCTATTCAAGTCAGTGTAATGGCCAGTCTCTGAGCCTGTGCACAGTTGTGTGAACAGCGCTGCCTCGCCTCTACATTTTTCCCTCTCATGAGTGTGGCCGGGCTTGTATTACTGAAAAACACTTTACGTCAAGTGCAACTGTGGTGAACACTACAGTATGTAAATCAGATTGGATTAAACGCTTGCATGAGTTGAGCCTGACAACACCAATCAGCAACACCTACCTACCAACAGCTTTCTCTGTATAGTTTTGTGTGTGTGTGTGTGTGTGTGTGTGTGTGTGTTTTCACACAGCCTCTCTTCTCCTCTCGGTTCTTAGAGATATAGAGTCAAAGGGATGCAAATCTACCCACTTCCTTCCTCCCCTCCCCCACCTGCAAACATAGATAGCCCCAGGCCAGTCCCAGACCTTTCTATATGCAGAACCAGTGACAGGAGTTACACACTATTCTCCCCCCTGTAAGTTCCCTCAGTAACAAGCTGCGAGCCATGCTCTCTCTCTCTGGGCTGCATGTATGAAGCTGTGTGATTGGTTTGGTATGGTAACAATATGGGAATAGTGCGATGCCCACGCCCCCACCTTCTGCCTTTTTTGCATGTGAAGCCTTTCCCTGCTCGCAGTCGTACATGCATGAGTGTGTGTGTGCATATGTGTGTGTGTGTGTGTGAATGTGGACTGCTGGATCCAAGCTTATTACTTTAAGTTGTCTCCAGCCCCAGCGCTAATCCCTGTCTACTTCAGGGAGGGATAACAATAATACAACAAGATCCAGAGGTACTAATGAAATCCTATCAGGTTCCTGAATGTCAGAGAGGGGGCGGGGACGACGACTGAGAGTGTATGAGGTATTGATTGAATAGAGACCAAAGCAAGAGAAGGATAAAGGGGGAAGTGAAGAGGAAGAGAAAGGCAAGGAAGCGTAGTTGGTGAAAAGTAAGTGAATAAACAGAGGAGTTCAAAAATAAAATAAATTAGAGGCAGACTGAAAGGAAGACGAGGGGAGAGGAAAGCAAAGATTTTTAGAGTAGATGCAAAAGTTGGGTGCAGTTGTCGACAGAATGTTTTCTCCTCGGTGACTGAGCAGGCAGCAGCTAAAGTGCATCAGCCCTGACTTGAATAGGTTTCAGACCTAGACCAATTCTCCCTCTGCGTCCCCGCCAGACCCACCATTCGCCCCTGGGATTGAATTAGGCCTGCCCCATTATACAGTTGCCATGGGGACCCTGACACCTCCGCTGACGAAGTGAGAGCCACGCAAGGCTGAGTTGCTGATCAGAAAGTGTGTGTGTATGTACGTGTGTGTCTTTTGTGACCATACAAATGTCTTTATGTTTGTTACTGATATGTGTTCCTATTCTCTCCTACGTGTTTGTCGCTATAGAAGTAGCTGAAATAACTGAGGGCTTTTCTATACATCCAAAAGAGGGAGAACTGATTATGTCTCTAAACATCAGCACAATGGATTTAAAAGAAATTATTTTACATGTGATTAAAACTTTTAGCTTAAATTCAGGGCGTTCAACAAAATATTGCAATGACGTTTTTAGGAGGCGCAGCCTGTTTTCTCTTTCAAAGCAAAAGAAGTGATGAAATTATATCTAGTAGCTGTCAATGGGAACTTTCAATATGTGTTCAAAGGAGTTGTTAATGAACGGAGAAGATGTCCGTGATCACAAAGCTGAAAACACACCGGATAATACAATCTGGTGTATTACTATAATACACTGGCTCTCTGACACGATCAGGAGTTCAGCATTAAAACGTAGACAAAACATCCTGAAGGTTTGTGCCTATATCAGATACTATGACCTTATCAGGATGCCTAGCAGCCAGCAACCTGAATTAAAACTATTCTAGAGATAGTACATAAAAATCATTGTGCGGTTAAAACATACATAAAAAATAAATAATAAAATTGCATGGAAAATTCTTTCTTTATACTTTATTTTTAAACAGTACATTATACTGTGTTTTTACTGACTTTTTCATTTTACAGCGTTGCTCTTAACCTACACCACTTTATAAACAAACAGTCTAACTAAGCTAATAATACACAGACAGATGTACCAAACCCACTTTGTAAGCAATCACAGCGTGGGTTGGAAAACGTTGGAAACGTTGGAAAACGTCAATGAACTTTTGAACTGAGAAAACCCATTGGGTCTTACCCAGATGGCATGTATAGAATTATTTCAAAGTTGACATGCTAATGTCGAGAAGTTACTTTAAATGCTAAAGAGGCACCAGGTTTGGGTAACATTTGATATGTTTAAGGCCCAAATAACCCTGGAAAAGATATTGTATAGCTATCCGTATAAAGCACTTTCATCACAACCGTCAATGCCATGTTAAATCCAGACTAATCGCAATGCTATTTAATTTTAATGAGGAAATCAGGTCTTACACCAGCAATTTAAGAATTTTTCATTCAGCTGTATAACATTTAGCTATTGTCATAATTTACACTTAAAAATGTCAGCTACTCAGTAGAATAGAATCTAGACGTACTCAATTATTTTTTAACGAGCACTCAATCTGAGTCAGCACGTGCATATAAAGAGTAGGTACTTACATAGTACTTCCAGTGTAATATTGCCTTATTTCTGATATAACCTGTAGGTGCCCATTATATTTAGAATATTAGAACATGTTATTTTTCATTTCCACTGAAATATAATGTTGTTCTGCTGTCCTGTCAATTATTTATAAACTCATTTGATGTCAAACACAGACTAGAAGTTCAGATAAATTTGATGAATTAGTAAAATGCAAGATTAATGACAAGCCCAGTTATGGGCTGATCAACACATGACTCTAATCGTCTTAACATAGATATTGTACAGTCTGAGCCTGGATTTTAGAGCACTGTGGTTCTTTTTACATCTAAGAAGGGTCAAGTACAACAGAAAGATCTTTGCCTTAAGCTATTACAGCAACTGTACAAGAGGTTTCTCATTTAGGTCTGACATTTTCAGGTTATTAAAGTGTTTTTAAGACAATAACAATGATCAAATAATGTCTCCAAATATTTTCATAGAGTTGGTGGCTTTTCTTCAAAAAATGCTTTATAAAGTTTAAATTACTAATGTTTTCAAGAAAGATATATTATTATTATTCATGTTGACTTTGGAGGATGTAAGTTCAATGTTCACTTTGCTTTTACCTCAATTTTGGTCTCCACCAAACTCTTCTCATCTGACTTTTTTTTTTTTTTTTTTGCTGTATTCTCTACTAACATCAAACTTTGTATGGCTGTTATTTGGTTTTGGAAAGGTAATGCACCATCTTCTAGAATTAAATATTTTAATATAATTCAATTTGCAACTGAATCCACAAAGTAAATTTAGCTGTATGAACTCTCACCTTTACATATTAATAAATTGCAGAGTGCAGTGAACTTTATTCTGTTTTCTTATCCCAGCAATGGTGGCTGCTGTAGGACAAACAACTCTTGCTTCTATTCGTCTGGAGTGAGGAGTCCAGTACGATTTGATGAGTCATTAGGGTTAATTTCTGACCAGTGAAAATGATACTGAGGAGAATTATTCAGGACAACCTGAACGTTTTGCTTTTGTTATTTGCTATTGTCAATTGGTGTTAGCCTCTGTTAGCTGTTGTTAGCCTGTTAGCCAGCACTAGTGAAACTTTCCTTGAAATGGGTCTGACATTGTTGGACTTGGATATTTCGCAAATAAACTCTAATACAATACAGTATGAGAAGGCCATCGGACTGTTTATCAGACTGTAGGACACTCAAGGTTAACATTAGATGGCATAAGTTAGCTTATAACCAGCTGTTGATGTTTAGCTAGCTCGTTGTCAGCAGTCTGAAGACTGGAGGGTTGCATGTCTAATCTGTTGATAATAAGTAACTGCAATGAGTACCATTAATAAATAAGCATGTTTATGCACATTGTCACGTATCACAGCTGTGACTTCAGGTCAGGAGATGAGGTGTGAGGTGAGGAGGAAGAGGATGGTATTTCTTTGGTGACGGCGCTCCCTTCTGAGATCATAAAACACAGGTCCGATCCTTTTTATCTGGAATCTGAAAAGTAAAGGTGCAAGTAAAACAACTCTTTTCTAACGTTTTTAATGATTTTAAATGTCTGAAATTAAGATGAATTAATTAAAATATTTACTGAAAGCGTACCACTTGAATTTTCAGGGAAAGATTGGATTTTGGTTGCAGAACCTTAGACTAATAATGTCTTTTTGTTGCCTGACCTTAACAACAGACTGCAGGGGAGATGTATATCTGTGATTCAGAATGTAGTTATGCCCCATTTTAACAAAACAATAAATTGAACAATGATTTAAAAAAAAAAAAAACATAAAAAAAACATCAGAACTGAAGGAAACACAGATTTGAATGAATACTGACTCAGTGTTTATTGCTGTGAGTGACCTCTACCACTTTTTCTGTACTTTTTTTGGATCTATTTTTCATATGAAATTATTGATTTCCACAGCTTTACAAATCAGATATTTGCTTGCTGTTTATATTTGTGAGAGAAATGTTGCAAGTCTTTACGAGAATGCAGATATTCCTGAGACAAAAAGAGTCAGTGAAAGATTAATGCGTTTTTTGTTTAGTTAAAGAAGTGAGACATAACAAATTAATGGGCATATATTTATATTTCCAGCTTCTTCTAAGTCCCTGTGGCTTGCAGTCTTTAGTTTTCTTTTAGGAACATTTTGTAGGTTAGCTAGGAACTGATCATAAATTTCAGCATAGTTTCACTGTATCTAAATATATTCCTGAATTTATTCATTTCTCTAATTTAACTTGTCTCCCCTGAGAGAGCCAGCGTTCAAGAGATCTCAGTTATCCACTTATTGCAACCTCACTGCACAAACACCAAAACAAACAGTTGGATGGGTACTGAAAGCGGATACCTTGTCTGTCTCCTCACATTGGAATTTTGTCACCAACACAGTTCTAATGGATGGCCAGAGAAAGGATGCCACCCACAGCACCATCTGGCTAATGCCCCGTCCTCGGCTTATGAATTACGCTAAATTGTGCCCAAGAGAGAGAAGCCACATGTTCATTATGAAAGCTGCAGGGGTATTAGAGATCCCCTGAGTCGCGCCAAACGAGCTGCATGTCACAGGATGGTGTGACACACAACATGGTGCCATGAAGGGGGGGGGGGGGGGGGGGGGGGGGGGGACACAACCTTCTCCGGATTTAATAGGATGCATTCATCAGGCAACCTTGACTGGACTCTGACAGGGTTCGTTTTCTTTTGTTTCAACAATGATTCACTGTTCAGTCACAGCTGAATACATACAGTATGGCCAGGTTGTTTGGGAAGTACACTGATGGATACGACTACCAGCACCTGGGAACACCTGCGCCTGATGTGACAAGCTAGTATCATGAAATGGCGAATGAATAACAAGCCAGTTTTTCCACATTATTGGTAGCATTTTGGGTTTTGACATGTCATTTGTAGTCCCAGCTGACTGTATTCATTCAGCTCTGTGCAAAGAAAACAACAAAAGCCTGGATACTATCACTTGAATTAACCAATCATTTAACCTTAATGTTTCCATGATTTGTAGTCATTCTAAAGGTATTAAAAGATGCTCACAAGCCCACAATGCAAAAGTCTGCTTGGGCTACTTTAAGTACAGCTAATGGACCAGCCAATGAAAAGTGTCCCAGCCTTCTACTAGAAATATAGCACAGATATTTATTCCTATCTCTGTTTGGCTATATTTGGCATAGAAAGAGGTTAAGTGCAGGTGAGGATCAGGGTTTGGGACTTTGTTGTCATTGTTAGGACAACAAACATGCAAAAAGGCCACGGTCAAAGTAATGTGGACTATCAGCTTGAAAAGGAAATGAACATTGGCTTTTGATGTTAAGGTCCTGTGTTTTATCCACTCACCCATCCACACCACAGTCTTCTATGTAGACCGTATGGTTTTACAATACCATTCTTTTTAATCATAAGTACTATGGCTACTTTAGGGCAGCGGTCCCCAACCCCCGGGCCTCGGACCGGTACCGGTCTGTGAGTCGTTTGGTACCGGGCCGCGAGAGTTGAGGCTCAGGTGTGAAATGTATAGTTTTCAGGGTTTTTATCGGTTTTCAGCGTGATTTTGTTATCGTTTTTATCGTTAACTCGGTTTTCCTGGGTCTTTTCACGTGTGTTATGAATAAATCTTCTTTTTTTTCAGTACTGGTATTAGTTTTATTTTGTTGTATTTATCCGCAACACCTTAAAGGCCGGTCCGTGAAAATATTGTCGGGCATAAACCGGTCCGTTGCGCAAAAAAGGTTGGGGACCGCTGCTTTAGGGCACTGTTACAGTGAAGTGTAGCCTTACCACTCGTTGTAATGAGAGGCTTGATCAAAAAACCATTTGGTTTTGTTTTTTTTTTATGAAATAAAAGTCTCCATTTGAAACGTGGTAGCCATTTTGAAGGAAAATGCCTGCACCAGCAGCCACTATTAGGTGTCTTTATCTGTGTCTAGACCATCATGAGACCAGGCTTACAGCATCTGTCAGTCCCTGCAAAAACTCCCTGGGTACCATAAAAGACCGGGCCCCCTCGCTAAAAGAACTGAGGCTAGAGAACCCAGTGGGGACCCATCGGACGGTATGGAGAGAAATAAAATTATCTGCTGTGGGGTTTTTTCTCCTTCTTTCATTCCGCCACGGTGTATGCCATGCATTGCCATGAAGGCAGATGGGGGAGGTGGAGGTGGAAATAAAACATGCATGAGTCGCCTGCAGCCCAGGAAAATAATTACTGTCATTTAGCAGACATGTAGAGGAGAGCAGCGCAGCCCAGTCTGCCCACAATATACCACCACACTCCCTGCATACCGATGAACTGGAGGCAAAACAGAGAGGGGTAGGGATGCACTGGCTGGGAGAGGGTTAGGAGACTGTAATAGATGCTATGGCGTACTTTTGGGGATGTTTTCATAAGTCGCTCATAGACGACAGAATCCTCACAAACTGTTGCAATCAATCGAAAATTAAAAAGAAAGAGACTTTCTTTTTTCTTTCTCTGCGCTCACAGGAGCTCCAACATTGCTCGACACATTATTGAGCACTGTTCTGTCTCCAGTAGTCCCGAATGACACAAGAAGTACAATATATTTCTCTAAAGATCAGAGGAAAAGATTTGACCTCCGTGTCTTGGCTGAGGCTAAATCAAGCAGTCCTTCTCTCTCATTTAGCCTGTCACTCATCTCTTTTTCCCCCTCCTCTATTTTCTCCACATCTGTCTATCTCCTTCCTGTCTTTTCCTCCTTCCCTTCCACTTGCCTGGAGTCAGACCACAGCACAAATTTATAGGAGGTGGAGGGATGCCAGTGGAGGTCAAATGCGTGAGCAGCTTCCCGTCTGCCTCCCCTATCATTCTTTATGGCTGATCTATCGTGGCGGAGCCTTCATTACCCTGAATTATACGCTACGATTATTACCTCTCCCCCCGGCCTGTGCAGGATGGCCCTGGCCTTATCATCTTCTTGGCTTACCCAGGAGGAACGTAATATAGGGAACCCTGGATATATAGCGCAACATCTGCCTCCAACATGACTGCACTGCGAATCTTTGAACTTTAGATCTCTACATTCACAGTATGTGATGTATGTGGTGTGCGACTGGGCTCACTGGTTTATTTGTGGGGAGCTATAATGGACTGCAGAGACACATCGCCTGCTGCGGGTGTGGGATGCCATGCTGTATATATTCTGTAGGTTTAATTACTGATCACCACATAACTTTAAATAAGAGGATATTCCTTCTGATGCTAAACTGGAAACCCACCCCCTGTTGTTCCGAGTCCTTTGACTGACTTAGACCGCATGCTCTTCAAAAGATACACAGCACCTCAATTGTAACTATCTGCAATGTAGTATTTGGGCGTGCAGCCTGCATTTTGTAGAGCATTTTCCCAAGAAGCAGCAGCTTCCACATACTTATTTTCCTTCCATCTGGTTTTGATATTTAGGGGAAAATGCAGCAATGACCCAACTGCAAAGAAATCACGTTACTAAACTAAATGCTCACTCTCATTGAGTTTGCAAATGACAAAATCCTGGAATTTCGCACTGTATAAAACACTTAGTTTGGACTCCTGTTGATATTGTTCCTCTCCTCACCAACAGTGTCACTGCAGATGTTTAGTACCACAACTTAGTTGCCAGTGTGAAGCTCGATAATCTGAGAAATCAGCAGGGTGTTCAGATAGCAGCAGTCTTGATATACTCTACTTTTTCACAAGTCATTTTCGAGTGGGCGCGCTGAGAGAACCTGTGCTGAATCTTGGTGTAAATATCAGTGCAGGCACAGAGGGGGGTAACAGACAAGGACTGGATGACACATACACTGCAGCACACTTCATCATCTAGGCTGCAAATCAGAAGTATTTCTCAGGGGTTTTGCAAAAGTTTTGCCTTACAGATATCTTTCTGTAATATCATAGACAGAGAAACAAATTCTTCTGCTCTAGTGAAACCTCTGTGGATGCAAATGCACACCAGGCGGAGCCAGAAGTAGAGTTACAAGCCCAATTCTGAAAATGTTGAGATGCTGGGTAAAATATAGATAAAAATAGAACCCAGTGATTTGCAAATGTCATAAACTCTTATTTAGAACACTGAAAACATCAAGTGTTTAATCTGGGAGATTTTCATGAAAAATATTAGCTCATTTTAAGTGTGATGGCAGCAACTCATTATAGAAAAGGTAGAACCAGACTGGAAAAGTAAGTTGTACTAAAATTAAGCAGGTATAATAAGAGCAAGAGTTTCTCAGAAGTAAAGATGGTTCAGAGGTTCACCAATCAGCAAAAAATGGTGTAACACCTTCTACAAATTGCAAAGAGTTTGAATATCTCATCATCTACAGTAAATAAAAGATTCAGAGAATTTGGAGAAATCTCTGCGTGACCTCAGCCTTGCATATTTTAGCAAGACAAAGCTGTAATATTAATGCTGCATCTAGTTTAATAGAATGGCTTTTTGGTAGAAGAATCCAGGTGTTGAACTAGAGTGCCTACAGACCAGAACTAACCAAGAAATCGCAGGACTATATTAGACAAACATGAGGCATTCCAGCTGCCTCCTCAGTTCCCAGATGTTTACAGACTATTGTGAAAAGTTGAGGAAATGCCAAACAGTGGTAAACATGGCCCTCTTTTCAGATTTTACACAGCATCCCAACTTTTTCTGAATTGTGTTATCCAGCTGGAAATGTGTCATTTGGCTTGAAGCTGCAGACATAATCAGATCTGTATTAGCATTACACATCAAAGTCACAAACAATCTTGTGTTTCAACCATAAGGTTCTTTCCATTTATGAGAATAAATTGAGAACTGCAAGAGAAAGCCCCCAAATGGCCATAAATTTGAATGAACAATATTGTATTGGTTCATCTGAACCAGGTTTCTAATTTTGCCAGATGTTGTGGGTCGAGTTTATAAGGTTAATGTATGTCATATAAATATCCATCATATCTGAAAGGCAGCAAACTATAAAAAGAGTAAAAAAAAATCCTAAAAAAACCCAAAAAACAGGAGGATGAAAATATTTGCTTTTTCTTCGAACTTAACTGTGTATCTAAAGTGTACTTTCTCTGTACCAGAACCATCCAAGACCTATTAAAAGCAAACTGATTCACACACCATGGAGCTGGACAGATTGGTTTGGTGGATCTTTGTACTGGTAGTCTAATAAATCAAAGACCAGCACTGGTTGTGGTCCTCTGCTGCTGTATCTCATCTCCTTCAAGGTTTGATGAGTTTTACATTCAGAGATGCTCTTCTGCATACTTTGGTTTTAACGAGTGGTTGAGTTACTGTTGCCTTCTTGTCAGTTGTCAGATTTTTCTCGATAAACCTTAGAGATGGCTTTGTGGGAAAATCCAACTCACTTGGATCACCTCTCTTCCTCTACCATCCTCAGGTCGTCTTGACTGTGTCTGCATGGCTAACTTGCTGCCCTGTGACTGGCTATTTTTCTTAATGAGCAGCTGTACAGGTCTACCTAATAAAGTGTCAGCTGCTTGCATGTGAAAATGCATTATTTGCTCATCTTGGAAAACAAAATCTTAAAACTAAAGGATAATTTTTTTTGTAAGAGATTACTGAACCAGTGTTAAAGATTTTAATAGGAACCGCAGGGATCAGTAGAACAGAGGAGTCGGAGAAGCCAGAAAGTACAGAGAGTTGGACATTGCTGGCTTCAGTCTTTTTGGAAAACTTGTTGACAGCAAGAAATAATAACACCAGACCTGATCTTTGAAGGGGTCCTCCAGCAAATACTGCTATAAAGTTTTGTAATCTCACCAGAGACAGATAATAAAACAGAATGGTCAAAATCAATACGGCAGAGATGAAGATCTCCAAACTTTTAGTCAGTAGTATGAGTCATGCTTCAAAACAGCTGGCCCAGCAATTCCCATCGTGCAACTCAGTAACATGTTTCATCAGGCCCTTCCTGTCTACAGTGTATATCTTTGAGCCTCCACACCTCAAGCTTCTAAAGCATACATCAAGACATAATCTTTCAGACCTTAGAAACTCTTTACCGAGCAGCTGTTTTCTGTGGCTGAGAAGCACCACCCAAACCAAGTGAACTGACAAACATGTATGAAATCCAAGCCTGCTGCCAAATAAGAGCGTCTTTATTGGACTCATCTGCAAGACTGGATTACATTCAGGGACCAAATGTTTTTGCCAGTAAGACGTAAATGTACACATTTTGAAATTTATGTGAAAGGATTTGGTTACAGCAAAAAAGAAATAGTAATTAAAGGCCTGCAATCTGATGCACACAGTCTCATGGATAAAGGTCTTGACATTCACATCACATTTTTTTGTTTTATAAATAGGATACATTGCAATAATATAATCTTTAGGAGACTGTACTGGGATTGGAAAAGTGGCCCATAAAATAAAATACAGATACCTGAAAACTGATATAGTTACACTACAAACGTAGAGTTTTTTGTTTTTGTGTGAATGGCATTTATTGTATTGCACTACTTTCTCGTAGCTTACAAGGCAGAAAGCCAGCACGTACAAAGCCATCAGCTCCACCGATGGGCACAATTACAGAACTTGTTGTGTTATATCATGTCCTAAGTGTAAGTACAGACTCAACAGGGGGTAGTAGACAAGATCTGGATGCCACACACACACATATACAGAAACACACACTTCTCACCTCCCAGCATGCTGCTATATCGGGCAGTCAGGCAGGGAGTCAGGGAGCAGTAACAGGGCTATTAGGACTCTCAGGGACCCTATCGATCTCCTCATTGATCCCCTCCTGCCTTGGCTGGTTCAGACTACTGTGCGGGTTTATACAGTTACTCCAGGAAAGAGCAGTGAAACACTACAGGTTAAGAGCACAATGTAACAGCTGAGGACCGACATTAAAAGAGAAGCAAAAGAATCACTTAAAAAGCTTCAAACCTTCCTCTCCTCCCTTCCTACCTTTTTTACTTCCCCCTTTTTCCCCCACTTTTTGTCCTATTTTCTTAAGAAAAAGCTTTTAGCTCACTTTTTCCTTTCGTGCATCGTCTACAGGATAAAATGACATCATCCCTAAAGAGTGAAGTGCATGGTTTCACAGTGTAAAGACGTTAACTTTGCGCTGAGATTTATAATCTGTGACAAAATAGCAAAGAAACTTAGCCACAATCCCCAGTGTGATAGAGCATCAACATGGTTATTGAAACCAGGCAGGCTGGAGCCTTCATCCTGCTTCAAGCTGGGTCATATTAAAGTTACATATGTGACTAAAGGAATAAGACATACATTTGCTCCACATGATGAACCCATAAGATTTGTTTTTGTAGATGAAAGGGATTTTTTTAATGTATTTATTTCAAACCTTTCTTCATCCTGAGATTACCAAGCAGAGCTGCGGGGCTTTCACTCTGTAGCCACAGGCTCTGGTAATAGAGAATAATACAGCAGTGCCCCCAGTGGGCTTGTTGTGGTACTGGTCTACAACAAACTGTCAATCTCGTACACACCTTTTTTTGTGTATGCATAAACTACCCTCTTGTATTTCAAGAGGGTCATCAAAACAGTCTTATTATTGATAATAACATTATTGATTGAGCGAATAACTGTATAAAAAGCGCAGTTGTGTACTGCTGAGTGTGCAGCGTGACCCTGATTAATGACGGGATGGCAGGTCCTCATCAGAGTCCATCTGATTAATAACCGGCCCTTCAGTCCTTCCCTCACAACTAATGGCTCTCTGTCTCGCTGTCTATTATTATCACTCAATAATGAGATCTAAAAGAAGGTGTGTGTGCTTGTGTGTGTGTGTGTGTGTGTCTGTGTGTGTGAGAGAGATGTTTATCAGATATTTGCATATCTAAAATCTCTTGATGTGATGAAATGTAACTATATTTATTTACTCTGTATTTGACAAACTTTACTACTCAGTTCAGTTCTTCGTTATACCACCACTCTGCTAAAATGAGAAACATGCAGTACATTTAACTGCATCAGAGTGCAGAAAAAGAGAAAAGAGAGCACTGAAGGAAAATATCAACAGTGGGAATTCTAGTATGTGACCAAAAAGGTGAGGAGGGAAGAAACAGAAAAAACAGAGGCTTCAGTATAGGGTTGGAAAGGATCACTGAATTTCCTGATAAGTATGAAAATGATATAAGTTAGTTCCTTTGACCTTTGAAGTCATCAGATCAAAACCTGCCTGCACACTTACCACTGATAATCACATCAGTGTCCGTCCTCTCCACCTATACTCCTGCTGCATCAAAAAGATGATCTTTTTGATGCAGCTCCACAAATGACTACTAAAGCTCTTCTGAATAAATTTTGTTTCAGGATTAACCTTCATTCAGTTACTGATCTGAAAGTATATTATAAATGATAAGTACTGTAGGCTTTCTATAAATGTGGGTGAACTGAATGTTTACAGTCATGTGAGAGAGATAGCTGCGTATACGACTGTAAGTTAATGGTACAGGGATCAATGATAACTGAATGTGTGAAAAGCTACTGTAGTTACCATGGAACCACCATAATATGACAACAGATAATATCAGCTGATCAGTTAATGATATAGGGGCCCTCGCAACAAAACAGCTGTTATGCTGTGTTGGTGTTATTGTGCTGTGAAAAAGTATTTGCCCCCTGCCTGATTTTTTTAGTTTTAAATAAATACAAAATGCAGCTTTTAAATGGTGATCTATTTTATTAAGGGGAAGACTTTTAGAAAAATGTATTGTGGACCGACGAGACAAAAGCTTAACTTTTTGGAAGGTTTGAGTCCCGTTACATCTAACGTTAAACTAAAACAACGTCATGCCAACAGTAGAAAACATGGTGGGGGTAGTGTGACGGACTGAGGCTGCTTTGCTGCTTGAGGATGACTTTCTATAGTTGATGGAACCATGAATTCTGCTCCCTACCAGAAAATCCAGAAAGACCAATGGACAATGATCTGAAATCCAGATCGGACATTCATGCTTGAAAACCCTCCAATGTGGCTGAATTAAAACAATTCTGCAAAGAAGAGTGGGCCAAAAATCCTCCACAGTGACCTGAAAGACTCCTTGCCAGTTATCACCAGTGTTGGGGAGAAACAGAATACATGTACCGCCGTTACGTATTTAAAATACAAAATATGAGTAACTGTATTCCGTTACAGTTACCGTTTAAAAAGGTGGTATTTTAAATACAGTTACTTTGTTGAAATAAATGGATTACACAGCGGTACTTTCATGTTTCATATTGTGGCGGGTCAGGACTGTTTGGGTTTTGTTTGACAGCTATGTTCTGTTGTTCCAGGCGGCAGCGTTACGGTTGCCATGGTTACAGGGTGACGCTCTCTCTCTGCGTGTTTCCTGGGTGAGAGAGGCCTTTTTGTTGTTGTTGTGCTAAGCTAATAAGCAGAATGCTACAGGCATAGCTCTAAAGAATGTAGCCTCATAGACAGTGTAGTCCGTGCTGCAGGGAGAATGGGCTGCCATACACGTTATGTGTCTGTGAGCGAGGGAGGGAGAAAAAGGAAAAGTACGAGCTGTCATGAGCAAAAACGGGAGCTGGAAGCATGTAAATATAATAATAATCACTGCAGCCAAGAAGAGTGCCTGATGAGCCCAGTTGTAAGTAAGCTATTAAGACTCGACTGTACACCGTGTTCGTGTTTTCCTCCAAAAACAATAAGTTCTGTTGGAGCAGCCTTTCAACGCCTCTCTCTGTCTCTCGCTAGCAAAGTTGACCCAGACAACAAAGTAAAGCTAGTTTTCGGCTACGAGCCTGACGTATTAGCCAGAGGTCCCTTTACTACGGTTCGGAGCCGCGGACCTTCAGTAACAGTAATAAATCACAGCAATAGTACATTCATGTAGTTGTAAACAGCATGATAATATATTAAGTAATCAAAAGTATTCAGAATACGTTACTCTCATTGAGTAACGTAACGGAATACGTTACAGAATACATTTTGGGGCATGCATTCTGTATTCTGTAATGGAATACATTTTAAAAGTAACCTTCCCAACACTGGTTATCACAAACACTTGATTGCAGTTCTTGCTGTCATGGTTAGCATGATCAGTTTTCCCATGGTGGTGAGCATTGTTTTTTCCGTAATAAATGAAATCATCATTTAAAAACTGTGTAAAGTATTTACTTGGGTTATTTTTTCTAAATGTGAGGAATAGGGGAAAAACTAACTAGGAAATCAGAAAGAGAGCGACTACCTTTTCATGTCACTGTACACACACAGAAGAAGAAAGTTGGAGGTACACTGAGATATTATTTCTCACCTACAGTCAAGCTGTTGTAATGGCACAGACACTGAAATCCCCATGGGCAATGGTGCATTCCCAGATGAAAATTACACACAGCAGCACTTGTTCCTGATTATTTCCTGGCTGTCTGCTATGTACAGGCGGAAAATTGCGTGCCATTTATTTCTTGCAGGTCAGCCTATTCATACTATCAGTCATGCCAATTTGTAACAATAGTGTTAAACAGTGTTTTTTTTTTTTTTTAGTCATCATCTCCAAATTCACCCAAAGTGGTCAGAGTAAAGTTTCTGTGCTGCTAAAAATACCTCGGTTTGAAATCTCACAGGGCGCCGGGCCCTGTGTCAGGATTCTGAATTCCTGTTACTGATTCATAGGAGTCACTGTGAATGCTAATCACTTGATAATTCCAGCATACTAACAAGCTGATACATGACACGATCTCACATACAAACAAGTTGTTGCAAAAACATGGCTGTGGTGCAAGCTCTAGATACACATTAAACTGAGGGAGTTAACGCCACACTGATAAGACTCTCTGATAAGGTCCATAAAACCATTACACTCTGAAAGTGTAAATAAGAGATCTGATGACTGCTGCATTAATAAGAATTAGAAGGGGTGTGGACAGCTCTCATTCATAATATCTTTCAAGTGTAGCTCATATGCCATTTATAAATAGGTGACTTATGATGATGATGACAAATAAACAAGGGCATGGTGCAATGCTCAGGGACAAACAGAAAGGAGAGGCAGCCGTGAATGTCACATAACAAAACATGAAACTCTCTTTACCTCTTACCTCTGAAGGTTTTGCACAATTAAAACATGCAAAGCTGCTGTGGATGTAAGCATTTGCAAAAATTTGAACAGATTTTTGTTTTCAGAGAAAGAAGCCTTTACGTCAGTAGAAACTGTAAAGATAGACAGAGTTTGTTATTTCTCTTTATGTAACAGAATGTGAATTAATACTTTCATTTTCTTATAATAGGCTTAAACATTATAGGATGTTGTCAGCAACAAGGCCAAAGTACACGCAGAGAATTCAAGGATAAGATCTATCCAGTAGCAGATTTAAGAGGAACGAGAGGAAAAACATAAAAGATGAATACGTATAGAGTGACATGAAACACCCACGGACGCATGAGTGACAAATATTTAGTATGTGAATCAGTTCTCCAGTTAAGCAAAACAGGTCTGGAGGTTTATTGGAAAATTACCTTTTTTATTTTTATGTGTGTGTAAAACAAATTAGTTTCGCGCAATGGAGTCGGTTTTATAACTACCTTTATTTTTATTAAAAGACAGCTTTTTTTCCTTCAGTTTCATTCCACTGTTACAATTGTTCAAAACAGTAAAACAAAAAAGAACACTTAAACTACTGGCCTGTATCCAGTATTTTTGGTTCCAATATTGATAGGTTAAATAGTAATTTTTTAAAAACAAAAAACTATATTTACTAAGCCAAAACATTTAAAGTTAAGCAGTATTTGTGTTTCAGGCATTTTAAATAATGTCCTTGATACTATACTTGCAGGGTATAAACTTAAGAATGGTACTTAAAACTGCCACTGCACTTAGAAAGGCAGAATATATGAAGGAGTACTGTACTTTTTTGTGTGTATTTTTACTTGCAGACTATGTAAAGGGATCAGGAAATAACTGCTATATCCACTACCTCTTAGTTAGTCAATAATTATGTGATAATTATGAAGAATTAACTTGTATTTATATATCATATTTTATAGAATGTTTGCTAAGTCTGCACATGCATTATGTTCTAGTGAAAATCAGTGGTTTACAACCTTTTTAAGCTTATAAAGCCTTAAAATGTTTCAGAAACAGGGTTGTTGTTGTCTTTGTCTTCCTTTTATTTTGTGATATTTTGCTTTTCTTTTTCTTTTTTGTTTATACCATTACACATCTTGGTAACTCGGATTTTTACATAATAGGTAACCACTGAGTCTTCATCTTCTCCTCCAATCAAGCCTGTCTACATGCGCTGCTGATATCTGTCTAATAAGCTTCGGTTATTGTCTTTTCAGAGCTCAGCCAAAAGACGATCCTCTGGCTGTGTGTCTGCCTTGCAGTATCGCTCTAATTCTTCTGACCTTAGAATAATACTGTGTTAATATACAACCGAGAGGAGGGCAGGCCCTTCCCCGTATGTCTGAAGAGGCAGGGCAGCTTTAGCAGGCTGCTACAGTTCAGTACTCAAACGTAGTCAGGATTTTTCTACTACTGGCAAGGCTACACTCATGTCATCCTGAAAGGTACCAAAGAGATACTTCATTGCTACTTGTGAAAGAGTGTCTTTCAACCACAGGACAGAATAGACAAAGAGGACTGCAGTAAAATGCAACAAGTGACCATGAATGTGAAGAAGCAGTTGTTGTCCTTATTCTGTTTTCTTCTGCCTTCTGTGGGACTTATGTTGATGTGTACTGGGATCTACCTGGTGTCCCAGGCGAACGTGCATGAGAACGCTCTGAAGGTCATTTTTCTGTATATCATGACTGGCTGTGGCCCCCTGGCTATGGTCATTGGGGTCTGCTGGGGCCTCTGCTCAGGCATTAACACCGAGAGAATTGGACGTGAGCGACACATCCAGGTCTTCACTATTGAAAGGTAAATCTGTGTTTTTGTAAGGAGTGTGCATTCAATGCAAAAAACAAATATATTAAATATCTCAATTCTTAGTTTGTTATATATATATATATATATATATATATATATATATATATATATATATATATATATATATGAAAACAATACACCAAATATCTATTTTCCCTTACAGACTGAGCTCTTTTCCGCCTTCATATGAAGATTCCCAAGAAAGTCAAGTCTGCCCTGATGCGTCTCCTGAGTTTATGGTAATAGTCGATAGCACAGACATGCTGATGAGCCTGGCTCCTCCGTTGTACAGCCAGGACAGCCCAGAGGCCCCAGACTGCAGGTTTAGCTGGGAGCAACCTCCACCATACAGTGAAGTTGAAAGTATTCAGCAGGGACATATGGATGCAGAGGAGCTGAGGGAGCGCTTGTCTGGACACTGAGGGAAGAACAGTTTTTGCCTGACTGGCTGAGAGAAAAAAAGGAATACAGATTGTAGAAGTGGATGACTTCCACACCAAGCTGAGTGAGAAAGTTCCAGAACAACTGGAAATGTTTTTATGTCACTGGATCGCTCAAGTGCCAAAAGACGGACAGCAGAGATGTGCTGACATCATCTTTCTGCCATGAATCTACAACCTAGTGTCTGTCATCCGTCGGCCTATTGCAAACAGAATAACATTCAGTTATCAATTACCTCTGAATCTCAGTCCACCATAATTTATATGAATATTTGCTGTTTGCTAATCAGAAGTTCTTATTTAACCTTTATTCAGCTGGGCTATTCACAGAAATTCTGAAAACCTTTTTTCAGTTAACAGTATCGGAACGTGTAGATGAAACACTGAACAACATGGCTACTTTTACACTACAAAATTTTTGCATTTCATATGAATTTCTTATTAGACGCATTAATTTAAAGTCTTTACAAAGTCTTTCATCCACTTTTTGCTGTCTTTTTAAAAAAAAAAAATGGATGCAGAGATGGACAGAAAATGGAGAGTGCATTGATGAGTGGTTTTTAATTTGCAGTCTTTAACAAATATACTATGCCATCACCCAATGTAAGGTTTATGCCACAGCTTCCTTAATAAATAGCGTTTGTAATTACCCAGACCATTTTTTATGTTTCTGCAAGTTAATCTACCAGTGTGTACACGCACTTTAATCAAAGTTGTATTTTTAATTTTGAAATTAATTTTTGCTGTTATCAATAAATTGTAAAATTTGCTCTTTTACAAATATAATTTCATATTAAAGAACTTTTTTTTTTTTTAAATTAAGATGCCAAATTACTGTTTTTTTTCTTGCATTTCTGAATAAAAAAATATTTTTGGACTTGTCCAGCGTGCCAGCTCAAAGTTGGAGACCTGCCTAATAAATAAAACTATCATTTTTAGTTTTAAACAAGTTTTTTGAAATATTTTTGTTTATATGACAGGTGACCTAACAAATTATTATTTAGCACTGTAAATTATTGTCTGATCTTTTGAGTACATTAATGTGACTTGTAACTATGTAACTAGTGTGACCTAACTATATAGTGTGACTGAAAATACTGTCTGACTGTTACATGTTTTCTGCCTTTGCTGAATGTGCACATGCTTTCTGTGTATGACACTGTAAGATGTCCTAATAAAGTATTTCAACACATGAAGACTACACCTGACGGCGCACTTCATCACAATAAAAAGGCCGGTCGAGCACAAACAGCAGCATTGCAGCTTTTTATACACAATATAAAGAGGAAAAGAGTGGTTGCAACCATTTTTTTAAATTACACTATTGGTGGTATTTTTTGATGGTATTTTTTTTTTCCTAATCATGCTTTTGGCTATAATATGCTAAAGCTTAAACAATTTTAACTAAATTGTGTTTTTAGCAACTTGTCTAAAGTTGATAAAGTGCCCCCTATCCCCGTCCATCTTAAGAAATAACACCTGATGCTATAAAACTGTTGTATGGAGCAATAACCTGCTATGGCTGGCTGGTAATGTCTGGCTGGCTGAGTGAACACATCCTTACGGATATCCACTGGCATATCCTCAACTGATAAAGACAGCAATCAGGCTGTTTATGAGTTCTGCGTGTCTCATTCAGGCCATATAAAGATCAGCCTTCTTCATTTTTTTGTCTCAACACAACAACTTCAACACACTTTATCCTCGAATAACGAAAGGGCATTCATACACCACCTGATATATGGTGTCAGCGCAACAAAACACTTAAGGGCAACATATTTCACTAAGTCTGTTTTTTTCTTTTTGTCCTTAGAGCCATTTGACTAAATGAAAAGGAAAAGAATTACACACAAATATTTTATTTGGATTAAAAAAAAAGAAATAATGAATTGAAACATGATCATACAACATTTTCAAATCCTAAATTAAAGAATAAAAGCTAAAACTGTTGAGAGCACATTTTTCTTTTTAACTTATGTAGGTTTGAAATATGATTGTGACTACTTATCAAGTATTCATAGAAGAAATATGTTTTAATTTTATGGCTTTAATAAAGTTAACACATATTTATACCATTGTATACCATTAAACTGTATGTATTATGGTGCAGTACTAGCCTCGGTTTAGGCAAATATGATGCAAATTTCAACTCATACATGCAAATTAATATTTAATTTTGCTTTAAAGTTTAAACAGAAGGTTAACTAAACACAAAAATGTGAATTTTCTGGCAATTACTTTTAGTGTTCAGATTTTTAAAAGGTCAAATAGTTGAAAACATGCTGTGATAGGTTCGGGCAATCTGAAATGTGAGTTTGCACACTCATAATCTGTTCGCTGTCTACCTTTTTTTTATTATTTATCCACAACAATAATTACGCCTGCCAGTTTTATCCACTAAATGGTAGTCGTCAATAAAGAACAGAGAACACTGTATGCGACTTTAACTTTATTTTTGAGAGACAAATGTCAGCAGTAAGCATCTGAGTCAAAAGAGAAATGAAAAATGAGGCTGAAACTACAGAGATATTTTATAGATGAAACCAAGAAAGTTACAGGAAAGGGTGCTTTGAGGATATTTTTCATGTGTTTGCATATGAGTGTGAGAGTGTTTTTTGGTTGGTTTGTTTTTTTCACTTGCTCATGTGATTACATTTGGGCCACGGCGTCCTGTCCTCTCGTGAATGTTCGAGATCTTCAGGGCAATGGCAATGAGAGGACCCAGCACCACCTGAAGACAAAGCAAAGAGAGCTGAAGGCAGTGCTTTGAAACTCAATCAGACCTTTAAATCTTTCACATTCACACTAAGTTACTGTCGAGTTCTTGAGAATTTTGTGAGCTTTTTGGTCAGTTTTGCTGTGCGAGGTTGGCATTTATAGACATCACGTGTTACTTACACAGATTCCAGAGCAGATAACCGAGTTAGACTTACGTAAGTCTAGACCTTTAAAACTGTTTCAACATCCACATTAAGGGGATTTTATAGGAGCTTTAACCTGGTTATTCAACTGGTTCTTTTTTATTTTTACATTCAGAAAATGCATACAAAGTGAGCTTGAGACAACAAATAATGACAACTTCCCACAAACTTGACATTATGACTAACAGGTTTGCTGTTGGGTCAGTGTTAATTTGAACCCTTTACTGCACAGCATTGTGTGATGGAAAACAGCAGACATGTACAGGGCCGTGCAAAAGTCTTGAGATGCCCCTCATTTCTTTATATTTTGGTTGAAAGTAGCCAAACCTTGTCTTTACAAAAATCCAGCAAGGACCTCAGAGATGCATCTGAGCCTTCTGCTGATCCATCTACTGCTCACTGAAGCCTTATCAGAAATGGTCTCAGTGGAAGAGTGGCTGTCAGGAAGCCATTGTTAAGGAAGGGAAACAGGGAGAAAAGGCTGAGGTATGCCAAATTACACACTGAATTTCAGCCAGATCTTGTCAAAATGCATGGAATTATAAATGCAGGAAAGTACAGAAAGATTTTAATCTATCACATAGTACCATGTGGAAAGCAACTGATAGACAACAAATGCATTTTTCAGCATGACAATGATCTGACATATACTCCCAGTCCGGTAAAAACATATGTGGATAGATAAACACACAGTAAAACACAATCAGTCATGGACTGGCCTCCCCAGAACCTGAACTTCCCCTTCCCCTGAACTTCAATATTATTGACAAAGAACAAAAGAAAAAGCAGTCAACATCCAAAAGAGAGCTTAAAGTGTCCTTCAAGATGCCTGGAGAACTATTCCTGAAGAAATTATAAGTAAATCACTAAATCTATTTACCATTTTCTGGTGATCTCAAGACTTTTCCACAGCACTCTACATTGTATGATATTCTCATCCCAAAACTGCTACATGCAAAAAAACATGTATTACACTGAAAGCACAGATTTTACTAAGGCTGCACACAAACATGTGGCTTTTTTTTAGCTTGGCTGAGAATCTTGTACATAAAATCTGTCCCTCTAATCTAGCTGAGTAAGCATAGCGTGCAATCATGTATGTCGTCTCTGATAATTCATGCGTGCTGGGTAAGGGCCAGAATGATTAGATGCTGAATTTATGATCTAATGATGGATAATCCGAGGGTTCAGTGTAATGCCACAAATAACACATTTTTATTGGCTGAATAAACACAGCAGTTAAATCACAGTTCAGGTATGCTTATCGTAACAGCAGTTTAGCGAGGATGATTTTCTATTTTCATGAATAAAAAGGGGGAAGTAACATTGGGACATAACTTCATGCTGCCCTATATGTTTTGAATTACTGCACCTGCATTTTAATAATAAAAGACTAAAAAGTAATTCTCAAATATAAACTTTGTTGCTTTTCTTTGGTTTTTTCTGTGGCAAAGTCAGAATTGAAATGTCGCTAATCTGAACAACACACACACACACACACACCGCTCTAAATTGCAAAGGCATCTTTATAACTCCCGGGTGTGTTTAAAGTACACTACCTATCCCAAACATCCGTAGCCACACAACAAGCTTTCATTGCTAAACACTCCAAAGTCTACAGGCCAGTCATCTAACAGTTTGAATGAAAGTTATAATACATAATCACAATACAACCACAGTACATGCTGTGTCCTTTTTTTTTTAACTGCTCAGCCTGACATAAACCTCGGATCAAAATTTAACCATACTTCATCAATTATTGTCTGAAGACGTGAGCTCAAGACAACAAGTGATGAAACCCTTAGACATTGTATCACTACTGACTGAGTATTTACTCTGCTAATATGTAGTGAATTACAGTATGTCAGAAGTAACATGTAAACAATTAGTAAATAAACTGCAGCAGGAGTGTTTTCCCCTGTTCCCTGCTGAACAGCCGTGGAACGGTCTTCTGGCCTTTAGACTCAATTAAAAGTCACGGCCCTGAATACTCAAAAACAAAACTGCCTGGGAGCAGGCGCTTGTAATCAGGCTGACTGATCAATGGTACTGTGCTAGGTTTAAGATATTAAATAAGAGTCTGTTTCTCAACTTCCAGATAACATATTCCAACATTATTCCTCTTGCAATCTGAGCCATATGTTTTATTTCTGCTATAAACGTCACAAGTTTTGGAACGACTGCTTCATAATTATGTTAAAGGTTTTAAGGGACCCAGATAAATATGGACTCTTTTCATTCCTATTTTTGGAGGTTCCACTTGTTCCTCTCTGCAGCACAAATATTTTTCCTTTACATCCCTGTTAAATTTCCTCCTCCTCCTCCTCCTGGAAGTCATCTAATTCCCGCATCCAAGTCTTTGTTGCTTAAAGACATGATGTCAACTGGAAATAAGATGAATTTCACAGCCTCTATGTTTTATCCCAAATTGGGATAATATTGTATTGTAATACTGTATATTACTCCATTCATCTTGTGCATATATTTAATCTATATTATTATGCTTACTTGCATACATAACATGCATACATGCTTACTTGGACTTTATTTAAATGGTAAATGGCCTGTATTTATATAGTGCTTTACTAGTCCCGAAGGACCCCAAAGCGCTTCACACATTCAGTTATCCACCCACACATTCACACACTGGTGATGGCAAGCTACATTGTAGCCACAGCCACCCTGGGGCGCACTGACAGAGGCAAGGCTGCCGGACACTGGCGCCACCGGGCCCTCTGACCACCACCAGTAGGCAACGGGTGAAGTGTCTTGCCCAAGGACACCATGACCGAGACTGTCGGAGCCAGGGCTCGAACCGGCAACCTTCCGATTACAAGACGAACTGCCAACTCTTGAGCCACGATCAATTTAATTTTATGTTTGGTAAATCACAGACTTAAGTAGTAGTTTAGGAGTATATATGTATATAATTAAAGTTTTTAAACATTCAAATGATAGAATATCTCCTATGTATCACACAGATACATATCATGCATTTAATATGTTGAAAAAGCTCACTATGAAGCATCATTTCTGCTACTGTGTGCCAACAAAGCTTTCCTGTGGTGGTAAAACTGGCTAAATATGACATAATAATGCTAAATTAATAATGTTGGAAGAATTTACAAATGGCAAACAAATGGCCACACCATAGTTCAAGATAAGGATAGTACTTCTATACAGTCCTCTATTTTCTTTGGGTTGTGATTTGGATGGAGCCCATCCCGGTTGTCATGGGGAAAGAGGTGAGTACACCCTGGGATAGTCAGTCTATCTCAGGGGAAAACACAGAGAGACAAGCACACATTCTCTCATCCATGTCTCTGGACAATTAGCCTCACATGCACCTTTATTGAACCCAGAGGGAAAATAAAACACAGAAAGGCCCCAGAGCCAGACAAAGAGGTTCAAACGTTCAACCTTGGCTAGATGCCATTCCTGAAGGGATTTAGGACAGGATTTTTCCACTGAAAGGTGAGAAGTAATTGATATAAGCACAAATGTCACAAAAAGAAGGTACATAAACACCATCAAACCCATCTGCGTACCTGTGTCTCTCTGTTGTGTCTCTCCGGGTCTCTCTCAAAGCTCTCAGCATAAATGCGGATGGTGGTCCCCATCCCTCCGCCGCTCCCGCTCATTCGAAACACCAGGCGGGATGCATCATTAAAGATAATCCTCAAACCCTGGAAACAAAAAATATTTTCTTAATTTTTATCAATTGACCTTTGTCTACTGTTTCAATAACTTACTATTCTCTTTTTCTTTTAAATATTAAAAATTATATAAACATATTTTTTTAAACACAAGTAAATGGCTAAAAGTAAAAGACAAATAAATGGTCATGTATTTGAGTGGAAATAAGATAGAAAATCATTTGAATGCACAAATTCAGTGTGACTTTACAGCACACAAAAGTACAAATCTTGTATCATCAGACCTGTGTTAAAACATTCAATCCTGTAATTAGTGATGCAGTAAAGGCAAACATCCGCTAGATGTCACTGTTACTGTGTGTTTTGTTGGCGCATGATTCAAACTGTACTCTTGATGCATGCAGCGCACTCACATTCCTAATGATGTTGGCTATAAAGTTGCATAAGGTTATAACTACAGCTGCACTTTCCAAGAATCTCCTGACTCTGACAGCAGATAACATTCTCGCTAAGGCTCATAACTGAACTCTGTGTGTGACTCTTCAAACTTAATCCCAGGATATCACTGCATTGGAACCAATCAAATATATCTCCTGCTGACTGACGTAAGGAAGAAACTTTTCGACTAATGCATCTGTAACAGCACTTATCTGTCCTGAATTCCACAGTCTCTCCTTCATTATTCGATTAGAGTACGAGTTCAAGGGAGGTGACAGCAACATGTTATGAGAAAAAAACAGGACTCCAAACTGTATTGTCAAAGTATCCCCACCTCAGGCGTTAAGCTGTACTAGATGTCTCGATACTGACAAATGTTATTGCAACTATAGTAAACAAAAGTTTTGTATAGTAGTAAAAGTCAAGTGGATGCACTGTCCCAGTTCCAAAGCAGCCAGTCTCAGACAAATGGCTGTGAGCCTATTAGTTAACTGTGGCTCAGCATTATTGTTTACAGAACGCAGTACTAAATGGAAATATCTGAACCACTCTGGGAATGAAGGATAACATGCCAGAGTCCAGGTGAAGAGAGACGGCGATAATCAGAGACGTCCGTCCAGCTGTCTGTCTCTCTATCTGTGAGTCTGTCAACTCACTAACAATAGAGTGGCAGTTATCAGAAGGCTGACTAATGCGTGTTAAAAACACTTGCCAATGCAGAGCTCAGAGGCCCCGAGTGGAGCACATACCAGCCATAACTCATGTGTGTCGTGCATGTGTGTTTATTATTTCATCTTTATTCATCTATCAATCCATTTGTTCATCTACCAGCCTAAAGGTGCTTAGAGATTTTGGAGAGGTCTTTGTCTGAGCCTCCCTCCCACTGTCCAGCATCCATGCCAACTGCTGTTCCTCTGCAACTGTGTGGAGTTGTTCATGGACTAATGTTGGTGTGGAAATGTGGGGAAAGAAAGCACAGAGCAATAAAGTCCCACTAACACAAGAGGGGAAACAAGTCATGGCTCTTCATTTGCATTTTGATTTCACACATGAAATGAGCTGCAGCAGAAAATATCTACACGAGTCAGCACTGACCATCGTAATCAACTGCTTCTTATAAACACATTAGGATTTTTTAAATTTACCTTCGCCTCATATGTCTATTGTAGTTATTGAAACAGTACAGTGAAGTTCGGATGTCCTGTTGTCAGTTCCTATGCGATAAATCAGCATACATTAGCACATTGCCAGGGCCATATAGGCTATAATATAAGGGCAAGAAATAGTGAACGAAACCAAGTAGTCTTCAGGAATAGTTCCCTAGACTTGTTGAGGGACATCAGCCCTCTTATTTTGATGTTGGCTGCCTTTTGTTCTGTTCTTTGTCAAGATGACCCTGCACTGCTTTAGTATTGTCGAGACTCTGAGGAGGCCAATCCATGACTGACAGTGTTCCACTATCTGTTTTTCTATCCTGCATAGGAAGTGTCTTTGAGATCAGACAAAAGAAGACAAGTTTCTTACTAGTTAAATAGAAACCTTTGCTTTTTTTCGTTGGTAGATATTTTTTACGAAACAAATTTCGCATAATACCAAATTATCCAAAAGGCAGTATCTACATTTAGCGCACAAGTGGTTCCATCATCTGATATGCAGACGACGTGGAATGAATTCAGTAGCCAGCTACAAAAGGCCGCGATGCCACTGCTGTGTAAATCCCCCAAGCTTTGTCTTGTGTATTTGTGTATTGTGTTTGAGTGTGTTTGCGTCTCTCGTGTGCCAGCTCTTCCCCCTTCAAACACACTTGCAATGGAGAGACTGCAAAGTGAGACGACAGCTGATATAATTCTGTCCTGGGAGGAATGTGTGTTGTAATAACATTCACTGCGGCGACTGGGATGCTGAGGATTTATCAGTATTTTGGGGTGACTGACTAAAAAGCTGTTGGCCTGCTGTATCCATGGTGACAAAGTGGAATAGTCACAGCAGGATAACAAAAGACTCCTTTACGGTGTTAAGATATACAAGGTGAAGCCGGTGCTCAGAGTGGAAAACACAAGTGCGAACAAGGATCGGGAGTGGAAGGGTACGCATGTGTTCACACTTACGCTCATGGACAACTGGACGGATGTACACACCAAAATGCACAATGTGTGTGTGTTTGCGTGTGTGTTTGTGAGGTGGGGTGGAAGCTAAGAAGTGTTGACAAATTTCCACAAATTTCTGGGCAGGACAGAGAAGTCAGCTGGGTGAAAGTCACAGACACAAAGAGGAAGAAAGAAGGGAAGGAAGGAAGGAAGGTTACATTAACCTAGCGAGTTATCGGTGTTTGTAGTGATACGTGATGTATGCATATGTTTATAATTTCAAAAGGAAGATAGACTGTCATGTCCAAACATGGAGCCTTGCTGATCAGACAGCACTGTGGGTGGTCTGGCTTACACCAGGCTGAGTACATGTATGTGAACAAAGGGAAGAGAGAGTGTGTGACCTGATGTGAAGCAGCTTTTCAGTCACTTTTCTAATGCAATGCAATTAGATGTTGGGTTGAACAAACAGGTTTGCGGCTTTTGGTTGGTCAACTTATTGTCAATCTCAGTTTAAGGTAACCAGTCTGGAGAATGGAACCAATAAATGACTTCAAAGTTGTTCTGGTTGTTTTTAATCTAATTGAGACCATGACAGAAACGACTATATTCTGCTGCATTCTACACAACTTCTGTTCTTTGCAAGCATCTGCACGCACAGCATGCTGACACCAAGCCAGTGAAGAATCCAACACTTAAGTGATGTAAACAGTAGTGTCATGAAGCACTTTCTCTAGCGAGTAATTAAGTAATGCGCTGTGCTACGAGTGATGTGTAGTACTTTACTAAAACAATTACAACTCAACAGAAACAGCAGGTTGGAGAGATAAGTAAAGCAAACAGGACACTAATAGCACCCAGCTATCCAGTTTTATATTGAAACACAGAAAACACAACTTCTAAGAGTAACTCTAGCCTAAGTGGCAACTATTTAAAACAATCTTTTTTTGCACTTTTTTGCACAAAAGGATCCCCTGATCTGTCTTGTTACAGCTTAAGGTCCTTCTATGCTAAATAAATGTGTCGATTCATGCTATGCTGATTGGTTTACAGGTGAGTTGGGACAGGGAAGGGGTGTGTCTTATGTTTCCTGGTTTCGTTTTCTCCCACTCTTTACTTTTTCTGTATTTCTAATTTAAGTTGTATTGTTTGTTATGTGGTCCCTTTTAGGTCCTTGTCTCTGTGTCCTTCCCTCAGGATCTCCCAGTTGAGTCAGTCTTGTCCTCATGTTTGTTTGCCTGTCAGTCTCCTAGTTTAGTTGCCTGTTTTCCCAGTCATTTCTCTGTGTGTCTCTCTCATCCCTCGCTCTCTCGTCTTTCATGTAGTAGTCAGTCTGAGTCTTATTGTGTGCTTCTTGTGCTTCTTGTTTTATTTTGACAGTCTCTTGTCCTGTGTCTGTCGTGAACTCCCTGCTGCTGTGTGTCCTGCCCGTTGTGATAATTCTCTGTATGTCAGTTTAGTGTCTGCCCTTAGCCTTCTCAGTTATGTTATGTATCTATAAATTCAGCAATAAAGATTTCGTTAAGTTCAGTCTTGCCTGTGAGTCTGCACTTTGGGTCCAGTCCTGCCCGCCTCACACAGCGTCACCTGACATGTTCTTCTCCGTTGTTGCAGCGGGTCCTGAGATTAGCTGAGTGGGATTTGTCACAATGTAAAACACCTAGCCAGTTAGCCAGGGCTTTTTAAACTCTGCCTTCCTGTTGACCTGTGCTCCCTTCACCTGTAGTGATGCCTGTGTCGTCACCATGTTCAGTTTTGCACTACATGCATTTCACATTTGTCAGAACATCCAGCATTGGCTGCTTTGGTGGGCCACGATAAGATAAGAAACACTTTATTTATCCCATATTTGGGAAATTCTTGAAGAATTTTTTTCCCTTGTGTGCAATTTATTAATTGGTCTTGGGATTCCCTTCTAGTGTGTAATTAACCTTATATGGTACGGTGGTGGTACTGTGGGAGCTGAACGGAAGCTGATGTTTAATTTGTTGTAAAAACATTTTCCTTTTTCAGGGTGCTTATGCTGGCAGCTGGCCTTTGTTCTGCAGCTGGACGATCGAAGTCAAGAGCTGCACCACAGTACACACACCGTATCTACTGGAGTGTTTCCCATGGTGGGCTGTATATTCCCATTTGGGCTTCTTTGGGTCAGAGCTGTAGTGTGAATGGCCAAATAATAACGTGTCATGCAACATCCTGCTGTTACAGCCTTCCTTACACTGACCTGGTTTCGAGCCACTGTTCCATCCACGGGGTCAATGTACTCGAAGTTGTCAGCCTTCTCCACGCTGTACATGTGGTCCCCTACAGCAAACTTCTGGCTGGTGAATGCTTTGTCTGAGATTACTGCCTCCAGATCTCTCATTAGGTAAAAGGCTGCACGTGGGTCCAGACCTTCATAGTCAAACCTGACAATCATAAGATGCACACAAGATTTATGAACACACGTAAGACTCAATGAGGTCATGAAAGCAGAAAAGGGAGAGTTTGCTTATGTTAGGTACGTTCAGTTTTCTAATGCCGCATCATCTTACTTATGTTACCGAAAAGGGCTCTAAATTACAAGAGATGTACCACAGAAATTCTGGGGACGTGTCCTGTATATCCTGTCCATCTACTTTATGTGTTGTGGGAAACAAGCATCAGTTTAGAGGAGCTCTCTGTGGGAACATAAAAACTACTGCAGCTATCAGTGGGAAGACTGACTGTGGCAGCTATCTGTGCCTCTCACAGGGGAGAAGTTAAAATAAGAACGAGTGAGAAGGACTGGAGGGAGGGGGGTGGATTAAGGTGAAAGCCAGCGAGGCATTTGCGGGGTCGGTAGGGACTAAGACGAGGTGAAGAGAAGTTATTACTGAAGTTAGTCAGCATGTATTCACACAATCATGATGAAGGTTCTGACGAAAACTAGTAAACGGGTGAGAAAAGATTTGAGGTAACCACACAGCATTAGCTTGTAGGCTATTTTGGATGTGTGACAATCACGGTGACGATGTAGGATCAAGTGAATAAGGTTTCAGTCACACCAGCTTAGAGGCCAGTCGGTGATCATCTATCAACCACTCATCGTGGGCTGTCCGTAGTCTGAATGGAAGTTACAGGCTTGCCTACAAACACCATCCAGCTACTTTTTGAGCTGCTGTGAAACTGTAAAAATGCAACACAAACTGGAAACAGGAACCGTTAACTTTCAAAGTAAAAGATTCTTGAACAACTTTTGCTTTGAAGGCAAATCGTCTCTATTTCTGTGTCACACTGTCAAGTTTTGCTACGGCTTGGCTAGAAGTTTACGAGTATTGAAAACCAAACAAGAAAATGCTTGTGGCTACCAGTGCAGCCCCCTAGCCTTCTAGTAGATGCACATGTGTTATCAATTTCAAAATCCTAGGTGACTCGTTGTGAGAAATTGCATTCATAAGATTTTCAGAAAAACTGACCTCTTAAGGTTGAGGTGACTGAGATTCAAACTGACCCCTGAGTTTTAGTACATGCACCTGTTTGCATGGTATAATTTTGAAAATGATATATCGTCTCATTTTGAAGTTATTGCATTGACAACAATACCATATCAGCCTCCAGGAGCCACTATCAACTACTTGGGGAATATACCTTTTTTAATAGCAACGTGTGGTTGCATCACACCATAATATAGCGAACAAATCTCAAGCAATGTGCACATGACGTCACATGAGAAACCTCAATAGATACACAATGGTTTGATTACTTAGCTGTTTACCTGCAGAAGTAGTTACGCCCAAACCTGGCCCAGTGTTCTCTGACAATCTGCTCAACACCTTGTTTCTTGGCTGCCATGATGGACAACCACACCAACACGGACCACAAACCGTCCTTCTCACGAATGTGGTCAGAACCTGGAAGAGAAGGAAAACGTGCAAAATTCAACATCTCTGTGTAAACTTCTCTTAGTTATTGGGACTAAACTTCCATAAAAATCTGCAGTGGAGCTAAATTAAATTTGACCTCATGCAAGACATTGAAGGTTATTTTAATTTTGGAAATTTGGATTAGCCCTTTAGCTCAGTGTAACACAAACACTAGAAACTATAAGCAGTTAGCACGGGTCTGTATAATAAGTTGTTTATACTTTCTGCACTGTTGCTTACATGGTAGCGCAGGTGGTCTACCAAGCTGAAGTTCGGCAGATTTATCCCCAGCTCCTCCAGTATACGTTTCAAATTATCTTTGGACAAGATGCTGAATCTCAGTCTCAAAGTACAGATAAAAGTGCTATATGAATAGGTTTCTATGATTAGGTGAATGAGCATTGCAGTAGAATGTAAGGCTCAAATTCAGTAGAAAAGCCCTACATAAGTGTCATTACCTAGCACATGACTTCCACTAAATCCAGATATACGGTACCAAGGTAGGAAAAACATGTTAGTTTGGAGTTAAGCTAGCTCTTTTATCTAGCTTCTCATTTTTTATACCACCTCAGCTAACCATCTCCTAGTAATAGCTGCATGTTCGACTTGATTTTACTATCTGAATCTTGTTACAGTAACGATGAATTAAAATTATGAACTGTTACTTTATCAAAGAAAGGGAACAATACTTTCACCTGCAGTTTAACTGAAGGGAATGTTTATTGTATTGACCAATTATTAATGTAACTGTATAATGGTGGGTTAATTTTAATCTACAACATTCAACTGAATTCATTCACAGATCCAATTCACAACAGTTGCCTCGGGACGCTGGCTCTTGGAAACGTCGAAAAAGTTGCAACACAAACAATCTTTCCTGCCAGCCCAGAGCAAACATAAACTCAAACAGAGGAGCGCATCACACCCACAGTCTCCTTCACTGGGGAGCTTTCGCTCTGTTCTCGGAGACAGCTGCACTGTAAAGGTATGTGTTGAGGTTAAGCATGTGTTAGAAACATTCCCCTGCTTGAGCTTTAAATGGAAAGTGAGCTGTTATTTTAAGCTGGATTTATATAAATCGGAAAGAAAATAAAAACTAAAAAGCAGTACTGTGTCTGTTTTACTATCCCTCTCAACATCTACACTAAAAATAAGAACCTAAAGCTTTATGTCAGGCACATTAGCAAACTGGCAGTTGTTATTGTTAAGTCCCTGTCTCATTCTCTGTGTCTTTGTCATTCATCTTAACAGAAAAGGTGGCGGAGATTGACACCTAATAAAAGACATCTAATATCTATGTCAACAAAGTTTAACCTGATGTGCCTTTGTTTTCAAAGTGACACCAATAAAACCCGCAAAGTTTAACATAGCCCTCTAAATTAGCACTGTTCATGCTGCGTGTCTCAGAGAGAGCAAGAGTGGTGTGCAGCTCTGATGATTTACTATCCAGGGCTCCCTCTGAGCTTTTTTGCCTTACATGGATAGATAACGAGTAAGCTCCCATAGTCCTCTCTGAGTGTCAGCTCCTTCCCTTTCTCTCCTCCTTGTCGATACTTCTCATATTTGGATTTGCTCGCCATCTTCTCCTCCGTTTGCAACAATCAAGGTTCTTTTCACTTCTGAATGTTAAATGTGTCCTCTCTAGTGAATACAAAGGGTTGAGTAGTTGAAAGAAAAAGAAGCAGAGGAAGTCACAAGGAATTAGAGAACAACGACTAAACTTTGGGTGAGGTTCGGACTGTAGCAAGAGGGACACGCATCTGAAATTCAAGCCTATACATGTCTGTATTTTTATGAATTGTTTATACTTTCCGGCGTAAGTGCGTGTCTGCATTAGTATTCACAAAACGCTACCACTGGAGGAGTGTCGGTTTGTTGCCGTGGTTCAGGGAGCCCCTGTCTCCTTTTATAGCAGAAGAATGGGGATTATTTACACATGCAGTCAGGGTCACAGCCCTCTCATCTATTAGTTGACTCTGAATGGAGCTATGAGCAGGCAGGATGCACTGCTTATAAACGTAGACCTCGAACAGACTGGAAGAGAACGGAATAGGGAAATAGTGGGAGGTTTTCACCTTTAAAGGAAAAATGATGATTTGATAAATAGTTGAATGTTCTTTTTTTGTTTGTTTTCTTTTAAGCAATCTCATCACTCATCAATATTATTACACACAGCATGCTAGTTACTAAAGATCTGGAAGGAATGAACCAAGCAGGACCCTCAGGGACTGAAAAAATGACGCCAACACAGTGGCAGAAACTGCAGTTCCTGTAATGTCCACTTGAGTGCTTCAATCCCACAGACTCCCATGTTTAGATCAGAATCAGAATCAGAATACTTTATTAACCCCTAAGGAAATGATGTGGTCACGGTTGCTCCAAGACAATAGGAACAATAAAAAGTGAAAAGATAAGAAATAAACATGTTTATAACCAGCAAAAAATAAAAATTAAATTACAGTTGTGACAACTGGAGTCACATTATAAATCACATTTTTTACCCAGGGTTGTTAGATGATATTATTCCAGCTCTCATACAAATAGATCACCTATTCTTAGGGGTGACAGGTTGGTAGTGTTTTGTCTTTTGGTTGCATCCCAGCAAGCAAAGTAGTTCCAAAATAAAAGCTTAACCATGGTTGCCGAGGTTACCACGACATCAGTTGGAGGTATCACTCAAACGTCGTCAGGATGTCCTCGTTAGACTTCCTATCAAGAGAACTTTTGCAGTTTGAGTCCACCTGCTGTCACACTGAGGATTTGATTTTACATTACAATGAAAACATTCCTGAGTTTTTAATAGGGACACTGTGAACAAAGAGGGGACGACTGTAAGAGTCCGATTTGTTAAAGTTACCAAGCCACAAATTAACTTGAATTTAAAAGGGCAAAACTATAAATAGCTTAAAAGTGTTACAGTAGTAACTAATATACAGGAATACTTGATACCTTTTTAAAAAAAAAAATACAGACAAATATATTTAATTTCTTCTTTACAATAATCTGATCTATGTTTCTAACTTTGTAACATGCGTCCATCTGTGGTTCAGTTTTTGACGTCGTACCCCGACCAGTTTTGACCAGGGAGATTCTCTCTGGTCTTCAACCATGTTTGCTGGGACGCTAAGGAATGAGCTGTTGAGCTGATGGGGTTTTATGGCTTATGAGGGGGAGTTGGTCGTCTACCAGTCTGAAGGTTAGTAGATCAGCTACGCCAGTCTGCATGTTGAATTATCCTTGAGCAAGCTACTGAACCATGAATTCCGCGATGCATTAGTCGGAGTGGCCAAAATACCAAAAAATAAAAAAATATCATCTTTAAAAATAACACTTACAAACAAAACAATAGAGCAAGAAATATTACGAACCAGATGACCATAAAGCTTTTAAACAAACCCTAACATTATAAAAATATTAACTGACTTGACTTACTTAAAAATGTAAACGTGCAAAGTAATAACGTGTCACGTGTCTTACCCTGTTAATCTGGATTTTGTTGACTTCTTACAGCTCAGCTTTTTTTGGCAAACTTAGACTATAATAGTAGCCGATTGGCTGACCAAAGTAGCAAAAAAGACCAAAATCATAGGGAAAAATGTAAAGGTTTTTTTTGTGGTGGTGGTGGTGACTGTTTCAGCAAGTTCTTGCTGCACATTTAGCAATAGCAGCTGCTGGCCACTGCAGTCCTCTAGTGACAGCTTTGTTTGCAGGCACCAGTTGTTGCTGAGGGGAAAGGATGCACATACTCCCACTCACATTTTCAAAGATAGTCTGGAGATTTGAATGAGCAATCCTCTTTTCACAATCTAACCAGCTGATCCTGCCTTGCATTTGCATTCAGTAGAGATCTGTACTCATAATATTCAGCAATTTCAAATCTCTCTTTATAAAGGCAGTGCTTTTTTCTGTTTGGATAGTAAGTGAATGTGCCAGGTCATACCTGTCCCAAAGCTTTCCTCCCCACAGACGGAACAACGCCCAGAATCCATCAGGTTCCCGAAGTATCTCCAGCCTGTGGGAGTCTCATACAAGGCCAGTTTCATTGCTTTGGCAACCCTACAAACACGCAGAGGAGAAAAGTCAGAAAAACTGCCTGTACACGCGATGTATTCGCAACATACACACAATATAGTCGCTCACATACACACAATATAGTCATCTAATATCTAATAAAATCTAACATCTAACATCCCAGGTCTGATATAGAAACTAGCTTACACACAAAAACTCTGACCTTTGAAATAAAACAAACCAAATCCTGTATGACAAGCGCAATCTGCCAGCAGCTCATCCAATAACTTAATAAGGCAAAGGGAGCAGGAACAAAGTGAGTTAACCTTTTAGTTCATGTTTACTTAGAACCTCAGCCGTGTGCTAGCATAGCGAGAGGAGAAGATGGAGTGCGTGTGTGCGTGAGAGTGTCTGTGTGTGTGAATACATGTGTATGTTGGGGTCACGTGGAGGGGAAAAAAGATGCCAACAGTTATGTGGGAGGAAAGGGAGTGCAAAGAGCCAAAGTGGAAAAGAGCAAAGAGAAAGTCTAATAAAACTTCCCAGTTGCAGATTACAAAATAGAGAGTAACTAATTGATTTACTGGAACTGCAGTGATGCGATAAGAAGAAAAATGCACACTTTATGGTAAATGGATCAGTACTTATACACTGCTTTTCTACTCAGTTTGAGCACCCAAAGCACTAGACATTCATACAGCACTTTAAACTCATGGTTCAGCATCTTACCAGAGGATGCAGTACCACTCAGACTGGGGGGAGGGCGGGGATCGACACACTGACGCTGACTTTTGATTGGTACTTGAGCCTTGAGCTTTCATTCGACCATTTCAGCAACTTTTGGTTTTACGGCCAACAAATGTTTTTGTTGTTAGCAGGATTATGACAATTTAATATTTGCGTTCTTGCTTACAGCTTGATATAACTATCGCTTGAAGAAAAGGTTCGGTCTTTGATCCTATATTAGAAAAGTTACCAGCTCAAGCCTGCTCAGTTTAGTTTTAGTTTTAATGTTTAGTTTGCAACAAACATCTCCACAGCAATCATTGCATATTATACAAACAATTTACAGGACAAGTCTATAAACTGCAGAACCAAATATTTCAACCAACAAAACAGATTTTGCGGCCAAGGGAACAAATACAAGGATACCAGCATCTCAAATGCTTGTACTGTGGGATGTGGTGAGAGTTCATGGTGCAATACTATAAATGTGAATATGGGTGAGTTTCAAAATTTTTAAGTGGTTTTATACATATACACATGCATAAAACCCCCAGTGCCCTCCACAGCTGTTTACAAGAGGATGGGATAAATGACCAAATAAGAGTAAACCAGCTTTATTCCCCCACCCTGGGGAAGAAAGTGCTGGAATGGAAAGCCTGGCATTCCTAAAAGAAAACAGGAACTCTGAACTTCTGACGAGCATTTGATGTTTTGAACGGCACGTCCACGGCCAACATAAGCACTGACACTGACTGTAGCAGTGCTCGGCTTTCATGCAACGTTGCAAAAATGTAGCGTCCAAACAGTGTGAGAATAAAGCAAATCGTGCTTTCTCAAGTTTGATGATTGCACCAACAGAGCTTTGCACACACACACCCATGCATAGCATTCACATCCATACATCCTCAGGGATAAAGCACAATCAAGAACAGGTTTTAAGATCAAATTTTTAGTTCCACTAAAAGAAAACTTCTTGAACACACAGTGCTAGAATGACTGTACAAGTGCATTTAAACAGATAGAATAAAATGTCTCAGGATAACCGGGATGTTGGATTCCTTTGACGAGATTTAAAAAAAACAAAAACCTGGCAGATTAATGCGTCTGGAGACACAAGGAATGAAATTGGAAGGCCTATTTAGAGCTGCAATCCCCTCGTGTGTAGGTGTGAGCCGTAAACTGTAATGCTCTCCAGTCAAAGTTCATTTTCTCACACTAGTGTTGACAATTTACAGGCAAGAAATCTAAAGTCGGTCACATAATATACAGTATTTTTAAATGGTTAGTATCAATCAATTATTAGCTATATTATCCTTCCCTGTGAATACCTTCTTTAGGTTATTAAGGAAGTTCTATTTTTGGATGTTGATTACTTTGATGTTTACTGTCTGTCTTTTACTTACATTTAATCTTCTAATATACATGAAGTGATGAGCAAGTCCAGCCTTGCATGTATGAACAAAGCTAAATAACTTCATTCTAGGATGTGACAACACTGAGCTGCAGTTGGGGAAAGTTAGAGCAGGTCTGTCTTGAATGGTTTGGAAGCTCTGCTCCGACAAGATTAGAGCTGGAAAGAAATTTCATAACTGAGCAGCTAGGAGGTATGTCCACTTTCCTTCATCTCAACTCTCTGGAACCTCTGTTGCACACACGCTTACAATATGACCCACACTAAGTAACCTTTATCTTGCACCTCAGTAAATCCCAGCGGAGGGGGAAGGTACAATGAGTGAAGATGTTTCTCTACATCCGTGAAGTAAAATAAGGCCAGCTTTTGGCTTTGGTTTGACATTTTACCAAACATAGCCTTCAGCACCCTCACGCCTCAGTCTGGATTTAGGGCTCAGGCTAAAAGAGCAGCAATGCCGGAGCATTACTTGAGCTTGACCGGAACCAATAACCCTTAGTAGCAGAAATGCAATGTTAATTGCTGATAATGCTGCCACGGAATTCAACGCTGAACTTGTTTTTCTTCTTCTTTACGCTGCTCTCTTCAGGGGACACCACAGCAGATCATTTGCTTCCATATCCCTATCCCTAGCAATCACACATTCTTCTCTGTGATCTTATTCTTCTCCTCCTGTCGACATCCTTTGTCCAATGCATTTACTGTCCATCTTCTGAGATCTTCAAACCATCTCAACTTTGGCTCTGTTACTTTGTCTCCAAATCGCTTAATCTGAGCTATCTTTCTGATCTACTCATTTCTAATCCTATCCATTCATCCTGGTCACTCCCAACAAAAATCTAAGAATCTTCAGCTCTGCCACCTCCAACTGTGCCTCCTGTTTTTGGCAGCACTACCATCTCCACACCATATATCATATATATATATCATATATATATCATATATATATATATATATATATATATATATATATATCATATATATATCATATATATATATATATATATATATATATATATATCATATATATATATATATATATATATATATATATATATATATATATATATATATATATATATATATATATATATATATATATATATATATATATATATTACAACCATCTTGTAAACCTTCCCTTTCACTCTTACTACTACTATCAGTCATAAATCCCCCCTGACACTCAGTACATACTGTATATTCACCTTTCCACCCTCCTCTGTCTCACTTGTACACAGATTCTGTTGCTTTCATTCCTCCACCCCTCCAGTCCCTCCTCCACCTTCACCCTACTCTCACTGCAAGTCACAATATTATCTGTGAACATCATAGTCCACGGGAATCCTTCTCTGTCAACCTGTCCATAATCACTGGAAACAAGACAGGATCTTGAGTCACTCCCTGATGTAATCCCACCCTGACCCTGAAGCCATCTGTCTCTCCCTACCTTCCTCTCTTGGCATTTTATTCCATGATTTTTCTATTAGTTCTCTACAAGTCAGAGCTGAACATACTTTAAAATTAATTTTAGCATAATTATTGGAGGTGGTCATAGCTATTTTTGGAGTGCCAATCTCAACATACCTTTGTGACATAATGTCAAAACAGTTTTCTAGGATTTTGCAAAGCTGTATCAAGAATATATTTGCTATCGATCATAGTAAATCAGGCGATAAATGTGCTTGTTAGAGCAATGTTTATCTTTGCCTGCCTAGTTCTGTGTTCTTGATGCTGCTCTCCTTGCCTGACCTGATTTAAGTGGCCTTGTATGGCGTTACCCGGCACAGCGTCAAGGTCAATCGCTCCTAATGTTCTCTGTCAAAGTAAATATAAAAGGTACTGTGTAAAGGTTTTAATAACTTTAGATTCTTATTCATCATGCAATACCACTAGAGAGAATTAGTGGCTTGGTTTAATTACTAATTCTTTCCTCGAAAACAATCCCGATGACCACAACGCCAACGGTCATTAACAGCTTTCTGTAACTGTTTAGCTACAGCACAACGTCAAATATTTGACCTTTCCACTTTGCCGTGCTAATCAGTAAAAGAGCTCACATTTCATCATCGTAACACGCACACCAGTGGCTCAACCCTACATCCTTCCATCCCTGGAACTGTGAAAAGAGAGGCAGATGTTTCCTTTACCAACATTTCCCACCCACTTTCCCTTCCTCCCTCACCGCGTCTTGCGTAGCATGTGCACAGAGACATAAAATCACCCACGCACACACTCCAACCAAAGTGATAGATTTAAATCCAGCCTCCTGTCCACCTGAATCCAGTCAGTTTCCTTTGCTTATCTGAAAACAGTTGCATTCACTTTCTCTGTCTCTTCTGTTAACACACACTAACATACACATCAGCGCACAGAGTATATACACCATCGCATTTATCAAAGCTTTTATAACACAGTTTGCTTGACTTTAAACACATAGCAGGGAGGGAACCTCAGTCTAAACACTCAGAACACAGATACACACAGTCTCCTAAAACAGCCCACACTTGGACAGACTCCAGGGTCCGACTTCACACTGCTAAGCACTTCAACACTTTCTCGAGTTTATCAGGTTCATGCCGTTATATACATAACATGAGTGTGACATGACGAACCCGTGTCACGCTCATACGAGTTGTGAAACTAAGAGTGGAACAAAGTGACACTGGTCAGCAGCGGTGTTATTAATTACCAGTTAAGTGATCACAGATTTGCAGATGTAGTCAGACTAATCAAGTGAAATCATGTTAAACGTGAAAAATCTAAAGCCTGTGTTATGCAGTTTATTATGCACGATATTATCAGTGGGTTAAGTATTATCTATAAGGTTGCTTCTACCCTCCAACTAAATTAAAGTTTCCAGTAGATAAATGCATACTATCATCAATACAAAAGGGCAAGTGCTCAGAAAGTAGACAACGAGAGATAAAGACAATATCAGAAGAAGAACTGAAAAGCGTGTGTTGGAGGCATTGCTTCGCGCTTCAGGGTTGCAGTGGGACATGTGACATTTGGGTCTTGGGTATCAGCCTGTGTGTTTGTGTGTGTGTTTGTGTGTGTGCATGTGTGTGATGAGGCCAAGCTGACTGGGGAGCCAGTGTACGCAAACCTTTCAAGCAACTCATTCAGAGTGATTATTAGGGCTCAACATCATAAGACATGGCCTTAGGCAAGGAGTAGTGCAATATCAAGGGATACAGTCTGTGTGTGTGTTTGTCTGCCTTAGTGTGCAACAGCACCATGTAAATAAAGTAAATAATTATTTGATCCCCTGCTGAATTTGTAAGTTTGCTCGCAAAAAGTTATCCTTCTCTAATTTTTATTGTAGTTTCTTTTTAATGGAGAGTGACAGAATATCAACCAAAGATCCAGAAAAGAATGCAGTACATAACAGTTATAAATTGATTTAAATGTCGTTGAGTGAAAAAAGTGTTATCCAAAAGTAAAAATGACTTAGTACTCAGTGAATAAACCTTTGATCACCAGATTTATTTGCTGCTGCTTAGCAACTCACAAGTTTAGCTCCCTCCACTCATTTTCTATAAGGTTGAGGTCTGGGGACTAGCATCTAAGCCCCTCCGTGACCTTAATGTGCTTTTTCTTTAGCCACTCATTTGCTGCTACGGCGTTATGTTTTGGGTTATTGTCATATTGGAAGACAGATTCATGACCCATCTTCGGTATTCTGAATGAGGAAAGGATCAGATAATTTCTTTGTACACACAAACTTACACATTCAGGAGGGGGAATCACAAAATTGTTTCTCTTACTGCCTCTAAGCATCTCTCACAACTGTGAAACCCAGATGGATCAGGGTTGGTAATAGCATCACTTCATGTGACTTTCAGCAGTTACACACAGTAAAGGATTAGTTCTTTCACACACATAAAGACACACATGGATAACTGAAATAAATTTGACGGATGCTGTTTAGATTTTAAATCACACATGGTGGTTTAAGTGTGACACATCACTGCCCACCACAGGCCTCTCTTCATCAAGTACCCTTTTAGGAAGGAGTCTTTTGAGCTAAGAGTAACTTCATCGGGATAATGTAAAATATTGAAAATAGTGATTTACTTTCTTAATCTCGTCCAAATGCTTTTGGAAGTCCATTACCTCACTTTAGTGCATCTTTAATGTGTCTAGTTCATGGACACAAATAAATATGCACCTATACGCTTCTTCTGGTAGTTGAAAACAGACGGGTCAGATTAAATAAATATAGGTAGGGGTCAAAAGGAGGTTGTGTTGAAAGTTACTAAAAGGGAGGATGAAATCTTTGCACTTCTATAAGGTCTATTATTTATAAAATATTAAATCAGGATGTTAAATGTTTTAATGTAGTTAGGTAGCACATTTTAAACAGCTAAACTTCCATCCATATGCATAGTCTTTAGCAACTATAGTAGATTCGTCATTCATCAAACGGCTCCCTTGAGCAGCATTCTGCAGAAGCGTCAGCGAGGTGCTGTGCCGGGATCTCTCCTGCTGGAACAATGTTAATGGAGATGACTTTGGCGCTGATCACGTCCTCTAACTCAGCACCCTCTGCTTAGCTTTGCTCTTACATAACACACAGTATTTATAGAGGGGGTGAGTAAGTGTGTGTGTGTGTGTGTGTGTGTGTGTGTGTGTGTTGGAGGGGGGGGGGGGGGGATCTCACAGCTTTATTCATAGTGGGTGTCGTCCCTCTCCAGAGACTGGGCTGATGCAGGAGTTTGTAGGAAGAGTGTGTGTGGTGTTATTATAGAACTTCTTAGATCTACTGATTGTGTGTGTGTGTGTGTGTGTGTGTGTGTGTGTGTGTGTGTGTGTGTGTGTGTGTGTGTGTGTGTGTGTGTGTGTGTGTGTGTGTGCGTGCATGCGTTGTACCTATCAAGGGCAGCACTGGTGGCCATACTTCGAGCAAATCCTTTGACGCCGTACTGTCTGAAGTAGGGGATGGTGGAGAGGTTAGCACCCATGATGGCCACTGAGTCTGATGGGTTCACAAAGAAGCCATTTTCTCCAAGGATCATGTATCGGTCCTGAGAACACAACAAAACCATAAGGTGCTTTGTGAGTCCTGTGTAGTTAGTTAGCCTAACTGCATTAATTAACCCTTTTTATAGTACATGTATTGCCAACAAACCCCACAAAAAGACCAAAACAAATTGCTTAATTCTCCTCAGGCCACCATTGTTGTATGTCCCTTCATTACAATGAATATAGCAACTCTAGTTTATTTTGAGTCCGTCCCCAGCACTCCATCCTGCTGCCGTAAATACTTTTGAACTCACAAAATAATGACTTAAATAGTAATGAGCTGAATTCTGCTGAAGGGATAGGGAAACTGTCACATTTAAGACACTGGTTAGAACATTGTTGGTCTTTTTATGAGCGTTACTGATAATGAAGAAACATATGAAACAACATCCTTTAAGGACAAAGTGTGGTTGTATCACAAACATTCACATTACTATAAATGATCTTTAGTAGACAGTTACAAAACATAGAACAGTACAAGTAACAAATTCTCAGTACTATCCCCCCACCCCCCAGGATTCATTATTACTGTGGGGAGCGTAGAAGATATTGGTTACTATATATCCCCAAAAAAGAAACATCCACCCAGTATGATAATAACCACCGGTGCTAATCACAGTGGAGATACCGATCCTTGGGGGAGAAACAGAGCAGATGTGATGTAATTCTCCTGATGTTACACTACTAAGCAAACAGTGTGTGCCTGTGTCTGTTTATACAGAATAAATGTCTATTGGATGACATTGTGGAAAAAGTGAGACGCCCGTTGGATTATTGTGCATGCACTGCAACTTCGCACCCATTGCCTTCACTCCTGAAATCAACGTGCAATTATAAACAAATAAAAAATAAATAAGGATTTCTTTGCTGTCTCTGGCTGGAGTCAGTATCTTGGATTTAGCTTTTATAGCAATAAAAGTCAGCTAGGCTTAGAGAAATGAATGAATAGATTGTGAAGCAACATGGCATGTAAATACCACAAAAAGGATCTATTTAATTATTTAATATTATGGATTATTAGAGATATTATGTATGTATGAGAACTAAAACAGCCACAGCCACTTAAATATGTTCTTAAATATGATCCCAGCACACACTCAGGTCAGTATTTTCTGTTTCTTTTTAAAAATATTTTTTAAATGACTTATTAAACCAAAATTTGAAGGATATATATCACCATCATTTGCAGGAGTCTAAGTTACTAAAGATCTCTTAATGCATTTTCCAATCCCTGTATTTTAATTTCCTTTTAAGCCAAATCCAGTTGAAGGAATACTGGACAATTCACAGGGGACAGCTCATAATGGTCTTTAGGAACATCCTCCTGTGCAGTACAGATTAATAAGACCTCAGAAACATCCCTAAAATGTACAGTAAGTGATTTCGAGTATTACCTATTAATTTTTGCATTTACGTTTTTGTGCACTTCTTCCTTTGTCCTGCTTAGTAAGAGTGTTTGCAGTACAACACAGATCAAAATAAGTTTTAGTGGAAAATTGCCGGTCATCCTATTGCATGTTATTTTATCCAGTTTTTGAATAACTTGGGGGTCTGTGTAAACGTTTCAAATGTCGCCTTAAATCTGTTGTTTTTTTCACGGCTGTTTGTTTTTTAAGGCAAACAGTACTGAAGCAGTTTTCCCATCAAGACAGCCCAGAAGACATTCTACATGACTTTTGTCATTGTGCAGAAAATAATTATCTATATGTAAGAAATTGGTTCTAAGGTTATGTAACTTTCTCCCTGCCCCATTTTTTCCGGTGTAAATTAGTAGCCAGTTGTCAAAGGATGAATGTCCTGGGCAGAGGTAATCTTAAGATTACAATTTTTCTTTAATAAAACTTTGAGTGTGAGTTCTTTAGGTCCTGCGCATGTTTCACAATATAAGCAGTGAAGCCTTTCTGTTTCCTGAAATAATAGAGGGCTTTTAATTTGAAACTTAAACAGGAAATCTTATTTGTATAAAGCGTTTACTGCGGTAACCAAACATTAACAGAGGTACGCGACACACTCTGTGATTACTGAATTACATTAAAAGCCACTTCTGGCTGTTCCTTTGTCACAGTGGATTGCCACAGTAGGTAGCACTGTTGTTTTGTTTGTCTTGGCAGTTTTATGCATGATGCCTTTCCTGACAAAACCCCAAAGTGGATTTGTGTCTTCAGGTAGAATTGTACCAACAACCTTTCATTTGTGAAGGAAATGTGTAAACCACTATTATATGGTACACTTGAAAAGTATCAGAGCATGGGTGTAGTGCTTTTCAGCACCACTACACCCATGTAGTCTTGAATAAATGATTGCACATTCTGGAGTAGGACTTCTAGCAAATGGCTTACCCCATCTGCATCAAATGCCGCCCCAAAGCCAAAGTCGCCTCCTTTCATGGACTCTACCAGAGAGGTGGCATAAGTCAGGTTGGGCTCAGGAGGTCGGCCACCAAAGTCCTCCAGAGGTACACAGTTTACAGCAGAGTTAGCAGGAGCTCCCAACTCATCACACAGAATCCTACGTACATAGGGGCCCATCACTGTAACAAAGCAAAAGGTGAGTAGAAGTTAGCAGAATAATATGAATAACAGTAACTGCAGTGCAGGGCTTACAGGACGTATGATGATGAACTGACCTCCGTTCATGGCATCTATGTGTATTTTAGGCTGATCTGGTCCTGTGAGGAGACTTTTAATGGCAGTGAAGTCAAAGATGTTTCGTAGCATTTGTAGATACACTTCAACCGTGTCTACAATCTCCACTGGATAGAGACAGAAGAACCTGTTAGTACTGGATGAGAGTATGTTTTTTTCTGTGCATTTTGAGTGACAGAAAGAGGGGTTCTACTAGCATCACACAACAGGAAAGTTTGTAGCAATGTGGGGGGGAAATCCACGCTTGTGGATAATACTGAAGAATTCAGAATGATGCAGAGATGCTTTTTAACTAAACATGCACGAATGTTGTACCTCTGAAAGGTTTGAATTTGTTCTCGAGGTCAAACTCCTGTCTTCCGAGCCTAGAGAGATCAATGCGGAGATCGGGGCATATGGCGTACTCCTCGAGTGTCCGGCTCACCTGGTAGATCCTCTCCATCACTGTGTCTGGAGAGGGCCCTGCCAGACAGAGTAACAAAGACAATGAAAAATGCATCCCTCACTGGTGTTACAACTCCTGACAGTGCAAGAGTCTTTGGATACATGTATGAGTTTACTTAACTACCCATCCATGAGAAGGTGTGGCACAAAGGAATGCTTAGAGAAACTTGTAATGTTATTAAAGTTTTATTTGGTGCCCTAGATTTTTTAACTTTAACAAATCACCTGTATTTGTCAATTCTGATATCACACTCCATTTTATATCATGGCCTAGGAGCCAAGTTGTAACATTAGCATTAATTTTTGCCGCAAATGTTTTTTTTAATCAAATTGTCTCAAACTTCTATTTTTGACTTTAAAATTTCTAAATAAGAGTCAGATGGAAAAGCAAATGTATTTTCTAAATCCTCACCTCCATTTGCCACATTGAACTTGATTCCAAAGTCTCCTCCAGGGCCTCCAGGATTGTGACTTGCCGTAAGGATAATCCCTCCAATGGCCTTGATCTTCCTGATGATGCTGGAAACCGCAGGGGTGGACAGGAGCCCACTGTGGCCAATTACCAGACGACCAATCTGTGCATCACCGATATTAGTGAGAAGCAATGATGGTTTCATATCATTCCAGATATCACCTGGTCTAAATTCATAATATAATATAATATCTTTGTGTTTCAAAAAGAGTCATAATGCTTTATAAAAACAGAATGCAACATATTTGTAAAAAAGGTTAAAAATGTTTGTTCCATTTTCAATCAAACATATGCTTTGAATTTTTTTGAAATCCAATCCATTTGTTTCTCTCCTGATCTCAAAAAGTTAAAAATCACTTCCTGTTCCAAAGAATCTTGTCATTCTGCAGGCGACTAATTGGCTGCCTGCTTTAAAAGGCAAATGATCTCCCTCTAGAAGGATGCCTAAATAACAGAACTACGCCTCTATTTATACTAAAGTGGTAATACCACCAACATAATTCTCCTGCATACCAGCTTCTCTAAATAAAATTGTCCTCACTGGAGAGGAATTTGCTCTCCTGGCATCCTCTAAACATCTGGGATGTTGCATGTGTATATAAAGGACAGATCAGAAAGTGAGGGAAAGCCCTAACAAATGGAATCTTCTCAGTAACCAGTGTTGAGAAGGATAGCACATGCACTGAGTGGGTAGTTGGCAAGTGTTTCTATTATCCTTCTGGTTCTTTTCCTTGCAGTATGATAGGGGATCCCCAGCATGTAGACTTAGCCCTTGATAGATTGAACACCGAGGTGTGGGCAGTGTGTTGGCGGTGGTGGGGGGCAGACGTAGGCAGGAAAATAGAGCAGGATGGATGGAAGTGCTGATAAGGCTGACACCAGAAGACATTTGGCTGGACTAGCAGAAAGAATTTTTTTTTTAAACTCACTGATCCCCAAAACAAATTATATTCCTTTCCAATTTTCCTTTGGAACTTTTCCAAGCCAACTGCAAAGATCTCACAGCCTAAGAGCTGCAGGGATTTTCCTCCTCAGTGCCTCACTTTGTCTTCTTATTTTAACCTATTTGCAGCTGACTTGTTAAATTCAATTCAGCAGATTTGTATGTATCGGTATCAACAATTACTGCAAATGTGAAACAACTATAAGCAACAGCACAATTCTGATTTATTATAAAACTCCCAAAGTCCCACCAGAAGAACCAGAATAACATCTGATGACCCTAGATTTTCCAGCCCAGTGAATTGTTCCATCTCTGTGTTAATGATTTAAATATATGTGCAGGTCAAAAGAAGCCATAGGCTACATTAACATCCTAAGTTTGTTGCTGAAGTTGAATAATTATTCCGTTTATGAACCCGCTGGTCTTCCATTCCAACAAGAAGTGTTTCTCTAAAAGCGTTTAAGCCTGCTTGTAGTAACTTACACCAACGCAGAGCAGAACAGTGACAGTGACTCCTGCATGCTGACAGAGAGGAACAAATGCATGACACTGGTGGTCGCCCTATTCTTACCCCGTTGGCAGCTGCCATTTGCACTATCACCTCGATGGCAGCTCGGCTGAAGTAGCGGCCGTCGCTGCCCACCACCATGGTGCAACCCTGTCGGTCCCGCAGGTCGATGGAGGACAGCACGCTCTGGATGTAGTTCTGCAAGTAGTTTTTCTTCCCCTCGAACACCGCAGTCTTCCTGCGCAGTCCATTGGTACCGGGCCGCTGGTCATCGAAGGGGGCGGTTTGGACCGTCACCACCGGGATCGGGCTCGTCTCCATCCTCTTTAACCGATCAAGCAAGTTTGGTGGAGTTTTTTGTTTGTTTTGTTTTGTAGGATTTTACAGCACTGAGTACAAAAATAAGTTCGATAGAAACAGCTCAAAGATGCAACTTGTCAGTCTAGAGTGAAGTAAAGGTTGTTTCCCCACCGTCGAGGAAAAAAGCGGTGACAGCAGTCCCACACAGGGACGAAGTGGCTATAGTGACAAGAAACAGCCAATCAAAAATGTTTTCACCTCGACCCAAGCCAGGAGTCGCATCCTATAGTACTGGCTGAGCTAAGCAGCCACCAGCACTCTCCTCCTCTGCTGGCGGACAACTCCCTCTTCTAATAAGCCTGAACAACTGACTATGAAGAAAAAAAATAAGGGAGGGGTGGACTCGTCAAGAGTCACAATCAGCTGAGCCTCCGGCCAAAAATAGACATCTGACTGATGGCAAAAGGGAATTGTGTCGGCACCGGTCTGCAACCGGACACGCCTGTGTGTGTGTGTGCTTTTCACACTAACCCACAGGCCATTACTATAGTCACAGAAATCTAGAAGTATCAGAGTGTACCGTTTTTATTTAATTGTTATTATTTTCTGAATTGAAAATGTTTTGATAGATCTTGAATTCTGTGTGTTCTGTAAATTCTTAAGTAGCCACAACACGGACCAACTTCAGTGCGCTAACATCTGCTCCAATATTTTGGAAACAGTGCGACCTTGAGGCAGAATGGAAAAAGTGACTTTTAATTATCATTATTATTATTTTGTATACTTGATGAAACACGTAAACGTGAGCGTGCCAATTAGGGATACAGTTTCATTTCTAAAACCTGCTGATTAACTCTCATTTGAGTGAGTTTCATTATTTAATCAGTAATGACCAGTGCGAGTTTAAGGCCTGCGTTTTCATAGCTTTTATTCATTTCCTGGCTGGAAATGTGTTTTTATAATTTGACATTGACTTACTTTAATAAAATCTGATTTTTGTCATCATTCTTGTAGCCTGCAGACTACAAGTGAGTTCAGTTAATCAAGAGGAAGCAGGCCAACACAATGTTGAACCCTTACGGTAAATACTGTCAGATAAATTATAGTAAGTCATTTTTGCAGTAGCTAAAATAAAAGTTTGGCATCACCTGTACTTCTGGTACAAATATTAATAAAGACTACAAAAAATATAGAAAATCTAAGTGTTTTTCAAACTTACACACAAACAATAATTTCTGCTCTGAGTAAATCCACCTACAGCTCTCACGAGCACTGTGCACTGACTCAGATTATAACAAAACTTGCAATCGTTTCCCACATATTCATTTTATTTTGCCACGTTACTTAATAAAAAAAAACACATTCACATTGACGAGGTTTTCCCCTGAAGTAACCTTGACAAATATATTACAACACATCTTATTTACAGACATAACGCACATAAATATCATGCAATAAAAAAACATTTCTTTAAGAAATGAACTACGCCAAACATACAGACACTGTAAAGTGTTTTCAAAGGGTTCAGCAACGAGGGTACGACAGTCTGAGGTGCTCGTTTATAAAAGGAGCAGTGCTCAGGATGGGAGGAGGGCAAAACTGATTCCTTGAAGGCTGCAGGAGGGTCGGAACCAAACAGGCAGCAGGGCCAGGCATGAGTTGACCATAACCGAGAGCACCGTGCGGGCCTTGCTGTGGATTTGAGTTGTGCTGACTGATAGAAGGGGGTCTGCTCATGATGCTGTCGATGCTGAAGGAGCACTTTGCCTGTGGGACGGATTTCGGCTCAGCTGGTTCTGCTGCGCAAAGTTGTGCTCTTAAGTCTTTAGGCCCAACGCACTTTCCGTGGCTGTTCAGGGGTTGTGGTAGGAGGTGGTAGGACGAGGAAGGCATCACGATGCTTTCCTGCAGGGGCATGTAACGAACAGAAGAGGCAGCCGTGTGGCTTACCTGGCCAGTTATGCTATATGGGTGTCCGTACGGCCGGTAGCAGTTAAAGCTGGAATAAAACATCAGTCCGTCTTTGCCGAACTCGGGCTGGTTTCTCTTGAACCGTTTCCTCCGGCGAAGGAAACTGCCGTTGTCGAACATGTCCTCCGAAGCAGGGTCCAGAGACCAGTAATTGCCCTTTCCCGGGTTTCCGGGCTCCCTCGGAATCTTGATGAAACAGTCGTTGAGGGAGAGGTTGTGCCTGATCGAATTCTGCCAAGCGGGAAACTTGTCTCTGTAGTAGGGAAACTTGTTGCTAATGAAGTCACATATGCCACTAAGCGTTAGCTTCTTCAGCGGGCTCTGCAGGATAGCCATGGTGATGAGAGCAATGTAGGAGTACGGGGGCTTTACCGAGCTGCTCTGGGCTTTTCTTGACGCCGGTGCGTCTGCGCAGAAACTGTTCTCGCTTTCCCCCGACGATTCTGGTTCTGAACAGTCAAATTCCGCACCAGATTCTGCTGAGGAACCCGTAGAGCAATCATTTCGATAGTGGACATCCTCGCCTACTATGTCAATCGCATCCTCTTGTATAGGCAATCCGGCATGTTGTGAAGCTTCAAATTCACTTGAGAGAGTCATGGTCACACCTAAGATTTCTCACAAACGCGTAAAAACTCAACTCTGCCAAAGAGGCCTTAATGGTTTGCCGTGCGTAAAAACCAACAGGCCCCTCGACTGTGCGTAAAAGCGCATCTATTGATACTTCTTGTGCTATCGTGATGAGAGCTGTGGCTTTATATCCTAGTAAGCTGCTGCCCTGCAGGCCAGTCCCATTAACCCTCTGGACCTATCAGAGTAGCCTTACACCGCGGGGAGCCCCGGCAAGCAAACAAATGAGGAAGGGGGGGGTTGCGTGGTCCTGATGTGCGTAAGGCCCATTCACACAATACATAGAAACACCACGGTGCCAGTATGTTATTATTGTGTTTATTACGCGTTTTATTTCAGTTATACAAATCCTGGAAGCGGAGACAAGCCAAATTGCGCGGCGCGCGCGCACACACACACACCTGTAACTGTCTTGTTCTAAGAAACAAATAACAAGTTAAAACTTACATTTTATATAACAAATCGCACAGCAGCAGAGTGGTGTGTGTGTGTGGGGGGGTGTGGGTCTTGAGAATTTTAACACCAGGCCTAGCACGCGATAAGAAATCAAGGCTTTCTCACTCGGAACCCCCTGTGGGTTCGTTTAGTTTGCCACCTCTGGATGCCCGTGGGTGGTTTGACCATGAAAATGGCCATGGTAGGGCTTCCCGCAGCCAGTTAAGAAAAGCTGCAGCAGTCGCCTTAACGAGGCCATCAGCATCAGAATCGCAGTCGGAAACGGCACAGCTGCACGGTGCGCTTTGTGTTTGCGCGCACCTCGGTTTTACAATCGCGACAAATGTAATGCAAAGCCGTTCTTAAAGCAAACCTGGCCGACATCAGACATGTGCTAAAACAGCGCTGCTGTAGCATCTCCATTGCAAATGACTAAGTTGGGGAAACTCCACCCATTTCCTCACCTGACAGGACCTACTGTGCGCGCAAGAGATGGTTCTCACATACCTGTATCAATGAAGGCTTAAGTAACAAATACCAAAAATAAAAAATAAAAATAGAGTAGCTGTATTTGTCAAGTAGCTGTATTTGTCAAGTGTGACAATCATCAACTAAAGCTGCAAGCGCTATTATTTGACAATACTGTGAGGTGCGCCCCTCACAGTATTGTCAAATAACTGCATTATTCAAAAGAAAATAAATGACGCAGAGTGTATTTTTTGAAAAGGAAATTAATTTAAAGAAAACAGTGCTACTTACATTTATCTATTCAGAACAATATTTACAAGCAGTGATGCTATTTTATTAGGAAACTGATGAAAAACAATTGTTTTGAGTAGGTTTATCAGGAAATCAGTAGAATACATACTTCAGAAGAAAAACAAACGTTTATTTTGAATAATTTAAAATCCACATATTCAAAGTGAGAAACATAGGTAGGACCACTTCAAGTACCATCCATTCCCCAAGTAGCAGAGCATGTGCATTGCTGGGTTGGCTCCTAACTTTGTAAATATGTTTATTTTATTAATCCCACTTTCTAAAAATGCAATGGATTAATTAAATTACTGGACTTGTTTTGGGTAAATTTTCAGGGTCAGAATCTACAACTCCTTCTAAACGTAGCTTTTAAAGCAGGCTGTGATGGACACTAGTGCCTAAACACTTTATCCGCCCTCTGATCTACCAAATCTTCATATAGAAAAGGAGTCTGAATGACAATCGCAGGATGGCCAGTGCCAACGCTTTTGCTCCAAAGTCAAAATCTGAAGCGAAGAAGAGGAAAAAAGGGCTTGAAGCTAATTTTTCTCTGAGCCGAGTAGCACTGTAGAAACAAACTTTTCCTGCAGAATGTCCTTGTCCAGGTTCCTTCCTGCAAAACAAAGTGGAGACCAAAGTGCATTTTAATAAAGTTTGGCCACACACAGATATGAAAAGTGGAGGATTCTTTCCCCTGCAGATAAAATGCCTCCATTTACAGTAACGTCAACGTTATTAATAACCAATAAGTAAGCTAGACAGAAAACTAGGATGCAAAGAAAATTTATGATTTTATTTTTATAACCAGAAAAACAATTTTACAATGGTGAATAAATGTTAGTAAACAATCTGCATGTAGTCAATACTGGCACAGAGAATGATTTAAAAATCTATAACAAAAGACCATTTTAATCGTTTAATGCAACATGCTGAATTTAAGTAGTAAGAAAGCAAAAATGGTGTTTTTCACTGATATGCAGTCAAAGTGATTTACAACAAAATAGAGATAAATAAATCAAAAGTAGGAGGAATCACAGTAAATTAAAGTGCTGTTAATACAAAATCACGTTACAACACAGAATAAAGTAAACCAGTAGAGTAAAAATAGTTTCTATGAGCAAAAGTCTCAACATCAACAAAGTTGTTTTTACAGCTTTTCAAAGCAACCCACAGAGTCAGCTAAACACAGCTGGAGTGTGATACTGTTCCAGAGTGGTATGAGGTGCATAAACACAAAAAAGTGTGTGTGCGTCTTCACCTATAAAGACAAGCCGGTTTATTCGCGGGTTCTCCTCCCAGAGCTGTTGCGTCTCATTCAGCTCGTACAGCTCGTGAACCCCCTGCAGCATCACTTGGTGGCCTTTATCCGCAAACGACACTATGCCCTGTAAAAAACACACCAGTGACACATTAACCACACATTTGGAACTGATTACAGTAGTTAATAAGGCTGACATTATCGATCACTGTCGCCACCGGGGTGTCTATTGTGTTGTGCTGTACCTTTAAGCGGATGATGCTCATCGGCTGCCCTTCTTTGTTACAGAAAATCTTTTCCCACAGCAGATCCTGAAACGGAGGAAAATAAATTCAAAGGACGTTGCCATTTTGCATATAATTAGCAATAACAGCAGAGATATGAATGATGAAGAGCGTGTTCACCTGGATGAAGGCGTTCAAGGCGTCCTCAGACAAATCCCCAGCAATTTCAAAGGTCACAGTTAAAATACTCTGAGGATGCAACATACAATATCAAAATCAAACATATAATTATTTAAATATTATTACTGCTCGGTTTCTATACATTTGTGCCCTGAGCAGAACTGATGGGATTTACTTCAAACACAAATTCACATAAATTTTCAGTTTACTGAAACTAGCAAAGTCATAATGAAAGCTAAACAAAAGAAGTGTTTTTCTAGCACCCAAACTGATGACTTTGTAAATGAACGTGAGAAACAACACGACCCCACGTGGCACCTGAAACCCAGCTCCACAGTCCTTTTTTTATCACCCCCCTCTCTTTTTCCTCTCTCACACACACAGAAACACAGTCCCTCCCCTCCATACTTCCTCACAGCATTTAAAGGGCACTTTGCAGATATTTGAGGGGTTTTATGTCAAAGTGTTAAAGTTATATACTTCCTTGTCTTTTAGTATAACAACAGAATAAGAGCATTCTCATTTACATGAAAAGAGCAACATGGGGGGAGAAGAGGTGGAGGGGATTGAGAGTGTGTCTGTTGAGCTTCATGCGGGAAAGGAAACCTGAGAGAAAAAGACAACAATGCTGTGATTTACCCACACAAATAACCCTAATCTCTCCTCATCCTGTGATAAAAGTTCATGGGTATAAAGCACAACTGACAACAGAAAGAGACCTAATTGCTTAAAGGAAGCATACGATCTATTAACTGATGAGCATATCCATGTGAAACTAATCCTGGAGTATTGCCAAATATTATTTAATATGAAAAGAAATCAGCTCAAGAGACAATTTGTGATTAGAGTTACACTCTATATTTTGTATTCATATCCAACATCCTGGATTTATAAATGGATTCTGTTTAAACAACTATAACGCCACAAAACGCAGAGAAGATTCTTGCCAGTGTCGTGATCATCCAGTCAACACACAATATTGCGTAAAATTCTTGAGCGACCCTCAAGTTCTCTATATATTTAGTTCTTCAGGCTTTCTAAAAGGGTTGCAAACGGCTGTTGTGTGCCAAATAGAAAGAACTGGGCTGAAAAACAAGTGGCAACAGGTCTGATGGCGTGATGAAGCTTTGGTACAAATTCTCATCAGTGTATAAGGCAGAGGTCAGCAGAGAGGTACAACCGTGAGTGTTTACACGATGGAAGCTCTCTCATGGTTTGGAGCTACTTTTTAGCCAGTGGTGTTGGGCATCATGTCAAAATTGATAGAATTACAAATGAAGGAAAGTACAGTGGGATTTTGATCCACCATGCAATACCATCTGGAAAGTATGTGATCGGCAACAGCTTCATTTTTTCAGCATGACAGTGATCCCAAACACACTGGTAGTCAAGTAAAAGCATACATGGATAGAAAAACACACACTAGAAGATGATTAGTCTTGGACTGGCCCCCCCCAGAGCCCTGAAGCAACGTGGAAACATTGTATTTACGTGCTTGATTCAATAAATCACTGCACCTATTCCACATTTTCCTACCAAAATATAAAGAAACAAAGATCGACTTTCAACTTTTGCTCAGTACTGCAAGTCTGTCAGCTGTGAATGTTAAGCTGTGTATGACTCAGTCAGGGTTTGTTTAAAATGTCATAAAAAACATCAAAAGCCTCAAGTTGATCTAATCACAAAAAGCATTGCGGGGAGGGATTTTTCACTACAGTGAGACAGCCCAGGGGAATGCAGGGCAGAGTTTTAGCCCGAGGACAACGAAGCCCTCTTTCTCCCGTAGGAAATGATGTGTTGAAATAAATTAGCAAACAAAACAAGAAAATCTCCCAGTGGTGCACAAAGCTCAAGAACAGGAAATAAATCAACTGAAAGAGACAATACCTTGTCAAGATGTGCTCTTGTAGGTTTGACAAGTTGGAGCTTCTCTGCAAGACTTCGAGATAAGAGAAATTATGGTTTTACATAGATTTTTTTGTGACACTCAGATAATCAGATAAAAACAGATAAAGTAAATCAACCTCATTTTAAAAATATTACAGTAGAGTATTTGCAGTTTTGCCTCTGTACGCCACCCCATTGGATTTTAAATGAAATGGTTAAAGTGCAGACTTTCAGCGTTTATTCAAAGGGTGTAACAAAACTACATCATGAACTATTTAGGAATTACAGACATTTTATTTTATTTTTTTACACAGCCTCCTGTTTTTCAGAGGCTTAAACATAATAGGACTGTCAAGTAGTTTCACAGCCAGGTGAGACCTGTTTTCTTATTATTTCATGACAGATTAAGCAGCTAAAAAATCTGAAGATGATTCTAAGTGTTGAACTTTGGTATTTGGTAACTGTACACTGGAACTCTATATATGAGGTCCAAAGTGCATGTCAGTAACCTGGTTTCAACCTAACAGAGCATCCAGAGCTGCTGAAGGCAGAAAAATCCACAAATGAGCAGCAACTGAAGGCAGCTGCAGTAAAAGCTTAGCAGAGCACGGGGAGAAACAGTGTTGGGAGTTATTGACTACAAAAAAAAGTGTTCTTTAAATAAACTTTTAAAAAGTAATTACTTACAAAATTATTTCTTTGTCCAATTACATTTGAGCCTCTGAAAATGGGACATTGTGGAACAAACAAAACATTTAAGGTCTATAACTCTGTATATCTATTGATGCTTGCCCGTATAAAAGTACATATATAAGCTGGAGTATGTATGCTGCGGAGTAAAGGCAGGTATGCATACGGTAGTTGATTAGAATTGGCACCCACACCTTTTGTTCGCTTTAGTTCTGTTTGTTTTGACTGTGTGCTTGCATGGTTATTTCTCCTGTAATGTAATACATGTCTGTGTTTAAACTGTGACAAAACTATCAATAAAAATTACAGTGTCAAAAAAAAAAAAAAATGGGACATTGTGGATAAACAGTTAATACAATAGTTTAACCCCATTGTTTTGACTTAAAGCCCACTGCAGTGGTGTACAGAAGCAAAATTAAAAAAATCGAATTTAATCTAATTATATATGTATACTCTTTGCATATTATGTTATGTTAGACCACCAATTACATTTTGTGCCTTTGGAGCTGCCTCTACTATTTTTGTGCTGTGTGTCCTCTTCTCTGACAGCTGACGTTGCGGGACATTTAAGAACCTGTTTGTGTTGATCTCACACTGTTATTATTTTAAATTGGTAAAAGTTATTCTAAGGGGTTTATTGCTTATTGCAGTGCTTCTTACTGTGGACAGTGGGATCCCCTCAATGGACTTTAAGATGAAGCACAAGTTATGAAGTTTGCTGCTATACCTGGAATTATTTCATTTCATTTCATTAAAAAACAAAAAACAAAAAAAACAACAAGCAGAAAAAAAGAATTCACTTTTTCCTCCAGAGTTGGTCAGGAGTGATCAATAACAATCAAACACTGATGCTGAGCTCATAAGAAGCCACTGCTTTGTTTTTGAGGTTAACCAGCCAGACAGATCTGGAAAAATGCTTGGAACCATCTCCGTTGTCTTGAAAGCTGCAAAGTTTAATTCTGATTTTGTGGTACGTTTATTTTTATGTATTACTGCCTATTGCAAAAAAACATTATCATTATGGCCTTCATTATTAAATAAAGGTTAACCAACTGCAAATGTACTTGACCCTACTGATGACTTTTATCTGTTTCCTCCTAATCTTCTACAGAAAAGAAGTGGACTTTAGAGATTTCTTCTTTGCGTTTGATCTCAAAGTATAATGCAATGTATGCTGTGCTTAATTACAACTCTAAACAGACTTGCAAAGGCTTTAGAAATGCCAATTAAATCCTACAGAACACCCACCAACACTTCCAAACAAACTACAGCCCTTGTGCCCCCACTTCTCCCTGACCTCACAAGGAGGCTAAATGTTGTGTCCAGCTGCTTGAGCCCTGCGTGCTGTTAGTGCCACACAGGCTGAGCGGCGGGGGGCCGCTTCAAACAGCCAGCATGGGATTGAAGGGAGGTGGGGCCCGTGATCTCAAAGGCAGGGGGAAAGGAGCTATCTTTTGGGACAAGGGAAACTCCTCGGGAGCCAATGGACACACACAGCACTAATCCTCTGCAGCTGGCCCAGAGACAGTGACTCGGGGCATGTAAGAGAGCTTTAACACATTCACATGAAGGGATGAACACTGATTCTTTTCATTATAATGGAATTCTACAGGGGATACAATGTGATGATCATCCTGTGGTGTAACAGAGGGATGCTCAATAAAAGAGTCTGTTAATTAGGGAGAAACATGGTCACCACGGTATCAGGACTGCTGGGTAGACAGTTCAAAGTAGCAGCAGAGGCCATCAGTGGCATCAAAATTATTATGTTTTTATCTTTGGACTGCAAGTTTTTGAGATGAGGACAACAGATATAAGTAGTGAGCCGTACATAAACTGGACAATGCATTAATAAAGTGCCAAAGAAAGATTTCAGCTCTGAATTGCTTTTATGTCAAAATATTTTCTTGAATTTCTTTAGGGTTTCACATCAGTTCTTATTCTCAGTAACATGGCTTAAACACCTCAATATAAATATTTGTATCATCTTTAGTTTAAGCTTTGTTTTGAAAATCTGTTTCTTCATATGAGGATGTCAATAATCATGCAGCACTTACACGTGTACCAGTTATCTACACTGATGTTATGTTTGGCTTTCAATAATAACTTTAGTTACATTAAACTGACTCACTTTGCTCCGTCCTTACTGTCGAAGGAATGCAGATCCAACACTTCAGAGAGATCAACCCTGCAGACAAAGATCACAAGTTATTTTATTTGTTTTTTTGGTTTAATTTAAATTCCACACCAAGTTGAGTAATAAATCAAGCCAGACATTTAAACTTTTCTAAAAGAAAGTAACCAAGTCAGCTGAATTAGGCACAAAACCCCCAAAAGTTTTGACAATGTTTTTTTGGTTAACCCCTCGCTGCATGGCGTCTTTCATCTGCTCACCCAGTTCTGAACTCTGAAGGAGTTATGCTTGTGTTAGCCAGATGCTACCTGGGTTCAATAATGCACAGCAGGGTGCGTGCGCACACATATTTGGATGCATGCGCATTCGCACATATGCAGACCTGGGGTCAGAGAGCAAAGCCTTGTGGGAAACTGGACACCACTCAGGGGTTTGGTGTTTACTCAGGTCACAGCAGTTTGTGTTTGTACATGTGCAAGTCAAGTCTGAACAGCTTTATCTTTGACACAAAGATCTGAGCAGGAGTCACACCAAACACAGCAGGGGACCAGGCCACAGAGAAGCCACTTAACCCTTTTCTCACAACATGATTCCCTATACCTTACCACTTACCTTGATCTTTGGGTTTCTATGATCTTGACAAGCCCATTTATAGACCTGAAGTCAGAGAAACCATAAACTTTACACGTATCCACTCTACAGACACCTAAATAGGGAGATGACAAGCAGGACAAAATATTGGATGCTGACCTGACAGTGTCTTTGACTTCCTTTAGTTCCTCCTCGGTCACCAAGTCTGTTTTGTTGATAACGGTCAAGTCAGCAACAGCAATCTGTCTGAAAGGATAATAAAGACAACGCTGAGTTCATGTGACAAGTGAACACGCACTTTAAATTTTCTATGACACCAACAACGGACAAAAAACAAAACAAACCCCACAAAGAAGTGTAAAAAACCTGACACACAGGTACACCTCAGTCCCATGAAGGTTCTTATCTATAATCAGATATTATGCCTGGCAACTGGCTAAAAGAGCATTTCTAGTATTTATGCACCTGCAACACCTTTCACAAAATTAATATTTGATGTACATCTACAGAAGTTTTTAGTCAGTTTATTTTATATTAGAGAAGCAAGTGAACACAGTTGTTAAGACCAGTTCTTATTGGTTATCTCAAATTGCCAAAGTAAAATCTCAACTTCCTCCAAGTTATCATTGCATCATCACTTCTGGATTAAACTACTGCAACTCTCTGTAATTTGATTGTGCACACATTAATCTCTCCTTTGCTTCCAGTTAGTCCTAAATATTGCTGCACATCTCTTTAACATGATCACATAACTCCAGTCTTAGCAGGTTTACACAGGACTTATATAATCCTAAAACAGCATTTAGAACATCTAGTCGAGATATCGGGCTTTCATCCACAGCCCCTGTACTCTGGAACAGCCACTTGATACTCATATTGTCTACATAAAAGTCTTTTAAATCCCATCTTAAAATGAATGCTTTTACCTTGGCATTTTTTCAAGCTCATTTTCCCATCAGGTGTTTTACGCTGTGGCGTTTGTTTGGTTTTTTCCAACTTGTTTTTAGTCAGTTTGACTGGTTTTGTTTCATTGATATGTGGTTTTATCTTGTTTGTTTGAAACTAACTTGTAAAGCACTTTGACCAACCTTGTTGCTTTCAAGTGTGCAACAGAAATAAAACCGACACTGACAACCACAAAAGTTAAGTTATACATGACTGGCAACCATCTACCGCACCTCTTTTCATTGTGATTAAGTGTGTCAATTTTCCAGCGGAAAAAAGAGGCTAAATAATACAGTAGCATGGGCATGTATTAGTAAGTCTTAATGTGTAGCAACGTGAAATGCACGGCAAACTCAAGTAAGACTTGAGCACTGTTTAGTTTAGAGGAGAATACACAAGCAAAGACAAAGGATGCAAAAGGTCACACAACTGCTCTTTTGTCATCAGCATATTTGTTCAACGACAACAGCACACAGCTGCTGTAAGACACAAGCTGGGAGACAAACACAGAGCCGCGACGAGAGCAGAGTCCACATTGAGTCATAAAAGCTTGATGATGGCGATACTGTGCGGTTCGTTCTGTCTGTAATTTTGGGAAATTCACCCTATTCATGTCTGCACAGTAATTAGAAGGTTTGTTAGCATAGCTTTGCAAAGACAATAAATGGCTCCTGCTTCCAAAGAAATTATTTAAAAAAAAATACAGCCAACTTACCTGGCTGCTTCATTGACAAGTCCATCTGCTTTTTCCTCTGCTAGTTGCTAACAAAAAGTGGAGATAAGTTACAAATGCAACATCAAAATGACAAATAATAATAAGAATTTAAAGGGGCTGCATTGCTCATGCTTTATGGGTTCTTTCAAGAATCAGAATAGCTAATATGTACAAAAATGTGACACTGAGATAGATAAGAAAGGCATGTGTTTAATATCTGCAAATTAAGTGATTTTCTTAACACGTGGAACCACGGGAGATCACTTTCCATTTTCTTTTATCTCCTCTTCTTGCTGGATGGGACACAAAAGACTGCACTGGGGGTGCTGCATTTTCCAAAACAGCTTAATATGTAATAACAGGGAGAGCAGGAGGTGTTAATCTGGGTCCTGACCCTTAGTGCCAGTCTGACATTAATCTGTCATTGGCTAAATCACCACAGCTTTGTCTCTAGAGGACTGAATGACAAAAAATGTATTAAATAAAACCTAATAGAATGACCAATTGCTGCTTTTATCTGACATCCTCTCTCCTGGGACTGAAAAGTCAGGGGCAGATAGATTTAGATATATTTTTGGACAGACAGATATTTGATGAGATAGATGAAAGGAGAGACAGGTGAGTGGATGTGACATTCCTATTACATGGTCACATCTCTGATATCCATTACTCTTTCACTAAGATTTAAATCCCCTGTCTTTCTGTCAGGAGTTTCTTCACGTTGCCTTTGAGGAGAGGACAGCGCCTAGGCCATGAAATGTGTCACCTCAGTGAGTATGACACCTTCAAATTAGAGCCCATTATCTAGATGTCACTTGCCCCACTCCTTTTAAGTAGCACAAAGGGGGCAGGATGTGACTGCGTATCTATGGCTGTTTACTGCAGGTTAACAAACAACTGCATAAGTTTAGCACCAAAAAGTCACTAAATGAGTTTAGCTACTGCTCAGAATTTGCACTGAAGCTGACTGACATGGTCAAGACTACAACTAACAGTTATTTTCTTCCTATTATTAATTATTCAGTATGAAAGATCAATCAGAATGTCCCCACAATGCAAAGTGAACTTATTAAACAGTTCAAAATCTCCCAAATTCTCATTGCAGACCGTTTCTTGAACATCTTGTCTGTCTTCAGTAATTATTTTAGTACTAAATGTCTCAAAGCTACTCAAAAGTACACAACACAAACCTGCAGTCCATACTTGGCATCAATGACAGTGACGATGCCTAGGAGAGACAAAAACACCACATATTGAGGATTAGTGAGTTAAAGGCGAAACCACAACTTGTGCTTGTCCTCTCTGTACAGCAGCTGTTGGTGTTAGGTTTTGTCTGTCTGAGCTACTTTGTCTGAATTATTTAGAGAACACTTTTGGTTTTGTAGCCTGTAACAACAGAGTAGACAGCTGAGTATTGAGCGTGAGAACCAAGGTACCATTTAAAGTAGACACAATTTGGCCAAGTCAGATATACTACATGGACAAAAGTATAGCTCCACCCAAATATAACACCTACAGGAACTGCTCACCCGTGAAAACCCATGCCGTGAAGCTCCCGGTGCACAGGTTTCATGCTGATGTTAATGTCAGTTATTGAGGCTGCATCCACCTCAGCACTCGCTGACCTGCTGCCAGTTGGTTGTTAAGCAGTTCCACTTTGCAATAACACCACATTTGAATGAATGAATTCAGTGCGCTCTTTAGAACGACCCATTCTTTCATGTTTGTAAAGGCAGACCGCATGGTGAGGTGCTCTGTTTTATATTTATGTACTTTTGAAAATAGGACTGAGAAGACTAGAATTCAAGGATTAAAAGGTGTGGCCCAATACGTCATCGCTATAAAAAAAAAAAAAACATGAAGAATTTAAGCCAGTGTGATAATGTTTTTTAAAATCAAATTTATTCTGCAATTTGAGCTTCACAGCCCCAAAACAGAAAACCTAAATTTTAGCCTTTAAGAATATTTTAATTCCATTCAAATTTTGTTTTTAATGGTACAGAACAGGTAGTAGTAGTTATACACATATGGGACCAGAGAAGCTTAAGTAAACACACCAGAGTTTACGTTAGGATCTTTATACTGACACCACTATTATCATGTTATTTGTACAGAATAACAAGATCTGTGCTGGGATTTTCAAATTAATCAACTCTGCAGTGAAAAAGTTGCAATGAATCAAATTCAGAACAATTTTTAACTAAAGAAAGTGTTAGTGTAGTTAAAGGCTGTTTGCATGAGCACCAAAACAGATAGAAATCCAGCCACAAATGTCAGCTGTTTGCAGTTCTCTGCTCTGTGTGTGTGTGTGTCCGTCCTAAGCACAAATTTGTGACAGAGTGTCACATAGCAGAAACACGTGCAGCACTACATAACAGTGAAAGCAACTGCTAAAGAGTGTTAAGAGTGGAGGCTTTCACATTTACTTTACATGACGCAAATGTGCATACACCTGATGAAAAATACGTTTCTTAAACTATTTGTTTTTTAAACTGTTGCTTTATACTTTTAATTCTCCATCTTTACAAACACAATAAAGGCAAAAACATTCAAATGGAAAGACTTACAATATGTGCACGCAACCAGAGAAGGAAAGAATAAAACGTAAACATTTGAAATGTGATTTCACGTCTCACCAAAGACGCCATTATCTCTGTTTATCTCTACATAGGAAGTAGATGTGTGATGGGCTTTACAGCTGCAAAGTCAAAAAAACCTGACAGACACACCAAAAGCGCCAAAGTACAAACTTGCATCATTACATATCTCTTACCGTCCAGATAGATGTCGCTGCCAAGCTCTGCATCAACCCAGAACATGGAGGCCACAGCTCCTGTCGGAGGGGTCAGTGTGTTTAATGCAAAGTGTCTGATACCAAGGGCTAGATCCACTGACAATTTGCTTTCTGATTTATTTGAAAATGCTTTAGCTATCACAATTTCCCCAGATCCAAGACATCTTAATAGTACGTCTTTTATTTGAACAAAAGAACCAGCAAATATGTAGTAAACACTTTAATTATTCTCACAAACCTTTCATGCATTTTTTGTCTGTGTTTTAAACAAAACCAATATCTGAAGCCTTCAGTTGTCCCTGTCCTTCTCGTACATTTGACTTGTTTCTATTTTCCTGAGGACGTGGTTATTACAAGACCCTCCGTTACCATGCCAGCCACCGCTTGTTCACATAGCTCCCTTTGTCTAAGTGCCAAGCCAGAATAAGAAAGCATTGTAAATATTTGATGCACGTGTAATGAAAACACTGTTTTTGAGTGGCATGTTTCACATAACTCATCCAGCCTCTTCTTGAAAGAAATGAGATAATTCCCTTGGGAGTCTTTATGACTGACAGCACTGCCAGAACCAATGACAGACCTGTCCTCGTCTGTAACAAGCCAATGACGTGGCAGAGACGCGAGCCCTAGACCCACTCTGAGCGTGCTCAGTTGGTTCTGTCTTTTGTGTAAGCCATTAGCGCCTGACACCTGTCATTTAGTGGCACATCCCAAATGTTATAGCACTCGCCTTGTTATAGCCCAACACTGATTTTGTGATTCAAGCCTAAGCAATGAATGGATAGCAATACTATCACAGCAGTTAGTTATAAAATGGTAAACTTGAGATTAATATCCCTAGTAAACGTCTTAGTGCAGTGGTTAATACATTTGCTCGGCAAGAAGAAGCTGGTTCAATTGGGGTTGCATCAGGAAGGGGATGTGGTGTAGCAAGGCAGAGAAAGACACTGTTACCATAACGATACAGAAACCTAAATAAAGAATTATGGCTCACGTTATGTTTACTATCTAAGTGCCAGATAGTTAGTGGCCCTGGTTAATTTTATATGCGATAAACAATTACATCAAGTCCACAGTGGAAATACGATGAATATTGTAAAAACCAAGTCACCTCACTGCTTCCAGCCCACACACACCACCTGGTGGAACAGCTGGTGTCTGAGGTTTCACAGAACCAGCAAATAACTGAATGTTTGCTGCCTCTGCTGCAGATTAAAATCAGATACAAACAAACACACATATATGCTCAACATATTCTAACTTCTCCAAAAAAATAAAAAAGTATGTTACCTGGATCAGCAAGTCCAGTGGTTTCTAACAAGATGTAGTCAAACTTTCCTTTCTTCTCCATCAGGTTTTCAATGGCTTTGAGACCATTGTCCCTTAAAAAAAAAAAAAAAAAACCCAATGACCAATAACTAAAGACAGCTTATATTTAACTTGCCAACTTACATCCTATCGTCTTATCCAATAAAACACAATACAAACTCTTATTTGACAAAACAGCCAAAATCAAGGACTGAATACCCGCTCATTTAAGTTTATATTTTTATATATATTTTCAATCGTCTCTGCATTACAGAGCAGTGGAGGCCACATGAGAAACTGGGTCTTGCTGTGGAGGGCCACACCAAAAATGGAGAACTCAGTTGTGCTCAATAGTCATTTTATCTTTTTATAAACTGCCACTGATAAGATGCTCTGATCAGGCCCCAACGGAGGCCAACTGGGAAAATTCACTGGACACCCCTGTTATAGAGCAATACTATATACAAAAATTATGAATGTAGGATGTAAGGTAAGTTCAAATATAAAATATATGAAACATATATCACTTCTTCTTCAGGTTTTTCCCTTTAGGGGTCTCCACAGCAGATCGTCTGCCTACATCTCACCCAACCCTACCATCCTCCTCTGTCACACCAGCCCTATATATGTCCTCCTTCACTACATCCATGAATCTTCTCAGTGATCTTCCTCTTTTCCTCCTGCCTGGCAGCTACAAATACAATATCCTTAATCCAACATATCTACTATCCCTCCTCTGCACATTTCCAAACCATGTCAGCGTCACCTCTCTAACTTTAACTCTAAAACCCATTCCTAATCCTGTCCATGTTGGTCACTTTCAATAAATACTTTTGCAAAAAGTAACAATAAATATATAAAATAATTCAAACTGGTCAAGTGATACAGCACTCAATCTTCCTGTTGGTCAAATAAGCCTTACAGACACAACAGATGTGTTTTAGTTTATTAAAAAAAAACTATGCTCACAAATTATACCCTCACTGTACGCACAAATCAGTCCCACATCCTCCTTCACGCTTTGTGGTCGGAAACGCACACTTTGTGACTCACAAAGAAACCACAACTGAAGGTAATTTATCAGACCAAAGTCCAGGTTTCCACAGGTCTAATGTCCCAGTTTCATTGCGACAGTTTGATGATGAAGGCATGATTCACAGAGTATCCTCTCGCAAGTTTATGTTAAGGTGATGCTGACCGGACGTTGCAGGCATTGGTGTGGGCTCTGATCTAAGACTGCAATAACTGGGGACTAATGAAGGTGGAAACTTGAAAAGGGCTGTTTCTGTAAACCCACACAACATGCTGATGGTCTAAAGAACATTATGATCGCAAGAAATCACACTAAAAAAACTACATATAGCACATATCTAGTAATTATTTCCTATGAATATCTTATGTAGCTGGTTAAGATGCTGTTAAATGTAATGTAAAAGGCGACACCTTCAGAAATTCAAAATTTGTAACATGTTTTTTTTCTTCGCAGACACTTTTATTCAGGACATGATTCTCTTTGTATTATTTCATATTTCAATATCTTCAGTATTCCTCTATATTGGACAAAATGTGAATGAGAGGATAATTATTTTTTTTATTTTTTGATCGTGGGACCCATAGTGCCAGAAATTATACATGCGTTTACAAATCATTGCACCTGATCATAATAATATCCCTGAAAAATCAGAGTGAAACTATGAGTTTGATCGGAGATGGCTGTCACACTGAAAAGAAATCTCATAAAAATGCACCAATTATTACCACAGTAGTAGTATTATAATGTCTTATTAGAAATAGGAATGAGTCAAAATGTATATTCTTAATGCTAACAACACTAAATGGGCTTTAGCTACTCTACATACTTGACAGAGCAGCAGAGGCAGCCGTTCCTCAGTTCTAGCCACTCCTCGTATAGCTCTCCTGCCTGACTCACTGCAAGGGACTTCTCAAGGGCACTGCCTGCAAGAAAAGGAAAGATGAGTGATTCACACCTAGAAATTTATACCAATACATTCAACATTTACAAGATCTATAAAGATGTCAAATAAATGAGGTTTTCGCACCAATCAAACTAATAAAAACACAAATGTAAATAGGCTAAACTACAAAACTGTCCACTGCTTGACTGAACATAAATGAAGGCAACGATGCCATACTTCAAATGCAGTTCCTAACTTTAAAAACTCTAGATAAAAAACTTTGGCTTTTTGTATATTAGTCCAAGTTTGTTACTGTGCTGCCCTCTAGTGGAAATCAGAGGAAATAACAACAACAATCATTCACCTGTCACCAAGAAAACAGAACAAAACAGGCAAAAATAACGCCTGCTTTTGATTTCTCTGAGGCATATTAACGGTTTACCTTCACCAAATTCATTTAGTATGACAGCAATCCGCTTGTTGTGTTGTTCTGTAAGGATATAGTTCAGGAGTGTAGTTTTTCCAGCACCTATGAATAAATAAATACAGAAACATATAAGGAGTGATATTAGTACCATACTTATGATGTAACACAGGCTGAGTAAACAATACCCTGCAGCTTAGTCTCAGATTATAACTCTTTTATAAGCTCATTAAAGTCGCTCGTAATACAGATCTCGCTCACCAAGATAGCCTGTGATGATAGTGACCGGTATTTGCCCTAAGGGAGGACCAGGCTGTGTGTCGATGGGCACCAACTCCGGGCAATCATCATCCTCATCCAACATCATGCCAGAAATTATGTTTTAGGTGCACAAGGTTTATCTGACCTGACCAATAAGCACAAAACACATATTGCTGAAGATATGCACAGTAAATAATAATAATAATAATAATAATAATAATAATAATAATAATAATAATAATAATAATAATAATAATTACTTAGTACATCTGGAGAAAAAGGTTAATGACATTAGTTAAACAATATGCCAAAGAAATCCATGAATAAAAACATAAATCAGGCACATTTTCTTCAGTTGTGTCATAACACATGACTGAACAGGCCTATGAGAAACCTTTAAAAAGGGACTTACTGTGTAATAGAGAAATGTTTACAAGTCTAAACAAACCAGCAGATGTAATGTTAGCAGGCATTGGTCTGATCTGGTTAAAACATTTTAGAGCCTTCAGCACAACTTACTAACAGACTGAAGTCAGTGTATGTAAATATTTGCGTGGATCAGAGAAAATCCAAAATAAATCCATACTTGTGCAACCAATTCTTCTTTGTTAAAGTTACTAAAAACGTATGCTGCATAATCATTCAACCTTAAAAAAATAATAAGAAATCAATTTAAATAAAAAACCCTTTCAAGAAATCATCAAAAAACTAAAATTACTGCTACATTCATGACCATGATGAGTGGATCTGTCCACAATCGTACGAGCCACCAGAATCGCCTGTATAACATAATGAAGAATAACGAGGAGGAACCGTTGTCTCTCCTACCTACTGAATCACAACGACAACAGAAACAACCGGACTTCCTTCGAGTTGCTATGAATTAATTAAAAGGCTGTTCTTCATAAAATTGCAAACACTTGAAGTTTCATCAAAAAGCACCCGTCTCCACTGCTGCTGCTTAGACAGCGTGTTACACCGTCTACACTCCGCTCAAATCCTGAAGCAAGGACAACAGTTCCGCTTTCGCTACCAGCGATGAACTCAACAGGCAGAGTAAAGGTGGAAATTACAAAGAATAAATTACAAAGAAATTCTTTTAAACATTTAAAAAAAAATTTTCATTAAAATAAATACGCTAACGTGTCGTTTCCCTCGGCTCTAGAGACAGTTTCTCTGCACGGACCTGTGGCAAACAACCACACGATGGGGACAAAAAACAGTTCATGACAAAGCGTGTCACATGGGCAGATTTTTATAAAGGAAACTTTTAGATATAACATATAATAGTAGCATGAATACAGTGCAACACATTTATGATTCTGTATATTGGATTAATACTGTTTTAGTATTCTATAAAAGGCCGCTGTATAAGGAATATGGAGTCAGCTGCAACATCTTCCCACGTTTATTTTTCATTTATCAACTGTCTTCAAAAGTTTGAGTTTGTGAAATGTATAGAGGCTAAATATCACACATCCCAGGATCACAATGTGATCCCCCATGTTACAGATATATGACAGAAAACAGATATTACAACTAAAAATTTAAAGCCACAATACAAGTACTTTAACTACTCCAGATCAATAAACCTTCAAACATTACTGATAGGACACTTGTCAATAGGAAACATTTTTATATTTTTATATTAGGCTCAGCTAAATATTTAGAAGTTCTTTTATTTATTTTTTCACTTCAATTTAGCACTGGCTTCCGTGGAACATCTATACACTGTGTAGCAGCCTTGTGTTTAAATAGTTGCCTTGTGAAGTTATTCTCTAAGCTAAGTTGTACACAAGTACAGGATGTCATTTGAGAGTTTTTTATCCTAAATATTGCATTTAGTCTTTTATTTACTTTCTTCTTATGCAAAATTTACCTGTTGTTTGAAGACAGTAAGCAATAGTTACAGACAATTTTAATCCTAAAGACTTAATTTAGTAGTTTTGTCTTTGCTATTTTAGTTATTGTCATGGTTGTCCGTTTTGAGCCCTGAGCGTGTTTGTTTTTTGTTATTGTTAAGTATTCTTTGTTTGGTTATAATCCATGGTATGTATTTCATGATTGTGAGTTTTTTTGACAATATTTAATTGTTATTCCCAAGCCTTAACTATGATTCCTTGTTTGGACTGAGTTTTCTTAGTGTTTATTTCTATGATTCTTCTCGCATTCTGAGGTTTTTGATTCTGTTTGGGAGTCATCCTTGGTTTTGTGTAGTCTCACTGTGTTATCTCCTTGTATTGTCAAGTGTCTGTGTGAGACACTTGACAAGTGATGTCTTTCAGATTAGTATGTTTTATTTTGATTTGCCTCTCCTGTCTTCTATTTACTTTTACTTCCTGTAGCTTCTTATCCTTGATTAGCAACAGCTGTTTTTGGTTATCCAAGTGTTTCCACTCTTCTTTGATTTTCATTGCCTCTGTGTGCATAATTAAAGCCTCTTTTTGTACTTACACTGCTACCTGTCCATCTGCTTCTCTGTGTGTATCCCTGTCCTTGTTTGGAGTATGTTTCTTGGCAATTGTGGACCATACTTTCTTTCCATTTTGGAATGTATGTTATTATGGGCTTTGTAACAGTCTAAAATAAACAGCTCATCATTTGTTCTTGTACTCTGCCGCTGAGCTCTGCTACACTCCAAAACAAGACATCCCTATTGTCCTATTTTTTGCTGTTTTGTATGTGAGTGTATGATGTGTTTGTAGTTGTTGTTGTTGTTTGGGTTTTTTTGCTTTTCAAACATTAGGTGCTTTGCACTGAGCTTGGTTACACTGAAGCAGTATAGTTAAAGGAACCCTTTCTGTCACCATTAACATACGGTTACGGTGTAACCTTGGTTCTCTTAGTGAGAGACTATCTCTCCACATGCAAGAGAACAACTTATTCTTTAACTTACTAACGTTTCGTTAAGATGGCTCTTTACTTAGTTTTAAACATTGTCTGCAGACTTTTTAACATTTTGACAATTTTACAATTAATGAATGATCAAACAGTTTGCTCCCACCTGTTTAATTAGCTCCCAAACTCCTGATGCTTGTTGATGATTTCTCCTGATGATTTGTTTTTTGTTAGTTTGTCAATGTCTAATATCTTTGTTCATTTTTGGTAAATAGGCTATCAACTGAAGCAATGGAGTTATACATAATATAAAGACATAACCTGTTTTTCCTGTATCCTGATGAGTCTACATTATTGCGCCTACTCAGTAATCTTCATTAAAACCAATATAGCTTTTTTGTTTGTTTGTTTGTTTGTTTTGAGCAAGTTACAGGCTAGCAAGGCATTTATATACCAGCAATCTTTTTTTTTTTTTTTTTTTTAGCAGATGATTTGATTTGTGCACCACCATACTGGTGACACGATGCATAGCAGAGATAATCTACACCTGTGTTTGGTTCAGGGTTCCACAGCCAGGGTTTGGGTTAAAGCACCTTCATGTGGTTACGGTTGTGGTTAAAAGTGAATCTGACGTTTTTGGATTTGGACAGAGCCAACCTATCAAACAAGTGCATTTATTTGGTTTCCCTCTCAGTCTGAGTGTCACGCCGAAAGTGGTCAGCGCTCACACACACACACACACACACACACACACTGAAGGAAAGCGCTTGTTAAAGCTCACCTCGGCAGCGAGGGAGCGCGCGCGCCTCATCCAGCCTGTCCCATCACATCCCCTCCCACTCTCTCTCCCCCTCTGTCTCCACGGGATGGCTCTCATTAAATGCGGAAGTTTACACCCAGTTAAGCTGCTGCCGCCGCAACCAAGATGAGCGTTGGTGTGACAGTTGAGCTGTAGCGAAGCTGGAGGAGCGGTGCGTCGGAGAGAGCGACGGTGCCAAACCGCGAGAAAACACCAAATCCACCAGCGACACCGTCGCCGGACTGGACTTCAGACTCGCGTATGGCTTCTCTGGGCAGCGCAGATCGGCGGGCTTTCGCTCTGAAAATCAACAGGTAAATGTAAAGAAATTATAATATAGTATTGGGGGCACTGGTTTGGTTTGATTTGATTTAGTTTGGTTTGGTTTAGGAGTGAATGTGAAGTCTTACTTCCCCTTCAGGGAAGTCCAGAGTGGAGCAGGCAGCCACATGTTGTGAATGTCAATGCTGCAGGTTGATTCACTGTGTCCCGGGAAAAAAAGAGAAAAGAAGGCAGCCTGGAGGATTATAAACAGCCAACTTTACTGCAACTTTAAGTGCTCAGAGAATTTATGGCAAGTTATGATTAACTTGTGTTAAGCTTACAGTGGCAGCCATGTGCTCAGTCGGTCATGCATGAATTTGTTTATTTCTTGGCTCTTCATTTACGTACATGTCAGATTTGAGCAGCATGCTGAGCTTTTATCACCAAGCTAAACGATTTGCACATTATTTATGTCACTTCCTCCTCGTGAGGATGCTGATTATATATATCCACTGTTACTAATGTGACCATTTCCTGTATTTTTGGAGGGCTGACTAGCTCATAGAGTTTGTATAAATGACTAGGGATGTGGTCATAGTTCCTGCTGTGACACTTGAGCAGGTGTGGAGGAAGTATGTACATGGAAGTCTATTGTGTACCATGCCTCCTGTGCAGTAGGGTCATTTAACAAAAATACACTATTTATCTACTGTGATGGAATATATTTATAAGGTTCTGTAGGGCCTCCTTTGAAATGGTAGAGGAGGTCAGTTTGTGTGGATCAGTTTAACCCTGAAAACGTTTTTTCTTTTGGTCACATACAGCTTTTAGAAGTTTTCATATGTGTAACGCTTAAAGAGCCATATAGTATGATATATTTTGTGGACGATGAGCACACCAAATGTTTGATACTGTCGATTGACAAATCACTTAGTCAGGAAAATCCATGTTCTTGTTTTTAATAGCCAGGAGGAATCATGACGACTTGCTGTGATGTGATGTGCTGAGCAGAGCTGAGCTCAGCTGCTAAGGGATGTGAGAGATCTTGGGTCACAGCCTGAATCTACTGATGAGCCAGCAGAGAGGCACTGATTAGTGGCTGCTGTACTGTAGCACCTTTTCATAGTAAAAGAGCAACGATGGAATAGATTAACACTCACTGTGATTAGATTTTGGATATTCTGCTGCTATTCAATGTGACATGATAACCACATTGATTTATAACCCATATTATACTTAAGGGTTGTATCCTCCTGAAAGAATCTTATTGTTGTCGAGACTGAAGGCACTGATGCAGATACTTTAAATATCTGTTGTTATGTTTGCTTGCAGTTAAGGGGGGGGGGGGGGCTGGCTGGGATTGAGTTTATGCTGATGTCAGTATAAAGACTAAACAGGTGCTCGATGCAAGTGAAAAAGAGAACAGCAAAGTCGATCATGGAAATTGATAATGGTGGAAAATGCATAGTGAGGGGAAAATGCTTTTGAGTGGATGGCAAGTAAATGCTGAAAACACTGATGAAGATTTAACACAAATCTATGAGGAGCTCAAAGTACACTGGCTGCTAACTGAGTTGGTTTTGAAATCTGATAATGAGTACAAACTACTGCACTCATTGTGGCTACCATGATACTTAAAGTTGTTTGGACAATTGTTGGAGAAATTAAAGTTCAAATGCACTTGTTTGAAAAAGTGCAAGCTAAAGTCAGATGTCATAGGGGAAAAAATCTAGAGAGCCATGCAAGGCAACATAGTCCATACATAAGCAGCTCACGTGAACAAAGAGGAACAGTTGTCACAAGATGAACCTGATCTATGCTGTCTGTGCACTAGTAAGCTGTAAGACCTGTTATTTTCCATGTCAACAAATCAAATCCATATTTACTGAGTTCTTCTTGTATGTTACTTGTATTTTATATATTAATTATGAAGACTTCCTTCCTTGGCACCTCTTATCAGGATGGAGTGCGAAGGAAATCCTGCGACCTGGGACACTAAGTCACTCACTGGTTTTACTTCACTTTTTGCTAATGGCAGTTTAAAATCAGGAAATGTGTGTTTCTTCATAAGCATTTAAAAAAAGAGGAATGGAAAACTGCAGTGAAAATATGTCAGTCAAAAATATAACATGAGCTGAGTGTCCAGTTTTTTTGCGTAGACTCCAGGTAGCTGCCGGACATTTAATATTCCGAGATTGAATGTGATTGGAGTGAAGAGCATATGGTAACAGGTGTGAGGACAGCTGTAGATGCTGGGCCTCTGTCTTTCAATACGCTTCAGTGAGGAGGGGGGGATCTAGATTGAATTTCATCTGATTTCCTCTGGGTTTTTTAGCTAATGACATCTGTGAACCTGCCTGTCTGTTGGTGGGCCACTGAGTTATGAGGCAGTGGAGTGTCAAAAAAAGCAGTTTCCTACAAACTTTGGCTAAATGTGTGCATTTAAAGCAGTCGGACTAAGCTGGAAATTATAATTCCTTACAGCCAGTTTTCTTGCTTTGAGCCTGCTTGTGACCTGAGCCTTGCTAAATGACTGCTGTGTTTGTGCGTGCCTCCCTTTGACAGGAAGCTGAGTCGTGATTGTGCTGATAGCACTAAGGCCCATTAAGTCTGGAGACATATGATAGTATGAGATGCACACTGGGGGCATCCCTTTGGTCTGCTTTCCTGCTCTTGTCATTTATACCACACTTCTGTCTGTTTTCCTGTGTTTCCTCCCCTGCACAGATTAAGGAAAAACACTCTGATAGGAGGGAGAGGGTTTTAAAGGTTCAAGGATCTACCTATGTCTTGCTAATATAATTATAATTATAATATAATTTTATACTTGGTGGGAGTAATCATGATAAGACCTACAAATTTGCCATCTCTGGGGCTTATTGATCAGAGATGTTGCTGTGAGGAGGGGGGTAGAAGCAGACTCTGTCTGAGAAACATTTGGGTATTGATTTCTAAAAAGCTGGAAGGAATACACCATATGCACACATGGCAAGTGGAGACCTGCAATGTATGACATAACAAAAAAGGGGCCTACTTCTTTAGGGTAATAGGTTCTTGCTCTACAAGTAGGTGTGGTGTGGGGATTAACAGTATTTCCTCACAGCAAGAAGGTCCTGGGTTTCCACCACCTGCCCTGTGTGGAGTTTGCATGTTCTATCTATGCTTGTGAGGGTTCCCTTCAAAGACTGGACCTCAGAACTACACAAGAATTACACAACTGTTGTGCCCCCAGATAAGGAAATTCTCCCTCAGTATGGTCTAATATAACTATACAAAAGTCTTGAGCCAAGCCTCATTTTGCTAGGAAAATTGGGACAGTAATTTGTTTAAGCTTAAGCTTAACAAGTCAATATTTAGTATGTCCACCTTTATTCTTCAACACAGCCTGAACTTACTTTAGCAAGCTTTCTTGCCATTTTGTTTAGCAGTTAGCAGGAAAAGTTCTTCAGGCTTCTTGAAGGACATTCGAAGCTCTTCTTTGGTTGTTGTCTCTTATTCTGTTCTTTGTCAAGATAATAACACACTGCTTCAATAATGCTGAGGTCTAGGCTCTGGGGAGGCCAATCCATGACTCAGAGTTTTATATTTGTTTGGTATTATTGTCAAAGCTGATACATTAAGCTGTCACCAATCAGATGCTTCTTAGATGGTAATGCATGGTGAATCAAAATCTGATGGTGCTTTTCTGTGTTCATAATTCCATCCATTTTCACAAGATCTCTAACACCGGCTGAAATTCGGCGCCAAATCATGACAGAGCCTCCACCATGTTTTACAGGCACTGTTGTACATATTGCGCATGTTGACCATTTGAACCACAACTTTAAAACCTAGAGTCATCACTTGGCCTTTTCTCCTTGTTTCCCTTGCTTAAGAATGACTTCTTGACTGCTGAATTTTATTTCCTATTACTCAAGGACTTAAACAGTATTTGAAAGTCATTATCTGCTGTAAATAGTTTTAAAAGCTTCTTCTGTTGTGCTTTTGAGAGATTCAACTAAAGAACTGGAAAGGATTTGGTGTTTTTCTGACAGGCTGTGAGTAATAAAGTACCCAAAAGATACCATTTAAAATTGAGTCTTTCCTAAGTTGTCAAATATGTGTAGGCACAACTTAAGGTCTCTTGAGTTAGGTACGTATGTTTGAATGATTCATACATCAGTGTTAAGTGGGTCAACAAATAAAACTTTCTGCTGAAAATGTTCAGATACAAGAAATAGATCGAAAACTGTTGAAAAAGCAGATAATGTCCAAAGAAACGGTTTAAAAGACCTTCAGAAAGCCTAGAGAGCTATTTTTCAAGACCATTTAAAAAAACTGCAAGAAAGTCTGGTTCCTTGGAAGCTAAATATAAGGAAAACAGGGGCGGCCCGAGACTTTTTACAGTACTCTATAATTCCCCTGTGTCATCTGATAAAAGTAACCCATTGTTTACTGACCAATGAGGGGCGTACCTGACATCTTTTGTATATATATATTTAACCCACAAAGCAGCTTCAACAAAAATTATTTATGTCGGATAAATGATAAGATATTTAGCCTTGCTGTATTTTTTCTTAAGAACAATGATGTCATTATCATAATATGACAGTGAAAATAATGCTGACAATATCGTAACAGCTGATCCATCAAGGAAGTCTATCTCAGTGTCTTACAGACTGTAAATGTCTAATTATTCAAGCATGTTATCAATCACCAATTTTTTTTGTCTAATAAGGTATGAACTAATCAACTGTGTTTATAATTGAAAAATATCAAAGCTGATTAATGATGGTAAGCTAGGGTTTTATTGTAATTGCAGTATTTTGTCTGCACAGTATGACTTGTGAGGCATTTTAAGCCCTTTTACTAACAAATAACATGATTATAGTGTGAGGCTTGTTGTGTCTTAGCACTGAGCCTGATCTCTCATCAGCAGTTCAACAGTGGCTTCACGTTGACTCCCGGGGAGCAGCTGTTTTGATAGTGCAATCCTCATCAGTGTTGATTAAATTTTCTAAAATTATCACTTGGGGAGAAAAAAGGCAAAGAAAACTACTTTTAATGATTGTCTTCAGGCTTTGTGTTCAGCTAGGAAAATGCTTTCTTAATAGTGATTCAAATGTCATGTCCCCAAAAGGAGAAGTTATGAGAATTTTTAATTGAGGTTTAGCGTGATCTAAAAAGCCTATAAGCATGTTTTATGTGTCCGTCAGTAACACTACAAACACACACAATAAGGCTCAAAGATATTAAGTTACATAGAAACTCAAACAATGTTTTCATATGCACTGTGGTAACCTGGTTACTGTAAAACTGAATATATATACAGTAATTCAGGCAATATAATGGTAAAGTCATAGGTTACTTTTAGATTTTTAAAAAATATATATTTTATATTATTTTTTTTAAGTTGCCACCTTGCTTTTTTGCTGCTTTTTGTACTGCATTGCACCTCAAATGCTTTCTATTTCATTTCTGCTTATAATTACACAATGAAATGTAGAGTAAAGGAGGTTTATAACCCCAGAGTTGCCAAAAATTATGCCAAATTATGACAAAATTAGCAGTCGTGAAAAAGTATTAGCCCCCTTTCTGATTTCTTAGTGTTTTGCATATTTGTTATACTTGCATGTTTCAGATCATCTGTGGAACCATGAGCTTCCACTTTGGATTTGGGACACAGACATCGTCTCTACTTTTAAGATTAGGCTTATCAAAAAAACCCTCTCCTTTTTGATAAAGCATATAGCTGGGGCTGGATCCTCCCTTAGTTATGCTGCAATAGGCGTAGGCTCCTGGGGAATTCCCATGATGCATTGAGTGTTTCTTCTTCAGTCACCTTTCTCAATCACTATGTGTTAATAGACCTCTCTGCATTGAATCATAGTTGTTATTAATCTCTGGCTCTCTTCCACAGCATGTCTTTTGTCCTGTCTTCCTCCTCTCACCCCAACCGTATGCGGCAGATGGCCGCCCCTCCCTGAGCCCGGTTCTGACGGAAGTTTCTTCCTGTTAAAAGGGAGTTTTTTCCTTCTCACTGTCGCCAAAATGATTGCTCATATGAGTGTTGGGGTTTTCTCTGTATGTATTATTATTGTAGGGTCTGCCTTAAATACTGTAAATACAATTGAATTGAACTGAAATTGAGTTGAAATTTTTTTTCATATTAGATAGCCAGAGTAAGTACAAAATGCAGTTTTTAAATGATGATTTAATTAATGGAGAAAAGTTAACCAAACCTACCTGGTCTTGTGTGAAAAAGTAACTGCTTCTCTTGTTAAATCATGAATTTGATTAACCACATTTTTGTAAGGCTGAGTTTCCCTAAACACACTCGGGCCTGATTACTGGCGGACCTGCTGAATCAAGAAATCGCTTAAAGAGAACCTGTCTGACAAAGTGAAACAGGCTAAAAGATCTTGAAAAGCAACACATCATGCCACGATCTGAAGAAAGACCTGAGAAACAAAGTCACTCTCTATCAGTCTGGAAAGGGTTACGAATCAGTTTCTAAAACTTTGAGACTCAATTGAACCAAAGTGAGAGCCATTATACACAAATGGAGAAAACTTGGAAGAGTGGTGAAGCTTTTTCCAGGAGTGACCGGCCTACCAAAATTACTCCAAGACCACGACGACTCATCCAGGAGGGTGCAAAAGAACCCAGAACGACATTAAAGAACCGCAGGCGTCACATGTCTCAGTTAAGGTCAGAGTTCACAGTTCCACAATTTAAAAAAGGAAAAAAAAAGAGAGGGACTATGGAAATGGCATCCATGGCAGAGTTCCAAGATGCAAAACATTGCTGAGCAAAAGGAACACAAAGGCTTGTTTCACATTTGACAAAAAAAAAGAACTTGTTGGAAGGTTTGAGGAAAGGAACATCATACCTAAAGTAAACTATGGTGCTGGTAGTGTGATGGTCTCGGGCTGTGTTGCTGCGTCAGTACCTGGAAGACTTGCTGAATTCTGCTGTCTACCAAAACATCCTGAAGGAGAATGTCTGGCCATGTGTTTGTGAACTCAAGCTGAAGTGCACTTGGGTTCTGCAGCAGGGCAATGATCCAAAACAAACCACCAAGTCCACCTCTGAACAGCTTAAAAAAAAACAAAGACTTTGGAGTGGCCTAGGTCAGTTCTGACCTGAATCTGATTGAGGTGCTGTGGCATCACCTTAAAAAGGCAGTCCATGCTCGAAAACCTTCCAGTGTGGCTGAATTACAACAATTCTGCAAAGATGAGTGGGCTAAATTTCCTCCACAGCTCTGTAAAAGACTCATTGCCAGTTATTGCAAATGCTTGATTGCAGTTGTTGTTGTTGTTGTTGTTGTTAAGGGTGGCCCAACCAGCTATTAGGTTTAGGGGGCAATCACTTTTTTTCACACAGGCCCATTTATTGTTTGATGATCTGAAACATTTAAGAGTGACAAACATACAAAAAAGAGGAAATCAGGAAGGGGGCAAACACTTTTTCACACCACTGTAGGTGCGTGATGTCTCCAAGAGTGGATTAAATAGGAAATGGTGAATGATTAAACATTGGAGTTTTTTTGGATGCTTTTGATTCCTGGCATCCACAAATTCACCCCAGTAGGAGCCAGGCACCTTACATGATGGTGGTGGCTGAGAGTTTGTGTGAGTAGGTGAATGAAAATGTATTGTAAGGATCTAGCTAAGGTTAAAGGTAGGTATATACAGTAATGTGGAAAGGTCTTGAATCAGCCTTTAGTTCTTTAAACTTTACTAGGAAAATGGGAAATGGGTGCAGAAGTTTATTGAAACATCTGCAAATAAACATATTGTACAATTCTAAGAACTTGGAAAGTCAATATTTGGCATGAATATCTTTGCTGCCTGTTGTTCCGTTCTCAGTCATCATCATAATGATGACTGAGAACCCCGTAATGTTGAGGTTTGGGCTCTGATCGAGTAATACATATATTTGTCCCTATGGGGAAATTGGCTTGCAGTGGAAGTCAGACATTTGTACACACCACATGAAAACAATCACATCAACATAAAACACAAGCACACAATATGCAGACATTTTCACTCTTCCACACTAATTTGGCAACCTACATTGGTATCAAAATTAAGCTGTTGCCAATCAGATGCTTCCCTGTTGGTATTGCACGGTGGATCAAATCCGATGGTGCTTTTCTTAGTTCATAATACCAATAATTTTGACAAGATCTCACACCATTAGCTGAAATGCACAAACCATGACAGTCTCCACTGTTTTACAGATGGCTGTAGACACTTAGAATCTACTTTCTTCCTCACCTTCTCTGTACATACTAGAGATGGACCGATCCGATATTACGTATCGGTATCGGTCCGATACTGACGTAAATTACTGGATCGGATATCGGAGAGAAATAAAAAATGTAATCCGATCCATTAAATATCAAAAAAGCACCTCACACAATTTGCGACACGGCGTAACTCGGCTCATAACCGTAGCACGTCGGAGCAGTGTGGTCACGTGATAGAGCAGCTGTGTGTATTTGTAGCCTGCTAGCAAACATTTCATCTCCGAGGAAGTTATCTCAGAGAGAAGTAAAGCAAGTGTGTAAGTTCATCTCTGAATGTTTGTAAAGCATTCCCACGTTAAGCTTAACCGATATATAGAGCAACTGCCTCTCTCTCTCTCCCTCACCTTCCTGCTGCTACTTCAATCGTGAAACTGCTTAATGATCAGCTGATCGGCTTTTCTGTCGCGAGTCCGTCTCTCTTCTTTGTTTTTGGCTCACTTTGCACCAGAAAGAGGAAACCAGCGGCTGAACAACAGCAGCACTATTAAGCTTGATAAGCTGTTGTTAGAATTTATTTAATATTACTTTCTAGACCAGGATCTTTTTCTACAGCTGACGGTTGGTAACTGTGCAGGGGCGGATCTAGCAAAGTTAAGCCAGGGGGGCCGATAGGGCATGAACAGGGAAAAGGGGGCACAAAGACATACTTTTCTTTCTTATTCTCATTTAAAATATCTTGCTTTTAATTATTTAATAATTATCTGAATCTTACACCCAAAGTTTTAATCTGATGTAAAATGTATAGAAGTCCATTACTGTATATAGTAACTGTTAAGTCTAATATACCCTAGTAAGCTGTAGTACTTTTTCCTTTGGGAAAATACCATCTGTGAATTCTGCGATTCTGTTGAAGAAAGATGTTGAATCTATTTAATTATTCTTGAAAAATAATTTTTTTCTGTGATTTTTTTTCACCCTGCATCAAATTAAAGTTGATTACATTGATTAAGCATCATGAGGAAGAGGGTGGTTCCCTATTTTCTTTTGCTGGGAGTTTGCAACCCTATTAGTTAGGTTGCTTAATATTTCTGCTAAGTACTCTTTAAAATATCAGAGTAGGGAGGATGGAGTAGGTTTAAGTTTATTAGATTGATCAGTGTTGCTAAACTATGAAATATTTTGGGTGCAGTGTGTTTTGTTTTGTTTTTTTACATACAGGTATAACAGAATAGCTTTAGTGTTGTTGTTTTTTAACTTGAGTATGAACTTATACAAAAAGCAGCAAGATATTAAAAAAACAGTTTTATTGATTAAAAAACACACTATATCGGATTCATATCGGTATCGGCAGATATCCAAATTTATGATATCGGTATCGGTATCGGACATAAAAAAGTGGTATCGTGCCATCTCTAGTACATACTGACAAAGACTCTAACCAAAAGTCATTATTATGCATTCAAAACTTTATAAAAACCTGTCATCACTGATTGTCAGCTACTTTTCCACTGAGACTATTTCTGATGGTGCGTCGGCTTCATCAGATATAGTCGGAGTCCTATTAAAGACATGACTTTTAGATACTGTTCATCTGTTGCAGTTTTATGTCTGCCACAGTTGTCCTCCAATTGTCTGGTTTCCTCAATTCTTACAGTGCACACCATATTGATATAGGCTGCTAGTAACAAAGTGTCTAAAGATGATCTAGTGTCTGGTTACTTTTTTAGGGCAAGACATAAGAGCACAGTGGAAGTTGGCAGTACCACTGTTGGTATTCTCAGAGATCTCAGGCTTGCAGTTCTGTATGAGAAGCTGGTTTAAACCAAAGCTATTTCAGTACTTTTCTTTACTCAGCAGGATCTGATAGATTTGATGAAAGGTCCTACAGTGAACATTTTTTGCTCTTAGAGTCTTGACTTTTATTCAACCCTGTTCATGAACTTTGCAGTGCCTCCAGTAGTGGCAAGTATTGCTTAAACTCAAATATTTGTCCCTTTATAAAGTTTTGTCTCTGGGTTGATCCCTTTTTCCAGGAATTGTGTCTTTATGACTTCTTATTAAAACCACAATCAAATACCAGTTTTTGCTAGATCAGTGATGCAAGCTGTTTTTGGTGTTATTTTGCTTAAATGACCAAAATCCAAAGCTCTGTTTTTGTCTTTGCTAACAAAAGCAGCTTTGGTTTTATGTAGCAAAGGATGCCAAGACCCATCACCACTGAAGAGAGACACAGATGCTGTCTGCTGTGTCAAGCTGTTTGTGTAGTGGTAAAAAAAAAAATGCCTGCTTGGATCTGAATACTGTTTTACTTGCCTTGTCTTTTTATAGATGGGCACTTAATCTGTATCAGTGAATGCGTAGTAGCACATGGACCCATGTGCATATATTAGCTATACTTTATGTACAGTATGTGTTATTAGGTTGTATGAGCTAGAAAGTACCAATGGAAGATATGTAGAAATGGCACAAGTGGTTAAGGGCATGTCTTTATAAAGTCTCATGTAATGAGAAGGGCTATTACAGAGTTTATATCGTCTTGAGTATAAACTCAATACACCCACCAGACAATCTGCTTTTGGACAAAAAAGCCTTAACCTTATTGGATTTTTATTAGTTTTGTATAGTTAGTGCTTCACAGTCATGACAATCTCAACAGTGGCTTATTCTGATTTCAAAGAGAAAACATGACAGAAGAAGAGGCATTTGAGGTGGGTGATTTCTTTTTGTGTGTGTGTGTCACTTAGGTCTCCACAAATAGATTTTTTAAAAGCTTATTATACTGCAGCCCCTTTTAAACCTCATCTGTGTATGCAGTTCTGACACATTACATACTAAAACTGTAACCTGGCACATTCCCTTTAAGGTGAGCGAACAGAGATTAGTTTATTGATATGGAGTTAAAGGTGTGTATGCGAGAGTCCTCCACAACCAGTGTCCACCGTGTTATCTTGCGAGGGACAAACAAACTGCTCTACACTTGTTCACTAGATACCGCCATATGATTGTGTGCGTATACTGAGCAGACATGAGGTGTGAGCGTTTTTATGATATATGTGTGTGTAACTTTGTAGACTATAATCAGGCCGCAGCTGTATTTTGACTTGCATAGTGTTTAAAATATATTTTAAACCATGAATGCAAAGCTTTTTTTGCATTTCATTGGTGTTGCTGTTGCTAATCTGGTCAATTGATCAGCTGTACCTGTTCGTGTGGGTGTGTGTCCTCTAATCTGCCTCGTGTGATTATTTTACAAGCATATTGCTGCAATATGTGTTTGTTTTTTAATGTACACAATTAATTCTTTTTACTTATTGTACAGCACCACTTTCTTAAAACTCTGTTTTAATGGCTGTGAGCAGCTAGCTATGGCTTTAAATAAAAATGCTGCTGCAGTGCTGGACTTTGGCCTTTGTGTAAATTTGTATACTGTTTTCCCACCCATGCCATGACCTTTTCTGGCATTCGGTTATTTTATTGACTCAGCATATTATGTGCTTTAGAGGGGGAGGAGAACGTGTTATAAACAGTATGACTGAAACAGGCTGGCTCAAGTATAGTAAACACATTCATAATCATAGTATGTCATGTTGTTAGCTCAGTACAGTTCAAAAGTCTTAATCCGCCTCTTATTTCCAAGCAGCCAGACTTTCTTGTAACTTTTAAAGTGATCTTGAGCAATAGTTTTATAGGCTGTCCAAGTTTTTTTTTTTTCGTTGGACATTGTCTGGTTTTGCAGTAATTTTTAGTCTAGTGCTTCTACCTGATGATTTTCAGAGGGATGGTGATGGGGGGGAAAAGGGGATGAACCAGTGAACCAGATGAATCACAAATTAATTTGTTTTTTGCGTTGCTTGGCATATTGTGCATCGCCTCCTTAAAATATTTGAGGAAACTGGACAAGTGGAGGACAAAAGAAGAAGTGGCAGGCCTAGGGGACAATAGCTGCAGCAGATGAACAGTATCTGAAAGTCATTCCTTTAAGAAATGGGAAAAAATCTAGTAAAGTTCTCAAAGAGGGCGTGAGAGATGCCTCTGTCATGGTTTGGAGTTGCTATTCAACCATGGTGTGGGGTGGAATTATGAACACAGAAAAGTACCATCAGATTTTGATCCATCATGTAATGCCATCTTGAAAGTATAGGATTGGCAACAACTTCATTTTTGATTACAATGAAACGCATTGCAAGTATAGTAAAAGTATACATGGATAGAAAAATACACAATAGAACATCCATCAGTCATGGATCGTCCTCCCCAGTGCCAGGACATCAACATTATTGAATAAAGGTTTTCATGCCATGTATTGATTTTTAAGCTTATTAGAACTGTGCCAGCTCTGATTTTGCCTGATGTACTGTATTTACATGCATGTTTATGTGTTTCAGTACATCCCTGCACCCATTTCACATTTTCTGAGGAAATATAAAGAAATGGGGCTTGGCTCAAGCCTCGCACAATACTATGTGTCATGTTCTTAGTATTCATATTATGCCAGTTTTTTTTTGTTTTTTTTTTTTTTAAAGAAAATTGTACTTGTTTTGTAATTCTTTTTCGAAATTTCCATGAAAGTGCTCATCAGATTGTGCATGCTCCATGATTCTGTAGCTTCAGTGGTTTTGACATACTGGCATTCCTTTACAGCATTTGCTATTAGTTTGCGGTGATAATTAGTAACAGCGATGTTGTAACAATGGCCAAGGGGACTTACTGAACCCATGAGACTGACCACAGGCGAAGTAGTTGGGAATGTGACCCATTTGCTCAAGTCTTTGCCCTCTAACGCTTCCCTGTGCGTCAGCGTTACAATAAACTCTTTCTGACGCTTGCATATGCAACAATACACAGAAAGTGAAGTAAATTTAACAGACACACACGAGAAAACTCAAAATTACATATACTTACACACACACACACACAGACTGGGGTTTTGTTACTGAGCTGCTGTTGCGCACATTTGGGTGGGGCTCCAGTGATATGGTGGATTAATTAGAAATAAGTAACTAGTGTATTAGTGGCAGTATCATGGAGATGGAATGTGTGCAGAAAATCAGGGCACTGTTCTCCCTTCTTATTGGGAAAAGCTACAGGCAAACACAAACACCATCTACCCAACATATTTGAATAGTACTCCATTCTTGTGTCATGTTGATTTCCTGCTTGGTCTGACCCTTACAGCGGGACACCATATCATTCAGCGCAAGCATGACAAAGCCTCTACACAGCCAGCAGCGGTGGGCTTCTGTAGAAAGTGAACAATAGTTGAATAGGAACACCATGGCTGGCCGATTCGACTAAGAACAATTGCGGAATTGGTGCTGTTGCATCTGTCATTAAGATACACTATGTGTGCATGTGGTTGGAATTATACACAAAAGATGAGGTTGTAGAGTCTTTAATGCTTGTTTTAAAGCAAACATTCCCTTTAAAACAGCACACAAATATGATACTCTGGCTCATGAACACAAAACCTTATAAATCTGTGTTTTCTAACATTTTGTTTCAGGCACTCTTCTGCAGAGATCAGGAAACACTTTAGTGGGAACCATGGCTTGCATCACAGCCGAACCAACTCTAACGCTTCGGCCACAGTGTGGCTTACTGTGGTGAGTTTCCTTCTGTTAAAAGAATTCTTTTGCTTTTGGAGTTTAGTCTTTTGTTTTATTCAGCAGGAAATTGTCATATCATCCAGATTTGAACTGCAGGCAGGTCTCAGGAAAGGAATGTTAGCAATATGAACATTTTTTTTAAGTATTTTTTCCCAGTTATGCTTATATTTCCTTATTCAAATGTGTAACATGTTAAGTGTGCTGTAATATTACATCTATATATTATTACTTCCCTTGTACCAGAGCAGTAGTGATGAAATCCTAGTTGAAGTGGGGAAAAATCATGCTGTGACTAAAACATCAGTGGAGTGGCTTCCTCTAATGCTGCTTTGGTGATTCTGCTTATACCACTGGAGAGTTATAAGTGTATCATTTTCACATCCTGCCTTTGCTGTCATTAGCTCTGGGAATGTCTGACTCGGTGTGGTGTCTCACCTTGAAGATTATGCTTTGAATCCTGAAACAGTTCTTCTACAGCATGAGCTGCTGCTTTTGCAAATAGAGCTGCCTGCATAGCCGTTTACACCGGCCTGACGCTGCTCTTTGGCTTAACATGCGTTGAAAAACGTAGCACATACTGAAAAGACTTGAATGTCATTATGGCAGGTTGTTTTCTACTCTCCTCATTTGAAGCGTGACAGAGAACGATCCCTGCCCTCCAATGCCTACAGACAGAATGATGCACAGTAATCCTTTGCAGGGATTTGCTCCCACTGCACTCTCTCTGTAGTACCCTCTGAACCTCTGTCTCTGCCTCCCAGCTTTATATGTTTTGCTCTTCTCGCTTTTCTTCTATTTCTGTCTTTTCCTCGCATCTTTTCTTCTGTGTCGCCCTACATTTCTCTCATGTAAAGTTCTCTAAAGCTTGCAGTTGTTAAGTCTTGTGACATATATTTGTGTTTGAGTGACAGAGCTTAAACCCTTAAATAATGTTTTTTTTGGGCTGTTTTTTTTTTTTTTTTTAAATTTTATTTTAGTAATGATTCTTGAGCTTTCTGGCTGACAGGTCTTGAGGAGAAGTACTTGAGCCAGCTGTCCCGACCCGGCCAGTAGCATGCAGCATGGTTAATCTCTAACCTGCTTGAGAAATGGGTCAGTGCCTTGGATACTGACAGGCACTGGGATGGGCGCTGCCTACCTTGCAGCTTACCCAGGCAAATCTTCAATATGTCCGGATTTGGAATGCGGGAGAGGATTTTTAATACCATAATCTCTGGGATGATAGTTTTACATTATTCAGCAGTCCCGTCTAGCACAGGGATGAGGGAGGGGTGCTTGTTGCTGCAGTTGTTATGCGGATCACTACGTTAATATTGACTGAACCTGAGTTGAAACTGTTGCCTGGTCAGAGACATTAACAAACTTAAAAGCTTGCAGTCCGTCTGTGTGCATGTGCGTGTGAGAGAGAGAGAGCGAGAGCAGCATGCACATGTATGTATCTCTAGTTTCTGTTCCTGTCTGTTGAAACACCAGTTGATGGAGGGACGCCTTGCTGATGTCACTTCCTTCAGTGTTTTGTGGTTTTGTCCCTTTCAGCTGAAAACTGTAATGTCTAAAACTGATGTCTAAACTTTTTGTGGGTCTCTAAACAGTCAGGCTTCAATTAAAGCATCGACTCTGTGGCTTCTGATTTATTTTTGCTAATGCTGATGGTTTTCTTTAAGCTTCTAGGTCTATGAAGCCCACTTTAAAGGGGTTCTGTGCATTGCACTGTGGCTTAGTTTCACTCAAAAGCACTGAGCACCAGTAGGTACACAGTGTAGGTTCCCCATATCCGGAGTGCGCCATTTTGTACACTTCCTTTTTATGGTGTTCAGTTTTCAGCAGGGTAAGTTTGCGATGTTGGCTTGAGCTCAGTCTTTTTGTGAAACTAGAGTGAGATTTTGCTCACATATCTTCTGTCGTGTTTACTGTAGCTTTATTTTCTCTTGGGTTCTTTACATCTGTTTCTTTTTTCTGTGTTCCTCCTGTATATCGACAGCAGTAATGTGCTTCTAAAAATGGTCATTTTTACATGAAAATGCTCTATTTGTTTTTAAAAAAGCTTGTCTTATTTAATCATTTATGCACATTCTTCACTGAGTTTTGTCACATCTTCCAGCCGTTCATGGTTTTCACTGCAATTATTGCACCTGTGAGCAAGTTTGTCAAAAACGTCTGGTGGCTGTTGGCTTTGCAAGGAAAGCTGGATTCTTGCTGGCACCTCTGATGACTCCACAGAGCAGCAGGCACTGATCAGAGGCATGCATAGATTTGCATTCATTTGTTTTTGTTAGCCTCCATACCAAACAAGAAAAAGAGGCCATGTTACAATGATTCTTTGAACTTTGAGGGATGCAGATGAAGTTTGCTACTATAATGGTACTACTGAGGTTGTCCTCTGTAGAGAGGAGGAGTTAGCTTTTTTTTATACTGGAGCCCTCTCATTTAAAACGATAATGATATAGTTCTTCCTTCTGGCTGCCTGTGTATTCTTTTGTCATGTGTTGCATGCTAAGCATTAATAATCGGCCGTGTGCAACAACATGCTCGTTGTTGCTTAGTGGAGGAAAAATATCCCTTAGGGTGGGTTGATGTGCAAAAACATGTCTGAAGGCAAATGGAATTTGCTCAGCTTTTAAAACTCATGTTTTTCTGCAGGTATTTCCACCTCTTATGTGTATACATGTTATCTTTTACTGTCTATACCAGTGGCTGGTTTGGCCCCCTGTTTCCTGTCTGCCTGAAGATGCACGTTCTCTCAGTTTTTGACAGGCTATCTGTATTTTACCTGTATGGGACAGTCCATGTGACTGAAAGCTGAAATATTCTTCTAAAAAATGTCTGACTGCTCTAGTTCAAATTCATGCTCTTAGAAAGGCTTCCTTTTATTGTTCATCAATTGGTTTTTTTTTTCTTTTTAGTAATTTTTTATTATGACATTTAGCCCATTTCCATGGCTCAGATTAAGCACAGTCGCTAAAAATATTTCTATTAACAACAAAAAACAAACAAACAAACAAAAAAAGCTTTCTGTCTGGGACTAGGCTTAAAATTGGTCTGGAAAATGTAGCCATTATAGGATATGGTTCTAAACTTTTGTCCTACCTCAGCTAACCCCTGATGATTATCAGATTGGAGGTCTGCCCAGTTTGCTGCAGTGACACCTGCTCCATGCAGGTTCCTTTTTTTTAATTTTTTTTTTTTTTTTTAACGACCACAGTCAGCCATGCACGACAAAAAAGGATGTGTCGTGCGCTATCTTATCAGTTGTGCTCTTTTTTTTTTTTTCCTTTCCTTTTTCCCCCTTTTGGTACACTTTCTAATGATTATAAAAGTTCATCTGTGTCCGAGTACGGATTTGTTAAAAGGCTTAAATATGAAACTTTCAACCCATTTATATTGTACTTTGAAACCACTACAGCTTTGCTTTTGTGATGATCTGATATAGTAGAGATGGAGTTACAGTTTCTGTCTAAAAATAGGATTTAAAAAAACACACACACACACACACAAACAGCCTGAATGCCAGCTTGTTCCGGTTTCCGCTTATGTAAGTCCCTGTGTCTTTTGTTCTCAGACAGGTATGAGGTATTAGAAAATATTCATGATTCAACATGTTTGGTTATGCTTTCCTTTTTTCTTCTTTGTAGTGTGTCTGAATTTGACAAATGGCTGTATGAACTGTAAAATGAAAAGTATTTGGTTTTCCATTTTGCTTCTTGTAAAAGCTTATAGTTAGGGCTGGATCAGGTAACTGTGAACCAGTTTTTAGATACACTGCAGTATTCCTGCAATAGGACTCTCTATAAGTTTACACATCACTCTGCATGTAATCATTAGTTATTATTCATTTGTTGCTCTCTTCCATAGTGTCCTCTTTGTCTTGTCTTACTCCCTTCACCCCAACCTATTCTGGCAGATGGCTGCCCCTCCCTGAGCTTGGCTCTATCAGAAGGTTGTTCCTGTTAAAACTGAGTTTTTCCTTTCCTCTGTTGCCAACTGTTTGCTCTTATTGGGGTCATCTGATTATTGTGATTTGCTGTTATTGTAGGGTCTTTACCTTACAATATAAAGTGCGTGAGGCAAATTGACACCATAGGTGCAGCTACAAAAAATCTTGGACGAGTTCAAATCTCAGTGATTTCGACCTCAAGGTCAAGGTGAAAGGCTAGGTTTTATGAAAAGTTGGTGAATGCGATAACTTGAATGCAGAGATGTAGGATTTTCTCCGAGGCTGAGAGGGTAGCACTGGTGGTTGCCAGTATTTTCTAGATATTTAATTTTAATGTTTTGTTTTTTTCTGATATGTATTCTCACTTTTTTTTTTCCATCTTCCCAATCCCAATATTTTCTCCATCATTCTTCGATTCTCCAGCCTCAGACGTATGATGCAGTGGAGCCCTTGGACCTGGAGGAATTCTTCATGTCACAGTTAAAAAGTGGAGACTCTGCCCTGATGCAGGAATTTGGAGACTTTCCTGATGACGACCTGAAGGTGGAGCAGGTGGAAAAGGCGTGTCGCACTATTCGACACTCTGTCCCAGAGGATGGGTATGTTACAGGCCAATGATTGTTAAATAAGAGGATAATTTATGAGTCAATTTACAAGGTTTTCTAGAGCTCACAAAAAGCCAAAAAGGACAGTGTTTTTTACTGACAGGTTTCTCTGAATGTCTTAAAATATTGATTAAACTGATGTTCAGAGGTGTGTCACAAGTCTTTATTCATCTTACAAAGAAGTTTAGCAGATTGTTTTGTAATAAAATAAATATTTAGACTGTCTCCCCAAATTCATTGTAAAACAACTTTCTGCACGTTATCTTTGCTTATTCAGAGTATTCACAACGTGACCATGAAGTCCAAATTAAGACAGGAGAAGAATTCAAAGTTTTCAGTTGCCTGCGTGTGTCTGCATATCTCATTGTCCTCATCCTTATCTCTTAACAGAGTGGAACTAGATCCACATGTAAGAGACTGCATAAAGAGTTACACCCAGCCGTGGCTTGTCGTCTCCAGAAGGTAAAAGACTGCGTGTCCTATCTGATACATTCTTATGTTTACATGTTTCCTACAAAGACTCTCATATACACTGCACACATGCGCTGCATAATGCTTCAGTGTTGTTATCCAGACTGGTTCAGAGGTCTTTTAGTTAACCATGAATGACCTTTTTTGTGTTTTTGTGTCTTTTCTGTCTCATGTGTATGTATGAAGATGCCAGGGGGATGGCTGGAGTGTGTATTCAGAGCGAACTGGCCTACACAAACTTCTTCGAAAACAGACCTTTGAGTCGGATTTTCAGCCAGAAAATCAAGAAAAAACAGTAAGAAACACAGTTTTAGTTTAGAGGTTTGGATAAATAACCCAATAAATATTGAATGTAAGTACCCTTTTACTTAGCCTGTGTCTTAACCAGCACCCTGTTACTCAATGAAGGAGCCTTCCTCCTGTTCAGTGTTGCGTGCAGCATACTATGAAGAAACAAGTCCTCACTGATTTCCTTCTTCGGCCTCTTGTGTGCAGCGTAATGCTTCAGACATGCATTGTTGCTGTAGTCTCAGTTTACAGTTAGGTCGTCACATCTGATTTTGCTTGTTATTGTAGAAACAGGTTTTTGACTAGATGGTGTTGTTTTGGTTTGTTGGTTATTACCACTTTAGAGGGTCAGAACAACTGTGTAATTTGTCTATCTGCAGTTGTGATGTAACTATTATTTGGTGAACAACAGCCAGCAGTGAGAGATGGTTTAGTTTAGTGGGGTTTTTTGTCTAGCTAAGCTAGAATATGAGAGTTAATGACTTTCCAATCTAAATACTGACAAGAAATGGAGTGAGTGGATTTCCCCAACAGCTTAATGCTGTTTTTAAGCAGAACTACAAAAAAAAGTTACTTGCCACAACTTGTCCTTGAATGACAGTGCGTTGGAACTCAGATAAAGTGACTTCTGTGTGGCAAAGACATTGTAGTGAGAGCAGTATGGTAGTCCATACTGATCAAGGCTTGAGAGACAATTGTTGGTGTGAAATGTGAGGCTGGGGGGAGACTGGGTTGGGAGACTGAGCGGGGGGTGGGTGGGGGTTGCTTTAATAGAGAACACAACAGTGTGTTGTTATTCACATCACTCTTTTTTTACCCTACACAGTGGCTCTTTTAAGTTTAGTGCACCACAGCCCTGTTGTGTGTAACCTGTATGATATTCAGCATTTTTCAGATCAGTAGCTGCCATCCAAGTGTTTGGATCTTTCATTATGGATCCTTGCCTCAGTCCTTCACTGAGCCAAGTTCACATCCTCTCTGTGCCCTCTCAGTCGCTTATTTGTCTTATAGTGGCCAAATCCCAGCTCCCAGAATCACACAGTCGCGGCCAATCCAAGTCCCAGCCAGTGCCACTCCCAGTTCCTGGCCCAGCCATCCCTTAGCCCCAGCCAGTCTCTTGTTGCTTCATCCTGCCAATTCTGACTAATTACCCAAACCAAAAGGCCCTCATTACTGCTGTAGGCTTCCCATGATCTACATGCCAGAATGAGAGTGACAGAGAGGGGAAGAACAGCTCTATTGTCCTTCAGCACTTAATAGTTCTCTTCTATGGACCAGTCTGCTTTAACAATAGCCCTGGGAATCATGGCGTGATGGACTCTTGGAGCCTCAACATTGTGAAGCTTAACCAGACTGGAAACTCAGTCAGTCCTAGCCTGTGGTGTGAGAGCTGGGATATGAATTTGATGGATGATAGGAGTGAAAGAGACAAGGAGAACGGGTGGCAACAGGGACTGCTCAGATCAGGATGCAGCTTGGGAGCAGTGAGGTTATGACCTGCAATCTGGCTAAAAGGTCATATGACCTTTTTTGGGGTTAGAATCTTGAACTCGTGTCATTATATTTATGGTTGTGCATACGTGCTTGCCTGGATACAAAGGCTATCGCTTCAACTCAAGGTGAAAAGCTCAATTCGCAAATCTTGACACAGGAAATGGTTCAGGGCTGAATGAAACCCAGGCCCCTTGCAGCCTTTTGGCATATGGGTTGCCTGCTACACAAAGTTAGCTACAGCGGTGCCCCACCATCCTGTTTTTTTTTTTTTTTTTGTTTTTTTTTTTTTTGTTTTTGTAATAATATTCCAACTACAGGCAGTGATTCATATCCTGGGCACTCTAATGCTACTTTTAGGAAATTTGATTTCTTTGCAGATATTTACTTGGCGACAGGGTTTTTTATTGTTTGTTTTTGTTGTTCTTGTGTTGTTTTGTTTTTCAGTTTGTTTTTTGTTTTTTAAATGAAATCATTGATCCAGTTGAAGAGGTTATACACCAAATTAAGTTACTTTTGTAGGTGGACTTCCTTATCGTGCAGTGCCTTTCTGAGAGAACTCCCACTTATGATTTCTTACTTGAACCATAACAGCAGATCAAAAAACATGATTTCAATGGGGGAAAAAATCTGATCATGTGATGTCCTTGTGCAGTCAGGTTGGTTTTGTTTTTTTTGTGTGGGTTTTTTTCTGATTCTGGTTTAGTTGGAGGCATTGATGCCTAAAGAGTTTTAACATGTAAGAATCTTTTATAGGCCAATTAAAACTGCTAAAAAACAAAAACCATAAAAGGTTGACCTTTTTTTGGAGTAATAAACGAAGAAGCTTGCGGTACATTTTACTTGACTGAATATAAAGTTTTACATACAACATTGCTCACAACTACTCAATAGGTCTCCCTCTGGATGCACAGAATATGTCAATACAATAGTCAAATTCATCACACACTTTTGTGAGCAGTTCTGGTGTCAGTGCAGCCATTGCTGTTTTTATGCCGTCTACCAGAATCCACTCTTTCTGATAGTATGTGTTTTGATCATTACTAGTGAATGGTGGCGGGATTAAGGCACTTTTGAAATCAGATTATTTTTAATACACTTATTCAACATATTCAGATGCTGTTTTTTCAAAAGGCTTCTGAGCACATTTATGAATCACATCACATCTAAGTGTCAAAATTATGCCGCTTTTCTTAGCTCTGGGTTAGCTCAGTTAGCTCAACCCTCTATGCTGTTCTCACTTTTGTTGAAAAACCCAAAGGCTTGTTGGGAGATCTGATTACAGAATTTGATGAACTCATTAAAAGTTATGTCAATATCATATCAGGAATGATGAGTAACTCATACCTCATTACCTTCTGGCCCTTTGTTACTGATTGGCTGGTCAATTTTTATGTATCAAATATTAAAAAACAAAACAAGAAAGCTTCTTGTTCATAAAAAATTAAGGATTAGTTATACACACGTGCTGAATATTGTGAAGTAACTCAAGTCATTTTACTCTCTTTTAAATACAGTGAACATAAGCACAGCTATATGCTGTGTCTTCTACACTGAGTAAGCCTTGTTTAGAAAAGTACAAGAGCCTGTCATTGTCTCAATCTAAAACAGAGGCTGTCTAGACTGACTAAATGCCTGTTTTGTTGTGTCCGCTGACCACGTAATAGTGGAAGCTCTATTTTTAATACAGTGCATGTTGATGATGGTTGATAAAATGCTTTTCCAGCATGGTGTTGATATGCTGTTGTTAGAAACAAGGTTTGAGGTAAATGCATGGTTGTCTTTTTCTTTAAACCAAGGGTGAACAACATGTGTCTACTAATCTCGTTCCTCTGGATATTATAGCCCCGTAATTTGGCTTTCCTTGTGCTTTCCTGCCTTTTTTTCCCACTTCCTTGTGTTTTCATTTGATTTAATTCCCCTCCTCCTGGCCATGACATGACCCTTACCCCTGCTCTTATTCTGTCATTGCTCCAGGTCAAGTCACCAACTCTAGCAACGTTGACAGATGACTCTGGCCACACACTGACCTCCTCTGACTTTAACTTGCGGTGCCTGACTCCAGACAAGAGAGTTGAGGGTCTTCTGGCTTTCAGCAGCCATGAAGAGCTGGATCGTTTAAACCAGGAAACACGGCAAGGGAACAGACACCCTGAGCTGTTTGCGCTCTACCCACCACCTGATGAGGTGAGATATAAAAACAAAGTTGTTGTTTTTTTTCCATTAATATTTCAGCTGCTGCATTTGCCTTTTATGATAGTTGGGATCTGCAAAAATTACCAAAAATCTAACGGATGTACAACCACTTCTTTCAGATAGTAAATAGAAAGTTTTTATTTTAAGACATCTAAAACTGAATAGTAAATAGAAAATACTTTTTTTTTTTCTGACTACATAAATTCATAAATGATACAAAAACTAATAAAATTGGGCCTGGAGAATTGTAATGCACATTTTCACTAAGATTTTATAGACTGCCAGTTACAAATAATCTATAATGAAACTAATAAGAGTTGCAGCCCTTTCTTGTTTTTCAAAATATATTAAATACACATCTGAAACCTAAAGTGCCCACACAGGGAGCAATATGCAATGAGCTTGGGGACTTCCCAGTTCTCTGTTGCCTAGGTAACTCTCTAATGTATTTACTACCTGGTTACATGATGATCAGTGTATCCTGCACTCTCATTGGTAATAACTTTAGTTGCCCGTCTCGAGGTTGAAAAGAGTTTATCCGGGAAGTTGCCTGTAGTTGCTTAAAGTTCACAAATATCACTAACTTTCAATGGTCTCTGGTTGCTATATTGCTGCAAATCGCTTCCTGTGTGGACATGGCTTGTGTTCTTAATTTCGCTTCTTCTCCATCCACAAACATCTGTGCTTAGTTAAATCTTTATTTTTCTTTGAAACATATTTCTGTAAATATCTTACAGGAAGATACAGTGGAAATCCGTCCTGTTCCCGACTGCCCCAGAGAACACATTGGAGAGCGCGTTATGATCAGATGCCAGTCTATAAAGTATGTCATACGTTTTCATTATACTGTAGTAGGGAGAATAGTCCTGTAATTTAAACAGCTGCATAGCTGAGTAGTTGTTTAAGTGATGGATGGAGGATTATGAGAGGGTGGAGGAGTGTTGTTCAGCGGTGGTTGTTTTCCAGAAACTCTCCGTCCCTCCCTCCTCTGTGGGATTCTGTCTCTATCTCTTTTGCTCCTTCTTTCATTCGAACACACGCAAATGCACTTTTCCTGCATTACAGTCTTGAGCTTCGTCATCCTTGTATAACTCGTACAGTTGCCAAATATTTGAGTTGAACTGCAATGCTTTGGCAACTTTTCTAATCCTTTTAACCCTCAGTTCAAGCGCATCATCACTTCCTCTAACTAATTTGTGTCTAACAGGAATTAAAATTCCTGAAAAATCAGTAGAATCAAAAACTGGTGGAAAGCTAATTGAGGGAAAAAAATGAGGATTTGTATTCAGGATTTGCATCTTCTCCTGTGATAAAACTCCTAATTTAATTTTCCTTTGTTTTGTTCTTTTAGGTTTGAAATAGAAATTGAACCCATGTTTGCCACCATGGCACTGTATGATCTGAAAGAGAAAAAAAAGGTGAGCAAACTTTTTTTCACTGTCAAATTCACATTTTTTTAAAAATGTTGTACAAACGTGTGCGTGTGTGTGTGTGTGTGTGTGTGTGTGTGTGTGTGTGTGTGTGTGTGTGTGTGTGTGTGTGTGTGTGTGTGTGTGTGTGTGTGTGTGTGTGTGTGTGTGTGTGTGTGTGTGTGTGTGTGTGTGTGTGTGTGTGATAAGCAACAAAGAATAACAGTAAAAAGCACTTTCCTCAGTCTTGGGACTCTCCGCTTGTTTAGATACTTGCTGTGTATTTTAGCATTTTCACACACAGCTGGGAGAAATAATTATTTCATCCCTGGCTGAATATGTAAGTTTGCTCACTTTAAAAGAAATTAATAGTCTCTAATTTTTATGATAGTTTCATTTTAGTGGAGAGAAACTGAATATCAACCAACCCCCCCCCCCCCCCCCCAAAAAAAAAAACAAAACAAAACAAAAAACCCCACATTGACAGAATTCTGCTCCCACACTCAACCAGTCCATTACATCTATTGCTTGTTATATGTATAAAGCACACCTGTCCACAAAATGAGCTTCTTCCATTACAACCTCTCCATCACGATTGGGCAAGACCACAGAAATGTCAAAGGATGTCAAGGACAAGACTGTAGACCTTCACAAAGCTGGAATGTCAACAAGAAGCCTGGTGAGAAGGTGACAACTCGTGGTGCAACAATTCAGAAAGGGAAGAAATATAAATCTTTCCTCACAGGGTAATGATGAGAAAGATGGTGGATCTGCCAAAACACGCTCCTTGCGTGTTAATGGTCTGAAGGCACCATGAACACCACAGATAACAAACTACAGCGTAATCTATTGAAATCTTGTAGCACTTGCAAGGTCCCTCTGCTCATGAAGGCTCGTACATGTATAGGCCTTCTGAACTGTGCTAGAGTTCTTTGGCATCAGCTCAAACCGCTGTGTTTGGAGAAAACCAGGAAACTGTAAGAGGAGTGGTCCAGTATCACTCCTGAGTGCACACCTGGTGACCTACTTTAAGAAATATCTTACAGCTTACTGTAAAATAAGTCATGTTTTGCTTGGGGATCAAATACTTGTTTCACTCAATGCTCAATAGTTACTCATGCTATTCAATTAATAATTGATAATATAAGTTTATACGTATTATACTTTTATGTAATGTGGGTTTTTTTTCTGGGTTTTTGGTTGATATTCTGTCTCTTTCCATTAATAAAGAAACTACCATAAAATTAGAGACTGTTAATGTAACTGAGCACACTGCTGGGGACTGTTTGATATCACACGACAAACAACCACCATAACAATCCTGCTAATGTTCAATAAAACATTACTGGTCACATATCAATCCTCAACACTGATAGACAGTCACATGGTTTGGATAGCTGCTGTGTATTTTATAAGGGGTTACTTTCACAAAACACAAGCTGGACAAAAAATGACTGAATATCAAAAACCAGTAGTTGCAAGTATTGTATACTTAATAAAAATCACAGTTTTAAAGGTAGCTTTTGCATATTATTTGCATCTTGCTGATCTGGCGCGGTCTTGTAGTGGCTTTGGAAAGTCAGCTCTGCTGTGTAGTAAGGGATCACTGTAATCTATAAGGTTTTATGTCTCATCATCCTCAGAAATTTATAGCCTCGGGGGTCGTCATGTTTGGCCTTGTATCTACTAATACTGCACATTATTTTTGCAGTAAAGCATTTCTGAGCTGTGGCTGTTTGTTTGTTTTTCTGTGGATTTACACAGCTGGATAGTAGTAGGGGTTGGAAGGATTAAGTGCTCGTGGATCTCTCACATAAGACGAGGTTTTAGCCACCGGGTTTGCCCTCTCATCTGTGCTGCCCTGCTTTACTCTGGCTTGCCTGGAGGACTAATGGCTCTAAGATACTCTGTTGGGTGAGATAGGGCAATTTAATACGTCACAATTTTCAAAACTGGGCCATATCTAACCTGGTCTTGGGTCAGAATCAGTGTATGAAATATTTCTTGCAATGAAACATACTAATATGACATAAACGAGGGTTGTTTTTGGTTCTGTTGGAAGACTTTAAGAGCAGCGCTGAAGTGTGACAGTGTCACGCATTTTTGTTATGTGCTGAGCTGAAGTGTATCCTTGCAGAGGTTAGTATAATTTCCAGCTTATTACACTGACTAGACACTAGTTAATGAACTGTGTCTGCAAACATGAACTTGAACTGTAAACACAAAGTGCGTCTGTGAACAAAGGAGAAACTGCCAAACTTGTTTTGTCAGTTGTTGTTAAGGCTTCTTTTTTTAATCTCTGAACTGTTCACTTTTACTTTATCTTGTTTCTTTTCTCTTTCTTCTGCAGTGCTCAGTGCAAGTCGTTTTCTTTATGAGTCTTATCTTCTGTTTTCTTACTTGCTGTTCTTCGTTTTCCCGCATCCCTCGTTGCCTCACAGAGGTTTTGTTTGGTTTTGTTCACATCATTTTCGTTGTTTCACATCTCTGCAGATGTTCATATAAATCAAAGTCTCTCTGGTCAATAAGCCAAGGTGCAGACACGGGATTTGACCTAACAAGTGGCCTACTTATGATGCAATATTCATGAATGTAAGCAGAGGTTTATGAGTAGGCAAAAAACAAAACATTATGTTCTTTTAGCAAAACGGAATATCCATTAGTTTTTTTTTTCTTTGTTTGTTTTCTTGGTGTTACTTTGCAACACAAGGAAAGCCACATTTTACTCGACTGACTGGAGCCAAGTGGGAGGACGCAATAATGAAACCACAGTTGGCAAGACTTCAGAAAAGCAGAGGCCTTGAAAGAACAGTCTAATGGATTTATGGAGCTATATTGTCTAATATTTGTAAAGGAAGCGGCTGTCAGATGTCTGCCTGAACATTTGCCACTCAGATCTGTGTTTGAATGAAGCTGCAAAAGGAGTCATTGTAGCGTCCAGCTGCTAAATTGGCAGCACAGGGTGTTTGCAAGTGCTCCCCATCAGAAAATGTTAATCATCTGTCCTGAAACAGTGTGTGCTAGTGTTTGTGTGTGTCAGTCAGTCACGGGCATGGTGTTTGGGGTTTAAAAATATCATGTTGAAGAGGTTTTTACATTCCTTGTGTCTCATTACATCAAAATTTGAAGTTTTCTCAAATGAATGCTATTATGATTTACTGAAAATGTTGACTCATTTAACACTCGTCCTTTGACCGGTTTATTTTTCTTTATGAGCAGAGGATATTTTAGTCAGCTGGCTTTGATTACCAAGATTGTTATTTCTCTGATTCCAAGAAGTCATTTTTCAGTAAGAGGGAGAGTATGGCTCTTTTTTTTTTTTTTCCTTTTTCTTAAGTTAACTGGGTTGTTTCCGTCTCAGAATCTGTGCCGAGTTTTGTCCTTTTGGCATGTTACACAGGCATGGAAGTATGCCAGAAGTCATCATTATCATCATTGAACATTTTCTTGTGCTTATCTTGAATAAAGTTGCTGCTTTGAGGATTTTAGTTATCAACCAAGCTTGGCTTTCTACAGGCTTCTTGGTGTGGTCAGTGTAGTGGAGGCCCTGTGGGATAAGCAGAATGAGTTAGAGTAGTTTCTGGCTTTCCAGTGAATAGGATCACATGACAGATACCAGGCCGGCCCACATCAGGACATATGGCTGTGTTCCTACACAGAGGTCATTAAAGAGGTGAGAAGAGAAACAGCAAAGCGGACTGAACAGATGAACATTTGGTTTACATCAAACTAATCACCTAGATTAATGTATTCTTTCAGTCTCTCATCAGAAACCTTCCAGTTTGTTATGCCCTGATTACCAACACAAATGTAATCCTGGATTTAATTTTGGTAAGAAGACAATTTTCTGTTTCTCCAAAGTAAAATGTTTCATCTGTTTCCCTGCAGATATCTGAGAATTTCTACTGTGACCTGAACTCTGAACAGTTTAAGAACTTCTTGAAAAATCACACTGACCACATTGATCCGTCCTCGACAGCCAAATCTGCCATCTTCTCTATCACCTACCCTTCCACAGATATATATCTGGTCATCAAGGTAATGAGAAAATCTATTGCAATCCACTGAGACATGATGGCAATTTTAAGCATGGTGTCTCAGCATGGTGTCCTTAAAATATTTCAGTTAAATAGAGGAAAAAAGCAGAAATGGTAGGCCTAAAAAAGCAAATATACTATGCAGCGGATGAATAGCATCTTAAAGGCATTAATAAAACACAGTGGAGGCTCTGTTATAGTTTAGCTGCATTTCAGCAAGTGATGTGGGGAATTTTGAACATGGAGATTTTGATCTATCATGTAATACCATCTAAAAAAGCATCTGATTAGCAGTGGCTTTATTTTTCAGTACAACACCGATCCCAAACACACTACCGAAGCGGTAAAAGCATACCTGGATAGAAAAACACACAATGGGACACTATCAGTTATGAATTGGACTCTGCAGTCTCGTTAGAGTCACTGGAGTTTTGAAGAAGAGTCAGCAGTAATATAGAGTTTGTGCAGTTCATCGTAAACTGTTGTTGTGGCCTTGATATAATTAATGTTTGCAATTTTTACTTCCTGCTTGTGTTTCAGATTGAAAAGGTCCTTCAGCAGGGAGAGATCAGTGACTGTGTCGACCCCTACGTGACACTGAGGGAATGCGACTCTGGAAAGGTAATGAGTGCAGAGCAAACAGTCAAATTATTTACAAAAAATGCTCTCCAGTTTACCTTTTATCCTCTTATTAATACTTGCTGGGTATGTAAAACGATTCTGGAGCTGATGTTTTTCAAAATGGCTAACTTTATTTATTTATTTATGTCTTTATGGTCAGAACAAGGACAAAATTGAGAAGCTGCGGAACCAGGCGGATAGTTTCTGCCAGAGGCTGGGTCGCTATCGCATGCCATTTGCCTGGGCAACTGTTAATATAATGGAAGTGATCAGCTCTGCTACATTGGAGCGTGACATCACAGACTCTGAGAACACAAAAGGAGGTGTGTGCTAGCGTCATCTTACCTTCTGATCACTTTGCATTTGTCTGCATTTCCTAAGAGTCCTTGAAGCTTAGTGTCACACTTGACCCTTGACATTTTTTTTTCCTCAGGAAAATCCAGCAGCATTGACCGGAGAGGACTCCCTAGGAGGAACTCTGAACGTTACAGTACCATCGATGAACCGTTTTGCAACGTTTCTGGCTTCAAGCCTGCCACCATCACTATCTCCACCATCATCAAACAGGTTTGTCTGCTGCCCAAGCAAAGAAATGGATAAATCTGTGAAAATGCTTGAAATGCAGTAAGATACCAGATAAAGATAAAGTTTCCCAGACAGACATGCTTGTGTTTACATCTTGGACTTTGATAAAAATCCTATGTGTTTCATCAGATTCTATTATTCAAACCTGTAGGGCTATTACTGTGAAAAATTACATGTATATTCCTAAGTTTGTATATTTTTTATTGCTCTGATGGTTTATTTGGTCCTTGTCATCTGGGTTTTTCATTTAAAATAAATAAATAAATAAAATCACTGTGTTTTTTGTTTTTTTTTTTAGGAAGGAGATCGTCTAAGCGATGAGGATTTGCTCAAGTCCCTGACTGAGATGAAGAAACCACAGAAGAGAATCAAGACAATACCAGGTTATCACTCATTACATGAGTATATTTTTATTGTTAATGTTTTCTTTTTTGCTGCAGAGAAAATTGATAAAATTTGTCGATGGAAAGAAAGTTTAGAAAGAGCGCGCATGATGGAGAAAGACCAGGACCTCTGCAATAGTTTTAAATCACATAGGTCACCTGTTTAACTCAGACAGTTAAACCAGCACCTGTAGCCTGATACTTTCATCCATATAGAGCGTTTGGGTAGAGGAAATTGCAAAAACTCAGACAGTGATGTCACACTTTACAAATAATTTTTTAAAAGAGCTAAAATCTTGTTCATAGCATGCTTTAAATTTCAAGTCGGTATATTTTGTTACTAAGCTTTGCGGTTGCTTCCTGAAGAGGACACCTAAACCAGTGGTACTTCTCATCCAGCTCTTGACAAAAAAGCAGTGTGCCAGTTTATATATTATTAAATGATACCATAGGCTTTATTCTGGATATTGCATATGCAGTTTACTGACCTTTGACCTTTGCATCTTCTAGGTACCATAAAATTGGACATGTCTCCAGTCAACGATACACCAACATCATGTTTGTCAACTGAGCTTATCCCTCTTAAACCTGTGGCTGAGAAAAGCACTCGTCTCATTAAGGAGGTGCTGGAGTTCCCCTCCAGTGAGGTTTATGTTCCTCACAACATCTACAGGTGGGCTGGAGTATGCTCTATGTTGGCAAATAAACTCATGCTCCTTAAATATTTAAATGTGAGATTGTGGGATATTTTATTCTTTGCGTTTCTGTGTCCTGAATTTTTTTTTGTGACTTTAGCTTTCTTAGAGAAAAGGAAACTACTTATGCAAGCCTTGCACCTTCAAGGGATGAAAAGCAAACAAGCCCAACAACAAGTTATTCTCGCTAACAATATAAACAGGTTTCTTTGTTAAAATAGGCAGCACATTTCGAACAAAGGGCCAGAGGCAACATGAACTCTCGCTCAACAAGATCACTCACGAGCTGACATTAGAAGTTGTTTTCCTTTTTAGTGTAGTTTATATTTTTAGGCATTTCCATCCAGGCCACCTGCTAAATTACCATCAGTCAGTTAACAGTACAGAGTCAAGAATGGGGATTTAATTCTTCTCAGTACTCCAATCTAAAAAAAAAAACATGCATGAACAAGGCTCGGTAATTGCATGCTGATGTTCTCTAAACAAGTGTTTAGTGGAATCTTTGGTGTTTTCCTGTATTTCAGGTTTCACAACAGATTACAATGTTGAATTAAACCCACAAAAGAACACAGATAATAACTGGTTGGCTGTACATTTCTCTGACATTACTGTCGCATCAGCCCTGCAGCTGTTGTACAGACAGTGCCATCTAGTGAGAAATAATAAAACTGCTTCGGTTTACATAAAGTGTAGCATAATTTATTTATTTGACTGTTTTTTCTAAACCAACAGTGTTCCTGACACAGTTTCTCTCCCTTTGCATGTGCAGGAATCTGCTCTATGTCTACCCCCAGAGGCTCAACTTTGTCAACAGGCTGACATCGGCAAGAAATATTACCATCAAAATCCAGTTTATGAGTGGAGAGGATCCTGGCTCAGCTATGTGTGTGAGTGCTGTTGTTCATTACCTGTCACTCATTTTTACACTAAAACTGATTTAACTTAACTTTTACTGATATTTGGTGATTTAAAAATAAAATAAAATATGAAAGTGCAGTTGAATAATTGTTTTATTCTCACAAATTATTTCCCAGCTGCTTGTCAACAGGGAAGTTGCAAAATGCCCTCTGGTGGATAAACTATGCAACCTCAATAGTCATAAGACAGACTTTATTTAATTTTTATTTGTTCCAGCAGCACAAGGGACAGGAAGAAAAGTTGAATTAGAGATATATTAGTTTTTTAAAGTAGATAAATAAATATTGTACAGGAAAAAAGCTAAAACTCTGCACAGATGGTTACAATATACAGTTAAATATGCCAAGATTTTTATTTTTATTTGTACATAATGTGCAGCAGGAGTAATAATAATATATACATGTGTTTTTAAACAGTATTTATCCTGTGTGGGTATTGTACTAATACGCTCATTTCGGCTGATATATTGGTCACTGTCTATTTACTGACCCAAGCTCTGACAGTTTGGGTCAGTAGTTCAGATGAACATTCAAGTCAAGCACAGTCTACCCAGAGGATTCAAATTGATCATGTTAAATTAAAAGTACTTTTTTATTCTTTTCTTCTTCTGTCTCTATAATTCAGGTCATTTTTGGGAAATCGAGTGGCCCTGAATTTTTAAGTGAAGTCTATACCCCTGTTACCTACCATAACAAGTAAGGACACATTGTGTTTTGTTACACTGGACTGTGTTAGCATCTTTTTATCTATTTTGAACAATCAGAGTACCTTGTCTTCATTTATCTTTTTGTTTTTCTCGTTTCCTTCCGGTTGCATCCTCTTGTTACTCCGTATTTCCCCATCTGTAAGGTCTCCAGACTTCTATGAGGAAGTGAAGATTGCTCTTCCAGCACGTCTGACGGAGAGGCATCACTTGCTGTTCACGTTCTTCCACATCAGCTGTCAGCAGAAACAGAACCAGAGCGGCAGCTGTGAGACGCTCATTGGATACTCTGTAAGCTTTTACACATCACACATCTTAAGAACAAAGAAAAAGACTGTTTAGTGTTTCAGCTGGCAAATCGCTGTCATTATTGTCAAAGGAAAGTGTTGCCATACATTTTACTATTAATATGTTGTGACATTTGTGTGTCTGACTGCTGCGTTTTTAAATTGTTGAAGCTCGGCTGACATGCTGAATTTGTCTTTTTTTCTCTGATGCAGTGGCTGCCCATATTGAATATTGATCGACTGCAGACTGGTCAGTACTGTCTGCCCATCATCTTGGAGCGTCTCCCTGTCAACTACTCTCTACACACACCTGAGGTATAAACATCCTCCTGTTAAAAGATTAAAACTTTTTTTTTTATTATTATTATTTTGAAAGTAGAGTAGTAAACACAGACACAAAAGTCATATTTATATTTCCTGTGTCTTGTAGAAACTTCCTCTTCAGGTCCCTCCAGTCAAGTGGATGGAGGGTCACAAGGGACTTTTCAACCTTGAAATCCAGGCCGTGTCATCCGTGCACACACAGGTGAGCGAAGGCTGGATGCCTCCAGACAAACACAGCATCACAGTGAATGTCTTTTTGGCTCACCCTGTCTGTCTGTATACATCAGTACACACATGCATACCACAAGTGTCCATGTTGTTGTTGCATTTGCCCTGAAGCATGTCCCGACTCTGTCGCAGTACATTTGTTTCTTTCTCCGTCTCCTCTCCTCTGTTGCTTTTGCTCTCCCTGCTTCCCGTTCTAACAAACCCTGCCTTCTCCCTACCAGGACAACCACCTGGAGCGTTTCTTCACCCTTTGCCATGCACTGGAGGGTGGAGTAACATTCCCTGTGCGGATCAGGGAGGAGAAGATTCCAGAGAACAAGCTGGAGCATGAGCTGAAGCTCAGCATCATAGCCCTGTCCTCGTCCAGTCTAGAGGCTCTGGTCCTCTCCCTCCACCGAGTGCTAGATAAACTCTTCACTCTCATCATGCAGCCCATGGTCATTGCTGGCCAGACCGGTGAGTGGACTCTGTATTGTATCATGTATATAATGGATGTATTGCAGTGATTGTGGTGCTACATTTAAAAATGTCTTTCAAGTTGATTTTTTTTCCCGCAACATATTCTCAATTTAGTTATTGAGCTACCATGAAAAAACTGTGAAAGATATATCCCCAGAAAACAGATTACCACTTTATATTTGTACTTTTATTTAACCAACACTGCAAAAAAAAAAAAAAAAATCCCATAAATCATCAGATTTGAAGCTAAATTAGGTAAATTAATCAGATTTATTTTTCATTCACTGTACTCATTTAATTACTGGATTATTTTTTTTAATCCATGCTTCCTTTCTGCAGCCAATCTGGCACAGATAGCCTTTGAGTCAGTGGTGTCCATCGTCAACAGCCTTCATAACAGCCAGGAACTGATCAGGGACCAGCTGGGTAGGAACAGCCTCTTGGCAACCTACCTGTACTGGGTGTTTCGCCTGCCCGATCCCCCTCGAGACATGCAGAATCCAGGTGCTTCATCATTTAAAAAGATGCATTTCTTTTGTTTTGTCGTTCCTGTGAACATGTTTGCTCTGAGTGTTTCAAGTATTAAGAATTTTCTTTGTTTATTTTTTCCTTTTGTATCTATGAACATGTGATCAGGTACAGGTGGCGCAGTACCTTCAGCAGAGAGCCGATACAGCACTATGGGTCGGGCCACGGCTGCCACCGTTGGCAGTATGCTTCTCCAGTCCAGGATCAGAAGCAGCAGCAACCCTGATATCCCAGGCCCGCATAACTCCGCTGAAGATGACGAGGTCAAAAATATTCTCTCTGCCAAGGTACTGACCAGCTTCATCAGCTGAGATTTCTCATGTCTTAACCTGGATCTGGTGCAAAATACAGAAAAGTTAGTTTAGCTTGTGTCCACATTTTTTTTATTTTAACATACTCTTTAAGGTTTTACTAAGTATGTCCATGTTGCACTAGGCTAATGTACTGTATGAATTTGCGTAATTGAGAACACACACACAAAGTACAGTATGTAAATATGCCAGCATGCATCTTCATGCACACAAAATAGCCATTTGCTCTTCATCCCCACAGTACATTAGCTATTGTAATAGGCCACTAGACACCCACTCTAATGAATGCATCCATCACATCCAATGTGATGGAACTTGTGTGTTACTGTCTCCAGGGCCACAACAACCCAGGCAGCCGCATGTCCACCTACGTAGACGTAAACAACCATCAGAACCCATCAGGAAACACCAGGCCATCCAACAGAAAGGTTCAAAGTTCTCACTTTCTTTCACTTTTTTGGACCCATTTTATTATGTAGCAATGCAATTACATTTTTGTAAAAGAATTAGAGACGGAAAATAATGATACAGAAAACGGCAAGGAATGAGTATGAACTGGGTAATATATTTCCTTTTAATGATTTGTATCAACATTGACTTTATCTAAACTGATGGATATCTGTTGTTTTCATCAAAGGTGATCTGTCTGTTATTCATGTCTTCCCATTTAAAAGATTAAATACCATTTTTATGCCATTACACATACTGAATATGCTGACTGTGCATGTGTGTATACTCGTGTAAGTCAACAGACATTACCTTTGTACTCGGAGAAGGTTAGCCGGACCGAAACAGGCTAATTTAATTCATGTATTGGGGGTAAGCGAGACACAGTGTAGGAGTTACATTCAAATAACCTGATTAACTGTGGAAATTACAGTTTTTACTGTATGGGCCCACTGAATGTTTAGCACGTGTGACCATGACTGTATGTAGTGTGGGGCAACATTTACACCTCATTATAGACATTTACATGTTAATGGCATGAAACCTGAACAATATCCCTCTGTGGTAAGGAGGTTGGATGGCATTACTAATTATCTTTTTGAGATGGAAATGGAATATGTGAATTTATGAAATGAACTGATATTTAATCAGTATTTTTGAGGCTCTTTGATATATTTATTTGATTTATTTGAAAGCTGTCATTCAGATGTTATTGTGTACAGAAGAATTTGTCAGTGCAGGCTTGTTTCACTGCTATTCATTGTTAGAGCCTTACTTAAAGTCTCCAATCAAGACAGTTACAGTACACAAGGGCAAGGCAACACATAATTTCTTTTTAAAAACATTATATGTAGCTGTAAATAAAGGCTAAAACATATATGGGTTTTAATTGTCTAACTAAATTGCTTTCAATTAAGAATAAATGAAAAGCCTTGTTATTTTAGTTTTTGAAGTCGAAATTCTGGTTAGTCATCTCTATAATATGTTAGAGACACTGCAGTGACTGAAAAATAATTCTGTAGCAGTACATTGAACGATACCATAAAAGCTGTGTTTGATTTCTGTGTTCTATTTCAACATTACTTCTATCTCAAACATCCTGTAATACAGCTAAACAAATACTTTCATCCTCCAGTTCCCCCTTATGACCACAAGGTGGCAGTGTGACACTGGTGACACTGATATTGGAGCTGTTTATGCTTTTTTTTCGTGTCTATTCAAAGCAGCCAGCATATTAAAACCAGTTCACAGCAATATGTTAATATAATAATCTATTAGAACTCCAATTATGAGGCAGTCTTTTAAAAAATTCTCTACCTGCTATCGGGATGAGACGGGTTCTCGTGAATTAAAGCTTTTGTATTTTCTCTCTTGCAGCAATTTCATGAGGAGCTGGCCCTGCAAATGGTTGTCAGCACCGGGGTCTGCAGAGAAAATGCCTACAAATACGCCTGGTTCTTCTTTGAGCTGCTGGTCAGTGCTTATTTTTACACCTCTCTGCAAGAGGGAAGGCATCCACAGATGTTAATGATAAATAGACTGAGTTATAAAAATGAGTCATATCAAGCAAATGTGACCTCATGGCCAAACACCTTCAAAGATAAATGATAGTGGTAGTATTGTATGAATATTAAGAGGGTGTTCGAAAGCGCCCGAGGCAATAAATTACAAAAACCGCTTGACAATTTATATTCTGTCTTGCAATTCAGCTGTGTCATCACTGACATTCATGCTCATTCACTCAATTCGTCTTGCTTATTTATGCTTCTACCATCAACCTCATTGCTTACTTCAATTAAATTAGGGATTTTTGTGTGGCTTGATAGGCTTGTTGATTTGAAAATAGAAGCTGATGATAAAATAATCAAACACTGCCCTCTTTAACTATCAGGCCACCTTTTTAACAAAAAGAAAAATCAAAGTTTGCGTTTTTCACCTTTTCTTAACAATTATCATTGGGTGTGTTATGGTTTAAACAGGTGAAAAGCATGGCTCAGCATGTGTCCCAGCTGGACAAGTACAATATTCCTCGCAGAAGTCGCTTCTCTGACCGATTTAAAGATGACATCACCACCATTGTCTCTGTGGTTACAGCTGAGATTGGGACCATCCTGGTCAAACAACAAAAGGTAAGAAACGTTAGTAATGATGACGACGAAAATAAATCATGAGCTTCTGAGCCTAATCAATTTGACTTCGATCTGCAAACTCTGCAGCCGAGCGCATTCGTGTACCTTCTGTCCTCCTGGGTTGTGTTGAGAGAGGCAATTTCAACCTGACTGTACATGTTGTCGATGTCCTCCAAACAACAGGAAGTTGGGAGTGCTAATTATATTTGCCTCTGTGGAATCGAGAGCACAGCTTACACAGCTAGATACTCAGTAAGATCCATCTGGTGCAGCTTCCTGATTGCTGTTTGTTGACTGTTGTTTTAGGAGGTAGAGCAAGCAGAGAAAGTCAACATCAGCCTGGCTTTTTTCCTTTATGACCTGATGTCGCTCATGGACAGAGGATTTGTATTCCACCTAGTGAAAAACTATTGCAATCAGGTAAAATAACAGATTAATGTTAATAATTATATCCCTCCAGATGCTGATTCTGGAAAAAATAAACTTTTATGCTCCCTTTCACTTTTAGATGTCGGCTAAGAGTGTTTCAATGCCGACGCTGATCAGCATGCGTCTAGAGTTCCTGCGAATCCTGTGTAGTCATGAGCACTATCTCAACCTGAGCCTCTTCTTCAGCAGCCCTGCCTCCGCACCCGCCTCACCGTGTCCATCCATCTCCTCACAGGTTCGCCCACTCGCCAGTGCAAATTTTACATGAATTCTTTGGACACTCGGGTTACCGCTTTACCAAGTTGAGTTTATTAATACAGGAATATTAATGTGGCTGCAAAAATGTTAATGAAAGTAAGGACTGGCCATCTAGGAGAAGATAACTTGGAAAAATACAAACACAGAACAGGAGTTTAGGGAGTAATTTAACTGACTAGATGAGATAAGATTAAGTTTTGTTTTGTTTGTTAGTTTTCTTTTAGTGAAAAATTCAGTTTAAAAAGTGCTTTATTTTCCATTAAGAAAGATTTTTACGCTAATCTTATTGCCACTCCTTCATTTTATCTTTCTTTTCAGAGTTCTGGCTCATGCAGTTTCCAGGAGCAGCAGAGGATCTTGGCTCTGTTTGAACTTTCTCCTGAATTCAAACAGCAACACTACCTCACGGGTCTGTTACTGACAGAGCTCAGTGCAGCGCTAGACATGGAGTCAGAGGGGTATGGAAGTACAGCTACTTTCAAGTTACTCAAAACTGCCTGCTTTCTTACTTGACTAATTACTTTCTTACTAAAAAGCTCCTGTCTTATTTGTTTCGTAAAATATATCAATTAAATCAATATCGACCTCTGTAAACATGTGAAAGCTGTGTACTAATCATTGGCGATATTATTCAAATGAAACAGCATGCATGCGTGTTCACAGGGGAAAGGTCCAGAGAAGGTCCATCAATGCAATCTACAGCCTGCTGTGTGCTCATGATCTTGACCATCGCTGTATCAAACCTGAAGTCAGGGCCAAGGTGGCTGCTCTCTACCTCCCCCTGGTGGGGATTATTATAGAATCCACCAACTACCTGGATTTTACTGGTACGTATGCTCACACACACACACATAGGTTTGCTCCAGACTACAAGCTCATTAATAATAATAATAATGGATTGCATTTATATAGCGCTTTTCGGGGCCCTCAAAGTGGAATTCCACTATTCATTCACTCTCACATTCACACACTGGTGGAGGCAGCTACAGTTGTAGCCACAGCTGCCCTGGGGCAGCCTGACAGAAGCGAGGCTGCCATATCGCACCATCGGCCCCTCTGGCCATCACCAGTAGGTGAAGTGTCTTGCCCAAGGACACAACGACCGAGACTGTCCGAGCCAGGGCTCGAACCGGTAACCTTCCGGTTACAAGACAAACTGCCAACTCTTTGAGCCACAATCGCCCAAAGGTTTTCATTGAAAAGGTTCTCCATGATACTTTATTACGATAAGAAAACTGAGTTCTCTTTCTGCTGATTTGAGACTCTGTTCAATGTTAATTATCAGAAACAAATGAAGGGCCTTTGGCTAATAATTAAAAAATCATTTATATTTATATTTATTTGTCCTTTTTGTAAATTCCATTCATGCCTTGTGGTGACAATTATAACTACAACAGTAAAGACATCACAATTAGAGACATTAAGTCTAGGCAAGTCACCTTTATTTATATAGCACATTTAAAAGACATCAAGTGTTGGCCATTAAAGACATTACCAGTAACGTCACCAAAAATCAAATACAAGCACAAGTGACACCCATATCACACCATTTAACATCACTTAGATTTGTTTAACAGATCTTTGTACCGCTGCCCTGATGGTAGTGATGAAGAGGATATGATAGGTCACCTTTCCCACCAATACTCCCAAAATTGCATCCTACTATGTTGTTGCTGTGTTTCTGAAAGCTACATGAAAACAAATATGTATGCTTTTATTGATTTTAATTTATGACAATAACTCATATGAAACTTATTTGCTAAATCTACATTTATAACCAACCAACCAACACATTCTCAACTCTGTAAAGATGTAACAAGTAACTTTTCTGTTTTATGTATTTTATTTCTAATTGAGATACAATTGGGTTACACTTTATGGTGTAAGGTAATCCTGTGTACTGCAGTCCTTCTCTTCACCAGTTTAATATAATTGCCCCTTGTTTGTCTCCGTAGTTTCTGACTCGCGCAGCGGGAAAAACAAGTCAGGCGGACCTGATGATGACCTTGAAAATGTCCCACCTATCAATCAGTCTGTTGCCATGGCAATTGCTGGGAACCCCTTCAACACACTGGGACGGAACGCTCTTCTTTCCATGGCATCTATGGTAATGGCCATGTGTATTTAATTTCCTAATAAAAGGACTGCTGCCCATTGTTTTTAAAAGTTCAGACGTGCTTGTGTGTGTGCATGTGAGCGACTGTATCTGTGAATATTCCCATTCCTAACAGGTGAGCTGCACAGAAGCAGATTGATTAGCTGTCAGAGCCACACACATACTTCATTCATCCTGAAAAATCACGCACACGCATACACACATGTCTCCGGGAGATGGTTTATGGGCAGGCATTGCCATCATAAGTGAACAGGGCCATCCTCCCTGACAAACACATCCATCAAGTACAGCTACAGCAACAACACAGGCGCCAAAACCTTCCTTCTGTTTCTTTCCAAAAGATGAATCAGTTCCTTGTATGTTGCTGCAAGAAGTGCTGTTGTGGAAAATATGATTTTGACACGAGTGAGCCATTGTTCTGGTATCCACCACAAAACCAAACACCTCCCCCAGAGCACTTGGTCCTCATTTTTGGGCAGTCCACCTTCTAACAATGTTTCCAGTGAGTCTTACTCATAGAGAGAATAATGTTTTCCTATGATAAACAAGAGATGCTTTAGATTAAACGGTAATATTTGATGTAGGTTCTGGTAAGCTGCGGGCAGTCCTGCTCTTAAAAAAAAACAAACCCACCCCCCCAAAAAACAGAGACCTGGAAACAAGGTTCTAGGTGGGACACCTAGAGCACTAGGAGGTTAATGGCTACATTTATCAAAGCTGCTGCAAAATGAAGCAGCGGTAGCCGTCTATACTAGCGATTCATCATCTCACGAGTGAAGGTAAATGAATCTGCAATAGATTTAACACCTGTTAAGATGGAGGAGAGAACCATATTTCATTGAAGCTAGTGAGAAACCATATTTGTGGTTTAGAGAAGCTTGTCAGTGATGTACTATAAGTTTATTGTATGCACTTGTTAGAGTACACTGTATAACTCAATAGGTTGAGCACTGGCAGTTGTGTCACATGAATTTAATATGAATTGGATCCATGACGTTATTGCATGCAGAGTGTAGTTTTAGAACAGCTTCGTGGATTTTGTTTTGTGTGTGACAGTTTAATTTATTTCTAGGACGCAGTTTCTAAATGTGTGATCTGCAGCAGATGCACACATTTCCATTCAGTGAGAGCTGCACTCCATTGGATCCAACGCATATCTGTCTCTGTCCTCTCTTCTTCCCAGCAAGGTAAATCCATAGCCACCCTGGCTGCAGACACCAGTCGCCACCTTTTGGTGTGCTTCCTGTGGGTGATGAAGAATGCCGATGGGAACCTGATTCAGCGCTGGACTATAGATATGCCTCCCTCACAGCTCAACAAACTGCTGGAGCTCCTCACCATCTGTATCTCCTGCTTTGAGTATAGGGTCTGTCTTTGCTTATTTTCTAATAATTTAATTTAATGCACTACTTTGAATGTTTTTGTATTTGCATACCTTCCCTACGCGTGTTTTTTCTCACATTCCTCAGTGCATATTACCAATGTATCCTTGTGTATTTTCTTCCTGGTTACTATGTGCTTATTGTGTGTTTTGTAGGGAAAGCAGAGCAGTGACAAAGTGAGCACCCAGGCCTTACAGAAATCTCAGCAGGCCAAACATCAGTTGGAGGAGGCCCTGCTGAGAGGAATGGGAGCCCGTGGGGAAATGATGAAACGAGTTGGAGGTGATGTATTTCTTGGCACTTTAAGAAATAAAGCCTGGAATTGGTTTTCTGACATTTAAATGTAGAATGTTTCAAAGATTTACACACAAACTTCCTCTTAAAATAGTCAACACTCAGATTTTGGAAATCTTATGATAATTTTTATAGTTGTGCGGTCGAGGATTGCTGCATATATGAAAAGCCTTTTGTTTATTTTGTAATCCACACTTTCAGGCACTAATCATATAATTTTCTTCTTACACTGCAGTAAATCTTTTCACATGACAGGCTGTTCATGCTTCTACCACATGGATGCAGTTTTAGTTTATAGTCTGCACAATAAGTGTACTTTTCTTCTTCTCATGCTCTGTTTTTATATACCACACAGGAACAGATAGGACTATGGGTCAGAGAGAGGTCCTCCGCTGGAGAAAGGATCTCACTCAGTGGCGACAGACCAATGACAGACAGGATAAGTATGTTGTAATCTTTGTGTCTCCTTCTCAGTTTTTTCCCTTTAATTATTACCTCTTGATGCACCTGGATGTCTTCTTCTATGCCTTTCCCTTTCTCTCCTTTTTCTTTTCCTTCTTTCTTTTATATTTTTAATTTTTGCCTCTCTTTCCTCATTTTCCATCAGGACTAAAGCTGAGTTGGACCAGGAAGCTCTGATCAGTGGGAACTTGGCCACAGAGTCAAACCTCATAGTGCTCGACCTGCTGGAGACAATCGTCCAGGTCAGAACTGTCTTAAATACCCTGAGTAACATTAATGTGCATTTAATAAATACATTTGCAATCATTTTAGACTTACTATGCTAAGTTGTCATTATATATCATCGCCAGCCACTTCACTAGTTACACCTTGCTAGTGTTAGAACTGCCTGAACTCCTCGTGGTATAGATTCAACGACATGTTGGATACATTCCTCAGATATTTTGACGTGATGGCATTACTCAGATTTCTGGGCTGCGTTCTGCAACATCCCAAAGGTGTTCTGTTGGCTTGAGTTCTGGTGACTGCAGAGGGCATTTCAGTGAACTCGCTCTCTTGTTCGAGAAACCAGCTAGAGATTATCTTAAATTTGTGACACGGCACATTATCCTGCTGGAAGCAGCCATCGGAAAATGGTCATAAAGGGATGGACATGATGAGCAGCAACAACTCAGGTTGACTGTGGCACGTAAACAATGCTCAGATGGTACTGAAGGGCACAAAGTGTGCCAAGAAAATATCCCCACACCATTACACCACCAGCAGCAGGGCGGATGCCTGCTTTCCGTGCTTTCATGCCAAACTTGGGCCCTTACGAAAAATTGCTGTAGAGTAAAACAAGACTCATCAAACCAGTCAACATTTTCCAATTCTTGTTACTGTCGCCTCAGTTTCCTGTTCTCATTTGGCAGGAGTGGCACTGGGTGCCCATCTTCTTCAAAGTTCAATGTTGTTCATTTGGAGATGCTCTTCTGCATAGCTTGGTTGTAACAAGTGGTTATTTGAGCTACTTTTGCCTTCATATGACAAAGCAGTCTCATCATTCTCCTCTAGAAGGTTACTTAGTAGACAAGGGTACACGAGGGTATCCACTCTATGCAGCTTTAACGGTCTATCATAAACTTTTTACTCATCTGCTTGTTGTGTACTCTCTAGCTAAGAAGTTAAACTGGGACTTTTGTATTCATGTGATTTTTTTTTTTTTTTTTTTTTTTTTTTTTTTTTCTCCCCAGTGTTTCCCTAGTGTATCATCTATTTTTCTCTCTGTCTCACATTCAGGCGGTGCCATTGGCTGATTGTAAGGACAGCGTAGTTGGCGGGGTGCTGAAGGTGTTACTCCACTCTCTCACCTGCAGCCAGAGTACCACTTTCCTCTCTCACACCTTCAGCACGCTCAGAGCACTTGTCGTCAAGGTAGTTTCATGATGACAAATGTATGTGTGTGTGTGCATGTGTGTTTAGTTTCACTTTTTGAAAATTCAGGAGGTGGTGTGTGTGTGGGTTGGTGTGTTTAGATGAACACTATCTGTGTCTAAATTAAATGTTCTTATTTGTTTGTGTGGGTGGCCAACTGCTGATACAAGCCAGAATTATTTATGTATATATCTGTGTGTGTGTGTGTGTGTGTGTGTGTGTGTGTGTGTGTGTGTGTGTGTGTGTGTGTGTGTGTGTGTGTGTGTGTGTGTGTGTGTGTGTGTGTGTGTGTGTGTGTGTGTGTGTGTGTGCGCGTGCGCGTGCGTGCAGTTTGGAGATCTGTTGTTTGAAGAGGAGGCGGAGCAGTGTGCAGACCTGTGCCAGAAGGTGCTTCAGTACTGCAGCAGCCCTGTGGATGAGAACAGAAGCCAGGCCTGTGCCACCCTCTATCTCATCATGAGATACAGCTACAGTAATGCCAGTGTAAGCGCACACATCACAGCAACATGTAATCACACAATATCCTATTTATGTGTTCTAGTGAGCAGTAAGGATGCATAGGAACGTCCACAAATCAAGAACTAGCCACGCACTACCCTTTTTAAGCTTTCAGAAAAAAATGCTTTTATATCACTTTGAGCTGAAGTGCTCACACATGTTCTCATGAAGACACACAGAAGCAGGGAGTCACACAGATCTTATCCTATCTTCTGCTCTCTTCCCCTTCTGCTCAGCTTTAATGTCTTTTCCGTGTCTATTTTAAGCGTGCAGCAAGAAAGTTTCTGCTGAAGGATGTGTCTCTAAGTGGGAAGCAGAGAGATATGTCACTGTCTGCCTCCCCATGTTCCAACCCCTCTATAACTAATGACAGCAACTCTGTGTGTGTATTAACTGTGCGTGATTCACAGCATATGTGCGTGTGAATGTGTAAGTATTTGTGCCGAAAGACAGGAAAGGAGGAAAGTCATGACAGAGTCGGGGAAGTGTTGGTAACGGAGGTGAAGGAATGATAGGAGGGAATGAAAAGGACATGATTGAGAAAAGACAGATATGAAGGAAGGGAGGCAGAGGCTAGTGTATCTTCTTTCATTCTCCACGCTGGTTCGATAACTGCTGTTGCAGTCGATATTTCCTGTGTTTACAGTCTGTACACTTTAATGAAAGTCAGACTCCAGCCCGCACAGCACATGCACGCCCATGCACGCCCATGCACACACGCACAGCATCTCCAGTTTAAATAGAGTATTTCTCCTTTGCATGTCCCAGCGTATGTTTGTTTATATGCTGTATACAGAGGGAGCTGTGATCTGAATTAGCGTAGCAGCCGAATGACTCATTGATGCAGAACTTACTCCCTACCTCTTTCATTGTTTATGTTTTTATCCCGTGATCTCCCCTCGTCATGTTCTCAGTCTGTCGTGAAACTTTTTCCCTCCCTTGTTATTTTAGTTAATTTTAGACTGCTTTAAAAAGACAAAGAAAAAAAAGACAACTGCAGCCTTTTTCCCCCTCACAAAACAGATAAATGTTGTTAAAACCGGCCCGTTTATGGAGAGGTTAAAATGAGAACAAGAGGAAAAGGGGGCAGATGAGAAATACAATTACAAAGAAGGACAAAGAGGGTTATTTGTTGACTTAAGCTATCATTTAGGCTACTTCTCTGTACTTTTCTCTCACACGCACACACATGCACACACTGAGTTAGAGGGCAGTGATGGGTGGTTAGGCTCTGGCTCCATGCTCAGTTGAACAGAATGGGGCCGTAGAGATGATCCATGGGTGATTATGTCTCTGCTAATGGGAGATCATTTCCCGCTTAGCTGGTCATGCTGGAGATAGATGGGACTTCACACATACACGACCACATTCTCTCTCACACATACACACGATCCTCTCTGCAGAAGATGGAAGGGTGTTTGTCACACCTGTTTTCTTGGACAGGTAGTGTGAAGGATGGAGAGACGAGGATAGGATAGGGAGGGGAGCCCGGGGGGGGGGGGGGGGGGGGGGGGGGGGTTGGGACAGGGAGACTTTTGTGCAATCAGTATTTGCTCATGCTTGCTAATGGGGACTATTAATTCTTTCCAAGCGCATAGCAAAATATGTGCTGTGGCTCAGTCATTGTGCTATTAAATGGTGATAACAAGAAAATGTTTCCAAAGACAAACTGCGTATTATTAGGTATTACAGTGTAGTGGTTTACACAAGCAAAAAATCCCAGTTTAGTCCCAGGAGGAGACGCATATCCCTTAGGGGTTGCTTCAGGAAGGGCATCCGGTGTTTACAAAAAAAAAAAAAAAAATCCACCTACCTCCTGCGGTGACTTCTTGTGAGTAAGGGAGCAGCCAGAAATGGCATTTCCTTCTTAACTGTTATAAAAAATGTTAGGGGTTTATTTTTTCCATGCAAAATGTAATCTTGCAGTTCCTGTTATGTTCTGTTCTGTTTTGTCACCAGTACTTCCCCTGCATGCTATAGAAAAAACTATGGAAAAAAAAAAAGGATTAATATTCTGGTCTGTGGAAATCCAATATACACTTACAAACAGTGCAAAGCGTTAAACACATATTCACTGCGGTCTCTTCTGTCAGAATTTCTCGAGAGTCAAGATGCAGGTCACCATGTCTCTGGCCTCGCTGGTGGGCAAGTCTTCAGACTTCCAGGAGGAGTACTTAAGACGCTCTCTGCGCACCATCCTGGCCTATGCAGAGGAGGACACTGAGATGCAGAATACTCAGCTTCCCTCCCAGGTATAAAGTTATATGCACAGTCACACAGTTCAGCAGTTGCATTACTGATTTTGATTCATAACCTTAAGCCTGCTTTTTGATGTATGTCTGTTTTTTTTCTTTTTTCTTTTTACAGGTGGATGAGCTTCTAAGAAACCTGAACAGTATTTTATCCGACACAGTGAAGATGAGGGAGTTTCAGGAAGATCCTGAAATGCTCATGGACCTCATGTACAGGTAAGAAACCAAAAGCATCTGGTGTAAAAGGCATTCACTTGGTTTCTGTCTGTCTTCAGTGTCTTCCTCTTTGCATCCTACTCTATCATCATTTTCTCATCACTCTGTGGCTTCTCTCTCTGTTTCACCACTGTTTCCTATTTCTCTGTGGCCTGGGATGTTTTGCCTCTATTTGCTGCCCTCGCTATGGTAACCATGTGGTAGCAGTTTAGTCTTCTGATCTGGCTTTGTGTATATGCAAATGCAAACAGTATGTGTGTCCGGGCATGCATGCGTGTGAGAGAACACGAAGGGGAAACACTGAGACAGAGGTCATCTATGTACTTTTGGTTATTTTGGCACTTCAGCGTGCTTCGCTGTCACCTATGGTAATTTATCATGCACCTTTCTATTTGGTTTTTGGTCTCGGTCACATGGCGAGTCTCTCGTAGCTTTACAGACTGACCTGCTAGCTTTACATATATACCTCCAAGCTTTCTAGCACACATAGGTCATTGATGAGCAAAACACGTGGTCACCAGATGCTTGAATTAATTTGTAAATTTTGTAGGGTGATTTGCAAAAATAAATAAATAAATAAACAGTGTTTTAGATTTAGTCTTATTCTGTTTAGTCGATAATTTTCCGTTCTTCTCAAAAACAAGAAATTGTGTTCAGCGTTCCTGTTCCCCATAAAACAATAACCCACTCATGTTGCTGTGCTCACTCTCATGCTCACATTTTATTTTGAGATATTTGCCTTTCACACATTGACATTTATTTATATCTGTGCCACAGTTAAATTGATATTGCTTAAGACTATTATTTGATCTCCTTTTATGTAGTGTATTACACAAAAATCATTATTTTCATACAGTACATTCATATTTTGACATAAACGCAGTCATTAAAATACACAGTTTATGCAGAACCTTATCTGCAGTGAACCCATATCATTAACTACCACTTGTGCACTTGTTTGTCCAGCATGCACTTGTTTGTCCAGCATGTGACGGTTTTCTGATAAGGAGATTTTGATCTCAGATAGGCTTTTACCAGATGAATTAAAGGGGAAAGAAAGGGGGGAAAATGATCCCTTCTCCCACTCCCATATCTCTCCAGGATAGCAAAAGGCTACCAGACGTCTCCTGACCTCCGCCTGACCTGGCTGCAGAACATGGCAGAGAAGCACAACAACAGGAAGTGTTACACGGAGTCTGCAATGTGTCTGGTGCACGCTGCCGCCCTGGTGGCTGAGTACCTCAGCATGCTGGAGGATCACAAGTACCTGCCTGTTGGCAGTGTCACCTTTCAGGTAGACCACACAAACATATACATACAGAAATAACAAGGAGATAATAAGTTTTTAGGACTGAAACACAGGAACATAAAATAAGCAGTCTTCATTTGTTTATTATGGCTGTTGGTTGTTCTGTTGAATGAAGGCAAACCTTCAAGTGCACAGCAAGAAAATCTCACATCTCCCTGTGGATTGCTTCCATATTTGGTTGTGTGTGTCCAGAGGGGGGAGCTGTACACTCATAACGTCAACATGTAAATATGATCCCCTGGTATATCTGCTTAACGCCGTGTCTTTGAAGATGAAGAGGAGAATAAAAAGGCAAATGTGCTCCCGTGGGAAGATGGGAACAGCCTGTTTCCCTCATCTGAAAACAAACAGTTATAACAGTCACAAAGTTGATTATGTTATCGATGAGCTGTGTTATACACAAGACCTCTGTGCTCAGGACAGTCTAACCTGCAGCAAGCCACTGATTGGATGGTCATTAAACGAGTTCCATTTCTCACCGCAGGACATCTTATTTTAAGCCGTGTTATTGATTATGTGATTAGCGGGGCTAAATGAGTGATTAGCTGACGGATCTTCTCCTCAGAATATCTCCCCCAATGTGCTGGAGGAGTCTGCGGTGTCGGACGACATCCTGTCCCCGGATGAGGATGGGGTGTGCTCAGGTCGCTACTTCACGGAGAGCGGCCTGGTGGGATTGCTGGAGCAGGCTGCTGAGCTCTTCAGCAATGTGAGACCATAAAACTGCACTAGTATTTGTGATATTTATGTTTAGTGCTAACATAAAAAAACCTGTAATGATTTAATAAAAACAGTCTTATCAAGGTTGGAGTAATTACTTTATAAAATTAGTATTATTAATGTGTTTTGTTTTGTTTTTTTAAGCGGTAAATATCTACTTTGTTAATGCTTAAAAAAAGCCAGCCTTTAAGGATGCTGTATAACTGAAACAGAGAAAATCTTTGCACTTTAACAATAAATGTTTATATTTTCTTAAAATATACTATACTCTGTGGCAATGCTAAACAGCAGCTATGGCTGTCTTTCCCATCAGGGTGGTCTCTATGAGGCAGTAAATGAGGTCTACAAGATCATCATACCAATCCTAGAGGCACATAGAGATTTCAGAAAACTGGCGTCAACACATGACAAACTTCAGAGAGCCTTTGATAACATCATTCAGAAGGTAATGACAGAGGAGGTGCTGTGTCATTTATTTAGTTAAAGTGAAAATAAGAAAGATCATAAGATGCTGTAGATAAAACATTTTAAAAATCATTTTGGTACATGTTCTTATTCAGTATTTAAATATGTGTTTTAAACATGAAAACAAAAAACAGCTGCAAATTTATTTTTGGCTTTTAATAAAACCTTCAAAGTCTCCTTTATAATTTAAAAAAACCACAAAAGATAATTGACATAACAGAAATATCTGATTAGTATTTATTTGAGTGTGTTTTTTTTCCCTCCAGGGACATAAGAGGATGTTTGGAACTTATTTCCGAGTGGGCTTTTATGGGGCCAAGTTTGGTGATTTGGATGAACGGGAATTCATCTACAAGGAGCCTGGGATCACACATCTGCCCGAGATATCACACAGGCTGGAGGTATGTAAGAGGAAAATGTGTGCATGTGTAAGTATGAAATAAAGGATACGGTGCCTGGCTGGACTGATGAGATCTGATGCTTGAGGCTTTAAGTGAGCAGAACGACAGAGTGAAAGATTCTCAAATTGTACTTCAGTTTTGGTGACATTTAGAGCGCCTGAAAGCTATCATTTGCATGCTAAAAGGTGAAAAGAGGAAAAAAAAGAAAGTAATAGTAGTGGAAAGTGGAAAGTAGTGGATGCATTGTTAGCTGCACTTGAGTCAAATTAGTGAATCAGTTCACGTTCAGTTTATTTCATGCTTTCGAGTGTTCTTTTAATGCTTTTTATTCTTTAAGGAGTAGCCTCCAATCGCAATTTCTATTTGAGTAAAAATGATTCTGCACTTTTTAAAGACCATATATTATGAACTGTACTCTATATTAACGACACAATTTCCTGCACTCCTAGAACTTCTACAGTCAGTGCTTTGGAGATGACACACTGGTGATGATTAAGGACTCTACACCAGTGGACCGAAAACAGCTCAACCCCAATAAGGTGAGTAACTGTTATGCCAAACTATCAACTGGTAAATGTTAATCTCTAAATGATCAAATACTAATATTAGTAGCAAAAATCTCCCCTGAGGGCATTTTTTGTCAGGCTTGTAGCTCTTGCTGTTTACTTTGTTCATGTATTAAAACACAGATTTCTATGTTAATTAATCGTATTATTCTTTTTATCTTCATTATATCACTGTAGATAGTCAGATGGCAAAATTGGCTGTTCATAAACACCAAACTAATCAATAAGTACATATATTTCTTTATCTTTTGAAACTACACATTCATAATATAAGACTTATTTCCCAAAAGCTGTATAGATGTTGATGATCCTGGTAGGATAGGCTGTTTATATATAAGTTTCATCCACATTGATTAAAATGTCCGACATTATTTTCATTATAGTAAGATGACTGGGAAAAGGTCAATTCAAAACTGTACATAGAGTATAGGGTGTAAAAATGTTTATTATTTAAACTAGATATATGTTCATATCATTTATAAATGTGAACATCTATATAATGTTACTGTATTTACTATAATTCATAATACCGAGTTCATATTGAATGCACCGTATAGAACTTGCATACATTTTTACCTGCAGAACTTTTGACCTACATTACTGCAGTAGTACTCCACACTCTTGACCTGAACTCCACAGACTAAATGTTTGTTTTCTTCTAAACCACACATCTGTAAAGTTTCATTGCTCTAACTTGTATAGTTGTGACACCTGTAAGGACACTGCACTGTGTATTTCTACAATATTGTTTCTCCAAAACTCTAAAACTGCAGTGGTATGTCTATAGCAGCGTTTTTGCACTCGAGGGTTTGCTCCACTTTCTAAAATTGCTAGGCGAGACAGAAAGCGTCGTGATAGATGAATGACAGGTTCCTCTCCTGCAGCCAAGCAGCCCAGAAACTAGCATGACTGCTCATTTGCAACCTTTCTCTTATGTTATTAAAATAGTTCAAGGAATTACAAACGCTGAAAACGTTCGAGGTCCTAGAAAATCCAGTCAGTTGTTGAATTGTCTTCATTTGAGATCAACAATGTGTAGATTAAAGATTCATCTGGAGTTTTCAGAGGCATCGACTCAAGCTGGACAGATCTGATTTGCATAAACTGGCTCAAATTTATGCAAATGACAAGTGGGAACTCAATTCCCTATGTTTTAAACAGCAGCACAATACAACCAAAATGCACTGCACGTAGACTAGGAATGAGAAATTATGGATTCTTTGGACACATACCAGAGTTTGCTTTATTAGATATAAAAACAGACAATAAAACGCAGCTAAAGGCACACGTTTCTTAATCACAATAAGATGCTATTTTCATGAATAATAACTTAAGAAAACACTACCATTCCTCTCTAGGCATATATCCAGATCACTTATGTGGAACCCTTCTTTGACGACTATGAGATGAAAGACCGACTGACAAACTTTGAGAAGAACTTTAACCTGCGGCGCTTCATGTACACCACACCCTTCACCAAGAGTGGGCGACCTCGGGGTGAGCTCAATGAACAGTACAAGAGAAAGACCATCCTCACCACCATGCATGCTTTCCCCTATGTCAAGACCCGCATCAATGTCATTCAGAAAGAGGAGGTAAGTGCTGAATACACCTGGTGTGGAACACCTAGCAGCTATGAGTCACATCACAGCTGCAGCAATACCAGTTGGCTATATTTACTTGTCTTGTCTTGTATATCTAGTTTGACTTGACGCCTATCGAGGTGGCCATAGAGGACATGCAGAAGAAGACCAGAGAGCTCGCGGTTGCCACACACAGAGAACAACCCGATGCTAAGATGTTACAGATGCTGCTACAGGGCTCTGTGGGAGCCACTGTTAACCAGGTAATGAGCATTTGGGGCCGTTCGGTAAATAAAGGCAGCGATGCCATTTTGCACTACTGTGTGTCTTCTCCTGTTATAACAGAAATGATAGCGCTTAACCAAATGACAGCTGTTCTTCTTAAATGACACTTTCTATCATGCATAATGTGATGGGGAAAATAACAGAGTGATTTACCTCCTATTTATGCTACCACATTTACAGTTTCCATTGTAGTCAAGGAGTGCAGGTGGGAGACATGGCAGTGATCACACATCAAAGCCCTCACCCCATCCGCAACCCTAATCCTTCCTTTGCTTTTCTCCTGATTTAGTTAAAACGTCAATTCATGGCCCCTCTTCCTTTCATGTATCCGCTGCATGGCGTGCTGCACCGGAGGTCTCTTTGATCTGATAGCTTCCAGGTCCTGCCAGCATGGTGAATGTCGGCGTAATGACGAAGCAAGCTATAGCGTCTCTGCTCGCCTTACTCTTTATCTTCCAGTGTCTAATCTGACAGGTCCCTTGCTCCAACCTGATGGTTGTATACATAACGCTAATGCTCTGCAGCTCAGTAAACATATAACTCTTGACTGTAATCAGTACAAGAGGCCAGGTTTCTGTGTGCGGGTCGGCAGCTCAGACCCAGGGCTGAGGCCCGGGCCCAGTGCATTTATGATTCTAATCAGAGCTGTTTAACTGCAGATACTGTGCGAGCGCGCTGCGGTTTTATGATGAATATAAGTTAGGATAACAAGATCTCATACTGGGCAAATGGGAGCCAAATGGAGAATGTATGCAGGGTTAGCAGTGACATTAGCTATACAGGAGGTAATCACAGCGGCTCCTTTCCTGATGGCTTCCTCGTGTTTTCAGTTCAGAATCGTAGCTCTTAGCTGCGTTTAGCCATTCAGGTAGTAGGTCACTTCCCCCAGTATGAATGAGGGGTTTTCTTATTCCTCCTTTGTTCACTTGCTGTCAAAACGCTTCCTCTCTTTCCTTCCTCCAGCCCCTCTTTGCTTTCTCTTTCTTCATCTCTCTGCTTCTTTGTGTTTGCTGATTGCCTTGTATCTCCGCCCCCTGTTTGTAGGGCCCGTTGGAGGTGGCCCAGGTCTTCTTGAATGAGATCCCAGCGGACCCAAAGCTCTTCCGTCACCACAACAAACTGCGCCTGTGTTTCAAAGAATTTATAATGAGGTAAGACGCTATCAAAGAGTCACCACCTAGTGACAAAGGGTGAATAAATGGTGGTGAACAATGGGCACTGACTCAATAGATTGAAGTATGCAACAACATGTCAAAGAGATTTTCTTAGTAGGAAATGGAATGTATTTGTGAGATGTGATCTATATGCCTCTATTGTTGCCTGCGTAGGAAGATAAAAGTGCGCCACAAAGAAGTGAGAGTGATGGAGACTGATATCCTGCTGTTTAAACAGCCTGTCAGTCAAGATGAAGAGACTGAAGTGATAATCACAACTATATTTCCAACCAGATCACCATTTAAATGAAGCAAAGAAGTAGGAGTAATGTGAATAATTATATTTTATTTACATATTGAGACTCTTTCCACTAAGCTGTTATTCTTCTAGCTAACTCTAGATTCATTATTACCAATAGTTTTAAAACATTTTCAATGATCACGACATAATTTGAACCATCATGCCCTACACGCTGGAGTGAGCCTTGATAATTTTGTGCCGAGATTGTGTCATATCTGCACGTTGCAAAGTTTTAGTGCGTGTGCTTGAGTTTGTTTGCTTTCATTTCATGGTTATGAGTTGTTTGCTTCCAAAAAATGGTGTCTTTCATTTTCTAACCTTCTTCTTTCTACTTTCCACCTGCCTTAAATGCTACAAACACATTTGCAAAAAATTGCTGTAATTTCAGAAAGGTTTATTTTCTTTCCTAAATCCAGGTAAACAGGACTCACGGAACGCCAATCTTCTCAGCAGTGGCATTCTAATAAATCCACTTAGGAAAGCATTATTTTCTAAGCTGGTCATCTTGTAATATTTAGTGTTGTATTATGTAGCTACATGAACTTCTGTGGAGCTAAAAATTTAAAGAGAGGTTTCGGGGGATTTGTTGTTTCCTGGATTTGCTGATGTCCCACTCTGGCACATGCTCTGGTGTTGCTGCTGTCTAGTCCCATCCTGGATTTATAGATTTAGATCCTGTACATGCAGTAATGGTTAAAGAAGCCCATAGGTTTTTCTTTGTTTTGTTTTTTTTCTCAATTCAGAAACCTAACCAGCCAAGCATATTTTCTTTCTTTCTTTCTTTTTTTTTTTTTTACAATCGGCGCTCACTTTGCAAATCATAAAACAAAATGAAGATGCCAAATGCTCATCTGAAGAGCTGTCTAAATAAGCCAAGCATTCAGATAAAGAGCTATACACCACCAGAAAATCCTGCACTCTTGTGAACTGTCATTAATGCTCATTACCCTGCTTACTTACTGTATACTGTTACACAACATTGCAGTTTCCATATTAACTTCATTAAAGGCTAAAAGATAAACATGTGTTTGCAATCACCCCCTTCCCTTGATTTCCTGCAGACTGCCCTGTATGTTGGCCATTATACATACCATGATAGAGTACTGTGGGTGCAACCCAGACTTGCCCTCTACTTGCACTTCAACTTAGACCCATTGTTTTCCCCCCCATTATAACAGAACATTGTCCCCTTCCCAGCACATGAGAAAAGAGGGGTTTAGAGTTCTTGCTTCTGCTGCTACTGTGATTTAAATCAGACTTCTGGGTCGTTTGCATCGTAGCTCACATTCTAGCAGCGTTACTTGACAAAGCCAAATAGGTGGTCCCTGCAGTCGAGTATAAATTTGAGCTCATTTAGAGTTCTGGTTTGCAAAGGATTCAAGTTCTGGTCAAGCAGTTACAGGACGGTGCTTAGCATACACAAGCACATTGACTTGTAAAAAGATTGTTTCATTTCATATTTTTGAAGCTCTTCTTGAGGTTATTGTATAATGATGATAATAATTTAAAAAAAAAAAAAAAGCTTGAGGGGAAAACTCTATTCTTTTTTTCATTACAGCCAATGAAATTACATGCCACTTTCTGTCCTGCAGGTGCGGGGAAGCAGTTGAGAAGAATAAGCACCTGATTGCATCAGATCAGAAGGAGTACCAGCAGGAGCTGAAGAAGAACTACAACCGCCTGAGAGAGAACCTAAGGCCAATGCTCGAGAGGAAGATTCCCGAACTCTATAAACCCATCATCAGGCCTCGGCTGGAGAACAGGTAAACAGAGCCACCGCACCAGACGGCTTTGACAAGGGAAACGGAGGTGAGAAACACACATTGATCATTTTATCAGGCTGTGTCATCACTGAACCAAAGGGAAAAGGAGAATGAATTGATTACATTTTTTCTAAATCAGACATCGTGAGTGAGGGTGGCTTTGACTGACAAACCAGGGACACTTCATGCTCAAACAATAGAGTCTTGTGGCTTAGTCACATTACAGTGAAAATACTGTAAGGTATTTGTACTGTAAACCTTCTTTGCAACTAGGAAAAATCGAGGGTTGCACGGTGACTGCAGTGAACAAAACTGCTTTCATTGCAATTAATTTGAAACTGTTGGGGTCTCCAACCACTGTTTCCCACAGTATGACTGTGATTATTAATCACAGTCATACTGTTTATCACCTGTTATCACCTGTTTTACTACAACACTAACCACTGAGATGATGCACTCCACCCAAAAGGGGTTCCTCGTGTTCTGCAGCATGGGTCACGATCGGGGTTTTTTTTTTCACAACCAGAAGAGTCACCCCCGTTTGAAAGAATGCATTAATGCATTTTGGTTTTGCCTTTAATTCTAACTGGCAATTTCTATTTATTTTTAGATACAACATGGATATGACTTCAGTAGGGTTACTTAATATTAGGAAGCAATAAAACTAGAATATATAAATATAACCTTGTTGTTGCTGGTTTTGTTTACTGCTATACACGTAACCACAGATGCATCGATTTATCTCCATACTTTTTAAAAGAGAGGGGAAAAAATATTACAAGTTGTGATAACTGTTGTATCTTTCATGTAATTATCTTATGTGACAGTGTCTAACACCCGAGCCTCGTTAAAAGAACACTAGCTAGTTGGTGTTGTGGAAAAAATATCTGCTGCTCTCGCTGTTATCTGGTAGAAATTTATGGTTAAGATTCAGGGTGTTTTTAGGTTGTGGGAAGTAAATGATTACCTTACATCTACGCACCTTCGCCTACTCACCATGACTGTTCCACCTCTTCTTCCTCATAATCATTCATTATCTTTTGTTTCTGTTTCCCCTCCCTCGTCCGCTGTCTTCTCGCAGGGATTCCTTCAAACGTCTAAGTTTCCGCAGAACTCAGGAGGAAAACTCCTGAGTGCTTCAGACAGGAAGGGGAGGCTGTCACACAAGCGAGAGAGAAAAAGAGAAGATAAGATGAAAGAAGAGGGGGGGGAAGAAGAAAAGGAACAGCAGGAGCAGTACGCCGTGTCAACAATGGAAGACTCGTGGTTTCTCAGTGATCTGGCAATGTTGGCTGCGTGTTCACTTTTATGATGTCAGGCTGTTTGTCAGAGGAGGGAAAGGCGAGTGAGCACATACAAAAATGGATGGTGGGGTGGGAATCACCGGCAAAGTGTAGCTTATTGAGCATTTCACTGTAAAATCTTCAGTTGCTGTGTTAATTTCCATTTTTGGATAACTTCAAGTCCTCAAAATGCTGCAAACACTTCCTCTGGGTCAGTAAACTAGCTCTCTTAGGTCCTTACTAATCCCAGGCCTGTTGTTTGTGTGTGTGTGCGTGTGTGTGCGTGTGCGTGTGTGTGCGTGCGTGTGCGTGTGTGTGCGTGCGTGCGTGTGTGTGTGCACCAATAATGCTCGTGTTCTGTGTATGTACATGTAAATAGATGTATGTGAATGTCTGAATGAATGTGTGTTTATTTAGATTGTGTTTAGATTAGAAGCTTTTGGTGCCATACTGAAGTCACTTTGTACTCAGTGATGATAAATGATTCTGTTATGTGCTAAAGGGCCTCTGAAATTCCACTCTGGGCATCTATGCATGACATGTTCCAGTGTGAGCAGTGAGTGTGGATGGATTTTTGTGCACTGGAAAAATAGGTACAGATTCATGTGTTAACAGTTGAGGCCAGCCATGTACCTGGATATGTAGCTAACAGAAAAGTTTAACTTATTAAGAGTTTCACAGGCGACAGATAGGCTTTTAAGGCTCTAAAACACACGTGGAATACACATAAAGTGTGCATTGTGGATATATTTGAAATATTACTTCAGATAATAACAAGATGTTTACAAAGTTGTTAAAACTATTTTGCGTTGTATTTTATGGAAATGTATTTTTAGATAAAATGACAGCAATAATGATACTAATTGGAAGTATATTATTCAGTCGGTGGGATTCAGTGACGGAGTTTACTGTACAATCTCAGCGTATGTTCCAACAGTTTCAGTTGCTCTCTGTAAGTAGACCGCGCTTCCTGCAATACACACAGTGCCAAATTCAATTCCTTATGTATTTACTGTGAGTGAGGAGTAGGTGAGGAACTTCAGCAGAAATGCAATAATGTAAAAAGTCACTCCACACGGATTTACTTTGCAAATTATGTTTACTCAGTATGTGAGAACACATTCCAGTGAAGAAATTTATTACTGCTTGGAATATTAAATTGTGACAACTTGATTTTATGTGACATCATGAAACATTTCATCTAAATGATGTTATGTTGCAGGTCATTCTGTATTGCAGTGATGTAAATGCGCCTGGAGTTTCAAAAATGGGTGTACATGTTTGTCAATGTGATTAATGCTCATGGAAATATTTGTTTCTAGGTACATATCTTATTTATTAGCTGCTGGGTGATTTGTTTTTTTTGTTGTTGTTGTTTTTGTGGGGTGGCTAAATAAAATGATAGCTATGCAGTATGCATCAGCTGTGAGCATTGATAAAAATGTATACCTATTTTTAAAACGTGTACCACATTAGCGCTGTAAGATGTATTCATGGGATACACCCACTGAGACTGCATTCATGTTTCATGGTTATCCTTTATGTTCGTACATATTTTTTGTTGTAATGTAGATCTTTTTCTTCCAATTGTCATACTTGCAATGCTGTTGAAGAACCTGAATAAAAATTAATATATGTCACCACTGTGTCCAATCACATTTTAATATAACTGAATTAAAATGCAAAAATACATGTATTACTAATAAGTAGACTATTTAAAGGTTTTTTTAAGGTTCCTGTTAAGAGTCTTAGCTTTTTTTTTGGCGTCCTTTGTCTCAAAATAAAATAAAAATAGAACAAATAGGGGACTAAATAAAACTAAATGTTTATAAGTAGACAAAAAAATAAAGAAACAAATAAATGCAATAATTACACTGAAGAGTATCCCCAGGTTGCAATTTAACTGAAGCTAAAACTGAACAGGAAGTAAAATTACACACACTGGCAACTTTATTAGGTATACAGTTTCATCTGCCTGATACTAATTATTGAATTAGCCAGTCACATAGCAGCAACTGTACGCATTTAGACATGCATACATGGTCAACACAATCTGCTTAAGTTTAAAGCGAGCATCAGAATGGGGAAGAAAGGTGACTGGACTTTTCACATCCGCTCCAGCTGTTCTTGCACCTGGTACTTCTCTACATTCTCGTTCTCATTCATTCTTTTTGATATCATATATCAGAATGTATATGTTAATTTTTTAAAAAAAAAAGCATTTTAATCGTTAATTCCGTAGTTATCATAAAAAATAAATAACGTGCAGCGCTCGAGAGAGCGGGGAGGATTCAGGTGAAGGACTACAATCCGCTGCCGTCGCACTAATGTGACGACATCAACGCTCGACTCGCACAGGACGGATACAGCTTTGTTGTTGAACAAACGAGAGCTTGTGATGCTCGGCGGTATGTTAGCAGCTGTTTTGTACAAATATTAGTAAATACGCTGTTCCACAGCGAAGCCGGTTATTTGTGGCGACACCGTCGCTGCGGTTGAACCGCAGACTGTTTAATGACAGAGACCTGTGATGGCAAGTTAGCCGAACTCCTTCATGTCAGTCAGCCAGGTATCTTCACACTTTAGTGAACTTTAAAACTTCAGACGTTCATTTACGTCGTGAGGCGTTTGGAAACACTGAGGTGAAGACCTTCGTTTCCTGTGCTGACCGAAAGTTTCTGTTTTATGTTTTCTCACACTTTAGCCTGTGATTAAAAGAAAGGAAAACCCTGGTCGAAGTTGAGCAGTATTGTGACTTGCCTGCAAGCCCTGCTCTGCCACCAAGGACACAACTTAATCACTTTTAACAGTGTGACAGCTCTCTGGCATCCACTTCCGCCCACTGCCCTTAAACCTTTAGAGCAACACTCAAGTTTTCTTTCCTTAGTAACAGTAAACAGACACTAATTTTATTAACAAGCTGCATGAGCTTAATAAAAGAGTGGTCACAGAGTTGGCTGTTGTTGTCCAATCTTTTACAGTTATGGAAGATATGTTTTTCTCCATCCTGTTGCTCAAGATATCATGTTTTTTTTTCTCAGTGCTCATAATTTTATAAACTGCACTGAATAAGCTCTGAGGGTTTCTCACTGTAAATAGTAATTGCACCTCTGTCGTGCCAAGCCTCCCTCCAGCCCCAAGCAGGCTAAATAAAAGGAGGTAGTTAGCTGTTACTGTCTGTGTGTTGAGTTTTTTTTACTTGTACTGCTTTGTTAACACACATCAAAATTGGATCATGAAATTGTTTTCCTGTTTGAAGGTCTTACATTGTGGAATGTGGGCATGTGTAGAGTTCATTGGAGTTAAATGCAGCTGTAGCCTGCAGTCACCATGATGGTGTATTCACATCATGGTTTATGCACAGACAGAAATGAGTTAGTTTTTTTCCTCAGATTCTCAGTCAGTGTGGGTTTTTTTTCTCTTTCCTCTGTTTCAGCTATCTTATACTCAACTTTGATGTCCTTGGTGTAACATGGACCCAGATGGGGACCTAAACCCTGACACGGATGACCTTCCGCTTCGAGCGAATACTAACCACATACTGGTCAGGCATTATGTCCTGGACCTTACTGTTCACTTTGACAGTAAGGTCATCAGTGGTAGTATTGTTCTGTTCCTGGAGCCTCGTTCGGGAGTGAGGACTGAGGCTGGAGAAAGTCAGGATGGTTTTACATCCAAATACAAGGAGGTGGATGCTCTGGAGGATGGTAAAAAAGAGCTTGAAAGGACTACAACAAAGGTGGAGAAGATGTGTGGTGATGCAGAAAGTATTCAGTCTTCAAGTCTGTGGCACACTACAAGTGGTGGTGAGTTCACCTTAGTGTTGGACTGCTGTGATCTTGACGTGTCAAAGGTCGAAGAGGTGGACCTTACCTCTGTGGCAGCCATGTTAAGCTGCTTTCCAGAGGTACCATCTAAAAAGTCAGGGGATGTTTCAAGGAAGCCACAGGCAGCTTTTATTCAGAACCTCATCTCCATGCCCTCCAGCCAGTGGAGGCAGCAGCATCAGCTCTTTTCACTGTGTGGCCGTGCCCCCGGTGCTCAGGATGGAAGAACGCTGTTGTTCCATAGAGACCTATGGAGTCTACAGGTGAGGAAAAATGGAGTCACAACACCTCAGGAGTTCCCTTGTGCTCTCAGGATCTGCTATGAGACGAAACCAGCAGGAGGTTCAGTGCGGTGGACCAAAGATCAGGACAACAGGTTTGTTTCAGGATGCAAATCATCTGAATTATTCCATTAAAGATTGGCACATTATTTAAAAAAAAAACTGGCAACTGGCATAAAATCTGCTCTGTTCAAAGTTACAGTGTAAGATATCGAGTGTGCTATGTCAGAATAATATAATACAGATTAATTCATTCACAAAAACACACCTCGGGCTATTTTATTCTCTCCTGTGTGGGGTATGCGTTACTTATGTCTGTGTTTCTGTGTGCGTTTGGGCATTGAAGTGAGGGTTGTTTATAGTTTACCATTGTTTACCCTTCCAGGGTGTGTGTTTACACCGCCGGTTCTCCCATCAACAACCGAGCCCTCTTCCCCTGCCAGGAGCCGCCTGTTGCCATGTCAACATGGCAGGCAACAGTACGGGCCCCCAGTGAGTGCGTGGTTTTGATGAGTGGGGAGGAGCAGGCAGTACCTGCTGAAGATGGGGACACACGTAAGCTTTTCAAAAACCTCAACCTTGTATATGTATTTCTTTGTTTTATATATATACATGTATGTATATATTTATATATATATATATATATATATATATATATATATATATATATATATATACACGTGTGTGTGTGTGTGTGTATGTACATTTGTAAACTTTTGAATATTACACAAATTTTTTGACTACTAAACTGAAAAGAAGAGATTGGTATTAGATTTCATTACTTGGAATAAATGGGTCTGTAGTGTCCAGTGTTGAAACTAAAAGCTATTATGGGAGCATGGACTATTGATGTGTTTGAGAGATTGGTTTTGTTGGGTTAAATAAAAAGGGTACGTGTGCACCAAAGTATCGGCTGAAAGCCATTATCAGCCTAATTCCCAAATAAGATAACATTTACCGATTGTAATGGCCCACGTTTATCTGCGTGTCACATCCAGTTTGAGCTGGCTAAGTCTTCAGATAGTATGACAGGGAAGCTTTTAAAATGGCTTAGCTATTTATTTATTTATTTTTTGTCTGCCAGGCTTAAAAAATAGGAATAAATAAAAACACAAACAAATAAACAGAAAAAAATCAGCCTAATGCTTTAAAAAAAAAAAATCAATATCAGTGCTTCGAGAAAAGAGAGCATTGTTGAGGAGTATGAACTGCACTGAAAAAGGTCTTTGTATTTCATTGGAATCAGTAGAAAACATTTTTCAATAAATACAAAAAGAAAGTATTTCTTGCCCATTTCCAGGCCTTTTAGAGCTCCACATTTCAGATTGGGTCAGTAATTCAAATATGTATGATGTCAACATCTGTTCAAAACAAACCAGTTAGAACATTGAGAAGAATAAAACAGAGAAGGTTGACAATAAAGGATATGCTGTGCAAAAGCTCACAAAAGAAGTAGATGTAGTGATTAATAGGAAAATGTGTAAACATAAATGTAAATACGGTATATAAGGGAAAAACAGAGTTTGTGCAATTCTAATGAGGCTGAAAATCAATATTTGGTATGACCACCTCTTTATTCTTTATCACAGCCTGAACTCTCTTGGGCAATCTTTCTTGTAATTTCTTTAAGGAGTCTTCAGGAATAGTTCTTGAATGACATTCAAAGCTTTTATTTGGATGTGTGCCTTTTTTTTTAATCCGTTCTCCATTGAGATGATCCAACGCTGCTTCAGTAATGTTGAGGTCCGGGCTCTGGGGATTCCATCCATGATTGATGGTGTTCCATTGTATGTTTTTCTCTCCTTTATATGCTTTTACTGCATTAGCAGTGTGTTTGGGATCATTGCCATGCTGAAAATGAAGCTGTTGCCAATCAGATTCTTTCCAGATGGTATTGCATGGTGGATCGAAATCTGATGGTTGTACTGCATTCATCATCAAGATCCCCAACATCACTGGCTGAAATGGAGTGGCAAACCATGACAGAGCCTCCACTGTGTTTTACAGATGGCTGTCAAGACCTCTCTCCTGACTTCCTTTACAATTTGTAATTTAGCATACATCAGCCCTTTCTTCCTGTTGCCCTTTCTTAACAGCCACGCTGTGCCCATTTATGATGAGTCTCAGATCCCGCATCAGGTCTTTGTTGGTTTTTTTTTTCTTTTTCCTAGTTATTAAGGATATGACTTTCAGATACTCTTCATCTTTTTCCTAGCTTCAACTAAATAAAGTGGAACAAATTATGTGGTTTTGCAACAAGCTGCTGGTAACAAAGAGTCTAAAAATACCATTTAAAATTGGGTTCTTGGTAGGTTGTCTGTTGTGTAGACATAACATTGATTCATTCCTTGAGTTTGGTGCTTTTTTTTTATTCTTGAATGATTCATAGGTCAGTGTTAAGTGGTGTAAACAAAAAAGCATTCCTCTGAAATAGTGAGGTACAAGGACTGGAAATTAGGAAATGTGCGAAAAAGCAGCCAGTATTCAAACAACCTTTGAAAGACATTCAGAAAGACTGGAGAACTATTACTTACGACTATTTAAAAAATTAGAAGAATGTCTCTTTTCTTGGAAACACAATAAAGAAATATGGCTCAATACTTTTGCAAAGTACTATGAGTTTACTTATAATAGAAGTAACAGTTTCCAGACTGAGATAATTCTCTGGCTGCCTTTCAAGATTTTAATAACTTTCACATCATCTGAAAGGTGGACATGAGAATTGTGTCACTCTGTACCGATGGGTGGGACTAAAAAGAAATCAAATGTCAAAGATAAACACATCAGATTGGACAGTGTAGTAAAAGCAAAATGGCATTTCAGTTCAGATTTTTCTTCTGTTTTTTTCTCCATGCTGCCAGTCGTCTAAACTCTTTACTACTTCTGTACCTTTGATATTTTTATTTTCTCTCTCTGGCACTTCTTTGGCATTTTCTCTGCAGATTTCTTAACGTGGAATTACTATGTTACAATGCCCATGCCCGCTTCCACCTTCACTTTGGCAGTGGGTCACTGGCAACAAGTCACAGCAGAAATCCCCCCAGAGCTGGAAAAAGGGGTGAGGGACGGGACAGACTGTGGCAAGACTGCCAAACTTGGGCCTGAGTATGGGCAGTGGACTGAGGCTGAGCGTGTGTCTAGACTTGGAAGTTCTTCAAGTGAAGTAGTAAAGGGCTCTCCTCTCCAGACTGGCAGGTATTTTATTAGTTTTTCCTGTGTTCTTTCCTTCTAGTAGGACCTCTTCTCCAGACTGTTATTAACCCAAGTCTGGCCCTTCCACATTCTATGGTCAAACTTTCCTTACACTTCACCAAAAATGGTGCAGGTGAAGTTAGGGTGATGAATAGTGTGCAGCACTCAATCAGCTTTTTTTTATGACAAATGCATAAAGGCTTTCACCATATTACATTAGGTTCAGTGCCCAGCAGAAATTATTGTTGGATAGAAAAACTGAGGCTTACATAAATTTTATAGACATACAGGATATAAAACGCAGCTTGGAGCATTTCGAAAGGGCTGGTTTCCTCTGTGCAGGGCATGGTCGATCTGGGGTCTCCCTTTTGCCGGCCAGCAGGTTGGCAAGTCTGCCAGTGGTTTCCAGTAATTCTCCTCCTCCCCCTCATGGTTGTCCTCCAGCAGCAGCCCAGCCATAGCCTGCTGCAGGCCCCATGATTCCCCAACTACAAGGAGGGCCTTTATTTTCAGTGAATGGCTTGAAGGAAACTTGGCTGTTGCTTGAAACCCTTGGAACGGTTCTGATGCCGAGGACAGACTTAGTGCTGGATATTGGATTAGAGTGAATGTGATTGCATGTCGGCACTTAGATATTTTTGGGCTCATTGTGGTTTGTGATGTATACTGTCATTTCCATATTTCCACTCCTTTCATTTCGGTGAGACAGTGCACACTGTGCCATGGATGGTTCAGTATTTCAAGGTCTATGTAGTCAAAAAGAAAAAAATGGAAATTTAAAAAATGTTGTTATTAGCCTTTGGTTAAACTTTTCTTTCCTGTTTTCTTCTACAGCAGGGACCAGACTACCTGCGTAGACTCTGCATTCTGTTACTCTTCCCTTGAGGATGAGGGACTCTCTGTAACTGATTATTCAGGCATGGTGGATGACGGCATTTCTTGTTCCCATGGCGACTACCCTTGCCGATTTACTGAGCGGTCGGCTTGGTCCCAGCGGGTGATTCCACACCGTGTATTTAGCCCTGCCTGCCTTCTGCAAAAGGCCCAGGTGGGTTCTGACAAAGAGCCACTGAGAGTTGTGCTAATTAAATTTTGTATGATTAAAGGAGACGGCATGAGTTGACGTTTGTGTCACTGTGTCAGAGGTTTTCAACTACCATCTCTTGGCACCCTGGTAAACATATTAGACTGTATTTCCATGGGGAGCGGTTAAAAAAAAATCCTCATTATTTAAATATGTGAGCTATGATAACATTTCTTTGCTTTTGGGTTTGTTTACCTTTTGCAGATGGGAGTCCTTAAGCTGTTGCCTCAATGTTTGGCTGCAGCCCATGCTGTTCTGGGGGTGCACCCCTTTCCCCGACTTGATGTTCTCATTGTCCCAGCAGGGTTCTCAAGTCTGGGAATGGCCAGGTAATGACATCTATGTTTTTGTTAAGAGGTTGCAAGGAGTAGATTATAAAGAAATGCTGGAACGAGAGAAAAAATATTAGTGAACAGGACTACAGGTTTAAAATTAATAGAAGTAAACTGTGAGGTGTTTGTTAGTTGTACAGCGAGTTGATGATGAAGAATTTATACTCTGCTAGTCGTTTTCATGTTTGCTTGTGGGTCCTCCAGTTTCCTTTCACGGTCAAAAGATTTGTTTCTTAGTGTAACTGTTAATTCTCAATTTTTAAATGACCATCATTGTTGATTTGAAATAGATAAAAAACTTAAAGTTCATTGTAAAATGAACACTATGTATACTATAAAGGCTTGTGTAAGTGAAAAGCGCTTTGACTGGCCAGTGAGTGAAGAAAAGCACTATATAGTACTGTGCTAAAGTCTTGAGCCACTCCTCATTTCTTTATATTTTGGTTACAAGAAGAAGACTGTCTTTTATGTTTTTTAAGAGCAGTTGTTCTCCAGTTTTTCTGAAGGTCTTTTTACAGTTTGTCTTTGGACACTGGCTGCTTTTTCACTCATTTGCAGTCCAGTCCTTGTACCTGAACATTTAAAAAAAAAAAAAGCAAGAGGTGGCCTAAAAACTAAATACAACAGTTAAATATCATCTGTCATTGTTTAGGGCTGCATTTGAAAATTGATGGAATTGTGAATGCAGAAAAGTACTGTCCAATTTTGATCCACCATGCAATACCATCTATAAAGCATGTGATTGGGAACCGCTTAATGTTTCAGCAATGATCCCAAACATAATCCTGACATAGCAAAAACACTCAATGAACCACTATCAGTCATGGATTGGCCTCCACAGAGCCCTCATTCAAGACGCCTGGGGAACTATTCCTGATGTCTACTTAAAGAAATGAGAAGAAATCTTGTCTAAGAGTTCAGGTTGCATTAAAGAATAAAGGTGGTCATACCAAATATTGACTTTCAGTCTTGTTAGAACTGAACAATCTCAGCTTTTGAGTTATGTACTATATTTCTATGCTTGTCTGCACATGTTTTAATAAACCGCTTTCACCAGTTTACTCCAATTTCCATCAAAGGTCTTGTATTACAGCTTTTTTAAACGTATAACATTTGATTGGTTGACCACCTAGGAGCAGCAGAAACAACCTGTCTGCACAGAAATGTCACACTGCTTCTCTGTAGTTCCTTTTTTACTTTCACAAGTTGCAAAACAAAAGTTATTTGAGTAAAGTTGTTTGCTCACTAATGGTTGGTAGTTCTTTTACAGAAGTTTCTTGATTTCTTGAACAGTTAGCAGAATAATGCCGAAAAGCTGCAGAGGGGAACTGAAAGGTTGGGATTTACACAAGTGGATACTGTAGTCATACAGTATGATCCGCTGTTAATGTAAAAGAATATTATAGCAGTTATTTGGTTTCGGCGGAGCATTTTTTACTGTCATTTAATCTAGGTGTACGCAGACCAATCTATGGACGGCCATGTAAAAACTTGTGAAGAAACATCAAAGATTTCCCACAGCAAAGCGACAATCAAGCACTTGTTTTTTAAACTTCACCCTGCTGCTTCTGTTTTGGTTTCTACAGGCAAAGTGTTTCAGGGTTGTATGATGAATGGCACACTCCACATTTCAAAACCCCCTCGTTCTTTCTTAATCTTTTCTGTGGAGATCCTCCACATGCAAATTCTTTCTGAATTAAAGACTCCAGCTTTAAACTTTGTTCAATCACTTGTCATCCCTCCTTTGTGCCCCCACAAAACTGCTTCCAGCACGGGCCTGCAGGAGTTATGACTCGCATATGCATGGTGCTTAAAAAATGATGTAATTGTGTGGTGTTGTTGTCTTTTTAAGCAGGAAACATTAAAATAGCTAGATTAAAGCAAATAAAAAGACTAACACAGAGTTTTAAAGAAGACTTCAGCCTCTTTACTAAGCATCTCCTTAAACCCCTTTTTCCTTACACTCTCCTCCTTATTCGTTGTCCATTAATTTGCCCTCGACTATTCTTTACTTTTTCTGTTCCCTCCCTTCCCTCATCCTGTTTCCAAAACTCAGAAACTCACCACCTCTTTTTGCCTCCATTCACTTTTCCATTCCAAACAGCTATTTCCTGAGATTTTTTTTCCAAAATTGTTATTCCAATTCTTTTTAACATAATTTAACCTTGGTGCTTTCCCCCCCTTGCTTCTTTTTTTCTTTCTTCCTTTGTTTTTCCTCCTGTACTCACAAGACCGAGCCTGTGTGACTGAAAGGACCATACTAGGGATATCCCCTCTAACTGACAGCATCATCAGTCAATAGGCTGCTCTGTTGCATCTTTGTTTTTTTCCAGGATGTTTCAGGTGGTCCTTAGCCTGTCCGACTTACACTAGACCTGTGTGTATTTATGTTTTTATGCAGGTTTAGTAGTGGAGGTCTGGAGGCTGATGGGTGGTCACGAAGCCACAGGATGACAGATTTATTGTTTTGGACGCTATAGATAATAACCCTTCATGTATTTATTTCCTCTTCACCCTCAGCTTGTCTCTGTCCTTAGATCTGTTCCCCGTGCTCCATTTCCATATTTATTCTCCTTTTATTAGCTTAGTCTCCCCCCCCCCCCTTTTTTTTTGTAATCCTTGTGTTCTGAAAATCAGATGTGTCCTGCTTCTGTCACGTCTTTACCCTTTACTGCTTCTCTTTTCATCCCCCGACTTTCTGTTACTCTCTTTGCTCTCGTAATATTGCTCGATCTTCAAGGCTACTGTGTTTGTCGTCCTTGTCTTTCCTCTCCACTTGTGTGGTTGATCACATTTCGTGCCCTTGGGCATTCCCCAGAAGTCATGGTTTCATATTTTCTCTACATTCTTTAGGCTGCATATGAAATTTTTATAGATACAGCTGATTGCATCTAGTAGCCTTATAAGTTAAGCAAAACTTGGATATTAAAGTAAATTCAAGGTGATGAATGTTTGGGCCTTTAAAAAAACTATTCTAATTAAGTAAGCTGATCAGGGTGGCCGGTAAGCATCCTAGTGTCTGCGGTTTACAACCACAGTCTCTCTTTCTCTCTCCATCTGCTTTTATCCTCCCCTCTTTTACACTGCTATAGAAAAAGTGCCCCAGACAGGATATGAGCTCATACCTGGTTATGTAGTCTGTGTGATTTGCTGACGTTGTAGCAAAGTGTGGTCTTAATCAGAGCTATTTTAAGCAACAAAGAGGGACAAACGGGCAACAGAACAGACCTCATTCTCGACTTTGCATTTTTTTAGTCTCTTTTTATCCAAAAACCCAGCGCTCTTTCATCCATGGAAAACATTCTTGCCCCATCTTGTGAAAATGTGTCTCCCTGCTGTATTTATTTTGAATGGACGTCAAGTGCTGACACTGAGGCTGTTCTGCCGTGGTTGTTGTTTGACGGATGTTTTCTTTTCCTTATGAGGATGGCTCCCAGGCACTTATCCCCTTTTCTCTGGCTGCTTAGGCTCCAGTTAGCTGCAAATGACAGAAGAGATTTAGGGCCTTCATTAAGTTTCAGACAGCACCTGCACTGACTCCCTATAAAACTCTGCATGGTTCTCAACCCAGTGTCAGACAACTGCATCCTCCCTTCAATGTTGGTGGTTGAGTCGTGGATGCCTCAACACATAACCGCAGGGTTGTGCTATAGAAAGGCTGGGAGGTCAACCAAAATGGAAGCGCAGATTGAGATGGAGATGAGAGAGACATGAAGAGGGTAAAGGCGGGGTTCACAACAGGCCAGCAGACCCCCAGGATGTGGGAGAGGATGTGTGGATTATTCCCAGCAACAAAAGCCATTAGCCCCTGGAAAGACTTCAGAGACTGGTGCTATTTAATCTAGAGATTGGGAGGTATGAGGGCCCCATTTGTTGGGATCAAGCCAAGCGCAGTTTTTGTGCAGTGCCCCAGTGGAAACAGCAGGAGCGGAGGGGCTATGGACCAGGGAGCTGTGGCAAGAAGGCATAAAGCTGTTGTAGTGTGATACTGAGAAGAGAAGGGAGAGGCGAAGCAGGGGAGGAATCACAGTGGCGTGAAGTTTTTATACTGAGATACGAAAGGGAGGGCAGGAAACTGAAGATTAAGAAGTCAAGTAAGGGCATGTCTGGACTCAAAGGCTGTACCACGTATGCTGTGTACCCACAAGGCTCTATGATTCACACACACAAAGCACTAGACTTGTGCAAATGTAGCTTTAAAGATATGAAGCCAGCAGCTCAAAGTATTTCCATAAGAATTTTTTTTGTTTGTATTTTGTCCAACAATTTGGGTTCAAATGCGTTGCAGGAGTTTTGAATTATGAACAGCCTGCTACCAGCATCCTGTACAGTACATACAAAACAGGATCATCTCTTGCCTATTTGTATGTATTCCTGTTGTCTTCATGGCTGTTTCTTCAACAAACCAAGCTTTGACATACATTGTAGAGACACCGATGTGTTACCTCTGCCCATGTTATTAGTACAACCTTTAAGGCACTGAAGAGCCGATAAGGGAGAGGAAGACAAATACATGGTTAACCATTAATAGAGGAGTGTGGAGATGGATGAAGAGGTGTCTGGGTTACAGTCAGTGAGCACATTAGGGAAATCCCTTAAAGTTAATTCGGCATCCAGTCAGGATAAAAAGTTCATTGTTCTGAGTGATTGAAGGACATGAGAATGGTGTAAACTAATGCCCCGAATATGATTGGAGTGGTCATATTTAGCCTTGCACTCTTTATTGAAAACTCTGTATATATATATATATATGTGTGTGTGTGTGTGTGTGTGTGTGTGTGTGTGTGTGTGTGTGTGTGTGCGCGCGCACGGGCATTTGTACAATGTTTTTATTTTTACCTTTCTTAGGTCATACTGTTTTTTTTTCTCTTTGTTTTACAATTTGAATCTGTAATCTCTTCATAGCATCACAGTCACGTCATTTCTGACTGGGAGTGACAGGAAGGGCACGGCATTTCCTCTCACTCTTTGAAGCTGACGTCTGTGTATCCCAGAGTGCTGGCTTGACTTGCAGGCCTAATCTAAGATCAGCGTGCCCAAAAGAAGACATGTCTGACATCCCTTGGAGAGCTTCCGCACAAGTGTTGAAATGCGCCTTTTCACTAGTGTGGGTGATGTGGGTTTTGTTTTGCTTTAGTGTAGACAGGCAAATTCCTGTTCTCGTGTGTGTGAGTGTATGAATGTGTGCATTGTTCAAATAATGGAACAAGGATGTGTATTTACTGTACTGGCATGACGTCAGAGGAGACCTACACAGATGATGTGTAGGTTTGGACATCAAATGAGCCAGATCTATGTGCAGTACTTTGTTGCTGCTGTTGGAGTATTTTTTTTTATTTATTTATTTTATGACAGGGAAAGCATGCCCCACATTCTCATATGATTGGCAAAAAGTCCAGCTTTATGTATAACTTAATCTTTAATATATCTTACTTATTCTCGTTATTTAAACCATATATTTAGTTACAAAATAGCAAAAAGACTAAAAAAATTAAATGTTGAAAATGAGACCATTAATTGTATTGTGAAAAATATATTTTTATTTGTATTGAATTTCAATTTGATGACAGCAATGTCTTGACAGGAGACTGACATATGTGCGTCAATCGCAAAACATGTGAAACATCTCAAGACTAGAGGAAATGGTCATCGAAGACTAGACCTGTTGAAGGGGAGGATGAATGAACTTGTGATCTTTTTGCCTTTAAAATGGTTGCTTTGAAGAAAGGGATCGGGTCTGTGACTACTTGCAGGCAGTTGCCATCTTGAAAACGACTTTTGTGAGTGAAATGCATTAAGTCATGACTGACTTGTGGAGGCAGTCTTCCACCATCCTACTGTCAGTTTGCAATTACAGTTTGTAGCTGTCTAAAAAATCTACATGCAGAAATTAACTGACAGAAATAAAGCCATAAATCTATAAAAATTTGAATTAGAAACTTCTCCACAAATAGTGCCATAGCTGCTGCAGGAAGCTTATTAAATGCAGAAGGACATAGGCGTTTAGCAACTTTGCTTTTGTATATGAATATAACCAGAATAAAACCAGCTGTAGGGCAATATGGTACTCAGATAGTTGAGTGCCATGTTGCAAAGAGATGTGCCGCTGATTTGTTGCGCTCATCGGCACAGACTGACTCCGATTGATTACGATGTGTTAGCAATATGTCTGCATTTATAGATTAGACAACAACTATTTGCAAACCTTTACCAATCTGTCATTGAGTGATTGCAGTCAGTCTGAGTTAGACAACGATTGTTTGGAGACAAGTTTTTCTCCTAAAAGTTGGCCTGTGGAGTTGCTCTTTGATCGAAAAGTGGTCACCCAGAATTTTAGAGTGTTGCACAGTCGGCCTCTCTGTGATGTGACGGAGAGAAAGAGATTATTCAGCAACGGTGTAAATAGAAAGACTGTGGAGTCGATGCAGTATAGAGTATAGACATTTAAGGATCATGCTTCTCAGCCAAATTGAAGTTTGAGAAGTTTGTCATCATCGGTGCAGAAAGATTGAAGTAATCCAGAGAAATCTCTGTATGCAGGGAATCAGACTGAGAAGTCTCAATCTCAGGATAGTCCCCATCAAAAGCAAAACACGATACACAATTGCAAGCTAAAATTCATGCAAAAATAAAAACAGATATAACAAGATCTCACAATGTTGCCATCCTCGCTGCAAGCTGGTTCATTTAAAAACAGAAGGAAGATGTAAAATCGTCCTGCGGTCTTATAAATCTAAATTTGTGTTTTTTGATATTGCTGATGGATAAATACTGTTTGTGGGGGATTATCTGGCTAGTTATCAGAGTGCACTTCAAGAGCTGTGATTCATGACGGCATGGGGTGTATGAGTTCATGTGGCATGAGTTGAATGAATTTGCACATCTGTCATTGAGTAACATATTGTGTGATTATATTTAGATGATGTCCTTTCCATGGAAAGCCTTGTTTATTTAAGCAAGAAAATACCAAATGACAGGAGCATGGCTGTAGTAAACAGGTCTGGCAATTAAGCTGACCCGCCTGCAGTACAGACCTGCCTCCTACTGAGAACATTCGGTGCATTATGAAATAAAAAATCCTGCAAAGGAAATTTCAGCCTGAGATCCAGGAACATGTGAGTCCGAGAGAACATTTAGTTTTCAAAACTTCCATTTAAGCGTATATTTTGTTAACATTTTACACAAAGTCCCATCTTTTTTAATCAACTGAGTTGTATTTTACACTGCTCCCTCCTCGTAGAGATGGGCTACCTTAAGAAATGGGGGGAAAATGTTCAAGTAGTTAAACTGCTTGTTCCACTTGCAGTACAGCCAAACTAGGCAGCCATATAACTGTCACAGCCACAGCTGAAAATTATGACTGGTGTATACCTCTTGACCTCTTAGGCAGTAGAGGATTTTCAGCCTGACTTCAGTTGATTGCATTGTTTGTTTATGGCCTAGCAGGAAGTTACATTGGCGATTGGTCCCCGTTGTGAGGAAGTAGGGAGCTGTAGTGCCTGGGGGAGTTGGTACCCTCTGGAATATTCCTCCCCCACTGCTCTGGAATTCTTTAGTGTGCCACCTGTGCTGTTTTTTATGTTTTATAGGACCAGTGTGGGGATTTTTGTTTGTTTTTTTTACACATTTTAACCCAGTAGAAGTCATGTTCTTCACATTAGTGCTGACCATCTCCAGAGATGTTTAGTGTGCTGTTAAAAAAAAATAGTGTATAGAGTTTGTTTGATTCCAAAAAAGCCATCTTTAATAGGATACCAAATCCTGGTAGAAGTCTTGGTAAGTCTTGGTAAATGGATCATTGATCACTCAAAGTGCTCTCATTATAAGCCACATTCACCCATTTTCCACACATTTAAGCAGCACTTTATTCTGTGCTTTTACACACTGATGGATGCATGATAGACAATTCAGGTTTAAGCAGAGTAGACTGGCTAGAGCTGGTGCCCTGGACTGAACCTCTCAATTGACGATCACTGTTTTTATTACTGTTTATTGTTGTTTTTTGAGCCTCTTTTTGATCAAGATGACTAGTAAATCTAAAATCTTAACCATGAATGAATTATTAGCGGTAAATTTCTCCAGCTTTATTTTCATGAAATGGTTGTTTGGAACAAAAGAAATGATTTCAGCAATGTGACCAGGACTAATGGGATGAATCTCACAAAACTAACAGCTTTGGAAAAACAAAGCTGATCATTAAGGAAAGATCATTAACTTTGAGGAAAGGCATGCTGCTCGTTACCATCTTACATGATAAACAAATGAAATGCAACAGCAGAGCACAAAATGCAAATGAAAAAGTTAAGATGTTAATCTTATTCTGTCCTAGTTTCCAGTATCTGCCTCAGTCTTTTGCCTCATTGCCAATGATTTCCTACCCTTTTGCACCCTTGCTAAATTGCACCTCCTGCCATCTTGTTAAGCTGTGCCATTCCCCCTTCCCTCTCTCTTCCTCCTCTCACTGTTTGTTCCCCAGTCTTCCCACTGCTTGTCCTTCCCTCTTCCTTCTGATATCTCAGAGGATTTCTTGCCTTTCTGCTCTCCTCTCCAGTTTGATCTGCAGAGTAACTCTAGAAGTGTGTGATACAGACCTGCTCTTTCAGGAGACAACTAGGGGTTCAGGGTTGGGAGGGAAAAATGTGGGGGTTGGATTTTCTGGCACAGAAGACAGCTGTTAATCAAATAGTCAAGGATGAGGTGTTTCTTTCTTCCCACCTTGAGTGGATCTCCCTTTCATCAATGGGCCTCACAAAAGAGCCAAGGGAGTCGGAGGAAAAAGCCAGCTCTGCATGCCTGCACCTGGACAGAAGGAGAGGGAGTGTTTTACGCATGCTTTTAAAGTGATTGCAAGTAGTTAAGACTTTTAGTTTCCCTTGCTGGTCTACTTACTTCTTGCTGAAAACACAGGCAGTTTCAAAGGTGATAGCCTGTTCTATCTGTCTCCCTTTGGCTCTTTGTTTCTTTTTCTTGGTCAGAACTTCCTCTTAATGCTGATAGCAGTGTACAGCTTAGCAAGTGTCTTGTTATTGCAAGAATATTACTTTCTAGTTATCTCGAGCCTCTCAGCTTCCCTTCCGCCCCTGTATATGAGTTTATCTGTGCTGCTACAGTATCTAATCACAACTGAAGCATCCACCTTTTTAACTCTTTTTCTGCTTGAGAGGAGAGCGCCCCACATTATGTTGTGAACATGCAGGTGTTTTTTTTCTGCAGGAGTGAACCTGAAACAATTTATTTGCAGTACTTGTTGAATTTTACATTATGACCTAAATGTCCTGCTCCTTCTCGGGCAATATTTGTGCTTTTATGTTCATCATAGAATGATCGATGATCGACGGTGTGTTTCTTTAGACTGTCCTCAGATGAGAACCTGCTGGCAACAGCTGGCATATAGTACTACATTTAACAGTAACACAGACACACTGTGCCATAACTCTGGATTAGGGGCTTTAGCAAGACAGGCCTGTCACGGCATACCCATTCTGTTAACGAATGGATGAGTCCAGTGGACCCATTCCCTCGAGTGATGGATGGGTCCATTGTATGGCATAGGGGACAATGGAGCTGATCTTGGTGTGCGTCCTCAGGCGTGTGTGATAGTGGAACCCAGAGGCTGGGGGTAATTTCATTCTGGGCAAAGCCAGACAGTTTAATGTCCGTGGGTCCTCTGTGCTGAACTGACCAAAATGAGACATTTGAATCAAAGTGCTGTGAAATATCCCTGGTAATGCTTCTCATGTGTCGCTTTGCTTTTAGCCTCAGGGACTGGCTGCACTCTCAGTTGATCTGTTAGTTGTCGTTGTCATGCTAGCAGCATGAAGCTGTGTACAGCGGTGTGTAAGTCTCTCTGGTCAGTCCACCATTTTGATCAAGACATGTCAATTATATGTTTTTGGAAATTCAGAACATGCTTTCTTGCTTGAGCAAGTTAAAAATTCACCCATGAGAATATTTCAATAAGACTTACTGGAGGTTGGATTTTCTTATGAACATTAAGGGTTTACTACAGGGGTTGACTACAAATTAAGATGATGCCCTTTTTCTTCTTCACTGTTTTATTTTCAAGTATCTTTTAGTGAAATATTTCATATTTACTAAATTTTAGTAAATTCTAAATTGGCATGGCTGCAGCTCTTCCTATTAACAACAACACATCCTAATTTGAGCTACATACATCTGAAAGTTTTTTTAATGTTTTTGTCTGTAGTTTGATTTATGCACAAGTTCTCCATAATCTAAGCGATTTAAAGAATAGGTTTTTTAAAAGGTAGTTTTTGTCTTATTGTCATTAAATCCCTTGAAAACATCTGAATCAAGAATAGGGTGAGGTTGGTGAGATTAAAACGGATGCATCATATAACCCTGTGACATAGTCCCCTTTTCAAAGTAATGTCTAAGCCACTCGTGGCTTTACATTTTCATAGGAAATGAAAAATAAATAAAATAAATGCAGTGACCCATTGACACATTCAAACATAAATGAAATTGCAGTATATAAGTCAAAAGCAGAGTTTTTCTAACAAATAGTTCTAATCCTAATAATTCTACCTTGAAAGAGAATATTTGGTGTGACCACCTTTATTTCACAGCATAGACAGGTTTTCTTCCAATTTTTTTAAAGTAGTCTTCAGGAAAAGTTCTCCAGTCTTGAAGAACATTTTAGGCTTTTCTTTGGATGTTCTCTGCCTTTTCCCCCCCTTTTCTCTCATGAATGTTGAAATCCAGGCTCTGGGAATTCCAGTTCCATTCCATGCTTGATAGTACTCCATTGTGTGGTATTTCTATTCAGGTGTGCTTTTACTATATTCGCACTGTGTTTGGGATCATTGTCATGCTGAAAAATGATGCTGTTACCAATCAGATGTTTTACAGATGGTATTGAATGGTGGATCAAACTCTGATGTTACTTTTCTGTGTTGACAAGATCTCAAACACCACTGGCTGAAATGTAGCTCCAAACCATAACAGAGCCTTCACCGTGTTTTATAGATGGCTATAAACAGTCACTGTTGTACATATCTTCTGATCTCCTCTGTATATGTTGATGGTCATTTGGTCAAATTTGTACTCATCTCTTCATTAGACCTGTTTCCACTCACTTTCAGTTCAGTGACGCTTCACTGAACAGTAGATGGAGCAGTTTAATGTCCAAATATGTCCTAGTAAGGGCATTACTTTCAGAGGAAACACTTTTTAAGGAACCAGTGCAAAGCATACTGAGATATGCCAAATTTGTGGGTCTTCAGAAATCGTCTTGTTGGTGCAGAAATACTATTTTATGTATGTATGGTGTTTTTACTAGATTTAACTAAAGAAATTGGAACTAAAATTGTTTTTTAAGACTGCTAGTAACAAAGTGCCTAAAGATACAGTTTATGTTATGTGGAAATACCACACTGGTTCATTGCTTGAAATAGGTGCCTTGTTTATGTTTGAATGAGTCATAGGTCAGTGTTAAGTGGCTTAACAAACAACAAAAGTCATTCCTTTGAAAGTGGTGAAGGACTGGACTGAAAAAAACAAACCAAAAAAAAAAAAACAACTTTGAAAGAAATTCAGAAAGAGCACTATAAATTACAGGAAAGTTTGGTGCCTTGGAAGCAAAAATAATATAAAGAAATGAGGGCTGGCTCTAGACTTTTGCACAGTTCTGTACATGCTGTATCATCACACTTTTTAAATGGTTTAGGTCTTCAGTAAGAACCACTGCCCCTTTGTCTTTATTTTCAGCTTCATATATGTCGCCTTGGGATATGCATGTCAAAGTTAACAAGAAATATAACCCTGTAACCTGACCCTAACCCTCGCAAAAGGCTGTGGCCATTCTTTGACATCGTAAAGATCCAAGAGTGAAAAAAAGCACTGTTACAAAGTGAGCATTTAGCATAGTCTGAAGCCTGAGCCTTTTGCTAATACTCATTGTCTGAAAACATGTTGAAAACACCAGAATCAAATACAAGTTAAGGTAAATCGTTGTATTTGGGCCACTTTTGTCCTTAGTATTAAGATCACGAGGTAACAACTATTAATAGTACAGTGTAGTGATTATATTTTCTTTTGTTAGTATATATGTGAAACATAAAACATGTTTCATCTACGCTATAGCCCTCAGTTGCAGTGTTTTGTCTCAAGGGTACTCAGCCTGGTCAGGTGGCAACCCAAACCCTCTGCAGAAAAAAACAGCTCTGCTCATTGGCTAATTTCACTTCAGTCTCGCCCTAATCCATCTTTCCATTCTGTCAAACACTTCTTATATAGCCTCGGAGCGCTGAGTGGTCTCACTTTCCATCTCCTCACTGTCTCATACTCTTACGTTACATAAGATAGAAAAAAAAAAGCAGTCTATTTATTACCCTGCAGGCAAGAAAATGTCTCAAATTATAATTCTGTGAAATAGATTTGTCCTGTCTTTTTCATTAAGGCGGAAGTGGAAGCTAAAAGAGGGTTCTGAGAGCTGTGTGTGAAGAGCGATGGGTTTTGGATGCAAGTAGCTACAGTCATAGAGGAATATGGGTTATGTCATGTAGGTAAATGTTACGTCAGGCTGACTGACTGACTGATTGGTCTGTAGTTGCATATAGCTGATTGGTCTTTAGTGCTCATCAACACATTGTGCATGTCCCTTTTAAATTTATAGAATTGAAGAACAAGCAGATTATTCCTACCTTTGCATTAGCCACATTAGCAAATTTCTCATGTGTCTAATTTTCCATTAGTTTTGAGTGTATGCCCACAGATTAGTGTTATGTCAAAATTGGTTGAGCGACAGCCGGAGAGTTTGGAAACTTTGACAACAATTTTAAATCAATAAACAGGGACAGGGTATCACTTGGTATAGGAGATACAAATTTTGAGGCATATCTATCTATTGTGCATATCTTGGAAACAATCTTGTCCTTACTGGGAAAGGGACTTGTGCTGTTGTGGAGTTGGTAGCAACTGAAAGTGAATTTCACTCCAATGTTATGTGATATAGTGAGTAATTTAACAAGTAAAATGTGGCATATTACTCTTTCTGTATAATGTCCCTAACACTGAATATAGCAACTTCTGCAGAAGTGTCTCAGATTTGGGTTCAAACATGTGTGAAAGAAGTCCAAGATTTGTTGCCAGCCAATAACTCTCAAGGAGCGATACTGACTCATAGAAAAGGGTTAGAATTAATTAGGTACCAGTGTTATTTTGCTTATATTTCAGTAGTTCAGCCCACCAGTCAGAGCAGGCTAAGCTTCTGGTAGCAGAAACTAAACTAGACAGGTGCTAAAGTGGAGTGTTTCAAACTTATGGCTTATTTAGATTTCTGCAGCGAATCTTTGAGGAGCCTATGATGTAATCTGTGTCAGTGGCAGATGCTGTTACTGGCATTCATGCTTTTGTGTGGTGTTTTATGTGTTAATTACATTGTGGTCATGTCCCGGTGTTTTATATCCAGTGCAAGCCATGATAGAAACATATTAAATGCTGGTACTTTTTCCCTCCTGGGTCCCCACTCTTTGTTGTGGTCAGTTTTGGGTTTTTTCTTTTCAATTTTTAAAAGCAAATATACAGTTGTGGTCAGAAGTTTACACACACTCATCATGGGTCTGATTCTCATGGTAATTTGGGGCTTTTAATGATTTCTTTGAACTGATCTTTTCCCACTGTTGAATGATTGTATAGCATGCATCTTTAATAAGTTTAAAAAAGAGAGAATTTGCATTACAAGTTTGAATATATTTAGGATTTTCTCTAAGCCACACAGGGTCAAAAGTATACATCACTTTCAGTACTTACTTTTATTAAGAACATTTTAGTAATTTTATTATTTATATTACCAACTAATAGTTGGTAAATGCTTGTGATAGCCATCAGCAATAATTCTGGCTATTTAACCTGGCAGAATTGATAGAGTTCATTTATATTGGTTGCTTTTGCGGCACGGACACAGTATATAAATATAGTACAGATTTTCAGTAGAGTTAGGGTTAAGGCTTTCGGAAGACGATTTCAGAAGCTTCATATTAGACTGTTTCATCCATCCCAAACCTGTTTTGATGTGTGTTTGGAATCATTGTATCTAAGTTTTAACCATCTAGCTGTTGATTTGATGTGAAGTTAAATACTCTGGAGGTAGTCACCTTTACTCCTCCCAATATACCTCTTATCATTGTGGCAAAATAACTCTTTGTCTAATTGGACCATCAACTTCTCACCAGGATCCATTTGGCCTGTTAATGTGGGCAGCTGCAAATTGCAGTCGAGTGTGAAGGTGCTTAGCAGGTGCTTCTTTCTTGGTTGATCCATGGGAATATAAAATTCGCGTCATTGTGGAACGTGATGGCGGTGTCCCTGAAGTTCTTGAAGAGAACCTGTTCCTAGTAATTCAGTTCCTTGCAATTGTTAGTCTGTCTGCTTATTGGTTCTTGCACTTGCGCTACAGTTGATTTCAGTTCGTGTGTCCGAGAAGGAACATAGTCTGCAGTGTGGATATGGACTTTACTTTTATTTGACTTTTATTACTTTTTTTTTTTTAACTTTTAGTCCACAAAAGGATGAGAATGCAATGGTGAAAGCATTAAAGCTGAGTGAATGCCCAGCACAGCACAGCAGCCAGACCCTGAACTTCAGCAAGTAACAAACCGATGAACAGTCAGGCTGCAGCCTCAATTTGTACATGTTCATGTTTCTAAAGCAGAATCACTGTGGCGATTGCTTTAAAGTCTCTTTGTGCTGGTTTTCATCTTTGCTTTGTGATGTCAGCTTTGTGTGTCCTATATGTGTGTCCTTATTAGGATAGGGATTTGTGTTGGTGTGTAGAACTGTAGTCTATAGATTTTTTTTTGTTAAATGGTGCATATCAGGTCTTTTTACAGCATAACATGAAAGTAATGTAACGAGAAAACAAATTACTTGCTCTTGGGAGTAATTAAGGTACTGCATTACTTTTAAGTGTTGTGTGTAATATGTGTAGTAATTTCAGAGAAATAATTCCAAAACTGATTGCAACAAAGCGGGGAAATACATTCAACATGCACAAACATTTGACCACACTATACAGTCAATTTGCAAAAATGTATTGTCTTTGATGTGCTGCCTAGAGATGGTGGTGACTCTCAAAGGGGAACCAATGAGAACCCAGTGAGATACGGAATCGAATCGATACGCGATATCAGTAATGGAATTGGAATTGCTAAATTCTTATCAATTCCCATCCCTAAGTATAAGAGATGTTAATTTGAAGCAATCAAAATAAAATTTTAAGTTGTGAGCATTACATAGGTTGTTTAAATTTACCATATTAAATAAATTACATTAGAAGACACAAATCCCTTGGGCTTGCCTTAGGAAGGTGTAGAAAATCTGTCAAATCAAACATGCAGAGCTACCCACCATAGTTCAATTCAATTCAATTCAATTTTATTTATATAGCGCCAAATCACAACAGCAGTCGCCTCAAGGCGCTTAATTAATGACTGCTTGTGAATAAGACAGCAGCTGAAAGTAGCTTTTCCAACTGCATTGCATTAAGAAAGTGTTGGACTGCAAAAGTTTGGTCTTTTGTAAATTGTGATATTTGGATATGATTAGATACCACATGTTGCCTCTACAGGTGATCTCTAGGAAGTATCAAATTATCCCTTTAGTGACATTCATGTTAATTTTTGCTGTTTGGGTTAATGTATTTTGGTTGCCTTGGAACAATAACCCACAAACCCAATAGGTATCCATAGTGTTTTTAATATCCGCTCAGAAACACACTCTTAAGAACATTCCTCTGGGATGACATCACTTTTGAGGCTCTGAACTAAACAAAGAACAAGCTGCACTGTGGATTGTTTTTACTGTAAAGGGAGGATGGATCAGACATCTGCTCTCCCTTTCCAGCTGTTACGCACTGAAAGAAGATTTGCTGAAAGTATGTGGGTGAGTGTTGATGTGGTCTACATTTGGACTTCTTGCTTGTTTATGTGTGTGCTCTGTTATGCCCACAGGTTATATTACTTTATTGCATCTGCAAGCAGATTTCTATTTGTCGATTTCATTAGGTGACTCTCTGGCATGGCATCCAAGACTGAGCTTTTAAGTATAAGCACTTGACAACAACTAGAGTCTAACCTTGAAACGTGTCACTCATTCCTCATGCGCCGGCACTACAAAGCCTCATTTTCCCCTAACTTGAGGCACAGAGTCGCCTCCTTGTTCCTGATGACCTCTGATATCTTTTTCTGCTATTTATTTTCAGAGTCTGATGCGATGATGTGTTTGTGGGTGGGGCAGCTCTCTGGGGGCCCCAGCCTGGCCCTTGTTCATGTGATCAGGCCCTACATGGAGTGGCATTTGGCCTGGCCCTGTGGGGCCCCGTCTGGGAGCAGTGAGCTGATCTGCAGCCAGCCTAGAATGCCAGACATTTGAAGTCAGACTTGTTAAAAAAGAACAGAGGGTGGTAGGAGTTTCGTCAAATATGCCCCTGTGTCTGAAATAACCCACAAACTGTCCGAGACAAAGGGAAAAGAGACAAAGCTTATTCCCATAAGCTGACATTAGGAAGCACAGCCCTGCAACCTTTGCTTGGACAAGCTCTAATTTGTCTTATATGTGTGTTTTTCACAGGTCTCACAGGTCTGATAGCATGTCTTAGTGTTTGTTTCAATATATGCACAAAGTGTGAAACACTGTAACATCATCTGTGCTACGGAGATTGAGCAACTTAATAGTTATCATGGACAGGATACTGTGACAAACAACAGGATTTCAATATTTCAATAAATATCTATCAGATAATTTTTTCATTTAACCTTCTTTTTTTTACCCCTGTTTTCACAAATTCTTTTCAATCTCTGTGTCTACAGTCTTTCATTCACACATGCAGGATCAACACTCTGTTCTCATCATCTTTTTTCCACATCGTTGTGTCTCATGGGGCTGTTTTACTGGTGTCCCAGCTATGAGCTGGACTGGGGTTGTCAATTATAGAACTATGATAGGGCCCTTGCTGCATTATGCATGGAAGTGTCCCGCTGGGGTAAAAAACGGCCTACAGCCAGGAACAGGGGATGGAGAAATGAAGGGATGAATAATGGATGGAGAGATGGAGTAGCAAAACACTATTGCAATCTGTGTCTCACCAAATTGAAGACTTGCCCTGGCTCACACCTCTGAAACTCAGGGCCAAGTAACCCTGGGTGACTCAGAGTCACAAGGTTGTCATGTGAGAAAGCACAGGATGGCTTTAACCAGCCTTGAATTTTGTGTCAAGGACCCAGTAGGGTACTGCCATCAGAAAGGTCAGCAAAGGTCATGTCTGTTATTTTATGTGCAGATAGCCTCACATCATGATCATATTTGTTTAACAACCTCTGGACATTAATTAATTACATCGTTTGGAAGCCCTTGCGTATTGTCTCTGAGTCGTATAATTATCAGCAAAGAAAAGTTATATTTCAAATCGAATTAAATGTCAGAAAGTATAACTCCATGCCTTTAATGCATTGTTCAGAAGAACATGATTAAAAAGGGAAGACCAGTGAGTAGAGTTAAGCCTTATTACACCCAAAGGGCAATGTGTTGTACAGCTAGCAGTCAATTAAAAAACAAATGAACATCACTGCCATCAAAAGCAGACACAAAACGGGGGCAACAAGTATGAATTAATTTACATAAAGATATCCAAGGCCCAATCAAACCTTCCATCATCAAACATTAACCCATTAATGTTCACAGAGGACATTTTATATTTTCACACCACTTTTTTCAGTTATTAGACTCAAAGTCTTTTGTGTTTTATCATTTTAGGTGAAAATGATAGTGGAGGTGGAAATGACACAAGATGAGAAATGCAGGTATAAATGTAGTCCAGGTAAACTAATTTCGTCTTCCTTCCTTTTATGTGCTTCAGACACTACACGAACACACACACACACGAAAACACATGCGCACGGAGAAAATACAGCCCAAAGCCAGCTGCTTGTTTACCAACATTTTTAGTCCTTGAAATGCTGGTGCAGGTGTATTTTTATTCACGTATCTGGTTTGTTGCAGTTGGCCACTGTAAATCTTACAGGGAGGCACAGGAGAAGAGGTGCCTCAAGTGACATATGGCTAAATCTGAGAAAGATTCATTATTCATGAGGTGATTGAATTAGTACATTCAACTGACACTGAGAGGCCGCGTTATGCGTAAAGGAAATGAACGCTAACATTCCAAAATGTAAGATGTCACATGCAGCCAAGTAACTAAGCCCTTTATTTAGAAGTCCCAATCTGTTTTATTTGGCATATCCAGGTTGTACCCAAGTTAATTTTAGAAAGCCTGAACAAGAAAAAAACAGCATTAAGTGGATTTTTTTGAAAATTGGATTAAAATCGAATTTAGAGGTCGGTTTGAAATGTGACTACAAATGTGTTTCTTCAGATATGTCTAAGTGGTGATGTACTAGATATGTTTCTTCTCTTTTTCTTTCTTTTTCAAACTTTTTTTTAAATTGTCGATAATAAAAGAAACATAAAAAACACTTAACACAGCAATAGAGAGCATATATCAGGTAGTTAGTTTAGAACAAATTTGCATACAACAAAAAAAAAGTTTTCATAGGACACTATGCACTCATGTGAAAAACTAACCCTACTATCATCATTGGAGAGGTAGAAGCAGGGAGGTGTTGGTAATCTTAATTGATCATCAACAAGTGTAAGCACCTCTATAAAAGCAGACATTTTGGCAGTTTGCTGGTCTGGAGCATTCAGGTGTCTGTTAACACAGTGTCACAATCTTCCCAGGAGTGGACAACCCTGCAAATTCATCACAAAGTCAGGCTGTGCAATACTGACATAGTAAATAAGCCAAGAGCTACTCTCAGAGCTCAGACTCTACAGTCCTCCTCAGTTAGCATGTTAAATGTTAAAGTTATGACATACAATTACGCCTTGTACGAAAGGGTTGCCAGGTTAAAACCTCTCAAAAAAGAATATGGAAGCATGACATGGATTTGCAAAGATGCATCTGAACAAACCTTATGACTGAAGTAATGTTCTTTGGACAGAGCAGGTCAACATGGACATGTGTGGCCATGTTACCAAACATAACAACACAAACATCTCATGCCAGCTGTCTAACACTGTTATGGAGGGGTGACATTTTGGATTTGTTTTGAAAAATTGAAAAATAATAAAAGGAACACGTAGAAAACATGTAAGGAAAAAGATCACACTGGATATCTATACTGACATGGACTGGATAGTGTGTTAGGAACAATAGGATGCCACATAGTTTGATGACAATAGAAATGATCAACCTACACAGGGTTGAATTCAAAGACATCTGGAAAATCAAAGTGAATGAGACAACGCATGGTGTCCTGGGGGTTGCCCTCCCTTATCTACACCTGGGCATCACTGAGCTCCATAATGTCCCAGTGGTGTTCTATTGGATTTAGGTCAGACAAGTGTTAGGGGCCAGCTAATGGTACCAATTCCTTCATCCTCCAGGATCTGCCTGCATACTCTCGCCACATGAGGTCGGGCGTTGTTGTGTTGTTGTCCTGATACCTAGCCTGGGGAGGTTTGTGGGTCCCTGCATGGATATGGGTTCCCAGAACACCACTGACCAAAATTGATCATGATGAAAGATGTTAAAGGCAGCATAATGTTCTCCACGACTTCTTCAGACACTTTCACATTTGCAACATGTGCTAAAGGTGAACCTGCTCTCATCTGTGAAACGCACCAATCGGGCTCCCTGGTACTTGGCAGTGAGCGCAAGGCCCACTAAAGCATGCCGCGCTCTCAGGCCACACTCATGAAGTCGGTTTCTGATTGTTTGGTCAGAGATATTCATACCAGTGGTCTGCTGAAGGCTGTTTTGTAGGACTCTGGTAATGCTCATCCTGTTCCTCCTCGCACAGAAGGTTAAGTGTGTCTCCCAACACAGTCCTACTGATAGGTTAAGGACCTTCTATGGCCCTGTCCAGCTCTCTTAGAGTAATTGCCTGTTACCTTCAATCTTCTTTATGTTCTTGATATTGTGTTGGGAGACACACTTAACCTTTTGACAATAGCACATGTTGATGTGCTGTCCTGGAGTTGGACTACCTGTGCAGCCTCTGTAGGGTCCAGGAATCACCTCGTACTACCAGTAGAGACACTGAGCCTAGCCATTTGTTACAATGGTCCAGTCAAAGTCCAAATCTCAAACTGATTAAACTGCTTTGGTGGGACAGTAGAAAGCTGTGCACAAACCTCAATGAATTGATGCAATCTTGTAAAGAAGAGTGGGACGAAATTCCTTTGCAATGATGTGATAGACTGTTAAAGTCATACAGGCTTTATTCTTTTTCATTACTGATGGTTATACAAGCTTCTGAATGATGGAGTGTTTCTTTTTCACGGGAATGTAGCTAGTTTTTGGTTGTTTTTGTGTAAATCTTTAAAATTCTGATAGATATACAAAAAGGTAGGGCATGAAAACAATAAACGGCCTGGGCCAGTTTTGAGCTCAAACTCTTTCACCAAAGACAAGACCTTGAAACATGTTATAAGCATTGCCAGGTGACCTTTCAAGTCTGCCAGTCTCTTTTTATGAATATAATTTCTTAATAAGATCAAGTTTACAAAAAGATGTAACTTTGTCCTTCTCATTGTCCTCAAAACATCAGGGAGACCTGTTATGCTTATTTCCAGTTCAATGATTTTATTTCTGGACTGTATGGTTCAAGGTCCAAACATTCGTTCCTCATTATGTACTAGGCCTTTGTCCAGCCCCTGAATTCATGCAGTGTCTGAAACAGGACATTTCCGCTCCTTTCCCTTTAAAGCTATCCTCTTTTTAAGCCAACTTTCTTCCGACTGGCTGCTATTCAAACAGGTTTGAATAGTTTGCTCTTGTGGTAGTTCTGTTGTGCATAAACTGATAAATGACAGTTTGTCATTTGAATTTCTAGTAGTATTTGTAATTTTCTGTAGTCTTGCAGTATTATCACTCTGTGTTTTGTGATTGATTGCAGTTGTTAGTGAAACCAACAGTTTCAATGAATAGCTTCTTTTTAAACATAATGTGCAATTAAAGCAGTTTACTTACAAATTATTGTGAGGCTTTGTTTCTGAACAGCGCTGAAAATGTACAATATATATCAGGTACAGCCATTTATCCCTGCAGCAGACCCTAGACTCAGATGTTTTGTGGGCTTAAAAGATGCATACACATGTGCAGGTAGTACATATACATGAATCTGTATGGAGGTCTTACCATGCATGTATTCATGACAGGTCCCCGATGTCAACTAATGTCAGTCAGTGTATCAGTGAACGTGAAAGATGCTGTTGTTGCTCATCACCACCATGGTGGGGTGACACTATTTGTCACTGTAGTGATGGATTCTGTCTCCCTCAGAGGAACATGTGCAAGCGCCGTCTCTGAAAGGCTGTCTTTGTGTTTCACACTCACTCACTCACACACAAACACGGTGCTGTAACTGACAACAAAGGCGTGCTTATCCAATTGTGGGGGAATAAGATTAAGCTACAAAGAAACTCATATGCTAATGTTAGCATCTCCTGCTCCAGTGAGAGCCTTTGTTTGTGTAATCAGGAATAACATGGAATTAGATTTGAGATGCTGTCTCGGAAATGATGCTCATAAGACCCCATTGTATGATGTTGACATGTTCCTAAATAACTGAAGGGGAGGGCCTGCTTTCTGTCTGATGTAACAATCCCCTGGGAAATAAAGAGTAGTTGTGCTGTTCAGATATCTGATTTTGTTTTCCTCTAAAACAGACTGTGTGGCAGACCCGGCCTAAGCTATGTCTTTACTCACTGTTTTCCTTTATAATTGACTTAGCTTGTCACCATAATTAGGTTATGGCAAAGAAAAAATAACTCCTCTGTCATCTGGTGGTTTAAGATGGTAATCTTTCCTTGATGAGAGCATCTCATTTTACAGCTTACTGTATTTCATCAATAGCAGCAATATGGAGTCTTAGTCTTACTGTCGGCCCAACAAGTCAAGCAGTTGCTGCTGTTGTGTCTCAGAAGTTGAAAGTAAGACCACTCTGCATGGGGCAAATGCTATAATCTGTGGTCTACTAAGCCACACATTATAGCATCTTTAACATATTTGTCACATGAGTGGGGTGGTGTGGCCTTTTGAAAAGTGCATTTCACTAGGACCTGCAGTTTGCCATAAATTCTCCCACCGGTGTCAGGTCAATGGTGGTTGGGACGTTTAAGATCTAGCGAGTGTGAAAGGAACTCTAGACAGTCCGGTGTTGTTGTATGAGCCAGGAGAGAGGGAGGCCATTCATTCGCACCTCTGTGACCCCTCTCTCATTCTTCTGAAGAAGAATAGCCTGCCTCTCACGCACAGTCAGCCCTAAGCCCCTCGGGGCATCAACAGCCTGTTACATAAGAATGAAGTAAAGAATGCTCCAAAAAAGTCTTCAGCCATGACCTTGGCTTTGATAGAGCCCTGTGATTGGTCCTGCTCTACTAGTGCAAAATCACTTATTTATTCCTGTGATACCAAGCTTGATATGGATGTTGCTGAACCTGTAATAGCAAGGACTAGCTTGGTGATAGTATTACTCCTCCCCCCCCCACCCCCGACTGAAATATTCTTTTTAAACGGCAAATTAAAGTTTTACTTTTTATCTGTCCATGATGAAAGGTTAGATTTTCAATCAAGTACAGATACTATAAAGGAACATGCAAAAGTCTTGAGCCACCCTACATTTCTTTTTATATTGCTAGGAAAATGGAAAATAGGTGCTGCAATTTATTGACGTGTACAGAGTTTATAAAATTCTGACAGGCCTGAAAGTCAATATTTGGTGGGACTACATTTGCTTCTTTTTTTTCCTGTTTCTTAATAACATGTAATCAGAAAATATTCACAAAACTTCACTTGTTCCACATTTTATTATGTTTCAGCCTTATTCCAAAACATAATAAATACATTTTTCACATTTTTCTATATTGTACTGAACAAAGGCTCTGAGTATTTATATATATGTTATATTTTAGTTTTTTTATTTTTAATACATTTCCTAGAATTTTAAGCAAATGTTTTCACTTTATGGGGTATTGTGTGCAGAATTTTGAGGTGAAAAATTCATTTAATACATTTTAAAATAAGGCTGTAACGTGACAAAGTGTGGAACAAGTGCAGCGCTGTGAATATCTTGTTGGTGCAAAAATACTATTTTGGCTTCTTTGGCATTTTAATAGATGCAATTAAAGAAAGTGAAGGAAAGAATGTGTTTTATGACATGCTCCTAGTAACAAAGTGCCTAAAGGTATAATTTAGTCTATGTTAATTGGTTCTTTGCTAAGTTGTTTGTCATGTGTAGACACAACATTGGTTCATCCCTTGAATTAGGTGCTTTTTTCTGTTTGACTGATTCATGGGTCAGTGTTAAGTGGCTTAACAAACAAAACATTCACCCATTTTTCACCCTAAAAATGGGTGAAAAAGTAGGCAATATGTAAAGAAAAACTTTAAATAATACATGCAACAGTCATTATTCTCTGCTGGGTCATAATTAATAAGACCACAAATGTCGCCTTAAAAAAATTATTTCTTTCTAAACGTCATTAAAACTAAAGTGTATTTACTTAATTAAGAAGTAAGGGCTTGTATAACAAGATAATTAGTCTTAATTTAGACTTTAAAATCTATTATCAAAGAATGGCACAAAGGGAAAATATTATCTTTTAATTTGGGCAAAAAAATCTTGCTGTTTTATCCCTTTGTACAAGCAGAAAAGGCTTCTTATCTTTGGCATCACTAAAAGCACTTTGAGGATTTGTTTGAGTAGTTACTATCTGAATGTTTTGCATATACTACTTTTGCATTCATATCAAGGGTGCACCTAGGTAAATATCACTTTCAGTGTTTGCATATGCTTCAAATACACAGTCTGAAGTGTTTTAAATATATCTAATATTTATTTCGTTTTCAAAAGTCACTGGCATTGGCATTATAAATCTGTAAATGTTGGAAAAAACCTACTGAACTTGCGTAATTCACTTTTAATTCAAATCATTTTACCCACTGTTGTTTAACAAGTCCAGTCCTGGGAAATTGTGGCATTTAGGTTTGGCAAGCCTTCTGCATGAGTAAGTTGCCCTTCTCTAAATGTAATGAAGAACTTGAGAAAAGGATGGGCAGTTTGTTCACTAGAAAATATGCGGGGTTGTGTTACATGACAGGTTAAGGCCAAATTTTCTATAATCCTAGGTGTGGAGCGTTACGTCAGCATCTTGATCTTTCTGCACAGAAGAACACTAGATCTCTGTGTCTCTGTTAGTTTAATTTTTTCTTGACTATTAATTCTGATGTCTGCAACATATTTTCTCATCTTTCACTCTGTGAACCTCCTAGATTACAATATTTTTATCAAAACATTGCCTAATATTTATCTGTGATTTGTGCCTCACACTCCTTTTTTTTCAAACATGCTATTATTGTGTCATTACTTTTGTCTTCCTCAGCCCCCATATAATTTTCCTGTCCCAGAGTGTGTTGTCTGCTGGGAGTCCAGGTTCTGAAGAAAGTCTGTCTCTGTGTGGATCCAGGATTTGCCACGAGATTTCCCACTCCTGGTTTGGCCTGGTTATCGGAGCCAGAGACTGGACTGAAGAATGGATTAGCGAAGGCTTTGCCACCTGTCTTGAAGATATTATCTGGGCCCAAGCACAACAAGTATAAGATAATGTGTTTTCCACATTAACCACTGTATGACAGTAACATACAATCATCGGCCACCACATTAGCTACACCTGTACAGCTGCTGGTTAATGCAAATATTAAAGCATATAAACATGTAGGTTAAGACAACCTGCTGAAGTTCAAACTGAGCAGCACAGTAAGGAAGAAAAGGGATTTAAGTGCCTTTGGATGTGGCGTGGTTGTTGGCAGCAGAGGGGTTGGTCTGAGTATTTTAGAAACTGCTGAGGAACTCTACTGGGAATTTCCCACAAAACCATTCCTAGGGCTTACAGAGAATGGTTCAAAAAACAGAAAATAACCAGTGAGCCAAAGGACAGAGAAGAATGGCCAGATCACTTGAGCTGATGGGAAGGGAACAATACCTTAACAACAACTTAACTTACAGCAGCAGACGTCAATGCTAGGTGACATTCCTGTCAGCTACGAGTAAGACACTAAAATTCACTAAAAACTCATCAAAATTTGACAATAGAAGGTTGGAAAAAACATTGCTTGTCTGATGATTCTTAATTTTGCTGCAAAAATTCAGATAACAGGGTGAAACTTTGGTGCAAACAACATGAGCGCAAAGATCTTTTCTTGTATCTGTGGTTCAGGCTGCTGGTCCTGGTGTGGTCAATATTTCCTTTGCACTTTTTGGACCCCTTAGTATCACCCGAGCTAACCATATCATACCTGTCTGTGCCTGCTATTCTGTCAATATGAACCAAAGAAAAAGAACCAAAACAACTCTGAAGGCAAAAGGAGGGCCAAGCTGGTACTAGCAAGGTGTACCTAATGAAGTGGCCAGTGAGAATAAAGGCAAGCGGGTGCCTCTGAGAAGATAATCTTCTCTCATTATAAATGATTTATATGTAAATAATTTGAGTCATTAAAAACAAATACTACTAAAATATCATATAGCAAAATTCATTAAGTAAATAAAATGCGGGTCAGTATTCCAACCTTTCGTCTGTTCAAACATCACTGTGACAAAAACATATGTTAAACTTTTTTTTTTAAAAGGTAACTAGAGAATATTGGAATACAAAAAAGCAAAAACAGGAAATAAATTCGAAAAATCACAAGAGTTGGCCAAACAAACAAAATTTTCTCAACCAATCACAACATCAATTTACACCTCTTTAGGTGTAAAACCACATCAGTCGCATAGTTGATTCGTTAGTAAAAAAATTTCTAAAGATTGTTTTCCAAAACATTTTGACGTCACATTTTCCCAAAGGTCCTTCAACAACCAGATGGTTAATTAAGGATCCCTGCAAAAAATATAAGAGACTAAATAGATAAAAGAAGTGGGTGTAGCATTAATGTTTGCAACACTGACTTCAGCTCTAATCTTGTAGTTGATGGGGCTACAGACCTAATCCTCCCACTTGTATTCCCACACCATCTAGAGTTACACAAGTGCTTTTCTTTTGTCTGTGATGTTAAATCTAAACACCTTTATGATATGAACTTTACTCTGCTGAAAGGATTTAATCACATCTGCTTCCAAGTGTTGCCAAACTGAATAACAGAGGGGCGCTTCTATCGCAGTGTCTTTATGTTTTTGCGGAGTTTACCATATTTAGCTCTTTTCGATGTTGTTTTATCTTGTTTTTGTTTTAATATAGGGCTGTTTTAATTTTATGTTTTATGTGTTTTATTTATTTATTTTGCTGTTTTCTGTTATTCTATTGTTTTAACTTATTTTCTGTACAGCACTTTGTTCCTGTGCTGGGTATTTTAAAGTGCTTTATAAATAAAATTGGATTGGATTGGATTTTCATCTGGCAATTTTGCATTGACTTTTGTCCACGTGTGTCTCCCTCCAGCTCTCTTTAGAGGAGAAAACCGAGCAGTTTGACCTGAAGGCACTTCTGAGGTGGAGAAGACTTTCCGATGAGTTGCAAAACTCAAAAGAGGAACTTCAGATCCTCAGGTGTGTGTCTTTATACAGAAACACGTTTTTGGAGGGTAACTAAACAGCACCATGGCAAGAATCAAAGCCCTTACCTGAATTCAATTAATTGTGCATAGTCCACTTCTAACATGATGTGTGTTTGGTGTCTGGCCATAGTCTAAGACACCAGCTCTTATCACCACTGATGATGCTCAAAATGAAGTTAATGTTCGTTGGCAAAATTAGGTTTTTAATTTGTTTTATTGATTCAGTTACCACCAATTTTTGCATCATGTTATGATTATGTTGACCCTAAACAGTTTGCTAAAATAAAAAATCCATATACAATGAGATAATTTTTTTTTTTTTTTTTGCAATGAACAGATTCTTTACAGTGAATGTTATCTTCTATTTTCAGGCCAGACTGTGCCTAGATTCTTCTTAGTGTCTGCACATGCAGACACACACATGAACGTAGAGTCTAGGCATTCCAGGGGTACAGGTGTGGCAGGTGTGGCAATAAAGTATATCCAGGTGTGCTGTACCGTCATGTCTTAGAAAAGCTCACATCACGAGGAAGGCAAGTGTGCGCAAACACATAAATTCAGACAGACGGACAGTGTGGGACCCACACCCTGCTCTATTTCATCCAGGGTGGAAGCAGAGTGTCATCGGGGGATTATAGCTGTAAACCCCAACAAGGGCTTAACCCTTTAGCTAATGAAAATGCTGTTGATTTCTCTGTGCGTATTGCAGCTCTCATTAGACATTAAATCACTGGTGGTTACACTTGTAATATTTATGGATATTCACATTCACTTTAACAGTGAAATTCAGCCTGCTTCAAATACTTCATGTGGTGTTAGTGATGTTCTTTATTGGTGAATTTACCTTTGTTTTTAAAACTTTTATGATTTAAATTGTTCCAGATCTTTAAGACTGCTGTCTGATAACGTCTTTATTTGTGGTAGGCTTCAACATGGAAGGAGCCATGGCTGTGAATTACAATGTACCTTAAAATAAGAAGCTGGCAGTGCGGGAAAGGGTTAAATATACATTGGAGAGTGGTGTCGGTCAGAGTGTTCCTCCACAAGACAGACACATGGGTTGTTAGAGAGGATCAGGCTTAGGTTTCTCGTCACCTGATGGGGTTACATCAACAACATCAAACTTTTTACAGTATGTGCACACACACATGCACACATGCAAGCCTGGCTGCATGTTTTGACTGACCGCTACATGGAAACATGGTGTGTTGCATTTGTAGTGAAAAACACGCTATTGTCAAAGTGGCAAATAACTCCAAAAGGATTGCCAAAGCAAGTTGGGGCATAAATGAACCCTGCTCACAGGCTTAATGATCTTAATGATTGAACACATTTAGTCTGTGTATATGTACTTCTATAATGCAGCTGTTACTCTGCAAGTGCTCCTGTTTGTGTTCCTTTACTTCTGTCAGCATGTACATTTTAGCAAAGCTAATTATTGTTTGTTTACTTTCAGCAGAGCCCGTTGTAATTATAGTGCATCTACGCATTTCGTTATAACATTTTATCTTCTGAGTCCTTCCTATATAAAAACTCTTTATCAGCTTCTAGGGATGAGCTAAGACATTCGCTGCCAGTTATGAGGTAAATGCAGTCATTGTTCATGTAGTTTGAGTTAACTGATTTGTAATGTTGAGTGCCTTTTAGTGCCCAGCAAGTCAGATAAAGCTGTGGACATTTGACGTGACACCATAGTGAAGAATGGAATTCGGCATACAGTGTGTGTCGATGGAAAAATAAAGTTTTACGATAGTAAATGACTAATGACTCAGTTATTACAGTTGACGTGGAGCAGCTCTTCTAGTTTCACCTATAATTACTACTAAATTATAGTTATTTTTCCAGCTGAAATTTCCCATATAAAAATTCATTATAACAGTTTTTTTTAAACAAACAGAGTTATTGAGTTTTTTGTTTTCCATTTGAAAACTGTTGTCTGATGAAGCGCACAGCAGTCGAGATTAACCTTGATCTTTATTCTTGATCCTGAGGGTAATACAGGTGAGGCAGAACCTCAACTGTGAGGTTTTTTGAAGCCTTGACCACACTGCAGTCCTTGGGCAAGACACTTCACCCGTTGCCTACTGGTGGTGGTCAGAGGGCCCGGTGGCGCCAGTGTCCGGCAGCCTCGCCTCTGTCAGTGCGCCCCAGGGTGGCTGTGGCTACAATGTAGCTTACCGTCACCAGTGTGTGAGTGTGTTTGTGAATGGGTGGATGACTGGATGTGTAAAGCGCTTTGGGGTCCTTAGGGACTAATAAAGCGCTATACAAATACAGGCCATTTACCATTTACCATTTATGGAGTATGAATTGAATAACAATTCCTGAAAACTGATAACTAACTCAAGGATGCTGCTGAATGTCCCCTCAAAGGTCCCATGTGACGCAGATTTTTGTTTTCTTTAAACTGGCTCCCTGGGAAGTTTAAGGGTTCAATTTAAAATTTTGGTCATCACGGTTTGATGCCTCCACATATCAGTGAGCTACTACAACCACACATAACACCAAGATCTATTAGGTGTATTGGCTGTACCAAGATCCAAGTTAAAGATAAAAGGTGATTGTGCTTTTGAGGTTGTGGAACCTCATGAAGATCTGTGGACACTAATGATACCTTTAAAAAGTAACTTAGGAACCACCTCTGTCTCTGTCAGCTTGCCTTTATGGTTTGTTTTTTTTTTTAAATCTATTTTAACAATTTTAGTTATTGTATCTTAGTCTGTACTGTAAAGCGCTTTATGAATTTTGTAGGGCCCTCAAAGTTCTGACACAGATCACTCTTTCATGTGGAATACACAACCTTTGTGCCTAAGTCCACATGTAACTTCATTTGCATTAGAACCACATGTACATAAACACCAACTCAGTGTCACAACACAGTGAAGACTCTCTAAGGATCTGCTGAAGGGAAGGAAAGGAAACCACAGTGGGATATATACAAAGAGATGTCCTCACCATACACAAATGCACACACAAAGGCTAAATGGTAGGTTTTTCTTTCCAAGTTCAGTAGGTCACAATTGACACCCCATGATCCAGCAGGGGCCCCAGTGGCCAGTGTTTATCAGTCCATTTCAGATGAGTTATATTTAGGGCAGCCTGGGCCAGACGCCATTCTCCCTGCTGATTTACTGGGCTGCTGGGAGCGCTGCTCTACCTTATCCGGTTTCCACAGTCAACCCAGTGTAATTTGTCAGGATATGGCTCACGGAGCTATAAACCTCTCGTGTGTGTATGTGTGTTCTCGTTTGACATTAAGTTCTGTCAGTAATAGCTCCTGATTTCCGCTCGCTTTTTCTCTCCCTTTCAATCTCAGACACACCCAGGTGTACGCACGGCTACGCATGCACACACACACAGACAAACACCCCCCTTCTCACTGCCCTACAAGTCAGATAAGAACGCCATTTATTCTGAAATACATTTAGCTATTACGAGACGCTGAAGGCAGCAAGCACCGTTTCCTCCTAAAGTTTTAGTTAATCATCCCTGACAAAGACAGGCAGCAAAACCCAGGGATTCACACATCAATAAATCCCTTATAAAGAAGGCTGAAGTCCCTTTGTTTAACATGACAGTGATGAATCAACATTTTTTCTCTCCGTAGTCTGCTGCTAGTGTCTCTGACATAAGAAATGGTTACATTTTCCGTGGAAAGACAGTACATGTTCTGTCGCTGTTTTCATCTTTTGTCCTAATCCTTCTTTTTCCTCTCAGACCCACAAACACATACACACAAGTTCTCAGGGGTACAGCACATCCCGCTGTCTTAAAAAGAGTCCATTTCATCTTATCGCAAGGAACAGACAGCCACAGGCTGAAATGGGCAGGTGACTGGACAGAGAGCAAGTTTTAAAAAAATCCAGTGTTTAAAGGAAAATGTTGATATAAAGGGACCACATATAAAACAAACACTATATTGCATATTTTAAGTTTTAACTTGTAGCCCGTTTGTTATATCCAAATGTGTTATTCATTAATATACAGTCACTGACAGACTGAGAATAATGAAAGTCTTTATTTCTGGAGAGTCAACATCATTAGTTTGATTTTCTGAGGCGGATTTTCCGAAATCAGGTCATTTCCATAGCGATTTCTCTCGCACAGCATTTATATGACATGCATACATCCACACAAGTGGGAACACGCCCTCAGATGCATGATGAAAGTGCTTGAAAGAATGACCAGTCGGTTTAGAAATTCCAGGAAGCTGATGACTTCCTCTCTTTCAGTACACTAAGCAAACCAAACATTCCTGTCTATCTTCTGCCCTTGATTTCTCCCACACCTCCTCCTTGTCTTGTCCTCAGCCCTAGTCTGCTTTACCCCCCTCTCTTCTGCATCCTGCCTTCCCTCTTCTGCTCACCATGGCTGGGCAAACACTTGTGTAAATTAAATATTTGACCAACTTGTGGCTCCCTGCTTAGGCTCAAGTCAAAAAATTAAACAGTCACATGTGACTCTCTGTGCCTTTAGCCTTTCCGATCGTCCATGTACGTGTGCGTGTGTGTGTCTGGCCCTGTCATGAAGCGGTCTTGTGGAAAAGTGCAAGCCAGTGATGAAGGGTGTATTGATTGGTGGGCCAGGCGCCTGCCGTATCGACTTGGCAGGAGGGTGATCCTTCAAGGCCTTCCTATTGGCACACTGAGTTAATCTGCTCATCCTGATCAATACCAGCTAACTAAAACTATCATTGCACAGCTTCCCATGTCAGGGATTTGTTTGTCTGGTTTTTTATTGGTTTTATGCGTGTTTGTTTGTGTGTTTTATGGAGGTTGAGGGGATGATTTGTATCTTCGTGACGGGGAAAATGAAACCCAGAGTGTGGCTCTTTTGTGCTGGTAGTCAGGGGGTGCTTTTTTTGTGCGCAAGTGTTATATGTTCGCTCCATGACTCACGGGCAGTAAAAGTTAGAGCACAGCACTGTGAGGTCATATAAACACTATAGTATGCTATTATAAATCCGCAGTTTTATTTCCAGCCTGCCTCTGGCAAAGTGTGGCAACTTGGCAATGTGTTCACCATTGAGAAATGGCCTGAGCGGTGCCATTTAGTGTTGCTGACAGTGTACTCTTGCTCTGTTGAAATGGTGGTTTTCCTGCAACTAAAATGTCTTGAGAGCAAGATAAAAAAAAAAGTGCTCCTGTTCTCCAACATCTCACTACTGTTTTACCTTCTAGTCTTGTCATGTACCTGTGCACAGTACTGCTGATGGTGTGTGCTGAAAACCTCGCTTTGTGTGCTGTACGTCCATCTCTTCACTTGTCCAGTCTTTCTGTGAGCAATTTTTTCTTCCCTGCTCTGTTTGCCCTCCTGCAGACCTAACATGGAGAAGACTGGTCAGGTCAGTGAATCTGGCTCCTCCACAGTTAAGCATGCCCTCAACCCTGAAAAACCCTTCATGCAAGTCCACTACCTCAAGGTGAGACTAATGTCGTAGTAGGAAGGTAGGAAATGAACAAAGAAAGGAGGGAATGAATGAAGACAAATAAAAGAACCAGATCCAATCAAAGTATCGAATAAACTTATAGTATCTCTTTGTTTTGTTTTTTTAATTTCTGTGAGCTTTCTTGTTTGGTGCTATAGACGTTTGTCTGTAATTGATTGTTTGCATGTCTTACCCTTTGTCCAGGGCTACTTTCTCCTCAGGTTCTTGGCCAGTCAAGTGGGAGAGCAACAGTTTATTGAATTCTTCCAATTATTTGTGAAGAAATACCACGGCCATCTAATTTTGTCCCAGGTGAGGCTGGAAACATATCTCTGCTGCTACTTCAGAGGCTGCTGATAACATTTTAGCTCACGTGTGAACTATTTAATTCGACCCGTCTCTCCAGCACATTTGCTGCTTTTATAAATTATTGGGAGGTTGATGTAAACCTGATTGCCACATTGTTACAATAGCTTTCTCTCATATTGATGATTGTACATCAACAGAGGCACATGTGTTTATTCTGGTGGGGCCACAAAGCTGAGTGATCCCACCTGGAACTGTGGTGTGTGTGTGTGTGTGTGTGTGTGTGTGTGTGTGTGTGTGTGTGTGTGTGTGTGTGTGTGTGTGTGTGTGTGTGTGTGTGTGTGTGTGTGTGTGCGTGCGTGCGTGCGTGCGTGCGTGCATGCGTGCGTGCGTGCATGCGTGCATATGAGTTCCACCTGGCTCCTGTTACTTCAGTCGCAGATTGAGTCTTCCCACTAAATAGAGGAAGTAACATAAACACTGTTTAACCTTGTACTCTTGACTTAAGATCATGTATGCCTTTCTCTTTTCTTTTTGTCTTCCTCCCACATCTACCTAAACGACTCCATTTCTGCTTGTCTTTTTTTTTTTGTTCTGTTTTAAACAGGATTTCCTGCAAATGTTACTGATTAGCTTTCCCGACATGGAAAGGTATGTTGTTTGCTATGAGAACTCTCTGCAGTGTAATTCATGAATAATGTAAAGATGCATTAAAACCAATTTGGTTTGTACTATAGCAGGAGTAGTCTTAGTTTCTAGTTTCAGACAAATAAGAGATGTGTTTAAAGATTATTATTTTTTGTTTGTTTCAATGTAGCTTTTAAACTTTCAGTGGCAGATGTGATATGTTAATCGATTTCATGTGAAATGCGTTTGGTCCCACTGTGGAAATATGGCAAACTGAAGCATCCAACACCAGTTCTGTTAGGTGAACAGTCTCATTCACTCTCATATTCACTGAAGTGTAAAAGGATAACTGCTCCTCCTGCTCTCCTCCTCTCTAATTCTCTCTCACTCTCTCTGCACTCTCTTAATCATTCAACTTTCTTTTTCTGCCGATTGCCTCATTAACCTCTTCATGTGTCTTGTCCTGCTGGCACACGTTTTTTTCCTTGTCTGTCATTCACATGCTTTCTCCCATTATCACCCCTTTCTTTTCCTACTCTTCTTTTCTCGAGCATCTATTTGTCGGCTCTCAGTGTTTTCTTTCTGCCTTCTCTGTCATGTGGAGTGTGCTGCTGCTGGACGAGAAGAGATTGATTGAATTAAACAGAGGGAGTTGGGCAGAGTCAATATTTGGATTTGATGCCTCTTTCAGTAAACAGCTCAGTGAAATAGAAGGGTTTAAGATTAGAATAGACAGTTGCTGCTCTGGGTCATGGCCAGTCTTTTCGTGATGTGAGGTCATGTATCCTTGGAACAGTGGCGTGCAGGGACTTTTACAGAAAGGCAACTAGAGACAATCCCAAACCTCTCACTCCCTGACCCCGAGCACACACAGAAATCAAAAACATACCATGCACGTTGCCTGTCTGCTCTCCTTTCTGGCTGAAGAATTGTAAAATATTATTACTTCTATAATTAAGTAAATATTTACACTATTGCCAAAAATTATATACTATTAGCTGACAATGACAAGTGATGGAGGAATTTTTCAAGCAATTCCTTTAGGAAGCAATAAAACACAATGAAAACACCTCATTGCACATAAAACTGTATTTTTGGAAAATTGTGCGTAAAGTATCAAAATTCAGAATAATTATTCTGCAGAAAAATGTTCCCCATCATTTACTTTGTTTAATCAAAGTTTACTTTGCATTTGGATCTGTTCATTAGAACTTTCATGGTGAGGTACAAGGAGTTCTAGATGTAAATGAAGGTCATCATTGGGGTGAAATGCTAAAATAAGTTATTTTGATAGTTAAAGATCACACTGCACTGGCCAGTAGCACCCAAAGCCCTCAAAGACAATGTAGGAAAGCTAAAGTGAGTGCACATTCTCTTCTTGGTTTAAAAAAAGAAGCCCTTCATAACTTCTATGCAAGTCAAGAACACTCTTGAGTAAGTAGGTATATCATTATCATACCACCGATCCATTTTCTTTGACTTATCTAGTTGAGGATCTCTTGGGGCTGGAGCCCAGCTGCCATAGGACGAGAGGGAGGGTACATCTTGGACAGGTCACTGATCTGTTGCAGGGCTAACACATAAAGCCACAACCAATTTAGAATCTCTGATTAATCTAAGATGCTGTGTAACATGCAAACATCAGAACATGTGAACTCCATATAGAAAGTCCTAGCTGCCTGGTGGAATTGAACCTAGCGTTGTCTTTTGTGTGGCAGTGGTGACAATGGAAACACTTGTTACACTGACGACTAGACCTTTTTCAGAAAACATCTAAAAGAACAAATTAAACCAATATTAACTTGCACCAAAATGATGGGAAATAAAAAGTATGGAGAAAGTAAGAAAAATAGCTTATGATCCAAAGCGTATCACATCATCTGTCAAACATGTTGGAAGCAATGTTATAGCATAGGCATGTATGGCTGCCAGTGGAACTGAGTCACTAGTGTTTATTGATGGCTGCTGAGAGAAGTAGGAGGATGAATTGTGGAGTGTACATGGTTATGCTTTCTGCTAAGCTTCAACCAAATGCTGCAAAGACTTTACAGGACAAATGGAAAATGCCCCCAAACATTCCAAAAGCAACACAAGAGTTTATTAAGGCAAAGAAATTGGATATATTTTAATGGACAAGTCAGTTGCCTGGTTTCAACCCAATAGAGCATGCTTTTCAGCTACTGAAGACAAAACTGAAGGCGAACAGGCGCACAAACAAGCATCAACTGACGGTGGCCACAGTAAAGGGCTGGCACAGCATCTCAAGGGAGGAAAAACAGCATTTGGCGACTTCCCGCAAATATTAAAACGGTCCTCACATTTAACATTTTCTAAGTGTTTCACATTACTTTACAAAATGCAGTATTTTTGCTAAATCCTTTTAATTAAACTCTGCACTATTTGTTAAAATTTAAAATCCACAGTGGTGGTGTTCTGAGGCAAAATACAAAACATGTCATTGTCCAAAAACATATAGACTTAACTGTGTATTCTTACATGTCACTAAGAGGATGACTAATTAGTGAGACTAAAGTGAAGTTTACATTTTAGCGTCACAGAACGGAACGGGTAGATACATGCCTAATATGCTCTCGTGAGAGATGAAGCTTATTTCTCACTAGACCTATTATTAAGCATCACTTGATGAGTCATGTGGTATATTAAGTGTATTAACCTTTTGTTTGCCACACAAGAGAAGTATGCTGACATAATCCCATCTAATCCGACTTTGTGGGTTCTCACTGTTGGTGTGGCAGATGTTTAGTCTCTAGACTCTGTCTATAATTTCAATCATGCCAAGAGTTTAAATGCGCTTGTGATGAAGTTGCTCATCACATTCTTAATCCTTGGTTTTTAAGCAAGTTGATGTTTTATTTGGATTATTGCTTCTTCTAATATGCTTTAAAGTATAGTTTCCCAATACACCACTCTTTTAATTTGCCTAGAAATGCACTACATGAACTCGGCTAGTGTTCATGCAACAAAAAGCCAATTTAGTCACATGAGCAATGTTGAGAATTAGGCTGGTTGCTTGTTTTCAAGTTTGTCTCAAGGCCACAGATTGTTTTTGTGAGCATGTTAGCTTTCTATCATTAACTTTGAGTTTAAACCACATTTTGACTTTTACAAGTTGGAATAAGATTAAGCCTGATGAACTGAGTTTAAGATTGCCTTAAATGGTCACTACAGGAGGTTAAACCCATTGTGACAATTATAATAGATTTACAAAATAGACCTATTTACATACTGTGTCTGTTATTTTTCTCAACGTGTCCTTTTAGGGATAAGTTTGGAAAATGTGGGGCAGCCTGAATTGCATGTGTTTAATAAAGAAAAAATACTATCCAGAAATAAAAAATAAAAATGTTTCAGTGAAGGTATTACTGTATACTTATACTCCACTGAAACCTTCAGAGTAGTCAAGAGTGGATTTTTTTCTCTCTAAGCACAGGCGGGTAGGATTGATAGTGGGGTGAAGGGCATGCTATTTAGTTACTCTTCGACTCTTTGTGCACTTTGTGTGTATACTCGATGTATACTTTACTGTTTGCATAAATACACCAGGCTGAATGTGGGATGTTTGTTTGCATACACATTTGTCTTTGCAAGTCAGCCCGGTCACTGTGTGTGTTCTCTGTATGGTGTTTGACTATTTCCACATGCAAACCATCCAATTTGGCCTCCTTTCAACTACTCAGACATGCATATACATAGACTCTTTTTTTTTTTTTTTTTTGCATGTCCATATGTATAACTCCAATTCATTGTCTGTGCACACCTCTATTCTTGCCCATGTATAGGAAGGTGGGTGTGCCCCTTTTTTGTTTAAGGTGTTGGCCTAAATCTCAAGTCTGCCATAACCCTAACAGTATTTTCCCAGAACGATGTTTTTACAGTGCGTCTTGGGCAATAACAGTCATTGCTGTAATAATAGGAATAATACTAACACTTGTGCCATTGTGTTCCAGAAAAGGCCTCACCCTCGGTGCTATTTATGCTGACTGGCTTGATCAGCCGGGAATTCCAAAGGTACGAGAAGTCCTTCAGTTTTGTTTTTTTTTTGGCTGAGTTTAAAATAATTAAATACCAGTTTATGAAAAAAACAAGGCAATTCCTCACTTTTAAGCCTGACAGGTCTTTAGGTAGATAAAAACTGTTTTGGAATTTGTTCTTCATTGTAATGTTTAAAATAAATCGGTATTACTTAGGTTTCATTGTACACAATAAGGCAGTAATTTAGTCTTACTAATTGTTGTAATTGTGCTTATAGGGTAGCAATTCCCAGTGCATTGTTTTTCTTGTAGTCCACTGAAGGTTTCATTGTTTTAATGTTTTACAACCATTCTTACTACTCAGTAGTTAATGTTTACTTACTGTGGCAACAACCTGGCTGGAATTACCATGAACCGTAGAAAGACTGGTTCAATCCTGGTCACCCACAGGTTTGTGAAGTCCCATTTTGAAGCCCTGACTTTCACATTCTGGCAGCTGCCATCTTGGTTTTCTTTTAACCCCCAGATGTGTTTAGACAAGGTGATGGAGTTCTGAATTATGAGCAGCAGCCAGCAACATCCAGGAACCACTTTCCTCCATTGTCTCACGTCTAATGGAAGCTTCTCGTGTCGCATCTGCCATATTGGTTGTGTCGCATCCGGTATGGCATGACGCCACATGAGAAGAACAGCGTTAGAATGGCTACGCAGCAGGGAATATTATTAACTACTATAGTTTAAATTGTGTGCAATAATTCAGAAACCATTTGTTAAAAATGGCTTGTATTTAAATTGGTTATAAAAGGTTATGTATATTAAGATTGTGACTGCTTTGCATTAAAGGTAGGTGCCAACCTTGCTCGGCTTCAACTAAGACAAGTTACAGAACTGAGCACCTTATGCAGTTATTAACAGCCTGACCTAGGAATGTGTACTCCACCAAGCTAGGTAGTTATAACCCCCCAAATAGTCATGATGCTAACCTTAGCTTTAACACAGGATTTCACAAACCAGTTTTTAACGTCATGGTGGTCACATCCATCTTTAAGTTATATTTAGCCATTGCAAGACTGCTACTGTATCTTGGTGAGGTGAGCAGTCCTGCTATATCTGCCCCCTCAAAGGGTTACAAATACTAGGATTGCTCAGACAATCAATCCACTCCAACAGCTTTTTCAATTCTGCCATCTCCATGGTTACTGATCTTAATTACCACTGTGCGTGTGTGCAGTTTTTAGTGTCTGTTCCTGTGTCTGGGAGCCTTCACCTCCTGGATGCGATGATGTAACTTGAGTCTTCCAGGGGCCTCTCAGGGTGGAAAGGACAGTGCGGAGGGAGTGCTCCGCTGTTTTTTCACACCCGATTGGGTGAAAGCTGATTGTTTTTGCAGAGGCTTTTTTTGTGTTTGATGTGCCAGTCAGAGCGCTGGCTAATAAGATCAGCCCGATCGATTGAAACCTTTCACAAATGCAAGTGCTTGTGCATTATGTACACTGGGCACAAACACATTTTTAAAATCTCACATGCTGCCTTTCTCCTCTCTGTCTCCTTTGCTCTTGAATGTGCTTGAATTGAAGAAAGGCAGGAAATGATTTGGCCTAATAATAAACAATGACATCCACCAATCCTGTGCTGAACGATGGAGAATGAGAAGGCCAGTGTTGGTTTATTTTAGACCTCAAGAGTTCCCATTGGGATTATGATGTAGCGAGGAATATTTTGTTGATTCATTGATTCACCAGAGCTTTTAGCTCCTTCTTCTACTTAAACTACACCTATATGATAGTGTTTATTTTTTGTATTAATCACCAGTTGTCATATACTGATTTAAGTGCTGCTGATTTACCTAGTACATAATTAATGCTTTTTGTTCTTCCTGGCAGGTATTTGATTTAGATTTCCTAAACCTAAAAATCTTTAAAAGAGCAAAATGAAACTCTGGGATTTGACAAAGAAAATAGTTTCAGAAAATATTTTCAGTCTAATTTTTAAAATATATATAAAAATATAAAAAGGTATTTTTTTACCTTCCTGGTTTACTTTTAATTTGTTAATGTTAATTTGTTTAATTTGTCTGAATTGTAATATTAGAAAAAAGTAACCTGAGTACATATGAAATGGAGTTTTTAAAATGATGATTTCATTTATTAAGGGAAAAAAGCTATCCAAACTTACATGAAAAAGTAATCGACCCCTAAACCTAATAACTAGTTGTGCCATCCTTGGCAGCAAAAACTGCAATTAGGTGTTTGTTATAACTGGCAATGAGTCTTTCACATCACCGTGGATGAATTTCGGCCCACTCTTTTTTGCTGAATTGTTGCAGTTCAGCCACATCGGAGGGTTTTTTGAGTTTGAACAATGTGTTATAGGTCAAGCTAATGATGCTTAATCGGATTTAAGTTCAGACTTTGACCATATATATGTGTAAATATATTCATTTATTTTTAACCATTCAGAGGTGTGTTTTGAATCATTGTCTAGCTCCATAATGAACTGATGGGCTGGACATTCTCTTTCAGGACTTTTTAGTAGAGAGCAGAATTAATGGATGTTGTAACCCTTTCCACACTGATACATGTCAATGGCTTTGCTTTTTTATCCTTGAATTGTGGCATGATGTGTTGCAGCTTGTAGCTAAGTGATTTTTTTTGTATTCAACAGGTCTCACAGTAATCAGGTCTCGGCGTGGGTCGTGAAATTAAACTCAGCTTTCCAAAAGTAGTTAATCCATCCTGCAAACATCTTAACCATACATGTGACAAATATGGGAAAAACAAAGAAATCAGGAATGTGGCAAATATTTTTTCACACAACTAAGCTTCATATTAACAAATCCGGATATAAATACACTTCCTCTAATCATTTCCGGATGTGTCCAAATCCGGAGCTTTACAGTTGGAAATACTGGATGTATTCACGTTATTTATCAAATGAAAAGACTGCTGTGAAGAACTTGAAGTATATCCAAGCAAAGACATTTCAAGTAAAATATGGTTAACGCAAAAATACCAAAGCATGAAAGGATCTGAGAAACAAAGACAAAGGCGTCACCGTTTACATGTATGAAATGAATGAGAGGCACTTAAGAGTGAAAGAGATGCAACTTGTGAACTTCTACACGCAGTCAAATATCGATTCACTAAAGAGACTAGAGAGACACCACAGAGACGCAGGCGCAGGACCAGAGAGTTGGAGAGAGACAAAGGTCTTGCTATTCAGGGAATGGCAGTGGAGATCTAGGCAGCAAGAGTTATGTGTGGTATCCTGTTACACAATGGCAATTTAGTACTTCAACACTCACTACATTCTACACTACCCACTCTCAAAACCTCCCTCTCTCTGTACCTCTCTGTGTTTCTCCATCCTTGCCTTGTACGCACACCTTCATGCTATTTCTGCTTGAGCAGCAGACACTTTTGTATAATACTTGTAGAGAAGTACGCAGGCATCCAGTTATAGTATTGAACTTTGTGTGTGTGTGTGTGTGTGTGTGTGTGTGTGTGTGTGTGTGTGGCTATGGTAACGCTAATACCTGAAACACAGCGCGGCTCTGTGTGTGTGCGTGGGAACGTCTGTGGAGTGCATATCGTGGATTGAGGCTGAGGATGAGGCGAATATCGTGTGTCGCTGCTGCCTGTGTGTGTGAGTGAGCTGTGTGACATTGTGAACACCTTGCTTCCACGCACTCCTGTCTGTCTCCGTCTTTTTCCCCACTCCACGTACACACCCGCAAGCACACATGTACACATGGCATCATCGCTCTGGTGCGTGATTCACGTCACTTGAGCAGCGGCTTTGCTGAGGGCTTAAATAAGGTGAGAGAGTAAGGGCTGTGGGTGCGTAGGTGTTCGCTTGCATGAATGACTGCACATATATGTGTGTGTGTAATGGTGGAGGACTAAGGTGACTATCAGCCCTGTAGTTGCTTGTAAATCAGGTGATCCCCCCCCCCCCCCCCCCCCCCCCCCCCCCCCTTTTTCGTACACCACCCCTTCCTCCTCTTTACTCCTTTCTCTCATCCTCCGGAGTCAAGTTGCGAGTTTCCGTCAGAGGAACAAGTGATAGCGCTCCCACCTCTTCCCTCTCCTCCCACCTCTCTTCTCTCTCCCTCCCCTTCCTGCTTTGCTCTCTCTCTCTCTCCTTCTCTGCCTCTGCAAAGCATTCCACTCTGTCCTGATCACTTGCCCCTGGCTCACTGCTTTCCCTTCTTCTCTCTCGTTCAGTGGCTGTATGAAAGGAGCGCCGTGTGGTCGCAGGCAAGGCTGGTGGAAGAAGTCAAAGCAGAGGTAGGCACTCTCTCTCTCTCTCTTTCTTTCCTCCTCTTCTTTCTTTCCCTGTCCCTTCCTCTCATCTTCAGGGAGTGGCAAGGAAGCACTCAGATTTTCAAATATTGCACCTTAGATTGCTTGATATGATTGTCACCTGATTCCCATCAGCCTCGTTTCCTTCGGTGTGTTACTCTGCCACTGTTTCTCTTTACTTGCTTTGTTTTTCTACCATCTGGTTGTGTCCTCCGCTTCACAGGGATTGATACCATCTCTTATCTCTACCTCTCTTGCACTCCCTTTACCTCTCTTTTTCTCATCTGCTCACTTTCGTTTCAGTCTCTCCCTCTGTCTGTCTCTGAGTGAAGTGCGGCACACAGCGCTCTACATCTGTTGCGTGTCATTCTGTGCTGCCTATCAGATTTCCCGTAAAGCTCTCATCTTGTTCTTAATTGCTTTGCCTATATTTTCCAGTTCTCCCAGTTGTATCTCTGTAAAAAGTAATTATTTGTATTTTAGCTACCTTAAAACAGGAACTGTGCTTAAGCGACTGCGCTGTCGACGTGATTAATTTACTTTACATACTTTACATTTACTTTACATACTTGTTGGGAACTTGACTTTTCCTGTAGTCGTGTGTTTCTGTGAATTCATGTGGAACAAAAGGAACCAATGTTGGTAGATATGACTTTGGCCTTGATTGTGATTGGCTGTTGCACTCCAGGCTCTGTTACAACAACATACTTTCACTAGAACTCTTTTGTCTCAGCCACTTGTTTGGGTTGGAGCACGAGTGAGTGTGAGCCTGTGAGAAGGAAGGAGCTGTAGACTGTTATATATTATTGTGCCTGTCATGCTAATGGCTTGTTAACCTTACTTTTTTTTCATGGAGATATGATTTGGTTTACATTTACTTCTTGCTATTTACTCTTTTCTCTACTGTACACCCCTTCTTTCTCTCTCTCTCTCTCTCTGTCTGTGTCATCATTACACCCTGTCATAATTTCTTCTGCGGTTGTCCCCTTTTTTCCTGATTCTCCTTCACGCTCTCTTCCCTCTCACTCAAACCCTGCTACTTTGCTGTCTCCACTTGTTTACCTTTACACGCTCTTCTTTTTCCCGCCTTCATCCCCCCAATTCTCCCTCCTGCAGGTTGTAAAATGGATCCTCCTCAGTCAGAGTCATCACGGGAAGGGCAGAAAGCGGAAGAGAATGGAGCCCAAGGTGAACTACAAAGAGGTAGGAGGCACTCTGCTGTATTAAAAACTCCATCTACCTTCACTCTGCTCTACTTCTAACTCTTGGACATGTCCCCTAGCTTGTTTGAAAGCCTCTTTCATTCTAACCGCCTTGATTTTTTTTTTCCACTTAAAGTAGCTGATCGTTACAGTATTTTTTGTTTGTCTGAAAACACAATTATCCCTAATTCTGTTTATGTGTTACGTCTGTGAGGACAGTCTGCCCTGTACTTGTTTAAGTCTGTGTTTATGTTGTGTCCTCTGTCTACATATTTAACCTTTTAAGAGCTTGTATACATCACATAGCATGTGTGTGGCCTTGGTAAGTGTGTGTGCGTGTGTAGGTGTCTGTGTTTCTCTCAGGGAGGTGGACATCATTGCACTTTTTTGACATTGAGGAGATACTTTCTGATGTGGAACTTTCCTTTGCAAACAGTTTTCTTCTCATTTACCAGCAAATAAAATATTAAAAATTCCATTAAAAACAATCCAAAAATGATGCTTTAGCCCGTGCGAGTATGTGCAGTGTTAATTAGGAATCTCTGGAGACGGCTAATCCCCTCCACCCACTAATTGACACATGGACTTGCACACGCCTGCATCATTAATGAACACACACTGATCTATAAGCCACAGAGGGCCAGAAGTCATTAGCGAGAGTGGAGCAGCTTTTATATATCACTCGCAATATGTTCAGATGTTGTACACTGTAGGAAACATTTGCAAAGCTACTCATCTTTTTCTACAATGTATTTTATGTCATGAATAAATTAGGTGCCCCCGGAGTCTTCGAATAAAATTTTGGAGGAGGAAATAAAACACTGCTCTTTACATCCACTTTATTTCTAGGGTTTCACATTTTCTCTCTTTGTACTGCTGCTTTCAGTGAAAGCAGGGGTATACATATTTAAGGTGTGCTTAAAAGTTTATTTTAAATAAGATCTCATGTTGGAGCATGACCTTTTTTCTGGATTCGATTAGCTTCAGCTCCTTTCAATTCCTGTGTTGTAATTTGGAGCACACGTGAATGAAATGTCAGAGCGGCCCCTACCCCCACCCCCACCCCCTCCTCCCTTCAACCCACCTGATACCTATCATCTGGCTTATTTACAACATACGCACACATATATATACACAAATACACTTAGTTCTATGGGGCAGCAAAAGGGAATGTTCCTGTGGGGTGGGGGCAGAGAGTGCTGAAATCAGCCTCACGAAAGAATAGCCAATTACTGTCCACTTGGCCGTGCACAATAGTGAGAAAGAGGAGGGAGGGACGGATGGACGGACGGATGGAACGAGGGAGCAGGGGGGATATAGGGGCAGGGGTGTGGGAGGTCAGCGTTTGAAGTTACACCATAAAAGCCATCCTGAAAGGAAACACTGAGTGACCCCTCCCCCCCAATCCATCCACTCCTCTCCCCTCTCTCCCCTGCGGTCCGGCCCTCTCCTCTTCTCCTCCCCTGCATCTCCCTCCCCTCCCTTTGTTTCAGCGAACAGAGTGCCCCATGGACCAACCAGGTGTATTTTATATTACTCCTTCATGTACTTCAAACGCCAAACAGTCCAATTTCTCCTCACCCCCTCTCCTCTTGATCTACTACTCTTTCTTTCCTTTTCCCTCCATCTATCAGCCTGTTGTAAGGCTATAAATCACCTTGCAGATCTGATCAGCAAAGGTAAAGAGAAAAACCAAAGGTAGGAGCATAAAACGCCAGAGACGGGAAGGCAAGAGAGGACTGACTTAAATAGCTGAGGTGTATCAGTGATGAGGCTATGATTGGATCATTAGATGGAAAATTGTAAACACTTGATATCACTGTTTTGAATTCTGTATCTCCTGTGGTTTATTTTGGATCAATTCAGCTGAAACTTAAACTTAAAATAGATCTAAGCCACAAAATGATGAGCTTCAGTGGAAAATGACAAAGGGAGGGGAAATGGGAGATGCTACTTGAGACAAGAGGGGGATAGGTGATGGCATGACTGTACAGAAAGAGGACAGCCACGGGAATAAAAGGTTAAAAGAAAAAGTAGAGGACAAGGGGAAAACAAATTGGTAAAACAGGATTTTTGGACCTCAAGCTGGCGCTAGACTAGCGGTGGATTAGGGGTTGATGATTGTGGAATCCAGTACGGTAATGAAGCCGCTGCAGACATTTGAGGAAATGAGGACCAGAGTGGATATTTGAAAAGATGAAGCACACATGTGTGGATACATATGCAGCATTGGTCAGTTGTTGTAGAGGTGGTTAGGAAGAAAGAGAAGAAAAAGTGAGGGGGGCAAGAGAAAAAGTAGGATATTTAGTGGGGAGGAATCAGGCGGAGCCAGTGTTTAGCACAGGCTCCGCCTGATTCCCTAATCAGGGATGATTAGGGAATATACACACATTTACGCACCGACACAAACCTATAGGTTCATAAAGTGCATGAGCCAGACACCCCCTGCAGAGCTGCCCGAGATCTGGTCAATTTAATAGAGCCAAAGTTTATTACCAACTTCCCCTCGTCTTTGTTTCTGTGTAACGTTATTGATTTACAAGCATCTCGGTGTGCACGCCGAGCATTTTCCTTGTCCACACGTGTAAGTTGTGCGCGCACGTCTGATAAGTGTGCATGTGTCCAGCGTGCGTGGAGAGGTCTGAAGAGGGATATTAGTCACGCCCGTGTGGTAATGGGCCTCATTTTGCTCTCATTTTCATCTGTGGTTTCTGTAATGAGGGGGTCCATCTGCCCCTGCTGATCAAGACAGGAAACCCTGTAGGGGAATTTTGTGAATAACTGGAGATTTTGGCCAACTAGTTTGGCAAAAACCTGCTTGTCTGTTCTGATTGTGCAGTTAGTAATTTGTAATTGATCTGGTACTTTATCATCAACTAGCTTCCATATTAAATAGCTGGGAAATGGTCAGTGGGCATCGTAACAGACCAAAGCTTATCCTAAAACCTCAGTCCAGCCTTGTTAGCTGTGTGGAACTTCATGGAAAAAGTGGCTTGTGGAAATTTATTGTGGGTTTAATGGCAGGCGAGTTACAATAACATTTTAAAACTCCTATAATGGGGTTAAATTGAAATCTGGGTGTTTAATATTGCTAATGTTGATCAAGTAAACAACCTCCACACTTTAGGCTTTTTTAAAGTACTTTTGTACTTGAATACAGTGTATTAGTTCAGTTTGTCCTGCTGTATTTAGCGCAGATGTGATAAGGTTCTGTATATAGAGCATGTTTACATAGCTCCTTCTCCGGATAAACATATCTGGGAAATTGTGTAATCCTGAATTCTTTTCATTCCAGCTGAAATTGTTTTAGACCACACTATTTTTAATTTCAAACTGCAAACCTTTGTGAATGTAAGCATGCACGAGTCTTCTGTCAATGAGATCAATGAGATTTTATTGTCCCAAACATTGTGATTTTAGTCATAATTAACCGAGGACTTCTAATCATTTCATTTAAATTGTATGATTCCACATTTTCACCATGCTTTGTTTTTTGTGGGGTTTTTTTTAAAACCCCACACAAAAAGATTTTTAGCCTTGTAGTATTTATTGCACGGTTTGCCATATGATTATACACACAGAGTCTCTGCAGGCTCAGAGTGATAATGTATGTAAGAACAGGGACATCTTTCTCTGGGCCACAGATGCAGCAGAATACGCTGACAATGAATCAGCTTCCATCTCAGTGTCACTCCGTCACCTCATTTGCACCTACACGCCAGTGTGCATCTTCCTGGTTAATGACACGAGTTACTATGGAAACACGCATCATCAAGTTTGTGTTTGTTGCCATGGAAATGTCAACAACAACAGGTTTAGAAGAACATCCTGTCTTGCAACAGCACTTCGGTGGTTAAAGTGTACCTTCTTGAAACAGAAGGAGGGCAGTTGACTTAGACGTTGTCACACGGGCTGGCATTATCACATTATTCAGCAGCTGCAGCTTATAATTATATAATTTGTGAGAAATTATTGATAACTTTAACTTTATACTGCATGCCTTCTAGGTTAAAATTTTAAAGATACACATGTCCAGTGTGGAAATTAAATTCTACTTCCGTTTGCTCTAGAGCAGTTACTAAACGGACCTTGCAGCGCTGGTATGCCGCAAGGACATATATGTTGGCTTCTATTTTAGGAGACAATTTAAACCCGTGAATAAATGAACTGAGTTTGAGTGGTGACTGAAATCTCTTGTGTTGTAATGAGGTGCGATGTTGATTGATGTTGGTTCGACAGGGGAAGTAGTTGTGGTTATAACAAGGGCCCCTGTTGGAGAGTAAACAATAGGAAGGCTATGATCAAAAGCCTCTTCAGTTGGGTGGGGTTTGCAGGTGGTGCACATTACCCTTTCATAGTGGGCTTCTGTAAGTAGCAGATGGGAAACACGAGAGAGAGCAATGTGGAAATAGTTTCAATCAGTGTTATTTGGTACTTCTTCATGACTTTGATTATTGTAAACATAGCTGAGGAGTGGGAGATGTTCCCACACAAAAGACAGACAGATTTTAATCCTTAGCCCATGTTTTGCAAACAAAGACTTAAATGTTTTGCGTGTGCATGTGTAAAAATTGCAGGAAAGTCTTAAGAAGGAAGTCCGAGACGCACGTATGCCCGAAAGCCTTGTATTTATTTTCCTCTCCTTCTGAATCTGTCTTCCTCTTCTTGCCGTTGTTTAGAGTTTGACCAGTAGCCATGAAATAAAGCATATCCGTTTAGTAATGGTGTTTTTCATGGCATCTGTGTTGCTGTTTTCTTCAATAAGACGTCACTGCTTCAAATTGCACTCAGCCATAATTGGCGATCTGAACTCCGCCCCTGTGTACTGTTGACAAGGACACATCTGGTTTTCCCTCGTTTTTGTTTTCCAGTCTCCAGTGTGCTTCACTCCTGGTTTATTCGGCCTTTTCCTTTACTCTTTATATCAGTCTTTTTTTCCCCTTTCTAACTCTGTTTCACTCTTTCTGTGTGTGTCTTTCTCTCTGTGATTTATTGGCAATGAATCAGGGATGAGGGAGTATGCCGGAGGAGAGATGGGAACATTCAGGGAAATGGCTGTTTCCGGCCAGACTTCACATCAGGATGGGAAAGTGTATGTGCATGTTTGTGTGTGTGTGTGTGTGTTTCTTCGTCATCACCAACTGGGGATCAGCAAAGGGCTGCTTTCTGGCTCTGTCCGCTTTCGTGTAACGGCCCATTACACGAAAGCGGGCAGCCCACTGTTTTTAAATAAAATCACGATGAAGCTTTTAATACACACAGGAGCACATGTGAGTTTTTGGAAAACCTCCTTTTCGATAATACATTGAATAAAAAATGACCTTCAGCTGTGGTTGTGATTTTATGATGATTAGTTCTACTTTTTAAAATTTTAAACTTTTCTTATTGAACAATCATGTTATAGTCAGTGTTGGTGTGATGGGAGGTTGAAAGCTGAGGTTTTGTTTAAATTATAGATTGTTATAGTTTGCGAGTGGCTGCTGGCTGATGCCAGGTCACAAAGAGGGTGGCAGACCGAAAACCCACATTGTGATCACTTTGATTGCTAGCTGCAGTCGCATGTGGTTGGACGTTGACTTGTCTGCAAACACTTGCTGTTACTTCCCAAGTAGTAGTGAAACTCGGGAGTGCGATGTAAACCAGAAATGGAGACCTTTCACCTTTAAAGTAAGAGCTGTGTCTTACTGCTGCAATAACAACACACTTTTAAAAGTTTTTATATTTAAATGTTTTAAAATTTTTACTTTGTCAGTGAACCTTCTCCATTTCTGACTTGCATCATAGCAATCTGCTACCAACCAAAGCAGTCATGAGGATGTTTTCTGTTCAACATCCTTTACCTCTTTGCTACCAGTTTCACACTAGTGATAGCCACACGTTGGTGGCTGCCACTCACCGTTCTCTAGGCCTGCATGAATGGAGCTTTAGCAATGCATCTCATTACAGTAACTGGCAGTACCAACTCACAACAACAATACAACATTTTCCCTTTAAAGTGGTGGTCTCCAGGCCTGTGTTACTGAGGTCAAAGCTTAGCTTTTTTTTGTAAATATGATGTACAGATTGTCTGGACTCTTGGGTGTTAGATGAAGAGTTCAGGGAGGCGGGAGGCAGAGTTTAAATAGGGATGCGATGTGCAGTCTTCTAAGGCAGTTAATCTGATTTCGAAGTTTAATATGAAAAACAAAATTCTTGTATTTCTCTTCAGTAGGAGCACCGCAACCAGTGGATTCAGTCATAATCACTTGTGTATTTTAAGCTTTTTTTTTTTTTTTTTTAACTTTTACATGTGATTTCTGGTTACTGAACCGTAGCAAACCATCTCCACAGTGCAGAGCTTTGTGGGTGTAGTGAGATAGGTGCCTGCAAACCAGAGGGGATTATCTTTGCTTATTAGCTGTGTTTTATCATCTGCATCCATTTATTCTCTTATGCTGTTAGTAATACATCTTTTGCGTTACACTATTTGAACTTGTGTTGATAGAAATGGAGATTCCCTCTAAAGAGTTTTTTTCTAGCCATGTGAGTCTTTGGCACTACATTACAATTACATATTTCACAAAATGCATAAACACTGTACACCTGTATATCTAATCTATGTGTGACTGAACAATGATAAGTAGCCAAAAATTAAATAAACATGAGATAGAATGGGCAGATATATGGACGTTATTCTCCCCACTCTGAGCTTTTAGTTTTCAATTTCCAGAAACTGTAGAGAAGTATGAGTACACAGAGTCATTTACTGTCTGCTCAACATATACAAATAACACATTAACCACCTGAAAGACACATCGGCACATATAATGTAGCTACAGATAGGGAGTGAGGGTGAGTCCAGGACATGTTGAGACAATGGAGCACGAGCAAAACAACAGATCAATAAAAGTATCTTTACAGCTTTGTCATCTTCTGCAGTATCTGTTGTGCAAACTGCTGACCAGGAAGGACAGATTGTGTGGGAATTGAGGGATCAGCGGCAAACAACTGCTCTTTGATTCACTGTTCTCTCACAATTGCTTTGCATCAATAAGCTGTTGATCCAACGTGACCTTCCGTGGAAACTTCTCAGTCTAGTTTGTGCTTAATTCAATGAACAAATAGTCAGGGATGAAGTAGTTTCATGACAGACCTGATGTCATAATCCATAAATCCAGTAAATGCTTCCTATAATGAGTTTAACTCACGGTGCAGCATAATTGGATATTACTGTATGAAATGACACGCAAAGTCTGTAAAAGTTACACCCAGTTTTCCACTTTCTCCTGCAGTCATGCTGAAAATAGTTTTTTCCTAGTGACAGATAGCAAAAAGCTAGACAAAAATAAAGTGAGAGAAGATAATTAAAATTTATCAAGGTTGCAAGTGTTAGTGATGGGAAGACTTATGTTTAGAGTCGGGTGAAGTGGAGATGGCTCCATTTGTGTTGCGTTAATGAGGGAGAGACAGAAAGAAAGTGAGAGGGATAGAGTGCCAGTGCCTATTTGTCTCATTTATCATTCAGCTGCGTTTCTGTTTTCGGGGTCATTTGAAGCTCACTGGCGCCCTCGTCTCATCCGGAGTTCCCCACCATCTGTGTTTGTGCATTCGTGTATGTGATGTATATGTGTGTGTGTGTGTGTGTGTGTGTGTGTGTGTGTGTGTGTGTGTATGCCGGTTGTTGCTGCTCTGCAAATGGGTGTTTATGTGCACCTGTCCATACACACCCACATTAGTAATACTGTCTTGTGTGCATCCTCTAGCCTTGTACAACTTGCAGCTAAAAGCTTAATCCCAATCCATTTAAAACCAGATCTTAACCTTCAAAAAACCTTTTAAATACATGTCAGAAAGTGAGGATGAGCCAAAATGTTCAAATTTTCCTAATGTGTCCTCACCTCAAGGTCTCAAATTCAATTTGGTCTGCATAAATATTGACGTACGCGGACACATGCACACTCACGGACATACAAATATAGAAATATACGAGAAGGCAAAGAGTTTTGCTGAAGAAGAGTGGGGTTGGCGTAAAGAGTAGTTGTATAGAACGAGAGTAGCTCCAATAGGCTTTTCACTGAAGTGGTCAAAAGCAAAAAAAAGTACACACACACACACACACACATACACATGCATTCTGAATCCCTGAAGCATTTGAGTGTCATTAAAGTGCAGCTGTGTTTGTCTTTCCAGCACACATGGAAAACACATCAGGGACAGACGAAGCGAGAGAGATCAGCCTTCTAAATTTGTCTGCCACAATACGTAGAAACAGAGTACCGCACTTTGTCACTGGCACAGATGCCCATCGTTCATTTTGGAGTCCATTCAAACACAAATGTAGACATTTGAGTATAATGCAGTGCTATAAAACGCAGTGTAGCGCAGAGGTCGCGATGTTAAAGCCGGCGACACTTCAGCCAGACATTTAGTGTAGAGTCATGTTTAATATTGGGCTGGGCTGTAAAATGGAAGTAGCTTTTTAGTGGTGGGAAATGAATCAATGCTTTTCGCATAAAATCTGATTTAGGCGTCACCTCGCTGTTTTCATTGCCCGCATCGTTTAGGAAACAGCGCGCAATGTGGTGTTTGTGTGTCTGTGTGTGCACATATGAACGCGGAGTGATGAGTGCTACAACATCTGTCTTTCCTGGTAATGACTGGGGAGACTACAGCTCTTTCGGGCATCCCCGACACATTTAGTGGCGTTAAGAAAAAAAAACTGCTCACACACAAACATTCACACATGTACACAAAGTAATGTCAGCTGTATGCTACTAGATCCAATGATTACAGAAATCCCTGTGAATGAGTGCAATAGTATTACTCAAATATTTGACACTAAGTGTCTGATGTGCGGGTGCTGTCTGTGAGAACCCCTGGCTCATAATCCCCTGTTCTTCATTTGTTGGGGTTACGCTTATTCACTCCATGTGAGTGGGTGTATGCGCTAATGGCCGCATTGGCTTTCCTTTAACGTTAGAGACATTTTAAAACTGTTTGAGAAGCAGAGACAGATCCATCACCTAACTATGACTTCACTAAGAGGCTTGTCGCCAGAAACCCCCGTTTTACAAATTTTATGGCCCCCCCTTTGAGACCCATTGAGGTACTGGACCTCTGTGGGGTCTCCGTTAAGTGTCTGGCACCAGGATTGGATTGGAGTCTAGGACGTTTGTTGGTTGGGTCCGTGCTTTGTGCTCTTTGTCGTGTTCGCCGTTGTGTGTGGTAGCTGGTTGGATTGTCCCGTTAGGATGGCTGCTGCCATTGGGGAGTGTCGTTACCATGGAAGTGCATGGTTGGTCTGGAGCAATGTTGTGCTGGGTGGTACGTCTCAAAGTGACATCAAGAACATTTCATCGTAACAAGATAATCAATGTTATTCACTTCACCTGTTAGTGGTTTAACTGCTCATCAGTGGAGACAGATTAAATATGTATTTTCAAACCACTCATTTTCTGAAATATGAGTCAGGTTTTTCCAATAAATCATGTGGTTTATAGAATTGTAAAAAAAACAACAAAAAAAAAAAAACCCAGGGTGTCTTCTATCTGTTAATTTTGCCTAACCCACAGTTTTAAAAATATTTCTTTCACACAGGACAAGGAAAAGCTGAAGATCATCGCAATTAAGAATTTGGAACAAGGGGCCTGCTGGGAATTATTGGCATTTTTAGGTCTGGTTTTAGCTCTTGAAATGTTCTCATACAAAAATGTCACAGACACCGTCGATTCTTGCCCTGTTAAGAAGAAATAAATACAATAAAACAGTAGAAGAAAAATATTCAAAAACAAAACAATAATGTTGTTGACATGTCAAGTTATAAAAAAAAAAAAAACCCTGCCGGGGGATGACAGGGCCCACAGTTTGAATCTTTTCAATGCTCTTGTACTGTCTAGTATTTACAGTCAGATACAGATAAATATTCCTCTCCCAGTCTGTCATATATTGCAAAGCTGAGTGTGGTATCATAATAGGAAAAAAGACGGGTTGTTGTGTAAGTTAATCTCTCCTCTTTCTGTTGCGTCTTCCTTCATTCTCTAATATCTCCCCCCCCCCCCCCCCCCCCCCCCCCCTTTTGTGTCTGTATGTGTGCGTGTGTGTATCTGGCTCTTTGTGGATGCGCATGACTCCACAGCTGTGTCTGTCTGTCTGTCTGTCTGTCTGGGCAGCAGATATCTGGGTTTAGTCCATCCCACATACCTCTGTCAGCTCAGACTGCTTCAACCTACCAAGCCCAGAGTTCACTCATGAGACAACACACATATGCAGTATACTCCACACAAACACACAGATACACAGGCAAGTTTCTCAGCTCACACAAACAAAAAGACACACTGAGACTTAAACTTTGAGCCACAAGAGGATTCATACAGTCTTTTCCTGAACATGACCTTTCTTTTTGATTGGTCTGGCAACATTAGCCTCCCTGCTGCCGCTCCTTCTTTGTTTTTGACTATGTCTGGCAGACACCTCCCATTTATCGCCCACTGTGTTTTCTTTTCCACTATGTTTTCCTATCCCCTATCCTGTTTTTAATCTAGATTTCTCAGTGTATCTTTCAACAAGAGCTGATGCTGTCACTCCAAACTGGAGGTCATTGCTGATGCATGTTTGTGTTTTACCCTTATTATTGTTGTCATCTGAGTAAACCTAGCTTTGACATTTAGAAACCTAACCACATCCAAAATGGCGTGGTGGAACTCTGTTGCACAAGCCGACAAAAGTGCTTTGACCCGTGTGCTTTTGTTACTGTGCCCTGTTAACCCCTGTAATTATTATAATTTAGAACAGAAACCACAACTGATATTTATCTGCCAAATCCATTATATGAAACTGGAATTTTATTTTATTTTATTATAAATATTACCCCGGTGGTAATATTTAACCACACCCCATAGGCTGCTCTCACCCTCCAAGTATAGGGCTAAAACAAATGAGATAAGGAAATTAAACTGAGGCTATTTCCAGCCTTTGTCAGAATTCATGCATTTATACTTAATGCCTTTAAAGAGAGTGCAGTTTGAAAATTGTGAGGTATTTGAATTGTATTTGTGTTGAGCATCTGGGACAAATCAAATGCTTCAGCTAAAATCTAGCATGTTGATGATCAAATCAAAAAAGTTGCAAGACACTTAATAAGTGCTGGTATCAGATAAAGTTGACATCGGCTCTTATTTGGTAAGTTTAAGGCTTTTTTGTGAACTGTCAGCACGAGTAAATGTTTATATTCAAATTGTGTATAATTTAACAACCTTGTTATTGGAATTTACATATTAAAGGAAAAAATCTGCTGTGCATGTGTGTGTCTGTCTCTGAAGAATTAACTGTGACTTCTAGGTGTCTGACAGGCATGTATTTTAACTTGTAGATCCACTCGAATTATTTAGACAGGGATAAAATAGTTTGTAGAGCTCTGTTTTAAGTTGCAGAAATCTGTTGCACTGATTTGAAAGAATTATCTGGCTTTGGATATGCATAAAACATTAGTTGAAAGGATCAACTCAAAGTTATGTTGATATTGTCATTGGATTTGGTGATAAAAATATAGACTATCATCAGGCTTATGCTCTGTCTGCTTTCATAAGAGTTTGTCTCCCATCACTTTGTCCTTGTGTAGCTGCACAAAAAAGCCTATATGCCTCTGTTCTCCACAATCCCTTTCTCCTCACCTCTCTCTTTGTCTAAGCTGACGTCCAGCTGTTTGGTTGTGTCACTGTTGTACAATTGCTACAGAATCCCCCCCAACACACAAACAGCAGTCCTTTTGTTCTTGCTCTGTTTGAAAGGCCTCTCTCTTTCAAAGGCATACGGGTGGTGCAGGGGCAAAACACTCAGCAGCCACCACCGAGACCTGGGTTCGGTCTCCTGTTGTAACTGTGACTAGTTGTTTGGGGCACCTGCTTGTAGGTGCGTTGGATCTAAGGTTGCTTGTTATAACCTTCCGAGAAATGTAATTCTTGTGGCACACTGGGGAGTAGGCGTTTGCCTTTCTCTGCCTTCCCAGATTAGCAGTAGCACACTAAGTAGTAAGGACTGTCCCACAGGGGAATTGAGCTTTGCAAAATTAAAGAGAAAAAAAAAAAGGTTGTGTAGATAAGAAAGAAGCCAGGTCTGAATTGTTTAAGGAGTTGTTTCTCTGTCCATCAGAACTTAAACAGAGGATTGTGGGAGGAGGAGGAACAGTAAGAGGGAGGCATCCACTGGAGACAGTTAGATTTGCAGCTTGCGTCAAAGCACAAAGTGCCAGAGATTAATTAAACTTCTCCCTGTTTTGGAGGTGTGTGCATGTGTGAATAAGTATGAGTCAGGGTGGTGATGAGTAGGAGAGAAAACATGTTAATTGCCTTCATCATCAGTGCCAAATTGCAGGAACATAGAATTTTACATAACAAACGCCCCACCTTCTGCGGCGCACAAAGAAAGAACAAAGTGCTGAGGCAGAGATGGAAAACCATCTAAAGAGCAGCAAAGTACACACCTCAATGCATGCTTGTGTATACTTGCACACTCATTTTGTGCAGGTGTTTTCTTTTTTATGTTGTTGGTGCATGTGCTGTTGATTCCCCACTGAGTCCCTCCCTACTTACAGGTCCACTGTGTGTGGTTTTTAAGCTTAACCCATCAGTCGCAACCCCGTTGTGACCTCATGCTGCTTTTTGATTGGCCTGAGATTGTGAACTTGAGGCCAAGAAAGAAGACGAAGGGGGGGAAACAGGCAGCTACCCACCCTAACAGCAAGCTGCTGATTAAACATACTTGAAAAGTGATGCATTTACATAATCATGAATGTACATAAGCTGGGTTAAACGTTGGGGATTTAGGGTCGAGAACACAGGCTAACGTGCAGAGTGTATAATAAAGCTGCTCTTTGTATACGCCCTCAAAACTGATTCCAGCACATTTGACTGAGAGAACCTAATTTCGGCACATAGGCTTGTTTGTTTTCTAAATGAGCTTTTCATTCTCGTTCTCAGGACGGTGAATATCCCTGACCCTTTGCGTGCTGTCAGCCCATATTTGTGTAGGGAGATAAATGAACAAAATAATTGATTTCAGCAGCTATTGTACTGTGAGGATAGAGCTTCTTCCCCTATATCTGTCCCTCAAAAGCCCTCTATATGTTTTGACACCCTGAACGTTTGCAACAGTCCGACCCGCAGTAACTCACACAAACGCATGCATATATACTGCCTCATTCCAGCAACTGTAGCTATTCCGGTTTGTTGATTAGGCTGGTTTCCAATTCGGAAAGACAAAGAATGAGGGATAATAATGATTAAATTACAGATAGACAGGCACAGTTGTAGGTCATCACCGAGGTCATCAGTCTGTGACCAGCACTATCTGTGAGATCATCACCATGCTGTAGCAACAGCAGGTGTGACATCATTTGAGGAGATGATAGAATAGAGGATGGCTCCATTGCACAAGTTGAAAGGGCAGCATGTGACTCATAGGTAACCTTTTAGTATCTCCTGTGCGTGTGTGTGTGTGTGGACTCCAATCCATTACCCAAAATTGGTTTACAAAACCTATGTCATCAGACCCTTTTGTAATGTCTTTTTGGACCTTGTGAACCCACAAGATTGCAGTATTATATCCTCACAGTGAATGAATTTATTCTTCTCGAGCCACTTATCATATTTATAGGGTCATCTCAATATTGCTGCACCTTCAGCTAAAGTCTCCCACACTTGTTCCACACCAGCAGAAACTTACCACTATTGTGTAACAGGGTCCTTTTGCTAATAAGTGATCATGTGATGTTACAATTAAATAAAGCGTTTCTTTCTGGGGAAGGTAGTAAGAGTCTGTTTTCACTGCACATCATTTCACTTGGTAGGAGTACACATTGAGAAGCAAAAACGGATTAAACAGTAAAAGTAAAGCAGCGGTTCAGAGATTTCAGAGAAGCGGTTGAAAACTTTCCAAAAAGTACCCAAGACAGAAAGTTTCTTTCAAATTATTTGGTTTTATATTATTTTCTTGCCTTTTGATTACTATTTTATTCTCGGCCATCTGCCCTGTTTTTTTGTGGGTTTTTTTCTCCTGCACATTTTAATTTCGTGCAGCTGTATAGAGCAGTTACGAGCTAATTAATAGTCTAAGTGTGTGTGATGCTGTTTATGCTGTCATGTCTGTTGAGAGAACTTTAACAGCTGCTTGGTGTACTGTTCCTCTATCAAGCTCAGTCCTGCCACTATGGTTTGAGCAGATGTACATTTGGGCCTTTAAATACACTGTTAAAAAAAAAATAGGCAAAAAGAGATGCAAGTAGGAGCTTTAATTGAAGGAGCCAGACACATAGTTTGGAGCTCTGAAAGAAAGAGTGAAAGGCAGTTGGTATGGAGATGGGGAGCAGACAGTCATGGAGACAGAGGCAGAGAGAGAAAGAAAGGGAGGTGATCTGAGTAAAAGAAAGAGTGAAACCTTAGTACCTGAGTCGTGGGTTGAGGCCTTTAGCTGCTGGTGCCAGAATGTGTTTTTACGAGCCTGCGGTCAGACAGACATAAAAGGCAGCCGAGCGGCTGAATGGCATCACACACACACGCACGTGCATGCACACACATGATTCAATGGCCTCTCAGAAATCACAGTTTGGTTTTATAATGTCACAGTTAGTCAATGTCTCCAACCCCCATAATGCAATGTGACTGAACAAGCAGCACATTCTCCCCTGTGGTACTGAGGTAGGTAGGGACGGAACTGAGGGGAAGTAATGGAGGAAAAGAAAGCATTTGTGTTAGTTCAGATCAAACTTTATTTAATATGGGACAAAATCACAAGTCAGAAATTTGATTTAAGAGACTTTATGATCTTCACATCACACAACTTTCTTTATGTTGAGGATATGAAACGCCCCCCAGAGCGGGGAGCAAGTCGGCAAGAATTTGTGGTCAACGGCAATGAGACAGAATCAGTCTGCTATAAATTTCTGCTTAATGGGTTGGCAATTACACGCAGTTTGTGATAATGTTGCTATCAACTGAGAAACATTAGTGAAATCAGAAGTATCTTGCAGTCTGCTGGAAATCCATTGCTGTCCTTCTTTAACTTAAGAATGGAGAAAATTCCATAATCCCTTACTTCTCCAGTCTCGCTAGGAAAAACATTGGTTGCAACCGTGTGCAGTAAACTTGCAAATGGTTGCTTCGAAGACAGTGATCGGGTCTGCAATTACTCACAGTCAGTTGCCATTTTCAAAGCAACTTGAGTACATCAAGATGGTGATAAAATGTGATATATATTAATTCTAATGTACGTACATGTGTCTAACGTACAGTTTATTTTAATATTATAATTAACTTTGATAAATTGAAGGCAATAGATGGAAAAATTCAATCTTTTGACAACTATTGTAAATTCCTTGCTGTTTACATACACAGAAAGTCAAAGGAGCAGCTTAATTCAGCCCAAACTTCATAAATTTGAAACAGAAATAATTAGAACGCAACCAACTGGCAACCATTTGAGTCCCCTATTACAAAGAGTCTCTGCGGTACAAACAGGCTCAGATTTATTGCGACGTGCTGGCAATCTGTCTTATACGGCAGTTATTTGAAAACCTTCGAAAGTAATTACAGTCAGTCAGACCACAATCGTTTGGAGATTGGTTGCCTCCTACCAGGCAACCTGTGCAATTTCCTTGCAATTAAAAGCGGTTCCAAATGCAAAACAAAATTCAATGCAATCACCATTTTTTCCCCTAGATGTGAGGAGGTTTCCACTGTAGTGGGAGTGAGCCATATAGGGACAAAAGAAACAGAAGGGCATCAGAGGAGGTCGGATACCTGGTTGGACAGGTTTATTGTGCAATATGTGTTATGAACAATATATCTGTCCAACCAGGAAGAGTTAGAAGATACGCTGAGCATTATAGTAAAGTTACAGTTAGAAAAAGAATATCAGTAGTCCTAAACTGATACTCTTACTACACAAGATTTGACAAGAAACAACACAATCTGTGTTATCCAGTGTTAGTTATGATCCGTACCCTTTCAACAATACAGTTAGTTTAGTCTTGAAAGATAACTTCATAGAGGAATTACAACAAAACGGAAACAAAAAAGGAACAACTTTTCAGTACTGCCTGGCTATAACTATTTTTTTTATTTGTTTACATAGCTTGAGATGATTTGATCTACCGCATTTTTTCCGTTTTGCAGGCTTTAATTTTAGTATAAAGTAATTCAGGATGTAGGACGTCTGTTTTGTCTGTCGTCTCCTTTCTGTTGTTTGCCTTTGTTTCCTGTAACCGTTGCTGTCGCCATTCCCCTTTTTATTTTTATTTACAGTTGTAATTGGTTGCATGCGTCTTATAATGGAGTGGAAGCAAAAAACACACCAATGAATAAAGTGCTAAAAAAAAAAAAAGGATATAGAAATAGAAGCATTTTTAAAAATTCAAATCAGAAAGCAGAAACGTGGGCGAAAGCAGGGATGATTCACCCACCAGGGGTTACTTGAGGTTATTGCAGTAATGTGATTGTAAATGGTGATTGGCTGCTTGAGCTAAGGAGAATAAAAGAGGTAGAGATCCTGACCTGATTTAACACAGAAGATGTAAAGGTTATATTAATGTTTTGAATCTATTTGTGCATGCATAAAGGCTGCAGAAAATTGACATGGGCTCGCTGTCCTATGTACTGTACAGAACAAGAGTGCTGTTGCCATGGAAATGCTGAACAAGTGATGGATTGTTAGATAGGCACAGAAAGGATTTAAGATTTACCTTTTCTTAAAAGAAAAAAATATCATTATTTTTGTTTAGTTTTTCACAATTTTAAAGAAGGAGATGCAGTGGAGTCAGCTGCCCCTCGTTATCGCTCCTTATGGTGATCAGTATTAAGGATAGAAATCCCACAATAAAGCTTCTGTTGAGCTTCACATGATTTTGTGCTGTGCAAATGTGTTACACCGCAGCAGTAGTATGACTAATACAAGTCCCTTAGTCCTATACACCCACACGCATGTACTGACACACACGCACACAAAATGTAGCTGCTTCTTTCTTTTGACTTTCAATTACTCTCAAACTAATTTTCTCCAACTCTTCCCGCTCTCATAGGAATACATGCACACGACTGTATATATACACACACACGCGCACCTACACACAAGGCAATATATACCTTATTTCATTTATAGTTTGGGGTGGATATCATATCCTGTGTCTCATTGAGCTGTCAGTCACTGAGGCAAACAGTGTATATTTGCGCATACATGCTCTCACGTGGGTGCGTGTGTCATTGTTCTGTGGAGGTTTGGAGGTCAGTATGAGAGGAGACATTTCAGCAGCATATTTCCCAGAGGTTCTTGAAAGGTGTAATTCAGCATACAACTGGTTTCAGATGACCCCTGCTAGTGGTTTGTAACAATGCGGAGTTTGTACGTTGGTGAGTAGATTCATTTATGTGTAAAGTCTTTAGCGTGTATGTGGATGAATGTGTGCGTTTGTGCATCTGAGAGGGAGCGACTGTGAACTGTCTCCCTCCTGACATTCCTTAATTTTAACAGACAGCATGGGAATGTAATGCTTCTTTAATTTGGTCAAATTCTTCTGTGTGTGTGTGTGTGTGTTGAACTTTTCACACAAATCATTGCACTAGAGAGGGATATGTTTCCCCCGTCAGTGGGGTTTTCAGCACTGTACTATTAAGTGCTATTGTTAGGTACCAATGACCTAGCCTTGACGCGAGTGTGTGTGTTTGCTTTCTTCTATTAGCTGTTTGTGTTGGTGTGCCATTCTCTACCCATTAATAAGGGAGTACTCATCCGTAGAGTTCACCTTTTACCCACAACTGGTCTTTCTCTTCCTCTCTTTCATCCACTAACACACATGTCCACGCTCAGGCTACCCTGAAGTCAGAATTTCGTAAAAGCCCAGCAGTACAGCAGTTCTCAATCCATAATCCATATTTTAACATGAAACATAAAAGCGGATTAAACTGAACACTCAGTTTATTTAAATCCAGGTTGAAGACTCACTTATTCTCAGCTGCATTTAAATAAAGCACCAAATCCGCACTTTGATTTGATTGTTTTGATTTTAAATACTGTTTTGTTTGTTTGTTTGTTTGTTAATTAGTTTGTTTGTTTGTTTGCTTGTTTTAATCAATTTTAAATCATGCTTTTTATTTGTTTTTGTTTCTAATGTCTCTGTAAAGCACTTTGAATCACCTTGTTGTTGAATTGTGCTATACAAATAAACTTGCCTTGCCTTGCCTTGCCTAAACGCTTACCAAATTCTTATTATTCATCACATCATTGTGATAACATTAATGAGACCTTTTATATACATTTACATAATGTTATGTAAGTTGTACAGTCAGTCCTACAGGCGTAGGAGGAGACAGCATTGTGAATAAGTGCTATATCACTCACTTCAGATTTCCACCTGATACAGGCTTCTCAGGTTTACTGATGGATGCTGCAAGGCTTAAAAGAAAATGAGTTAAAGCAAGTTGAGCAAGTAGCTACTCTTAACCAGGGGTTCCCATATCTCATATTTAAAAAGTCAGCATTTATTAAAGTATCAACACTTTAACATCACAGAAAGTTTTGGGTTTTTATTAAGCTACTTAAAAATGCTGTATATTCATGTTTCTTCCACTGCTCAACCAGTGCAATATGTAAAATATCCACCGACAATTTGTTGTCTTACTTTTGCATAATTGTTGGTTATCGCAAACCCCAGAATGAAATTGAGAGGTTTTACAAATCTTTAAAATTTATACATTTTCACAATGACCACAGTCATGTGGACAAACGATGCAAATCTGGTTTCTCTGTTTTAAAATAACTCGGTACACAACCACATACCTCAAATACAAGCAAAATATACACTTCAGGGTAAATTGTATAAGCCACAAACAACCCACTTTTTTCTTATGTTGCACCAACCTGAATGCAGCGTAGGTGTGTGGGAGTTTTTTTGGTTTAAATTACACAAACCAATATGAAATTTTCCATACTAACCAGAACCTTTTTGACCAAATAAATACCTGCCCACAGAAGAAAAATAAATAGCCTTTTTTTAACCAGTGAACTTTCCCTGTTATTTTTTTCTGGCTTTAATTCAAGTCATTCAGTTAATTTTCTGTTTTTTTTACAGACAGATCAGTGGGGGGGGGGGGGGGGGGGGGGTGTCATAACTTTTTTTTCCCCCATAAGTCCCCCCCAAAAAATAATGACCAAAAAACAGTGGACCTAATCCTCTTCTGTAACTACCCCATCTAAAAGAGTGCTTGTAAATTAAAAAGTTTCCTTTTGTTTTTAACTTTAAAAATTTTCCACCCAATTAAGTATCCACTGTTTAAAAAAAAAAAGGATTTGAATAAATAAATAAAATGCTTGAGGTAGGGAACTTGGCAAAAATGTGGATTTAGTATGGAATTGAAGTAATTTAGGAGTTTTAAAGTTTTTAGTTGTAGAAGTAAAGATCCCTACCCAAGCACAGAGTAATCATAGGCTAACTAATTATGCACATAATAAGGTTTTAAAAAAGTGCAGTATTCTCCTCTGAAGAACAGACAGGAGTATAAAGTAGCTTAAGTACTTTAGTAGCTGTTTGTGTTTTTGTTGATGTATGCTCGATAGTGTTGGTGTGGTGTGATGGTAACTTCACCATGGAGATGACAACTGATGAGGGAGACGATCGTGTTTCAATGTGTACAGTGTCTGTGCACGTGCACGTGTGAGGGTAATAATAACAATGTAAGTTGGTTTGTAATGTACCATCACTGACCAGGAATTTGCTTTTGGAGACACTGTTGCAGACATATTGATTACCACCATGGCAACACAAATATATACAACACACAACAGGCTTTCACAGTCACCGCAGAGGGATGTGAGGAGAGAAAGAGTTAGAGAGAGAAAGACAAAGAAAGAGCTTGCTCTTCACTTTTCAAAGGGAAGGGTGGGAGAGTCAGAAGGATCATGGGTGGGCCCCAAAGAGACTCTTTAGAGATGGAGACGGCACTTTAGAAAACACTCAGCCTTCACAAATTGGAGGGAGGAGGGATGAGGAGCGAGGAGAGTCAATAGAGGGTGAAGAGAAAGACTGGATATCAGATTTTCCACAGAGCTGGATGATCGTCAGTATTTGTGTGTGTGTAGCAGCGATAGTAATGTTTGATTTGAATGTTTTCCAGCTTGAGTCTGAGTGTTATTCCCTCAGCTTCAACAGGTACATGCTAAAGTACTTCCTGGTTTTAGATCAGGTATTTCCCAGCAGCACTAAGGAGGTTGTTTACCATAAATAGCTTTCAACAGACTGCACAAATGTAGCTATTCATCATGCATTTGCTGGCTGCGTTCACCTCAATAGAAAGAGGTAATCATATCCAGAAAGAGCAGAATGTGGCTTTCTCCTCTGTGTCACTTTCTCTTCACTTCCACGCACCCTGCCTCTCTCAGTTGCGCACGCACGCATGCACACACACACGCACACACATACACACACACACACACAGCCACTTCATACTTATTTTCACATTAGTCTCTATGGGGCCTTCAGCCATTAATTGTGTCCCAGACTGGGACCACAGAAGAAGTGTGGCCAGTAGTGCTGGGTGTATCCAAGAGAGAGGCAGGCAAGGCTGGGCACAGCTGTCTCCGGAGGAGGAAGCCACTCTCTCATATCGTTGCCCACATCCATCCTCAGAATACTCATCTAAACTCACTGTCCCTGAAGATGGCAATCACAAGAAGAAAATAGATTGTTTCCTTCAGGTCTACCTCAGGATAACACAAGCAATATATGCACGATTAGGAAGCAGCAGTCAGGCATTTAGTTTTTCCTGAAAACCTTTTAGTCTCTGACATTGATACAGTGGGGGATTTCACTGCAGTCTCGCAGCCTACGAGCAGAAACGTTGTCAAAGATGCCCCCCCACCCCCCACCCCCGCCAAAAAGTGTGTTCCTGAACAGTGCTCCTCTGAGTTTCTCTACAATAGAACAAAATCAAAAAAGACAACTTAATTTCTTTGCCCTAATATTTTCCGTTCATCTGTCTTTTGCCTATTCTGTAATATTTCCCAGCTGTACAAGATTTACTTTATTTACCATATTTATTTAATTACCACTTCGGCTGTTTTATTATTCCACCACTTCCTCTGTTTGAAAGGCGGCATTAATTGCCTGACTTTTATTGATGTATTTTTTTTTCATCAAAGCTTTCATATCACGGAGGAGAAAATCTAACTCGCGGAAAATAATGCAAATGTGCTTATGTGTGGGTGCACAGGATCCAACATGTAAATGATTCAGCTAGTCTTGATAATTTTTGCAAGTTTGGTAATTTGAAGCTGCTGGTGTAAGGAAAATGTGAGTTTCCCCCCCCCCCTTGTATTATTTAATAATGCCTCAATATGTTTTATGAGGCTGGCTAGATTAGTCAGAGCTATTAATATCATAAACCGTTGTCTCCTCAGCTGACGTCGGACCAGCTAGTGATGCTTCTGGAGCTTCTGTTGGAGGAATCGGAGTTAAACGTGGCATCACTTCGTGCTCTGCAGAGAACCTACAGTCTGCAGAATCAGGACGCTGAGGTAAGACCACACACTCGCTTATTCACTCATACAAACGCAGACACATGCTCAGACAAGTGAGCATATTCACCCAACATTTACAATCCCCTCCGATAATAAAAGTAGCTTTCCTCTCCGTGCACATCTTAAAGCATGGCACTTAGTAATGTGTTGTAAATTCTGTTGTAAGAGCTCTCTTCTTTACAGCAGCCATTACTGACTAAATCCCACAAGTATTTGCTTCATTTTTTTAATGTTGAACAAAGTTCCTTAATGGTACTGTTAACAGTGTTTGCCTGTATGTGTGTGTATGTGTGCATACTTTTCACTGTTTGTACTCTCTGGCTATGTGTGTATGTATGTGTGTGCGGATCATCCAGTGCTTCCTCTTAGTACAGGAGCGCTGTGAAAACACAGCTGTGCCCAAGCCTGTAAACTGTCCACACTGACTTCCATCATTAACACATGCCTTCTCTTGAAAAGAAAAATTTGATACATATTTAGTTTTTTTTACGAGTTATTATTAGTTATATGAGCTGTTTTGTTTGGGCGGTAATGTATATAATGGAGCTCAGATGTTCTGTTATATAGAGGCTGCTCAATTGTGGTGCGTTTCCGCTCATTTACTTGCTGGAATCTGAAATCATAAAGGCGTGATTTTCCCTAGCAGGTCCACGTAGCAAGTAGTGTGTTGGAAGCTGGAAACATTCCTTAGGGATTTTGGTCCATATTGACATGATAGCATCACACAGTTGCTGCAGATTTGTTGGCTGCAAATCCATGATGTGAAACCACATCCCAAAGGTGCTCTATAGGATTGAGATCTGGTGACTGTGTTGGTCATTTGAGTGCAGTGAACTGATGATCTTGTTCAAGAAACCAGTTTGAGATGAGCTGAAGTTTGTGAAATGGTGCGTTATCCTGCTGGATACACTGTCTTCACGAAAGAATGGACATGATCAGCAACAGTACTCAGGTAGAATGTGGAATTTAAGCAATGCTCAGCTGGTACTAAGGGGACTGAAGGGTGCCAAGAAAATCACCCACAACATTACACCACCAGCATCAGCCTGAATTATTAATACAAGGCAGGATGGAATCATACTTTCATGTTGTTTATACCAAATTCTGGCCTTACTTTCCAAATGTTGCAGAAGAATTCGAGTCATTGTTTTATTTTTTAAGCTTCTGTTGTCCAGCAAACTATAGTTTCCTGTCCTTAGCTGACATGAGTGGCACCAGTTGTAGTCTTCTGCTGCTGTAGCACATCTGCTTCAAGGTTTGATGTGTTGTGGCATGCTCTTTTGCATACCTTGATTGTAACGAGTGTTTATTTGAGTTACTGTTGTCTTCCTGGGCATTCTCCTCGGACCTTTGGCATCAACAAGGCATTATTGTCCATATTTTCAGTTTTTCAACCCTGGAGATGGTTATGTGGGAAAATCCCGGTAGAATATATTTCACTCACTAATCTAGCCAGCCTCAAACATTTCTGAAATATACCGTGTTCAAAGTCACTTAAATCACTTTTCTTCCCCATTCCAATGCTTGGTTTGATTTTCAGCAGGTTAGGTTGACCATGTCTACTCAGTCAAGATGACTTGTTGGCCTACACCCCAATATTTCCAAGATAAAGCTGGAAATAAATGGAAAAGGATTTGTGAAATTTGGATGAAAACTTAAAAGCTCCATCTGAGACCCATTAAACTCATCTTTATTTAGTAGGTTGCAGAGGTAATGTGAGGATTTGAGTGTGGTTGTAAATGGAGCATTGCTCAGTCTACATTCTTCAGCTGCAAGTAGGTGGAGGGCGCGGCAACATCTGCTGCACAAATAAAAAAAAAGTCAAAAACTTCTGTTAAGAGTGTGATTGCTTAAAAGAAAGGTAGTCTTTGGTTCCTTTCTTGACCTTTCTGATTTTCAATTTAAACTTTAGCAAGTGATCTTAACCTACATGCCTAAATACATTGTAGTTGCTGCCATGTGATTGGGCAGTTAGATATTTGTATTGATGAACATGTGAATAGGTGTACCTAGATGCATCCTAGGTATACCCAATCAGAATTCTCAACTGGCACTACCCCCCAAGTCGGACTTCCAACTCGGAAAGTCGGAGCAGCCCCGCCACCCTCACTTATTCATCCAAGATGATGGCAGTACATGTAAACATTAGTAAAACTGTAAAAACTCAACACTTCTACTGATATATATTTGTGACTGGCAAAGCTGACTAAGCCATATGCAGGGCTAGGCTCGATTGTGCTGTGTTGCTAGTGATAAGTAGCTGTACCTTGCTACCAAACAAATCCTGTTTTTCATTAGTTTTCTGATGTTCCTTTTGGAACACGTTCAGCTCGGAAGTGACGTCATTTCCAGCTCCGACATCCGACTTCCGAGGCAAATGGAATGCAGTAAAAATCGGTGTATTTCAGTAACTCGTCTGTAGTTCATTGTCTTATTTTCATTTCTAGTAATCCACCTCGTGGTCTCGGTCTGAGGTCACTGTGTGTTTGGCCTTGAGTCCAGCTTTTTACACGTAGACCTCTTTAGTCAGACTTCCTGGCAGATGAAAGTAGATTCCCATCTGCAATTTCCAGGGAAAAAAACTTTAAGTGTTTGCTAAAAATACGCAGGGCAATTACGCACATAGTCATGCATGGAAAAACACTCACCTACATACACACACACTCACTCACACAAGCATACCTGCACACACCTGTCTGAAGGCAATGGGCCAGTCCTAATGTCAGTAATCTCATTCAGAAGAGGTTAATCACCTACGTCTCTCCATATAAACGTGCCCATTTATTCTCTCTGTCCAGTGGTCTTTTTTTTCCCCCTTACTTTTTCTGCGTCCTCTTCTCACGCAGCTTTGCATTGTCTGCTGCCACTTTCATCGCAGAGGATTGATGATTGATCTGTTTAAAATAAATACAGGACTGAGTGCAGTTGAGCCCTCTGCAGCTCTTCTGTGTTTACCTGATGGAGAAAGAGCTTTTCAGAGTGAATGACTATTGGGTGATATGAATAGCTGTTATGACTTCTAAAAAGGCCGTTAGTAATGCCGTGACTCTGAATGCATTGTGAAACGACTGATTGATCACTTGAAGAAAGACGTGTATTATCAGCCCTTAGCAGCCTATAGTAAACCCCCAGCTGGTCCTATAAGAGCATGACATTACAAATTCAAATTTTCAAATTCAAATTTTATTTGTCACACACACACAACCATACACAGTATGACATGGGGGGTGAAATGCTTGTAGCTGCGCAATGCCCGACCATTAAATGACAGAAAAAAGATTTACAGTATTTACAATTTACTACAAAATTTACAAATTAACTTAGGAATTTACAGTAAAAATAAAAAAAATAAAAATGTGCAAACAGCAGAGAGAGATTATAAAGATTATAAATTATAGGAAATTATAGGAAATGTGTGGTGGTGCGTGTGGTGATGTGATGTGTGTGAGAGTCCAGTCTTATAGTGATGTGTGTGGGAGAGTACAGTCCTACACCTGGTTCAGGGCCCGAATAGCCTGGGGGAAGAAGCTCCTCCTCATTCTCTCTGTTTTGGCCTTAAGGGAGCGGAAGCGCTTCCCAGACCTCAACAGTGAGAAGAGTCCATTGTTGGGATGGGAGAGGTCCATCATAATCTTCCTAGCTTTGGACTTGCACCGCTTGGTGTAGATGGACGGCAGGTCAGGGAGCTCTGATTGAATGATGCGTTCGGCTGAGCGCACCACTCTTTGCAGATCTCGTCTGTCCTGCTTGGTGCTGTTCCCAAACCAGGTGCAGATGTTTGCCGTCAGGACGCTCTCGATGGTGCAGCAGTAGAAGTTCTTGAGCACCTTCAGTGGCAGATGGAAGTCTCTAAGTCTTCTGAGGAAGAAGAGACGCTGACGGGCTTTCTTAACCTGGGTGTTGATGTGGCAGGACCATGACAGGTCCTGAGTGATGTGGACACCCAGGTATCGGAAACTGTCCACTCTCTCCACTGGCGTGCCACTGATGATGAGGGGTTTGTAATTCCTCGCCTGCTTTGTGGTGAAGTCCACGATCAGCTCCTTAGTCTTGCTGATGTTTAGGAGGAGGTTATTCTCCTGGCACCAGGTCTCCAGGTTCCTAATCTCCTCCAGGTAGGCCGTCTCGATGTTGTCGGAGATCAGGCCTACAACAACAGTGTCATCAGCAAACTTGACAATGGAGGTGGTGTCTGATGTGGCTACACAGTCATGAGTGTACAGTGAGTACAGCAGGGGGCTTAAAACGCAGCCCTGAGGCACTCCAGTGCTGAGTGAGATGGAGGGGGAGACTTGTTTTCCCACCCTCACTGATTGGGGTCTGTCTGTGAGGAAGTTGAGGATCCACTGACCCAGTGATGAGCTGAGTCCTAGATCCGTCAACTTGGTGAAAAGCTTAGAGGGAATTATTGTGTTGAATGCTGAACTGTAGTCCACGAACAGCATCCTAACATAATTCCCTCTGCCAGTGTCCAGGTCCAGGTTACATACATGTTATATATGTAACACAGAAGGCGGTCGAACAAAGTTTCACACAGTCAAAGTGGAGTGAAGTTTACATGACATGCTGCACAAAGCAACAGAAGACTAAAAGGTCTGGACTAAAGGTGCTTTCAAGACTGGCGTGCAAACTTGAGTTTCCGTGTGTGTGTGATTTGCGTAAGCATGTACACAATAGTGAAAGGAAATACGTGGCTGACCACTGGTGTGCGTGCTGTCGGAATGCTTTGTCTACGGCGTCAGTGACCATGAATATGTGTGCGAGTGTGTCTGTGAGCTGGGGCATGTGTTTGCATGTATGAGACCAAGTGCGTGACTTTGGCCCTCTTTCTTTCATATGAGCCTCATGTGATGTGAGATGCTGTGTGCAATGATGGGAATTGAGAACCGGTCTCAGATTGTCCAAACCATTTGACAGTTGCCACTAAGCTTATAAATTCCCGTGTTGTGTATTGTTAGACTTATTGGCGCAGAGCTTTTGCACACCTGAGTCACATGCAAACCTTAAAAAACACAGTTTCTACACTGCGTACAAACTTGGAGATAATACAACAGTGAGGCTGAAAATCTGCACAAGCTTACTGTGTTTCCACACAGGAAATTGATAAGGAATGGTTCAAGTGCTCTGATCAAGAATGGTATCAGTCTTTACCTGTGTGATGCTACATGAGCACATGAACATGCAATTCAATTGCGCCACAGTGCACATGCACATATGGAGCATTATCTGAGACTATAACTGGCCTTATTGTGCAAGCGTGATGCTAGGGTTAGGTTTTCTGCAGTCACTGGAGACTTCACCGAACCACATCAAGAACTGGGAACATGCGGAGCCGAGGAGAAGAGACAACAGAACAAGGCAAAAGAGTTATTACCAAGGGTCATCTAAAAAGAAGTAAATCTCAAGTTTATTTGTGTGCTTTAATCCAAAGGACTTCAAAGGACCTCACTGGCTCATATTAGACTGGAAACAAAAAACAGCTCCTCAAACGGGCAAAAAAACCCCACCCCAGTTTCAAAAATAAAAACCTAGGGGAGGGAAATTCCTTGTAGACTTAATAGATGCCACTGGGCAAACAACATAAATAAAGCGTAATGGTTAAAGTAGTATAAAAAAATGATAAAAGGGCAAAAATTTACAAAGAAAAGAGATAAATGGATAGTTCATTAAGGTTTTATTTTGTCGTTAGAAAACCAGATCCCACTCACATACACAGTTACACTAGCTTTACCAAAAGGTCTCATAATAGCAGCTCTAAGGCTCTCTTGTATACATTTGTCTCATCCCCTTGCTTCATTTTTACGGAACTGGTATAAAATTTGGGAAAATCTTTCGTGAAGAAAGAGAACATTTCCCAAAATGCTGGTATGCAGTGTGAGCATTCGCATCTTTGCTCCATGCATGTTTTTGTGTGAGATGTGAAAGTTTGTTCATCGTGTTAAGAGCGCACACACAGACACTGTTCCTCGGTTGTGAGGAGGATTTGGGGGGGAGAGGGGAGGTTTGCAGTAATAAATGAAGGAATGTCACTGTGTAATTGCATGTGCTGTCAGAGAGAGGGGCCCAGCGAGAGGAAACGGGAGGGGAAGAAAAAAAAGGAGGGTAAGGAGAGGTGCACCAGGCAGCTGCTCTGCCCCCGGGCTCTCCCCAGGAATGTAACCCAGCACGGGGAACAGCTGCCGGGGCTAAGCAGGCCAGAAGGGCAGGGCTGGCACCAGAGGCTACGCATGCTGTACACGCTCATGCGCGCACACCCACCAATGCAGACGCACACGGACGTTCCAGTGCGGGGTAGAAGAGCATTACTCTTAATTTGCTTTCTGCTCTGGGATTCTCACTGCCTTCCAGAATAAAGCTGAAAATAAATGGAAAAGGATTTTAAAAATCTGGATGAAAGAGCAACTTCAAAGCCCTGTTTAACTCGTCTTTATTTAGTCTGTTGCAGAGGTAATGTGAGGATTTGAATGTGGTTGTAAATAGAGCATTGCTCCGACTCCATTCTTAAGCTGCACAAGTAGGTGGAGGCCAGGGCCACATTTGCACAAGCAAAGCAAAAACTCCTATTAAGAGTGTGACTGCTTAAAAAAAAGGTAGAGTCTATTGGTTCTTTTCTAGAATACACTATCTCAAAATGAATATCTGTACTGCTCCTTTAGAAATGCCCAAAGCCTGAGGTGTTGAAATAGAATCAATCTCCAGAAATCCCACGCTTGGTCACTGTACTGCCCAAAGGACCAGTTTATCATCCTGAGTGTGCTGAGATAGTTATGGAGAAGACTGAAACACCCACAAAAAAATCAGCCAGGGGAAACTGTCAGGCTTTAAAGTAGCGACAGTTCTTTAAAACATTTTTCATCCACATTTCCTTTTTCAAATCGCTCTTCTGTCTCTTTTATCATCTGTGTCTGCCTGTATATCCATACACGCACTTGCTGCAGATCCATGCACGGTCGCACATGCTCACGTGCACGCTCGGAGCAGATGATGAAGGATGATGGCTGAGGCAGGGACAGAGCCAGTCTCTGATCTCTCCTGTAACCGCGGCAACAGAGCTCCTATTGATCCTCTGGAAGAAAGGCCAAGCGTTAGCTTCCATGCGCACACAAGTGCACACATGCACGCGTACAGTAGAAATACACCTCGACACACACGCACATGTGGAATTAAATCAAACTTTTTACTTGAATTTTAGACTGTTTCGGAGAGAAAATCATCTCAGTCTTCTTAAATATTAAATATATTAAACCTCCGATTGTGGATGACTCAGTCCACAGGCTCCCAGCTTGAGCTGTTTTGGCTAATCGCATGTTTGAATTCACTGGCTACAAGCAGGAAAATATATCTGTCAAAGTGGCGAATGCAAAAAAAACCCAAACTACAATAAGATGTGTTTAGGAGTCAGTCGTTCCTCAAAATCATTACTGTGTACAATCTTCTGTCTTGGTTTGCAGGTCCGACATCGCTGGTGTGAACTTGTGGTCAAACACGCGTACGCTCAGGCTTACGGAGATGTGGAGCACTTTCTGATTCATGACCAAGTAAATACGCACAGCTGTGAAGCCTTTATCTGATTCAACCTGAGAAAAAATCAACTAAATATACAGTTTTTTGTGTATGTGTGCTCCAGGCCATGGGTGTGTATCTGTACGGGGAGCTGATGGTTCAGGAGGACCCTGAGCAGCAGGCTCTGGCGCGTCACTGCCTCTCACTAGTCCAGGGAGAGATGGACCAATCGGCACGCAGAGTGGTGGAGGAGATGGTCCTATAACAGCAGAGGTGATGTCTTATTTTCAGTTCTTCATTACAGATGCTGTCAAACATATTGGCCTTTATTTTTATGAATGCTGTTGTTCTGAGATAAAGTATGTAATAAATTTAACCTGACTGAAAGCTTTCCGACAGCATAATTAGTTTTCCTTTTTCATCTTCTTTTTTTGCTCTCGTTATTGCATAATCAACTCAGAGGAATTCTGGTTTAATCGTAATTTTAGTGGCTTTCACTGGCACAGAATGGTGGGAATTCTCCAAACAAGCCAAATAAGAAATATAAACTATATTTGCTTAGGTTTATAAAATAAGATTACAAGTTACCCGCTCAGGGATTTGGTGGCTTTTTATTTGGAGCTCAGACTGCAACAGGATGCTTTAATAGCTCGGTGAGTTGCTTGAACCATACACGGGAAAAAGAACCAGTAATCAATACTTTGTTATCTTTTGAAGTTTTTAAATATTTCTCGGCTACAAAGCCACTATCTTTATCTCATAGTTGACCTTCTAGCCTGAAATGGAGTCTGTAAAAGAAAGCTTTGTGTTGAATTGATCCTGATTCCATCTACCCCAGCGGACAGTCCGCACTTGAGTCACTTGGCTACCTTTACTGCACATTCCTTCCTGAGCTTATTGAGTGTGTATGCACATGTGTGTTTGTACACTTAGAATGGGGCCTTTTCCGTGGTTTCACAGCAGCGCCGTCAGGATGTGTTTGTCAGAGAAGGAATTTGGGAATGTGTTCCTCAAACAAATGAGGGGGAAGACAGAAAAAAAGAGAGAGAGGGGGAACGGGTCAGTGAGCATTTTCTGATGGGCTCGGGATGGTCTCTACTCGATGTGGAGGCATTTTCATACTGTTGACCCTGAAATTCCTCCTGCGTGTATGTGTGTGTGTGTATGCAGAACCACAACTGTCAACCACTGGGCTTTTGGATGACTCCGTACAGTGAGGGGTGCACTGGTCTGACTCTAAATGAAGGAGAGAGGAAAAAATGGTTTAGTGAGAGAAAGAAGGAAGAGAAGGAGCAGAAGGGAGGACAAGGGCTCTTTGAAGCTGCTGATCTTTTCATAACAGTCCTGTTATTACTGACATTAATAATGAATAATGAGACGAGGCAATTAAGTGGATCTAGGGTTGACAGTTGAAGTAAAGCAACCCAACTATTCTTCAAAATATTATTAGAGTGCTGTAGTATGTTATGAATAGTGTTATAAAATCTTATTGACTTTCAAGCGAAATACCCTGAGATTATAGCTTTACTTTTAAAAGTGCAAATAACTGAACTGAATTGAAGTTATGGCCACAAGGACACAAGATATTATTTTGCTACTGTAAAGCTGGATCGTGAAAAAGTCATTCTTAGTGAAAACGTGTTCAATTTTTACTCAAAATAGCAGCTTATCTGTTTTAGCGAACGTCAGTGTTGTCAGGCTACAACTAATACTAGACGTTTTCTGAAAAATTGTATGGTCTGTGGTTGCTCCCATAGCTCGGTTGGCAAAGAACGAGACCCATGTGTTGAAGCCAAGTCTTTACTCCTCGAGTCTAGACTAGCGATCCTTTTTCTCCATGGCATTTCCTCTCCAGCAAAGACATCGGAAGCCAGTCAGAAAACAGTCGATTTACTGGTCGATCTACGTCCTTAGCTTCACCTGGTCACGAACTGTGTGGGTAGTGACTGCAAGAATGAGATTGTGGATACAAGCGGTGGAAGTAAGCTTTCTCAGAGGGGTGCCTGTGCCCTCCCTAGGAAATAAGGTGAGGAGCTCAGTCCTTGGGGAGGGACTCCAAATTGAAGGAGCATCTAATTAGGTTGCCTCTTGGGTGAGATGCTCTGTCCTACCTGGAAAGAACCCCAGGGTAGACCCAGGACATGCTGAAGAGATTATATTTCCTACCTAGCTTGGGAATGCCTCGGTGTTCCCCTAGGACCAACCCCAGATGAGCAGCAGAAAGCGGAGGGAAGCAATAAGCAAATTAAAACAAAAAATATTAAATATAAATTCAATGGTTTGTTAAAAGCTTAAAAATCTCAACAATCTTCTAATTAGTACAGAAACAATACCCCCCCCCCCCCCTTCCACACACACACACACACACACACACACACACACACACACACACACACACACACCTCGAGGGCCACTCACAGTTTTTACACCATGTTGATGAGTTATGGTTTTGACTTCACAAGCTGTTTCTCTGGAGGTGGCCCTGAGGGAAGTTTTACACAGAATTCTCTGTCATCACAACTGCTGCTTAACTGACACAGGTCTCAACAGGTGCTGATAGCTGACGAGCTAGGATCTATTTGGATTTCATCATCTGATTGGAAGATTTGAATCTCCTCTTGCTCTCATTCTGATTGGAGGACACTTCTGATAGTTTTTCTTTGCAAAAACTTCTCAGTCTGTGTCTCAGCCAAGCGACTGAATCTGATTATAGAGCCAACGTGATTATAGAGCCCTGCTTGGGATTACACACATTTTCACCGTATTTAAATAGTTTTATCCACAAAGACCCTACACTGACTGACAGGAAGCAGTAAGAAGACAGATATGCTCTAAAATGTGTGGAATTTTCAAAATAAAAGCCTTCAATTAGCAGTAGCAAGTCCATCCATCCACTTGTCAAATTCAGGGTTAAAATAAAATCTTCCAGTTATGTTTTTTATTTATGTATTTATTTTATTTTATTGAGATTTCTAATCCATGTGTTTCAAAATAAAAACCCGAAACTCAAGTGTTCAAGTATGAAGCTGCTGACTTTTGGATGGTTTTTATTTGTTCAGATTTGACATTTACTTTTAAGGCAAAATACAAACACTGCTAAACCCAGTCACATTTCTTTATGCCCCACCCTTTCATTCACACACATCAGGTAGCTTTGTTGCTACACTAAGTGTAAGGTCAGGGGGAGCGTCAGCAACCTCGGTCAACACAGGATGCGTCATGAGGTGCTGCTAAACAGTTGTCCACATCATCCTGAGTGACTTACAGCACTAAATCCTATTTTAAGCCATGACCGAGACGGGCTTTTATCTTCACACATGCACGCACTCTGAGAAAGCTTTATGCATTTGCACCGGATGTGAAAGGCTTTCTCGACAGGTGCTTGGCATCTGGCTCAGTCCTGATAAATCTGTCTAACACACACATACAACACGCACACGTCCAGCGCCTATCTGTCTGTACCCACCGATCTGTTTCGTCATCATTCAATCCCTCACGACACTCTGTGGGGTCTTACTACAAGTGAGGAAGAAAAGAAACAATAGAAGAAGAAAACAAGCAGTTAGAGACAAATTTTCTAACTTTTATTGTTCCTTCCCATTGGACTGACCCAAACAAGCCTCCATAAACATCAGCGGATCACGCCAGTCAACTGAGCTAAGGTCCAGATCTCTAACCAATTAAAATGATGGATGAACAGACCTCCCCGCTGCTTTTTCATATCGCACTGTAGGGAGACGGATTTATGTTTTACTGCTCAGTTTGTGTTCCAGCGTCGTCCTTTCTTAAGTAGAACAGTTCCTCCCTGTACCCTTTTACACCCTCACACAGACCACAGTACAGTGGGATTAGGCTGAGGCGGGCTGAGAGGGTTTTAACTGAAAACAACATGTCTGTCAAGGCTCACTCCCTGCTCTGTGTTCCTAAACCCAAAAAGCACAACCCTTTAAAAGAGAAGGGTGGTCTCTCCCTGTCTTTTTTTTTTTAAAGTTCTTTTTCCCCTCCCTGCTCACTCCCTCATTCTTTTCTTCCCCCTCCGGTACATGCCTCTGGAATCCCTCTTGATCCGCTTAATGAGGGGCATATCGCCCGGTTAGCCGAGCGTGGCGAATGGGAGACGAGGAGAGGGGTGACCAAGGAAATAGTACGAGAGAGAGAGGACAAGGTTCTACAGGTCTGAAAGAGACAAACAAGCTGAAATCATATATATATATATATATATATATATATATATATATATATATATATAGTCTGAAGGCAGTTATAGGTTCACATTGGACTGGAGCTGGACTTGAGGATGTAACTAGAGAAAATAAGAGTGAAGCTCTTGTTCTTTCATGTCTGGGCTGTGAGGGTTCCTGGCGTGCTGATTTGTGACTTATGATAAAATCACATTGCCAGGGATTACCACACAGCCTTGACCCAGTCGGCTGCTATGGCAACCACAGCCCCTCCTATATACATACATAAACACACTCGTCCTCCAGAAACTTGTGTGGGGGGGGGGGAACAAAAAAACAAACAAAAGAAGACTTGATTATCTGAGTGTGTGATTGTGTTTGAGGAGCTGGTGATTTGGAGGAGAAGAAGGGAAAAAAAGGGGGAAAGTGTGATGAAGGAGCTCATCACTGCGGCTGTTTTGTAAGAGCGCGTACACGTCGGACAGGTTTTTGTATCCTCTCTCCAGCCAGACACAGAGCTTAGCTGATTGGTGAACAGTGATTGATTCCCTCTTTGTTCACAGTGGCTAAGTTCTGCACCTGAGGAGAGCATGACCCAGACAGGGAGACAAAGAGGAGACGACAAATGGGTGTGGGAGGAAGAGAGAAGAGAAATGTGCCACAAAGTTTTTATAGTGGCGGTTACGTGCATGTGTGGACAGTTGGGCCTAATTTTCCTACTTCAATTATCCAATGTGTGTTTATACAACACTCCCTTCCCCTTCTCTGTTTTATGCCGTTTTCCCACTCATTGCTTGATTGTTCTGCATCTTTTTACCTTTTTTTAAATTATTTTAATTTGTTTAAAATCTCATTTCACTTTTCTTTTTCCCCTTATCTCACTCACTCACTCTCACTTATCTCACTCTTTTGCTCTCAATAGCTCTCCTCTTGCATGCCTGGAAAAACTTTCCACTGAGACGACCTCGCTCAGAAGAATTAAACACGCAAGCACCCCCTTCGCAAATTCAAAACACTGCGCAGGATTACTAATGAGCGCCACGTTTCGCTCTCCTGCTTTGCCTGTTGTTCTTTCTCCTCCTTTCATCTTTCCCTCCCTGCTCCGTACTTCCACCCCTCTGCTTCTATCTTCTTTTAGTTGCGTAGTAGAAGAGATAATCCTGCAGATGATGCCGGTTGCACGCTTTATAGTTCTAGAGAAGGTGAGAGTATCTCAGGAGAGAAAGTGTACTTGAGGTACTAATGAGGTCTGGGGAGACCCAAACTCTGCTTAATGGTGCTGACAGATATTTCATCAGTCCTTAAGCAACGGCTACCATCATCAGGCTCATCACCATCGATGCAGCGTTAACTACACCCTCAGCAGATTCGAGTACTCTATAATACAAGGTAATGATATGATTGAAATCAAGACTTTGGACTCAAAAAAGTGGCACAGAATTGATGGATGAAATGAACAGATGTAAAATAAACTATTAATAGGCCATTGTGAGACACTGACTTAATACTTCCTGCAGGCTATAGGTGAAAAAAATGAATTTAAGCCTTTCTAAGTCTCCACTCAAGGTGTGAAGATCAGGTGACCATAAAACTTTAGACATTTGATACATTTGAAGACTTGCTTTCACCTGAAGCACGGTCTCATGTTTCAAGTTTTCCCGTGTGAACATACTGCATAGAAACCGGTTTGGAATTAGCGTGTAACATGGGTTTTAGATTTGGCGTCTTGCTTTGTAAACATTTTTTTGTAAACATTCTGTGAATTGCGTTGCCCAAACTCAAAAGCGGGGCTTGATACCGCTCTCATAACTGCCTGCGTGATAGGAAGCCAGCAGCCAAAGCTGAACTCAGCACAGGCCTGAAAAGGGAGCGTGAGGATAGGCTGCGAAATCCTCTAAAGCTGAGTCATTCACTTTGTTTATTTACTCTGCTATAAACTGACTTTTCGGTTTTTACAGGGGATTATATGAGAGAGACGGTTTCTTGGCTAGGTGCAGTTGCTTCCTGGAGTCTCCGTCGGCCGCTGAGCACCCGCAGTGGCACCCTGCTGATACGCCGCCGCCGGCGTCGTTCTCATTCTTTATATTAGGCATAAGTTAACCATGCTGCTGGCTGTGGCTTCATATCGAGTGGCATCAGTGTGAAGTCAAATAACTGTTCATTTAACTTATCAGTCATGTTGGGGTAAAGCTGGGTAACTTCTTTTAAAAAGGTTGACAGGGCCATCATAAAATCCCTTTTTCAAAAATGATCCTTTAAGAAGTTTAAGTGCCTCAGGTTTAAAACCTAAAATCACGTTGGCAGCCAAAAGTGCTGTCTGGGCATCCCAGGCTGATATGTATTGATTTTTGATCTAATCTCAGCCCGAGGAAGCCGAGATACAGAGACCCATAAAGCAGACCGATTCTCACACATTTCCACGCTGTGGAGGGAAAACAAGACCGAGGCCTCAAAGATGGAAACGCTGATAGTAATTTCAAGGTCTTTCCATTATTTTAGGTCTCCCCTTCTCTGTATTGAGTTCCTCCAGTAGATTTAATGTGGCGATGTACACGTCGTATTGTTTTGTCTGAGATGGGAGAAACAAAAAAGCTGTGATCCTGCGAAAACCCCCACTGATAACATGAAAAACAGGAATTCTCAGCTGGGTTACACACGCTTTGTTTCAAGCATCATGGAGAGTGCTGAGAGAAGGTTTTCTTTCCAAGTTCCTTAGACTGAGAGAAGGTTCCTGAATTAGTCAAGATAAGCTTTAATACAAAAACAATGCACGCATGGTATGAAGCTTATCATGGACGACTGTATTTTCCTTTGCAACTTCTTCCAACGGAATGATCAGTAAAACTCAGTCCTACTTCACATAACACAAAAAATAGTTATTTTGGACGGGTTATACAACAATATGTGAACAAAACGCATCTCAGGAAAATGAATTCCACAAACTGAAGTGCACCCATCAGCTGTGCAGCTGGGCTATGTGCAGAGAGTGAATCTGACTTTATAGTTTAACTTGCAGTATAACCTCTGATCAGATGTGGGTGTAGTGTGTGCCAGAGTCCACTTTTTATCCAGCTAATTGTAATGCAAATCTATACTATTCTGGACCAACGGCTCCCTGATCAAAACAGTGACAGATGGTTGAAAATGTATTTTAAAACCGGTCAGTCTTTTTGGAATAGAAGCCGTGAGGAGGCATTTACAGCGCTCTATATTAACAACGAGAAAATGGCGGCTAAACGAGGATAGATGTGTGAATTAGAAATGAGGGCCATGTGGAGCCTGCCATTTTTAGACCTATATTTAGGGCCTGTTAAAAGAATAATGACCATCAAAGGCCTGTAAAAGAGAGGAATTGCCATCAGAGCCCGTATCCAAAAGGTGATTTATTACACTCTAATGGGAAGGAAATGGTCCTCTGCACATCAAAGGACAAAGCAACATTGTATAAAGAGACCGAAAATAAACTTATTCGCCCCACAACGCCCACATTTTCTTCTTCTCATGCATGTGAAACTCGACTGATCGGCTGTTGAACATCAAGTGTATTTCAGGGAGTTGAAGCATTGAATTCCATTTCAAAGGATAAGCAGTTTGAACCAACTTCCACTCCCTGCTCATCGCAAGCAGGGAGTGGAATGTGGATTTGAAATTTCAATTTTTATGATCAGACTCTCGAAGTACCCTTGTAGTCTTTTTTTTAATGTCAAAAATGTACACTTAATTTGTGCCAGCTCCCACCATCTATCGGTGGCCTCGCTGACACTTGTTAAGTTTCAACCATGCGAGCTGCAACGTTCAACAGCTGGGGAAATCCAACAGTGTCAGCTGTACGGTTTTTCTCGTGGGTTTAGCAAAGTGGGTGGAACGCTGCTCGACATGCTACCTGAGTTGGAATTGCTTTTTGCCCCATTACAAAGGGAAAAAACAATGCTCGGAGCCAGCACTTGATGAGAGATGGAGTGAGAACGAGAGATCTGGGCTTGGATTTCTGTGCCTACTGAGCTGATAATCAGTCCTACAGAATCACTGGCTCAGTTCAGCAGGAACAGGAATCCAGTCCACTCACCACCAGAGCAGAACCAAACGGACATCACATGAAAGATATGAGTTATGGAACAGTTTTGGGGGTTTAGAAATATAATCGATCCATGGCGGGACGGCAGCTTCCACACAGCAGGGGCGCTGGAGTCAGATGAAATGCACTATATTTTTTTAAGAGAATACTCTACATCGTTTTATTAAAAGGTGAAGAAATATTTGGGAGCAAATGTATTTAAAAAAAACAACATCTGTGTGATAGGCCTGGGACTTCTTGGTAAACCTGGCTGCAGAAAGATATTGGTTAACACTTTAAATGTACTGTTGTCATTGTTTTTGTTGAATATTTTGGATTTTGAACTTGGTGACATTGAGAGCAAACGGAAAAATGTCTTTTTAGGATATTAAAATGTGTTTTATTTAATTCTGAAATATTTTCTACTTGTATGTCCTGCATCTTAGCCAATGACACCTGCGTTGGATTCCTTAGACTGGACTAAAACCGGCATTGTGTGTTTGTCTTCACAGCACATAGATAACCCGTTAGAGCATTGTAAGCATCTACCAAATGTTCTGTAAGGCTCCGGTGTGAACATATTCTTCATTTTCTTCCAGGTTGCTGACTACAGACAGGAGGGGACAGGAGTTTGGCACAGCAGCCGCACGAGAGTCCAGCACTCACCTGCTCGTTTGCCTGGATGCTGCAGAATAGCTCAGCAGTGTGAAAACCAGAGGGTTGTATTCATGCTCTGCAACTAAGGCCAACTGGCAAAGTTTGGAGCACAGCAGTTCTTTTCATTCAAGTCTAAGAAATAGCTGGTATGTGCTAGATATGTGCACAATTAGTCAGCCGGAGGCTTGAATGCTGGTATATTTGCTGGTCAGCTGAAGTAATTATTCATATTTTATTAACCCTCTGAGGACTGAGTCATCAAAGGTGTTAATCCCAATCCCTTCATATGAAAAAAGAAACAGATATTTGTGTAAAATAAGACATAATGTGTGATGGGTCTGTATAGAGTCTCTATTGTCTTTATTCCATGATTGCCAAGACACTTTGTTAGGTTCACCAATTCAACTGCTTCTAAATGCAGATTTCTGATCAGCCAATCATATGACAGCAACTCAATGCATTTATGCATCTTTGAAAGTGCCGTGCGTTTTAGAATTAATTGCAACTTGGATCTCAGAGGGTTAATGTACAATGCCAGTGACTGGAAATTGTTAACCAGTAAAATGGAAAGTTCTGCACATTTTAATATATTTGGTTAATGAATAAATTGATTAACAGCTTCAGATGACTCTGTTACACACAAAATATTTGTACGGACAACGTTTAACCTCATCCGTCAAATTTGGCTCAATTTTTGACTGTTTGCTGATTTCCCACCAGTCAGTTAATCCAATTTCATTCTCCTATTTAAATGTAGCAGAAGAAGTGAATTGAAAAGGGGAAAAGTAAATTGTAACCCATAACTATACAATCTGTTCATTATGAGATGTTGTATTGTTGGTGTGGAAAGGGAAAATAGAAAAGAAATAATTATGTAATTATGTAAAAAACAAAACATATTTCAAGGAAAAGTCACTGCATGTTCATCCAAGCTGAGCTGCTGTTAGTGTCTGTTTGTGTAGGTGTGTGTGTGTAAGTGTGAGTTCTTGTCTGTTTAGTCTAAAGTCACGATTCGGTTCTTTGGGGTTTAGACTGGAAATTCTTTGAGGTGAGTAATGTTCGAGTTTTTTTCTGTATTGAAACAGGCAACTCTCAGGGCATATCTTCTGCTCTGCAGATACTAACGGCAAACCTGTTTGTGTATAATTGATTTTTTGTATTTGCTGTTTATGTTAAAATAAAATGATGTTTTGTTAAAAATCCGTGTACAGCTTTTGTTTAAGAGACAAAACAGAGAAAATCTGAAGATTAGTCAGGCACTCGTGGATGTTACACTGATTTTATATGTAAATTACACATCCGAGACACTTATTATAGCCGGGCAGACTCAATACCACCTGGAGGAGAAATGTTGCGGCAGAGCTACAGGAGATGGGCTACACCTGGAGGGAAGCTCAGCGTGGACTTATATCCCACTATGACATGCAGAGGATAAGAAGGCGAGGAGACTTATAATAAGGTGTTTCATAACAAGTGCATTTAATTGATTAATATGAGGATGTATATCTTTTGTTTCACAAATCCAGAGCATAAAAATAACAAAAACAAAAAAACAGCGCAGCACTAATGTTCTGTTAATACTTAATGGTTCAATGACATTTTTAAGCACACAAATTCCAGAAATCACTCTAATTTTTCATTTGAATGATGCATCATACAACAAAAACTATTTCCTGAATAATGAAAGAAGCCAAAAATTAATTCTTCTACAAACTATACATGCATAGTTTGCATAAATACATGCACATGCATATGTATTTGTTTACATTCTGTCCAACTCCAGCAGCAGTCAGCTAGTAGTAGCAATAAGTGTAATCTAAAAGCACCATTTGCTTCCAGTTTTAAATCAAATGTGACCTAGACCTTGAGCTTTACAAACAATAAAGCTATTTAAAATGTACATACAGAAATATCTGCATGAGTGACATTAATCATTTACATTTAACATACACTCAGCACTGTTAGAGCATGTTTTTCAAGCCAGAAACAGTAATTACACGACAATAACTGGCATTTGGCTTTCCTCCCCACAAACCTACGTCTTACAGTCGGCATGTGTAGCATGAAGGATTTATATTGTGAGGCAATTATGAGAGTGGGAGGACTCTGACACGTCGTACGAGCTGCTGCTGCTGCTATGCAGCGTGATCTGTCACGCCGAGTGTCCTTGTGGGCCTCGGCAGTTGTGTTTTGTGTGCGTATGTCTAATTGTGACCTGGCTCCGTTGTTTTGACACAGTCCTGTCACCCCTCCACGGTATATCAACAAGAGAGCATGGCTATTTGTTATTCTGCAAACGAGCTAAAAGCCCAGGGATGAGCTCACAGTTGCATGGTTTTGTACAATTTTGTATGTAATTGTGCGTGTGTGCCTATTGCTCACTCTGAAGGCATTTGCGTTATCGTCTTTTGAAGTTCCTTGATCCTTAGATGAACTGTGTCTCTTGATAAACAACATCCTTCGTTTAGTCTGAGCTCCAGTGAGCTGAGAACACATGCTGCTTCATCAAGCAGACCAGACTGATCCACCACCTGGACTGACACACACACACACACACACACACACACACACACACACACACACACACACACACACACACACACACACACACACACACACACACACAAACACGATGCATATGAGACACATAAAAAATAAAATACTAAAATAACTTTTTAGTTAAGCAAAGAAATGATAACTTACAAGTACTTCAAAATAAAGCCTCATGTCATGCTTGCTTATTTTAATCATGACAACAGCTACAGCAACCACTGCCATTTATACATTTTGACTTTGTTATAACTTTTATTTTATATACAAGGTATAATATAAAAATAGAAATACAATCATGTCAGTTTATTTTATCTTCAATTAGCATCATTATCACTCAAACCTAATTTTTAATATTCTTCCTTTACGTGGACAGTGTTGCTGCCTAAGATGTTTTGGGGTTTAGATACCAAAATATGGAAAAATGTATATTATATGAATGCACTGAAAGATTATTCAAACTAAACAGCTTTTCACCTCATGGTTTTGAATACATTTCAAATACACACAAAAATGTGCATATCACACCAGTGATCTACCTGCCCATTCCTGTGTATCCACCCTCTTATTGTGGAAAGCAGTAACAGGGTGGACGTTTTATGCTTAAATCAACCATTATTCCTCACGTGATGCACAACAGGCTAGCAAATGAAGACCATAAACATTATTTTTAACATGTTTATGAACCATTTGATCGGAATTACAAAAGAATATCTGTTTATACTGTAAATAAGGGTAACAGGGTGAACAGGTTATGTTTTAACGCATCTGTGAACCATTCTGAAACATGGGGAAAAAACGGTTGATGAAAGATTGATGTTTACTCTGGCTTTTATAGAGGATTTCCCTCCAAAACACTAATACAACTTACTGTAAGTCATGTAACTAGCGGACCAATAGAGGGGAGCTATCCAAAAAGACTCTGGTAAGAGTAACAGGACAGACGGACAAATGCAGGACAATTTATTTTATTTCAGACTTTAAACGTAAAAAAAATAAAAAATATAAAAATGTATTAATAGGGGGAAAAACATCTAATGTAGAATATTACTATTAAGGCTATACAACAGTAATGAACAAGTTTGTGTTTTTTAATGACTTATATTAGCAGATGAACTTGAACGAACGGGGGTGTTTTAGGGTATTTGTGCTTAAAAAATAAAATAATTTTAAAAATAAATATTTTCTAAACATATAACTGTTTTCTAATAGTTAATAGTGTAAGACAAGCTTTTGAAATAAGTATTTGCCCATTTTTATACAAAACACACTCAGATCTGTGATCGGGATTAAAAGGCACTAAATACTAGGAATGATTCACATTCCCAAAGTGTTGGTATTGCTATTGGGAATTACATGTCACTTTTGTCTCCAAACTTTACACTTTTAAAGCATAATAAAGATGACAGATTTCATATATGTTTTAGAGGCTTTAAAGACCTGCCACAGGATTGAGTTTGTTAAAAAGAGAATCAAGAAATATTCTCAGATGGCTGCATCTGATCCATGTTTCAACCTCCAAATGTCCAAGAATAGATTAGAATAGAATAGCACTTTATTGTCATTGTACATGTACAATGAAATTGTAGAAAAAAGACTGGTGCAGGACACTGAACCCTCCAACCCAGTAGGTTATGCAAAGTGCTGGTGTACCTACTTTGTGTGTGTGTCTGTGTAAGTGAATGAGTCACATTTAAAAAACCAGCTGTTAACATAAAATAGTTTCTATGGACCACCACCTTCTTTCAGACCAATCATTTTCACTTGCACTCATGTATCTGAGATGATCCGGTGTGTCAAAATGTTTACCCTTCAGCTTGAATGGGTGGTGGGCTAAGACTGTGCTGGTGTAGCCAGTAATTCTTGGACCCTTCCACCTATCCCTGAGACCTAATTATAATTACTGCAATGACCTTGGACATGGACATTGGGCCAGTTTGATACAGGAGCTTGCACGAGTTTGACTGGTCAACCTTCTGAAAACTAGCAGAGGGTCTGAAAGTAGTCTATAGGTGTCCCAAGGATACAACCTTGAGGGGAAAACTAGCCAAGTTTTAATTATGTATGTTTCCTGATTTAAATGGATTTAATTTGCAGAACATTTGGATCAAACCTTGCATACTGCATGAAAGGAGGGCCGAAATGATTAACATCTTTCTCTATAAAATGGACCCTTTGAAGCATTTCTTTGTCAGTAGCTTGTATCTAAGGTCCAGCATTTCAAGCATTATGCATACTGAGCTTTGCATTTAATAATAACTGGATGGAACAATAATCTGAAAATGACAGAAGAGAAACAGTTTTCCTCACCGCCTGTAAAACCTCTGCTGAGCCACTTGGTAGTAGCTGGCAGAAAACGGCAACATTAACCAAAAGGCTGACAGTCAATGATGGAGCAAGTGATTGCTGCTCAGGTTGTGGTGAAACCAGCGTGTCCAGTGACTGCAGGCGGTCGCTGGGAAGAGGATGAGCTGCGCCTGAGAAAAGAGTGCGTATGTGGTTCCAAGCTTCTTTGGCCTGTGCCTGGTGGGAAAGATGTTTAAAAAGAAAGAAAAAAAGAAAGAAAGAGAGCATGCTCAATTTCAACCAAGTCAGATTTAACGGGTCTCCTGGTGTCTTTCATGTAAAAAAATAAATGACAAACAGACTGCTAATTCAAAAATGAGACAACAAGAAAGCCTAGCAGAGAAGAACGTACAACTGTAGTAGAGGAGATGGTGGAGTCTCCAAGGGTTATGATGGGAGGCGGACAAGCAAGAGACAGAGAGGTAAAACTCAGGCAAAGCTGGCCCAGACACTCACTGAGAAATCAATACTACATCACCCTTTCCACCCAGGCCTCTCATCTATATCTCTCTCCCTCTGTTCACCACTGTCTCACTCACTCCCTCTCAGTTAGGGGTCATCCATAATTAATTCATTAATGTGTTATTCCTCTTTTTGCCCCTCTGTATTGTTTCTGTTGCTTTCAACAACAACAGACCTGCAAATAACAGACTATCCCGATGTTATGTTGTCGAGTTATGCTGAAGCACTTAGCTGCCGCAGTGTTGGTAAAAGAAGAGAAATAGTTGGAACAAACTGGTTTTCAAACAAAGTCTATTTAAGAAGATCCCCGGTTGCCTTCTTAGTTTTAAATGACGGGGCAGAGATATCTGCATCGATCGGTTCAACACTTACTAAGCAATTATTTAAGTGGAAAAATTTGGATTTCATATAACTCGATTAAAATGATTTATGCAAAAAACAAACAAACTCACCAGCTGTGAAGCTCTGTGGTGCCACCTCTTGGTGGGGTAGTGGTAGAATATCAACAGCCACAGGAAGGGATCACCATCTTCAGTCCCAGATGTGGCCAGCAGCTGGACAGCCACCTGTACCCAGTGGGCACACTGAACCAGCAGGAACCAGGCCTCAAACACGTTGTGGTGCCCCCTGCAGGACATTAGGAGAAGCAGCATTTAACAGCAGAAGTAGAACCCTTCTTGAACAGTGGGTATGATTGGGATGTGATGGATGTGATTTTGTTACTGAAAAGACACTGTACCACATGAGAGAACATATATGAACACATACCTCACAGGGTACAATTTCTTTTTTAAAAAAAATGAATAATTTAATAGCAAACACCATCAGTTATACTAAACTAACAGTTTGTAGGATTTAGGGGGAATTGTAACTTAGAAGAAGTATAGGATTCACGATTATGTTTAAATTAGTGTATAATCACTTGTAAGTAGAAGTTTTGTTTTGTTTTGTAAGCTAAAAAAAAATACTCTTCCATCAAGTAGGCCATGTTGTGCCAGCAATGCGTCTACAGGAGCCCAAAGTGGACAGAGCACCAACTGGATATATAGAGAGAGAGTTTTCCTGTGTGGCTTAGCTTCACTCTTGGAAAGGGAGAGGTGACGGAAGAGTATTTAGTTGCTTGCAATCTGCAACCAAACTGCAAGATGCCAATAAATCCTACATGCTGGTCATTTATGCTTAAAAATTCATGACTGATTATGTCAACTAAAATCATTACATTGTAACTGCAGAAGTTTCAGATGCCTCTTGTGACATCTGTTGATTTATCTTCTTATGGCAGCATTTAGTACTTACTACATGATAGCTAAACCACATGCCTGACAGCTGAGAAAAAAAATGAAGGCTACAGAACGTGGCTGAGAACCAAGTAAGTAGAGTTTGTGAGGTGTTTGTCACAAGTTTTTAACAGGGGATACAAACAAGGCATTGCATTGGAACAACCTATGTGCTATAAACAGGTTTTAATATCGATAAATTAAGGTAATTTGGGTGGTCTGGTTCAATTTGTTAATCGCTTGGCACTTAATCTACAACTTAGTCTCAGTTTTTCCGAGGTATTTGTGTGAATATGTACAACTTTTCCCTCTACAAAGCCTTCCCCAAAGTCCTGGTGGAAAATACAACTGCTGACTGTCAGCCTAACAATTTATACCCAGGTTGCTTTCCAAGCATTGAAAAAAAAGTGGCCATAAAGAAGAGAAGATGGTTTGTTTGTTGTTGTTGTTTTAAATACATGCTGTCAAACTGAGATGGCAACTGAGCAAAATTATACTAAAACAATCTGGTGTTCAGTGTGGAGCAGAAAAAAAAACTCTGATAGCAGGCTGTCAACTGACTCATTAGGACTTTATGAATGAACCACAACAACTGAGTCCCTGCCATGGAAATTAGCACACCCCCATTGACAGGATCAATGGAAGATCAAAGCGACTTAAATGCAGATGATGCAGATCTAAGTCATTGTCTGATCTAGTGATGAGCATCATAAACAACACCTCAAACTACTACATTTTGTACAAAACTAGAAAACCTTCGTTCAGCCATCACGAAACGTGATGGGCTCTGCGTAATTAGCAACAAGGTCTGATGTCCTTTGATGTCCAAACCAATCAGCTGATGGTTATGATCTTGAAACGTATCAATATTCTCTGTATTTTCTCATCATTCGTAGACAAGTTCATATTGTGGGCAAGCTGCTTCTCGTTAGATTAATGTTTTATAAAAAATGAGAACCGTAAATCTAAAAGTAAAAAAAGAAATTGAGATTTGGGCAGACAAAGTGGTACAACAGAGCGAACAGAGCTTCACAGCTGCAACAGCAAGAATGACTTCAAGTCAGAAGAGCGATAAGGATCTCGTTCTCAGATTTCCCTAATACCATCATTAGAGCTCTCCTCCTCATCTTCCCTCTCTCCACTTGGCTTCCAAATAGGAACAGCAGCAGCCCTCTGCAGGGCCTTGGCAGCTGCAACTTTGCTTGGAGCAGCACAACACACTACTTTCCCACCGCTGGCTCCGAACAATGTTTTGGGAATTTTGCACTCAACTCCAGAATGAGGCGACAGTGGGGATAATGGGCCCTGTTAAAAACCGCAGCTGAGGGGCATCAAGTCATCCATCTCCATCTCCACGACATCACCTAGTTTATGTTCTTTTAATCAGAAACCCCTATTCTCTTTTTTCATGAATCCCAGACTAAATAGTCTACTTTTCTCTGTTTCGTTATATCTTTTTTCTACTCTATCCACTTCTTCTCCACTCATTTTCCCACTCACTTGTATTCTCCACAGTTCTCTCTTTCCTAAGCTAATAGCCTCTAATGAATGCTTGGAGAAGCTACGCACTCCTCCAGGACCTCTGTACTGTGAGGCAAGGGAAAAATATCTGACTAACCACCCCCTCAACAAGAGCTAATGGAAATAAGAACACCGCACAGGCATTCAGTAGGGTGGTGGAAGCAGGCACACATTAACACATTCTCTCCGCGAGCCATTCTCACTCTAACCTGGTGCTTCTGCCGTCTCCCTCCTCTTCCTCCTCTGTCAGTCTCTGTAATGAGCTGCTCAGCCAGTTCAGGTGATTTCTCCAAGCCCCCTGAGGCATCTCTGCAAGAACAGATTCAGATTTAACGACATAATGATGGCTTGTTGCACAAATAATCGCTTCTTACAATCCACTGATCCAAAGCTAACTATTAAGTCAATCTTGAACTAACCATTCAAAAATAATGAAAAATAAGTTTATTATTATTATTAGAAAAGTTATATTACTGAAATATGTGTGTGGTAAATGTAGCACTACAATAACCCAAGAATCAAAATGTGACTCCAACATTTAATTCCCCATAACACCGCAAACTGCTGCAACCAGCAATTATATTAATTATTGATTCATGTGCCAGCTATTTTCTACATTAACAGGAAAATTATTTGGTCTATTGAAAGTCAAAATACAGCAAAAATGACACAGCAGTTTCACTGAATCCAAAAAGAGATCTTCATAGAATAGTTTTGATATTTATTCCCTTAGTTTGAAATAGACGGATAAGAGGACCAAAACCAATAAATATTTATATACCTTTGATAGCCTCGTTTTAGATTTGTTAAATCTTTAAATCTTCTTATCATATTACCAGAAAAAAAGCATGTTCACATATATTAAAATACATAATATAATTATATTTAGCTAAGATAATAGTTAAGCTTTTCATTAGTAAAATACATAAACAATCCTCCAAATATCTTGCACATTTACGCTCACTGGACACTCTGTTAGGTACACCTTGCTAGTGTCATTCTCTTCATTCTCTGTGTCACAGATACAGCAAGGTGCTGCAAACATCGCTCAGAAACTTTGGTCCATATTGACATGATCGCATCACACAATAGCTGCAGATTTTTCGCTTCAAATCACCGATGGTTCTCTCCTTTTCTACCACATCCCACAGGTGTCATGGTTCGGCTGTGTGGTAGACAGGGAGTGGACCCAGATGCAAGACTCCAGAGACCAAAAGTAATCTCACAAAGGGAGCTTTATTGCTGAGTTCTTTACAGAAACACAAAGAATCACAGGCCTGAGGTGAGGAAAGGAGCAGGAAGGTAACTAATAAATCTAAAGCCCTCAATAACTAAAGTAGAGACACAGATAATACAAGAGGTATCCAACACAAGGATCAGAAAACAAAACTACCGAAATTACAAAAGTAAAAACTCGAGCACACGACTCATGGAAACTGACAAAAGGTGCTCTACTGAATTGAGATTTGGTGACTGTGGAAGAGTACAGTGCACTCACAGTCATGTTTAAAAAAAACAAAACAAAACAACAGTTCACATTACCCTACATTACCCTGTTGGAAGCAGTCATTAGAAGATATCAAGACTCATTAGAGCAGTCAACATTTTTACAGACTTCTGTTATCTAATTTTGGTGAGCCTGTGTGAACTGTACCCTCAGTTTCCTTTTCTTAGCTGACAGGAATGGGAGCCAGTGTGGTCCTCTGCTGCTGTAGCTCATCTGCTTAAAGGTTTGATGTTTTGTGTGTTCACAGATACTTTGGTTGTAAGGAGTGGTTATTTCAGTTACTGTTACTTTCCTATCTGCTCAAAGCAGTCTGGCAATTATCCTCTGACTCCTGGCATCAACAGGCGTTCTCACCCAGAGTTGCTGCTCACTTGGTATTTTCTCTTTTTTGGACCAATTTCTGTAAACTCCGGAGATGGTTGTGTGGGAAAATCTCATTGGAACATTTTCTGAAATCCATATGACAATCCATATGACATCCAGAGTCCCTTAAATCAGCGGTCCCCAACCCCAGGACCGGTACCGGTCCGTGAGTCGTTTGGTACCGGGCCACGAGAGTTGAGGCTCGGGTGTGAAATTTATGGTTTTCAGGGTTTTTAATCGTTTTTAATTGTTATTTTTTAAATTGTTTTTATCCTTAACTCTGTTTCCCTGAGTCTTTTCCCGTGTGTTATCAATAAATCTTCTTTCTTTTGGTACCGGTACTGGTTTTATTTTGTTGTATTTATCTGTGACACCTTAAAGGCCGGTCTATGAAAATATTGTCAGACATAAACCGGTCCATGGTGCAAAAAAGGTTGGGGACTGCTGCCTTAAATCACTTTTCTTCCCCATTCCGATGCTTGGTTTGAACTTCAGCAGGTTGTTTTGACCATTTCTAACTGCATACCAATACCAAGCAGCTGAACAGGTGTACCTGAAAAGTGGCCAATGAGTGTAATTTCAAAGCAGAAATGGCTTAACTGTGATTTCTTTCTTGTGCTTTTCAGGATTCATTTTAACTGCTGTTAAAATAGTTTTTTCACATTGCATTGTAAAAAATAGATTTCCCACCGCAAACCAAATTTTTTCACAGAAACGCAGTCCAAATGACACCTGAGGTTGACAAACAAACGTAAATAAATATTTCAAATACTTGTCAGTGTGATCCAAGTTTTTTCCCAAGGCTGTGTTTTAACAATCCAATGCTAAAATGTAATTCGTGGCTTTTTCAGAGAGGGCACAAATCATAATAAATCCTCAAATCTTCTACTTTTCTCAGTACCATTTCTATTCAGTCCCTGGTGAAAAATTGCCCTTCACCACACACACACACACACACACACACACACACACACACACACACACACACACACAGTAATAATTAACTCTGATTTCTGGCTGGGCTCCAGCGTGTCCCTAAATGGCTCCATTCATGTAAATCATTCCTGCCTACAGGCCAGTCTGGGCACACACTGATAAGCTTACTGCTCCGTTTTGCTCCTGCACTGACCTACTGTGCATCTCTTTAATTGTAAAGATTCCCAAACACAAAAACTGTTAGCACAGTGATACACATCCAGCATAGATAATACGGATCCTTTTTGATAAGACAAATAAAAATGCTTTGTGTGTTTATGTATGATGACCCATATTTTCATTTGTTCATTTTTATAAAAAACAATATGGAAAACAGCTATCCCAATAACACACGCACTGACAACTAACCTCAGTTTCTTTTCAAATCCTCAAATTGCCATATTTCATGTCTGACATAAAAGGCTTCATAGTTATAAACTAACTACTATTGATTAGCAAGAACAAGATGCACAAAAGACCGTTCATTCTGCTGCAGGAAAACTGTTTACACAGTGATAAAGCATAACTAATCACAGTCTTCTTCACAGTGATGGGTTTTGTTCATAGTGTCAGAGTGAAACATCCAAAAGCAGACGATGACGCACACAACATGTGTGTCTGCACACTGACCTGATGGCATCGTCAAGAGGGGAACAAGCAGACTTGAAGGCGACTGTGGGAAGAAGGCTTTCACAGATATGCTTGTCTGAAACAACACAAAGCACATTTTTACCTCAGCTTCATCAATGTAAATCACACTTTCCTTCAACTCATGCATCAGTGTGCTCTGAAAGCCTGAAAAATGGCATTTTGAATGGGAGGCTGTGTAACAGTGATACAGTTGGTGCTAATGTGTAATGTAGCGTGTAATAGGTAGCATTTTGTGCAGGGTGACTACAGCCATTAAAATCGAGGCCACTGTAAATGCACTATGGCACTGCCATCTAGTGGTTAATAGAGGTGAAAAGAAAGGAAACGCTCTACTCACAAAGCTGCATAGCAGATAATACATCATCCCTACATAGTAACACATCTGTTTTCTGCAATGGCTGACATGTAAGTGCCAGATTATTCCTTACAGTCCCACAAACTGTTTGGATGAATGCTCCCCATACAGTGACAGATGACATGTGTGAGCTGAGGGATGAGAGTTTTAGCAAAAGTTGGAAAGTACACACTGACACAGAAGTGTAAGAGCTCACAGTGGTTTCCACATTTATCTGTACAGAGTTATTACCTGCAAACCGATGATGTGAATTCATTGTCTATGATGCAGGGGTGTGAAATGTGCTGTGTTAGGTGTGAGCAGCAGGTTCCCAGCTGGAGTTCAAGTGATAATAAAGTGGAGGATTCATCAAGTAAGTGATTTTTCCTGCAGCTCTAGAGGTAATTGCTTGTCGACTGCTGTGTTTGTGTATAACCCTCAGGTTTAAAAGTACCCTTTCTTTAGTTTCCACGCTAGATAAGAATCACTGGAGAAAATCTGCTCGACACCTACAATCCTGTGAAAGAGAAAGTTTTCACAGTACTCCATACGGTCTGCTGAAAAACTGTGATTCAGTAGCTTGTAGAATCACCTTTAGCAGCAATAAGCTGAAGTGATCATTTTCTGTATGACTTTAACAGGCTCTCACATTGTCATAGAGAAATTTAGTTCTTTTTATGACAATGCTTTAACTGAGTGAAGTTTGTGGCAAATAATTTATGCAAAGCTCTCTTAAGGTCCTGTCACAGTTTGACTGGACTTTGAGCAGCACCTTGACTCTCTTCTTTTCCCTTCCCCATCTAAGCCTTTGTCAAAATGTTTTCAGAAACTAGAGATGAATAGACTGAAATAATCTATTAGTCAAATGACTGTTTGCAGTGCTGCAGGAAACAAACATGTATGCATTTATTGTAGCTGACCTGAGGCTTCAGCAGTGCCAGTTCCCTCAGGAAACACTTGGTAAAGGTTTGGACCAGAGTCTTAACAGACTCATTTCCTTCAGCTTGCTTAAGGACGGACCTGCAAAATACACGTTCAGTAACAGCATATCACTGTAATATTCAGTAAGCACCAGAAATATATACTGACTTTTTACACAAATATACACATTTCAGCCAGAACTCACCTAAAGATGTCATTTACAACCAAGAATATTGAGCAGTGCTGAGCACAAGCTTTAGGCTGAAACACACAAACACAAACTTTTAATACTTCACAAATGCTACAAAAAAACAACAAAAAAAAACAACTATCAATCCAATCCATACAGAAATCCTGTATGTAATCATAAATACCTGCTCCCATTAAACCACTTTCAATGTTTGTCCAGAATACTGACCAGAAGGTGTCACTGTTGAATCACCCAGAAACATTCTGCTTTTAAGCCTCAGTTATCCTTGTTCTCACTCTCTCCCCATTAAACACTCAGTTTACCACTCTGTCAGCCCTTCCTTCATGTACACACAAACACCCCCACACACAATTACTTTCTCATCTCCTCCTTAAATGCACTCATCATGTGTTTTGGATTTAACACATTCTTAAACGCCCCAGCGCAAAAATTTAACAGCTGCACTGTTCATATTTTCTAGTCCCTAATTATCCTCCTCCAACCCAGCACCCATCTTATATAAGGACAAGCACTTCACTATGGGGGAGAAATGGCTTTATTCCTGCAAAATAATGTGCTAGTGGAATGATACAGAAGGGATGCAGATAGGAGTAAGCCTTTTAACTTATTTAATTTACACATAGCCAATTTAGAGCTACCACTTGTGTCAGTATTTTAAAAAATGTAGCACACCGTTCACTGTGAGCTCACTGTTTGAATTAAAACACTAATAGGTTAGAACTTGATTATATAAATAGGGCGCTAAATTGCATTTCCACCAGTTTAGGCAGACTTTTAACCACGCAAAGCGACAAATTATGAGACCAATTACATTCACAGAAATAAACAGCACCGCCAAGTGTTTATGTGGTGTAATTACAACATCGTGTAACAAAGTGATTTTATTCTTAGTTTTAACATGTGGGTTTCTTTTCTCTCCTCTCAGTTCAGAAGACACCATTAACCAGCCTGTTTGCAAGGGTATGAAATCCCATAGAGTTTATGTATAACAGTGTACATCTGCATATTATGTGGGTTGCATGCCAACATGCATGCATGCATGTGAACTGTCATGGTTTCCGCCTTAGTAAAAACAGATGGGACTTTTTTAGCGTCTTCCTCCATACCTTACCACTAACACTTCAAGGAGGGTCAATTACAGCACACAACAAACATTCTGTTTTTGGCAGTCAGACCCAGGAAGTGAGTGTTTATTGTTATTGGGCCTGCGCTTCTCACTGGATCACAGGGGGGTGGGACAAGCCGAAATGAGGAATGTAAGAGTAATTCCATGGTTCCCATTTTTGAATGTAGTCTAAACAAGTGAGCAAAAGAGTTGAGGAGAGACGCAATCCAGTGTGCTTTTATGTCTCACGTTATTTGTATCCCGACAGAATATTACACATTGTATACTCAACATGCACGAAACACGAATCTGAATGTATATATTTGTGTGTAAGGTGATGAAAATCAGAGATCGCACAGCTCTACCAAAAGTGGAGGCACACCTTGTAAAGTACAACCCCTTTAGCAAACAGACATTAACATATACATGAATAATCTGTCCAGGGGTTCCCAAACATACAAACATGCCATTGTAAATCCGGAGCAGAGAAATAAACAGGCAAAAATTACATCCCTTATATACAAAGTTAGTTCAACTGTTTATAAAACTTTCCATCAAAGCAGTCCCCTGCAAACTAAAGAGGAAGAAGCAGGAATCTAACGCACAAGTTAGCAGACACGCACATTTTTGTGCATGCAGTCCCAAGCATGTCCCTATCTAAAACTGAGAAAGTGTGCTTTGCTACCTTGTTATATACACAGCTCAAGTAGACCATCACTCTGTGAAAACAAGAGTGACACAACTGACAAACTTTATCCAAGTTAACTGGAGCAAGATGACAGGTCAAATTTTGTTTCTGTCTTGAGTTTCACTGACATTTATAACTTCCACTCGGAGTGCAATCAAAGGGCTAGGAAAATAGGATGCCATTCATAACGCGCACACAAGTATTTTATTGTTGTGTACAGATGTTTGGCACAAACAATGTGTAAAAAATGTCTGCTTTAGACACACATCCAGATTCGGGTTGGCACTGTTGCATCTAATTTCAGTGTTTTTCCACAGCTTTCTTGAATTGTCTTGTTTCAGTGACACACTTAATTATTATTGTTGTCCTTACATCTCACTGAGGCTTCACTAATTTGGCAAACAAGTTTTAAATGAGGGATAAAAAAGCAGCCTCTGTTGCCCCTCCTCCCAAAAAAAGAACACCACTCACTGCTTTTAATTTGTGAGCACTTTGAAGCAACGAGGACGTCATTTTCATCAACCAGTCATAACAATCTATAAATCAAAATCATCTCTGACTGGACATGATCTTAAGTTATATGAACTTAGGAGTGGCCAAGAACTCGAGCGACAGAGAGCTCCGTACTTACCCGGCACAGTAAAGGCTGTGTAGCACAGGCCAAATGATGTGAGATGGGGTTAAGAGCTTGCCAAATTATGTGAGACCCATGCAGCGCAAAGCCAACTGGTGTTAGCCGGGCAAGAACAGTCCATAAAGAGTCACCAAAAAAAGCAAAGGAATGTTTCCCAGAATTATGCATATTATAATCAGCAAAATTTTGCAGCAAGGCCTATATTAGAAGCAGCTAAAACTGCAGCTTAACACATAAGGAGTGTGCAATGATTTCTCATGCGAGCCCCTGTAATTCAGGGCAGATGAGTCAAAGTTTGTGCATAACAAGCTAATTTAACAACAGCAGTATATCACCAATATGAATAAATGAGGCCAATTCATGCAGCAGTAAAACTGCAGAAAATCTCACAGTACAACAGGACAACATTCTGCACATTTGCTCCAACTCTGTCAACATTAAACAACAATATCCTTAGATACTCGTATTTCATCATAAGTTCGGCTCTTCAGATAAAGCACATATACTTTTTTAAAAACTTTTTGGTACTTCTGTGACTGTCATGAACTACAATAGTATTGCCAAATTGTTGCTATAAAATGTAAATGATGGGGGGAAAAAGATGAGACTTGATCTATAGCCCAGCAGACTAGTCAACAATCGTGTCAGTTACGATTTAGATGTAACTGTTTCAAATGTATTTTAAATCAGCTCCTAATTTTCAAATATTCAAAGTTTACAATATAGCTGATTGTCTGGGTTTCAAACTCAGGCTTTGATAAAGAATCATGGGTATTTTTTGTTGACTTTTTGTACACTGCAGAGTTAAGGTAGAAAATAACTAGAAAACAAACGTTTACCCACCAGCAGTGACTGTGCTACTTGTTGCTCTAGCTTCTGTGGCGTTAACCCTGTAGTTATAACAGACTGCAACAGACTGAGGACTGCTTCTTCCAGGCTGGAGAATCTGTGATACCACAGAGATACCAAGGCCTGCTCCTCCAATGCCAAACCCTGCCTGGGAAAAGAAGTATAACTTACATCACTGGATGTATATTCCCAGCTGTGAATATTGTGTATATTGTAGCTGCATGTATATCACAATCAGATAAAATTCCGGGTTACATTTGGGAAAATCCTTTCTACGTCTCAACTATATGAGCCAAGAAATCGTCCTGTTTGCCTATGTAATGCTCTATAATATACAACAATTAAAATGCTCAATATAGTACAGTAAATACAATGTGATAATGGACTGGGTCATAAAATATTCAGCTTCAAACCCTTAATACTTTACTACCTTGAGTAAGCAGAGGTCAAAGCATTCAGAAAGTCTTCACTGAGAACTTCTGTGACACAAGCCACCGGCCGCTGTAGCAATACGCTAATGAGAGAAGATGCCTCGGGACAAGTGACAATGGGGATGCATGCCTCTGATATATCCACAATCCTGTCACATGAACACCTACATGGAAGATAAGATAGATCTTTATTGTCACTGTTACCAGAACAATGAAACACAGTACTTTACCTCAAGTTAAACATAAACAACTCTGCTATTATCATAGAAAAGACAGAAATCCATCCAGGCTCAAGTTTTATTTTCAGTCCTCTTTTCCACACATCCTATTATTTAAAAATTCACAGTGTGTTGGATTCAAATGTGATTTTAAGTGCACACATAACTATACTAACCATTCTACAAACTAATAATAACAACTTTGACAAAAGCTATCTATTAGTGTCCTCTAGAGTGGCAGCAGTCAGTCAAAGAGTTAGCTAATATGATGTTAAATGACTGATTACATCACCATCCCTGGCTCTAAACTGTGAGGATTCATTATTTTTTCTGCTGTATATAAATGCTAATAAATACTTTTATTAGCCTTTATTAAAGATAGTTTATATAAAACCTTCTTGAAACTATGATGATTAATTGTTTCACCATTTTACAACATTTTTGTTAAAAAACAAAACAACCCACTGATGAAATATGAACGGCACTTATCCAGCTGGTCTACATATTTTATTAATTTATTTTGCACATTTACCTCTGACTGTTAAATAATGTGCAGCTTTTTCCAACGTTTTCCTGCAGCAGCGCCACCTTCTGAAAAGCCGGTCAAAGCACAGTTTACATATAAAGCATGTTAAATTCAATATCTTTGTATGTAATGAATGATACCAACAGAAACAAAGCAATAATACCTTTCTCAAGACTTTAAGGTGGTACTCTTTAGCTGGTACACCCGTACACTTCATTAACGCTTGTGCTGCAGTGTCATCTTCTTCTGTGGAAAGCTGACGCAATACTTTCTGTGGAAGGCCAGAAAACACAATGTGAAGAAAAATATATGTACTGTATGCATACAGCCATGTGGAAAAGAAACACCCTTATGGCTTCTATAGGAATTAAGAGCGCAAGTAGCAATCAGGTGCTGCTAATAAAAGTTTGGTTTGGTGGTCTGCACCACTCAGATGTGTGTTTACAGAATCTTCTCGGGAACGGACATCCTTGCCAATCCACTGCTCAATACTCCGGAAAATTCCCAAAAGTGTAAGAGTTCAAGCTCAGGCTCTACTAGCCTTAGTTAGAATGTAAATGTTAAAGCTAGTGACAGCACAATCACAAAAAGCCTGAACAAGCATGGCTGGTTTAGAACTGTTACCAGAAGAAAGCCTTATGTCTCTAAAAAGACAGCGCCATTTAGGTTTGCAAAATTTCATCTGAACAAACCGCAAGCCATCTGGAACAATGTCCTTTTATGAGACAAAAAATACAGATGTTAACAAAAAACATCACATTTCAGCCTAAATCTGTTATATTAACTGTGAAATACAGTGATGGACAGGTGGTGATCTGGGCTTGTTTTGCAGCCACAGAACCTGGGCACCTTGCATCAAGTCAACCATGAATTCCCCCTGTAGTATTCAAGAATCACAGGCTGCTGTACAACAGCTAAAGCTTGGCCCAAACTGGGTAAGGAAACAAGATGGAACAAGATGATGAGACAAAACACTTGAAACAAATGTACAACAGAATGGCTGAAAAAGAAAAGAATCAAGGTTTTGCAGTGGCCCAGTCAAAGCCCAGACCTCAATCCAATTGAAATGCAATGGTGGGATCTTATGAGAGCTGTGCATACACAAATGCCCATAAACCTCAATGAATTAAAGAAATGCTGTAAAGAAGAGTGGGTCAAAATTCTTCCACAATGATGTGAGAGACTGATAAAGTCCTAGAGAAATGATTACTTCAAGATTTTGCTGGTAAAGCTTGTTCTGCAAGCTCATGAATCAAAGGGTGTACTTAGTTTTTCACAGGACTGCAGAGTCCAGTGATTTTTTTTTCTTTTGACTGTATGTGCATCACAATATAACAAGACTTTGATACAATTTTCCAAACCCTAAGATCCATAGCATCAAAGCTAATTAGTTACTGGAATATAGGATGACTCTACTGGCATCACATCATTTGAAACACATGAGTGGAGAAAAGGTATTCCAGTAAGTGAGACTGTATGGACAGCATATGAGCAACTTCAGAGATGAACATTCCGTCTTACAGAGGGCCTTGGTGTTTTACGAGAATTTTTTAAAAGGGGCCTCATCATACACTGATAAACTAGACTAATAAACTCAGCTGATTCTGGTCTTCAAAAAAATGCTGGTCGTAATCAAGGAACAACAGGAGGGAACACAATGCTCATAGTGTAAGGCACAATGCTACATGAGTAACTCTCAAACCGCTTTCAATACAGCAAAACTGCTAAGATGTACGATTTCTCAAAATATTTAATAAATATGTCACAGCAGAAGAAGAGTTGAGACATATTGCCTTGTTTTTACTTTCAGTGTTGGCATTTAAAAACCAAAAGTGATGCCACACAGCATTCAGTGGTCTCGTGAATGATATGCTGAATTTTTGACAAAAATATTCTTCAGAATTCCTTCAGAAGTGCTTGAAAACCCAAAGATCCATAACATGAAATTAGAGATTGATTTAAACTTTAGAAATCCCCTCAACTCAACCACAGATTTGACATACTGTTGCAAGCTGGAAAGTGAGATCCAGCAGAAACAGCCAAAGCCTCACATCTTCACTAGACATTTCTTTTTAGAGCTGCAGTAAAAACAGAGAAACATCTACACCACAAAGAAACAATCCCCTAAAACTACAAACAGTGTGCGCTTAACAATAGATAAGGAGAAAAGGAGACTTTGAAGCACAATTTATAAAGAACAGAACTCAAGTGAAGCAGAAAAACAGAAACCAATGTAGGGATGCTGCAGCGTTGTTGGTGAGGATGTGTGGTTTCTTTGGCCAAGCCCTACAACACGCTAAGATACTTACCCTCCACATAGTTGCAAAAAACAACCCAATAACTACCATCTGAGAGCCCTCAAACTCTGCACATTGAGTACATAAAAAAACCCGATCAATCTTATCCCACCCTTGGTAAGGAGGCACAGTGAGGCTGGGGAATGAGAGGGAAGGGAGGCTGGTTAGAAGAAATATCAGAGGGACACTGGAATGCACTGCGATGGCTGCAGTTTAAAAGTCATAAGCAACTAAGTTGGCTTTGGGGACATTGACTGCCATTGCTGCCATAGAAATTATCCCTCCATAAATCTAAAATTAAAACAGAGGATGTAGAAAAATGCACAACGCAAAGGCTTGGGTTGTTTTTGATGGGTGTCTGTTAACAATTACTAAGCCATGACTGAATTCTCCCAAAACCAAAGAAAGACTGAAGTATAACCTCAGATGGTCAAAACAGCAAAGACAAAAAAAGAAGATGAAATGAAGGATAAGAGTGCAAAAAAGGCTCATTATAGAAAATAATAAAGAGAGAAGCAACTGCCCTCAAACCTGGCACAAAGACAGCTACAGGAAAGAAGCAAGAGCAATTTAAGTTTTCCACCAAAATGGCCAAATGTGTCACTTTTGACCCCATAAACCTTGTGTATATAGACATTTTAAGACATTGATTTTTGAAAGAAAATCATTTGTGTCATGTAGCCAACTCAGACTGAAAATAAAAGTTTTACAAGAAACACCCCTTTTAAAATCAGCAACTTTTCAATGCACTGCTTCTTTTTTAGACTGAGCTCCCCTTTTGTTGACACATTTTCATTTCCTATTATAGCATAAATCATGACCAAACAAAAGTGTTAGCAAGTAGACAAAATAACATGAATTATATTCCTTTATTCTAAATTTTAACTTTTGACTTCAAGGGAAAACTATGACAAAGTGCTTTTGGTAATTCATTGTAATTATAAATCCACCAACCCTTCCGCTTCATCCCAAATGTGCTTTATTGGACTGAGATTGGGATATAATGGAGGCCATTTGAGTTCAGTACACTCAGTCATGTTCAAGAAGACAGAATTTCTAAACAAAAATTGAGACTCATCAGACCAGGCAATGTTTTTCCAATCTTCTACTGTTCAGTTTTGATAAGCCAGTGTGAACTGCAGCCTGTGTTTCCTGCTCGTAGCTAAAAGGAGTGGCACCCGGTGCGGTCTTCTGCTGCTGTAGCTAATCTGCTTCAAGGTTTGATGTGTTGTGCGTTTAGAGATGCTCTTCTGACCACATTGGTTTTAAGAAGTGGTGAGTTGCTGTTGCCTTCCTACTGGATTGAAGCAGACTGGTTATTTTCCTCTGACCTCTGGCATCAACAAGATACCTGTCCCTAGTGTTTTTTTCTCTAAACCCTACAGATGGGTGTGCAGGGAAGTTCCAGATGATTAGCAGTGTCTAAAATACTGAAACCAGCCCATCAGACTTCAAGAGCCCCATTTCCATTAGTAACTCCTCGGATTGACTCACCATGGATCGCCAAGGTTTTCAGGGTTTTCCATTAGGTTACCTGCTTGGCTGTTGTTCCAAGCGATCCGAGCAGGCACTAAAATGTGACGTTGTCACACTGCATGCCACCGATTGCCATGCTATGCAGCACTGCTATGACAACGACAACGTACATTAGGTGGTACTCAATTAAAATAGAAAATTGGTCAAACCGAGTAGATACTAATGGAAAAGAGGCTTTAAATCAACCTTTCTTCCCTTTTCTGACACTGAATTTGAACTTCAGCAGGTGGTCTACATGCCTAAAGCAACTGAGTTGATATGTGATTAACTGTTGAGATATTTCTGTTAATAAGTAGCTGAATGGGTGTACCTAATAAAGTGTCAGGTGCATATACATTTTACATGCCCAGTATTCTTGCAAGCTCTACTCATAGTTATTTCTATTAATTCTATAATTATTAATTCTGACATGAGAATGCTTGTGTCTGTTGGTGGCCATTTAAAAGTCACAGTCTTTAACGCTTAGATATGTTGTTTGTGTATCAAGTAGAAAACAAACAAGCGATGAAACGATGAAAAACTCTTCCTCATAAATAAAAGGAAGAAATGGAAAAGAGAATCTCAGTCAATCGGGGCAATGACACCCAAAAAGAATCAGATAAAGGAAAGTCAAAGGGAGACAAAGCTACTTTCATCTTCAAATAAAAACACATAAAAGGAGCCAGTGTTAGCCAATAATAAGAAATATGTTTTAAAAGTGAAGTAGCCACTGTGGCTCCAGGGCCAAGCTGTGGTTCACTCTGTTTGAGTCACTAAAGATAGGCATCAAAGATTAAGATATCAAACGGTTCATCTTCTGTCCCTCTAATATTATACTCTCATGCTCTGCTTATCTGTCATCTCCTCAAAGCTCATGCCATGGTAGTGCAGCACTGTGTGGTCTCTCTGCAAGTACAGGATGTCGAGAAACAGACCAATTGAGTTAATGACTATCTGACATAGCCTACAGCTATAACAGGAATTCTTCAAACCCAGTCAGAACACTCAGATGTGGGGAAAAGAGGCAGACAGGGAGGGGTGAGGCAAAGACACATGGGAGAAAAGGCTGAGTACTCTTAAGTACTACCATTTTTTTAATAATAAAAAAATATAAATATATGGTTACTAACATTACACACAGTAGCAGGCAGGCAAAACACACATATTCGTGCAAATACTCAAATGTGCATGCACAAACATGCACAAAAAATAATTAAATAAAAAAAAAATTAGGTGCCACTTAGCACCAGAAACTCTTATTAGCTTATTACAGAGGCAGCAAGAAAACAATGTTGGGGAGCAAGATCAGACAGGGCTAACAGAAAACAGGCTGCTTTCTGCATTCCAGGACAGTCAGCCCAACACAACACAGACACGGGGAGAGACACGGAGACAGACCATCTCTGGCCTAAAACCATACATCTGCCCTGTTCTCCCAGATGGGCCGAGTTGCGGTGAAAAGGTTTTTTTGTTCTTCCCGTTCTTCCCGTCTTTTGCGGTAAATGGAAGCTGCTTTTGAGGACAAGAGAAGGACAATGAGGAGCAGCTACAGAGGTGGTTATGTTATGTTATTGTACTTTCAAGTGCTGCACAGTACACAATACATGTGCACCATTTTTTTAGAAATGACCTCAGTGAACCCAGCACTGGCTGTCAGTGCAGCTACTACCAAACCATCATGAACAAGCATTACATTACTTTAAAAATACAATGGAAAAGCTGGAAAAACTAACCAATTTGTCTCTAGATTAATTTATGGTTTTATTTACAGTATGGTAAAAAATCTGTAGCCACCCCTAATTTATATTACTTTACTAGGAAAGACTTTTTTATGACTCATATGCCAGTAATAAGTGGCTTAACAAACAAAAAATGTTGCTCTGAAAATGGTCAGGTAAAAAGACTGGACTATACGCAGGTTATGTCCAAAGAGAAACTTTGAAAAGCCTTCATAAAGCCTGAGAGCTACGTCTCAAGAAGATCTGGCTCACTGGAAGCAAAACATAATAAATGAGGGGTGGCTCAAGACATTTGCACAGGTTTGTAAGCACATAATGACACCGTGTTTTGTTAAATTAACATTAAACACCAAAAGATATTCAATTCACCATTACAGAAGATTAAAAAAAAACACATAAAAATGGATCCAGTGATTAATTGAAATACATTCAGTTAAAGCTTTCAGCCCAATTCTGTCGACTTATTGATTAATCAAAAATACTTTCAGACCAATACAACTGTTGTAACTGTAACTGAGCAGTCTATCCATTTTATTAACCCCTTATCTAAACTGGCTCAAAGTCATGGGGGAGCTGGGGCCTACTCCAGCTGTCATCAGGCTAGAGATGAGCTACACCCAGGACAGGTCATCTCTCCTATCTAATCATAAACAAGTCTTATTGTTATTTGAGAAAGTAATATTAATCTTCATATCTTAGTATAGTTCACGTACACCTATGTACACAACCATGATGCACACATGCACTCTGCTTCTCCTCTTGCAGGTCAAAGACCATCTGGCAAAATTTAAAGTTTACTTCCAAGACACTGTTCCAATTAACAGGATGTTTTATTAGATGAGAAATTAATCCAAGGAATACTAACACACAGATAATCTGGCAAAAATGTGAATGTTCCACATTGTTTATCATAAGCCATCTGTGTGAACCCTCTCAAAGTTGAACACCACAGAATCTTTTCTTCCCTCTGTTCCCGTTCCCTCCTTTGTATGTGCGCCCTGAGAACACACAGTTAGCAGGATCCGCTAACTATAATATGAAGGCTGATCCTCCTCTGGTGACAAGAGGCAGTAAAACAGTCCATTTTGATTTGCTTTCAAAATATGTTTTACAGTTTGGGGCACAAAAGCTTAGGCAAACAGAGATCCAATCTACGACATTCATCATCCATGTCCAATTGGAGAGGAAAGAGAGAGCTGGCCATGAAACTCCTATTAAAAGTATATTAGACTGAAAATCTCTTCAGCAGCCCGAAGGCAGTCAAAGAGAGATTCTTTTATGAGTATTTGCTAAAAGAATGATCTGTAACAGCCAAATAATCCGTATGTCAACTCGGTCCAGAACGAATTAGAACATGAATAGCAAACAGACCAGGTTTTAATATGATGGCAATAGGAAGGAAAATGTCTAAATGTTATAAAAGGCATAAAAACAACTAGTAAAATATCAGAATTTTATAGTTCCTTTCTTCTATTTTTTTTTACCAGGATTCCTTTTTTGTGATAGATATCTACTCACAGTAGAGCTATAACACATATAGTACATGCCACAAGTTTCTATATTAAGTCAACTTGTGAAGTGAACCTGAGAATTTTGGCTTCAGACACGAATTACATCTTCACTGCATATTCAAGTGAAACCATCATTTTGTGTAATATATTTTGTGTCTTTTCTGACATTCTCACAATAAAATATATCAGGTCACCAGGTCTTAGTGAATATGCTGCAATTATCACTGATAATCACTAAACTTATATGACATAAACAGTCACAGATATACTGAAAAAAGTACTGAGCCATCTTCAAAATATATCAAAAGTCAGACCAACTTTTATTAGTAGCCTGAATAAGCCATTGATAGAGATTTAAAATGCTAAGTGCGTACCCGTATCCACTGGTTGGCTTTTTTCTCCACAGCATTGCTTGGACGCTCTGAGTACAGTCCCCAAAGACACCCAAGCAGCAGCCCTCTGCTTGTATCTGCAAAAAAATACACCACCACATAACGCATTATACACCATGCGAGAATGATTACCATCATTATTACTTTAGTCTGTTTTGGGGATGTGAAACCCACTAGCAACTGAGTGCAAGTTGTCCAGAAGCTCCACTCACCACACACGGTGACATAAGGATTCCAGCACAGCCGACCCAAAAGCTGGCCTAAGAAGGGCAGCCTCTTCATGGTTTCTGTTGTTGAGCTCTTAGAGGCAGAAAGAGGGAGAGAAAAAAAAAAGACTTTATACTGTACGTGTTTTTAATTTTCAATACTCTCTTACTTCTGGGAAGGTACATGCAGAAATATGTTTCTAATAGGATAGAAATATGACACAAATGGAAGAAGGGCAACAAAGGAAATATCTTTTCATTGTTTCACTGTATTACAGATGTTTGCACCTCGTCACCCGTTTCATTTATCCTTTTAACCTTGCAACACTTTGTCATAACATTAAACATTAGAAGAATCTTATAATCACAATCCTTCCTAATTAGAACTGAGCTGAGTAACAGACACATCAACAGCTGTACAGTATACTGCTCACGCATCACCTTGTTTCCTTTGTTTTGGCCATGTCACAACTCCTTCCATAGACTCAACAGTGATAGATACAGAAAACAGAACAGTGCAAAACGGGGCTCTGGTCAAGGGTGCAATACCTGTAAGGGTTTAAGTACTCATGTGTGTGCTTGTTTATCCAGCTCAGAATAACAGACCATGTGATATATTTCACCTCACAGCCAATTAAAACATCCAGAGATGTTTGGAGCAACAGCAGATGCTGCTTTTGAACTGGAATGACTTTTACACTTGACTTCTTATAACTTTAATATATATCCATTTTCATTTAATGGAACATCAAAAAACACTGCCCATACCCTCATATGAACAATAATAAAGCAGAGCTTGTCCCAGTACTTATCTTTTAAGGCCAGAACTAGTTTTACAACTTCTACAAATGGCTCTTTAACAATATCCAGACTTAACTTATAGTTTAGCAAAAAAGAAATATATCTGTCACAAATTTAATTCATTCTAGTTTTACCTTTGCTAACCAAAGGCAGAATTTTCATTCAAACTGGAGACTGAGGCTTTGAGCTTAGATTTGGAAAAGAAAAATACATATAAATAAACAGGTGCACGCTCCTTTTGTTGTTTTAACTTATTATTTTATGGGTTTGCTACATCAACATGATTGCCCGCACTGCGACATGCAGAAAACAGATCAAAGAGATGACGCATGACTTAAATTTACAAGCATGTCTGCACATGTGAGCAGGAATCATGTTTATGTGCATGTGCAAAATTTCTTATTATTCATCCCATATTAACAGACTATATCATACATTTAACCTCTGGGCTAATTTAACTCTACAGCAAGTCTTTACAGCAGAAAAATCCCACACAGTGATTCTGACATATGCCAGATGTTATTGAAGCAGCGTGCTGTTGCCTAATCAAAGACAATTGCTCTTACTTCACTCCCAAGTAGGGCTGAAATAATTTGTTTATTGGAGAAGCTGAATGACAAACAATTAATCTGGAAAACAGATCAACAGGCAGTTAGAGAGGTTTACTGTGGTTCTGTTCAAATCTAAAACTGAGTAAAAATGTGTGTGGAAATGCAATAGACAATGCAGTGTTTGCTCACTGGTTCAAACAGAAGTACAGATGATGGTAGACACAAGATGCTCTCAAGAAATTCTACTTTCTGTTTTTTGTATGACTTTAGTTTCCAGCTTTTACAGGGAAAAAGACAATTGGAACAAAGTGATTATTGTTCCAATTGTCCAATTAACAATTACCCGCTTTTTTGTTTTGTCTTGTGATATAAATCCGGCCCAAGTTCACTTTGCGGTAGGTTGTTGCATGTGAGGTTTACATAACTTTTTCTCTGGTGAATTATTTTTAGAGTTCAAAGAAATCCACTGTCAAAAATCTGTTTATTCTAAAGTCATTGACTAACCTTGTAGAGCAAAGTCTCCTATTGAACATGCCTGGGACATGCCGGGTCAATGTGTGCATCAGATACAGCCACAACTAGGGTTATGCCATATCACACTGTCCGAAAATAAATGGTAAATGGTAAATGGCCTGTACTTGTATAGCGCTTTACTTAGTCCCTAAGGGCCCCAAAGCGCTTTACACTACATTCAGTCATTCACTCATTCACACAAACATTCACACACTGGTGTGAATGTGTACAAATGTTTACATGACTAAAAAAGTGTGATATTACGATATCAATAATTCAATTCAATTGTATTTATAGCACCAAATCAAAACAATGGCCGCCTCAAGGGGACAAGAGACATGCTGTGGATTATTAAGCAGAAGAAGAAGAAGAAGGTTTACATTTCTTAGTGTACAAAACAACATGAAAAAAAAAACAGCCATGTCTGAAAGTGAGAGCCGAGTGTCAGCCTCCAATGAATTAAGTTAATAGGGAGCTACTTTGACATCTTCCAACAAACAGCAATGCTTTGCGAGGAGGGGGAAAAAGCAGCTGGTGATATACAACCCAAAAGAAAACAAACAGGAACAAAAAACTATCTTGGTATTTTAAGAAAAACAAATCTGCACATTTAAAAAACACACCACCCTGTTTTGTTTTTTTGTTTGTTTTTTTAATCAACAGCACATAAGAGCAGTTACTAATACTGCTGCATATTATTTTACAGTGAACAGTAATCAGTAAAAAAAGAGAAAATGAACGTTTGTTTCGAAGCCATTATGCATCAATAGTGCTCTTTCCACCAGAATCAATCAAAAAACAAATGCAGAAGTTTCAAAGCAGGTGGGGGGAGGAAAAAAATAAGGCAGCATCAGGCTGATGCGTTTAAAAGGATCACCAGACTGTCAAGGCAACCAAGTTGACTCATTCAAGGGGATGAGATCAACATTAATGGGAAGCATGATGATAATAGGCCAATCAGAGTTTCTATAAAACCCCAACTATGCCTAACAAAACCAGCAACGCAGTGTGAAACTCAGCCTCTCACACACACTTAGCCTTACCATCAGCTAAACAACCCATGGCAAATGTTGTCTGTGGGCATATACATGAGCCTTTGCATGCTGCTGGTGCAACTAAAAAGGAATGCTCATTTACAATAGAAACAGTACCATACTCTGTGACTGCACTGACTGAATTCCCACAAGAATAAGCCATCGCGAACAAAGTAATTATCTAAGACTACCAAAGCAAGAATCAGCATCAAAGCCTTGTCAACCATGTCCCTAATCGTGAATTGGGTTTGCATCCATGTGTCTTGTTTTGATTAGGGACAGACATCTCAGACAGAAGTGACTGATTATGTACAAGCGAAGCAGCCAATGGGACAAGTTTATAGAGAAGTGAGGTAACACTTTTGTCCCTGACATCATTGATCCACAGTCGCAATAGCCTTGACAATAAATACCAAAGTTGCTATGTTGATCACATAAATATACACTCACCAGGCACTTTAATAAGTTCACCTTGCTAGAACCAGATTGAACCTGTTTATGCATTCAGAACTCCCTTATGAGACTCAGCAAGGTGTTTCAGAGATTGAACATGATAGCATATAGCTATTAACGCAGATTTTTTTTGGCTACACATTCATAATGCAAGTCTCCCCGTTTCCAAAGGTGCTCCATTAAATTGAGATATGGTAACTGTAGAGACTATTTGAGTGCAATAAACTCATCATCATCTTCAAGAAACCAGGTTGAGGTGATTTGAGCTTTTTTAAAATCAGGCTGGAAAGCACCCTTCAAAGGATGGGTACATTGTGGCCATAAAGGGATGGACAGGGTCAGCAACGATATATAACGCATATATAAAATAACAATGCCAAGAAAATATCCACCACACATCTGTTGCTAGGTTTGGACTTCAGCACGTCTCTTTGACCATGCCTACATTCCTAAATGCACTGAGTGGCTGCTATATCATAGATATGATACCTATTATTTTATATTGTGATAAATTACATAATTGTGTTTACAAGTACACCCAACAACATCCTCCCTTCATCTTACTTAAGTGGTCCAGGATTTTCTGATCAACTCCTTTGAGGAGTGATGTAATAATGCATCTGTAGTGTAGCAGGCATGTTTAAAAGAGGACTTGTACAACAGATAGCAGGTGCACATATTTAAACACTTGACATTTGAGGTGAATATGATCACTTATTTTCTTGTTCAGGGATAAAATAAAACAATGAATATATGAAGCTAGAGCCAAAATTCGGCTTGGCATAAAGATTAGAAATAGGGGAATGCAGCTAGCTGAGCACCCTCCAAAATTCACCCAAATCCCAGCTCAGCAGCTGATTAATCTCATTCATCCTTTCTAAAATGTAGGAGCAAAATAGCAACATCACAGTGATGGATACAGTCACACTAGCTGTTAAGGTAATTAACCCATCTTCTGGCTGCAGCTCCAGATGGATAGAGATGACAGCAGCAGTGGTCTTCTCATCCAAGATCTCTATAAGTGAAAACGCATACCTCCTAAAATGCAACTATTCCATTATGCAAGGCAACATCCTCCACTGTTCTAATCAAGTGTAAACCTGGAAATTAACAATAACTTGGAGAATTTTTCATCTCAGGCCATAAGCCACAAGAAAGTTGTTAAGTCATCAAGGGATGTAAAATGCTGCCAAGAAGCAGGCTATCCTCAGCTGGTCTTTTATGAGCCAACTGCCAGTAAAACGGATTTCAAGCCAATTAAGCTATACCATTCTCTCTCTTTGAATCCGTGCCATCAGTCTACACACACTGACACCTCGGCATGACATATACCCAGAATAATGTTAACGGAAAAGAAGAAAGACAGAGAAAAATATCTATAAAAATATGGGGCTAACACCAAAACCAACAGGGAAGAAGAAAGACAGGCAGGCAAGGGACTGTTTCTGACTATTATCAAAGTGTTGCGGTAAAACATATGGCGTATATAGCATCACAAATTAGATCCTGAAAGGACACTATGACTCATGAGAGGACTCCTTTTGCAAGAAAAGCGGGTCACAAGAACCCGTGAGAGGAGAAAAAGCTGGAACGAGGCAGTATGACCATATAGAAACATCGAAATCTCACAGCGGCCATCCTGTCCCCTTCCCAAATTTGCTGAACCTGATACTGGGATACATTAGGTTAGCACTGGAGGTCCCAGTGCGGCTATTACCTGACTAACTCAACATCGCAGTGCTGCCAGCCAGACATACACAGCCTGTCCACAGCACAGAGCAGCTTCTGTTAGCGGGCTCCTAACGATGGACTCATGTTCATGCCCTGGCTCTAAAAGGGAGTGAACTCGCATACAGGGCGTGATTTTTAAACTAACTTAGCGCTTCGTTATTCAGATGGCTGCTTGGCTGTTCAACCTAGCTGATTAATTGTTCTGTTCTATTTCATCAGATAAGGCGTTTGGAGCCCATAAAGCACACCTCTTAAAATATACAGAGCATTTAATCAGACTGAACAAGCATCTAAGAAGTCTGGTGTAGGAACAAGACCATCCACATTTGTCAGAAACATACACCTCAGGCTTATACCTGCAGCTTGACAAAGTTCACATGGGCCCCACTGTACACTTTTTGTGCTTACCATGCTGTTCACTTGTGTGAGAAGCTGCCGGAGGAAATCCCTGAGTCTGCTCATATGTAGGCAGGTGTCTTTCTGCGTGTCTGGACTGTCAGCCTGGCCCCATGCCACTGCTTTGTCCAGCCAGAACTGTATCTCCTGGTCATTCAGCAATGGCTCTTCAGTTTGCAGGGGCTGGCTCAGTGGCTGCTGCTCAGACATTTGGCTGCTGGTCAATGAAAATTTACTGAGGAGCTAAGAGTGGAAAGATAAACAAAAAAAAAGGTCAAACCCAAATATTACACAGAAAGTATCTTATAATTTGTTCTTTATAATTTTTATTGGTACTTTCATTTATCATATTTTTACATTTATGATCTTGACTTTGTGCAATGATTTAAAGTATATTAGCAGAATCTCTAAATGTTTTAAAGAAATTCTGTTTTGTATTGTGGAACTGGGCCACCCAAGACACTTAACCTGTAAACAGTGTTGAACTGTTTTAAAATGATTGCTGTGCATTTTGGACATACAGACCCAGAGGGATTATAAGCATGCTCATCTCGTTCATTTCATACTAATCCAGTGATCATTAGTCAGCTACATTAAATATTTCAAACCTTGAATAGCTAAACCAACATGGTTTTTCATGTTTTAAAGAATAAAATACCCTGGACAAACCTATATGATCCCAAAGATGCACAGTACACAATGTGATTTTGTGAGACAGGGTAAACAAAAATGGAAAACATTTTTCTTTACCTATGGACAGAAAGACCAGAGGCAGTGTTACATAAGTGAGGTGTACTAAATATACATTATGTGCTGGTATTGAAGTTTACAACCAAGTGACTTCTTCAGTCTCTGAAAAGGTCACTTGGGTGATTGGATGATTTTTTAACATGACCTGTTGAAACAGATCATCAAAAAGGTGGTTTAAGTGACTTTCAACATGGTATGGTTGCTGTCTGAGATTGCAGTTAGTCTGAGATTTACTAAACTGCTGATCTACTGGGATTTTTACTGGGTATCCAAGCTATCAGTCTGTCACAGACAGACGACTATTCACACTCACATTCACACCTATGGGCAATTTATCAATTAAGTTAACCCCACTAAATACATGTTTTTGGACTGCAGGAGGAAGCCAGATTACCCGGCGAGAACCCACACAGACAGGGAAAGAACACGGAAACTCCTTTGAAACCAGAACCTTCTTGCTGTGAGGCAACAGTGCTAACCACCACACCAATGTGCTACCCTGTATTTAAAACATTAATCCAAATATATCAGTTAATAATTTCAATCTGCCAATGTTATTGCTGTGCTCTTCTTTAATATGTGTTCCAAATCTTTGTAGCACAGGTGGCACAGGGGGATAATCCAATAACAGGCTGCATTTACAACAAGCAGAAAATAAATTGAGGCAAATCCGATTATGATAACCTCTCGGCGATCAGGCCTACTCACACACACATTCATGACAACCTACTGAAAAATAAACAGCACATTCTTCACCTTTTATGAAGACGGAGAGAGAAAAAACGTGTGTGGGGTGTGCGTGTGTGTGTGTGAGGATGTGTTTTATGTCTGTAAATAGCCTGCTGAGAACGGTGTGTGTATTTGTTGTTTTTTGCCATAATGACGGGTCTGCATGGGACACCACAGAGTTGTGTTTTATGATCACGTCGTTACACACGATTTGTTTAATGTCTTGCCATCATCTCTGCTGGAAAGCCCCTATGGCTCACTGATGTGAATATATAAATACTCATTTTCAGGCAGGAAAAAAACCCCAGACCAAATTAGGAACAAACACCCCTTGTTGACTTGTGTCTAAGGGGCTCCATTTTTCAGTAAAGTAGAATTGAAAAAGAACTACGTGCTTAATAACTAAAAGTAACAGACGATGTCACCCACAATTTCTATCACACAGGCAGCTACCTGTGCACAGGAACATGCTAAAAACTGTGGTCACACAAAGTTGTTGGTTCAAATGCATGTCAGAAGAAATATGTACATCCACAAACACACTCGTCAGCAGCTCTGGTGTTGGCTGAACACATTTTGGAGCAGGAACGAGATGTGACTGGTCAAATATTTTCTTTGAAGATTTGTTAAACTAAGCTTGTGGACTTTGGGTTACTCTGCGTTTGCTGTTCCAATTATGAGATTGTTGACATTATTTCAGTATAATCAAATCAGTCAAACATCACTTCTGGCAAATTTACTTCTGTATGCTCAAGTATGTCATATTTAAAAACACTTGGAATAACTGAGAAGGGCTGTCACAATAATAGTTTTGTTAAAGAGTTTAGAATAACAAAGTAATGCATTTATTCATTTTAACCAGTGTAGACAACGCAACAAGGGCCATGGAGTAACTTAATAAGTGGAAAATTATGTGAATTATATGCTATTACTTTCACCTCACCAACTGCAAAATGTTCAACTGTGCAAAAAGGCTTATTAATTGGGTTGCAACAAAGCATTCTTATACTTAATATATTAGCTAGCAAACATCTTCATTCATCTGTAATTCGCAAAGAATTACTAAAAAAAAAGGCCATGCTTTTTTTGCAGCTGAAAACTAAGTGGAAACCAAAGAGAGTTTGGTACTGACAATCCATTAATCTAATTTTAATTTCAGCAACACATCGCTACTTCCCAAAATGATCTATTAATAATAATAATTACACCACCAAAATCATTACATTTATTGTAAAACACAAAATAAAGGCAGGTACTCCCACAAATTGAGCTGTACCTGTCAGTTTCCAAACACAGAAGCTCAACGGCTTTAATGCAGTAACTACGCCACACCACATGATGTCAGTATTTCTGCCGCTCTGCACTTAGGTACACATGCTAAAAGGTTGTCACTTCAGTGTTAACACACAGAATAACTTCGAATTACAACTCCTATGCCAATCAGTTTCATACTGCTGCATGAGCCCAGCGCTGATTTTCTTCCTTCGTAGCCCGCAACTCAGCTGTATATCAGCTGTTCACTAATTAACTAAACCACTCTACAGTTACACGTCAATTTGCTCCAGTAGTTTCAAATTACGACTTGCCTGTAAATGAGACGTATAGCCGTTAGACTAAAATCTCCACGGAGCAGATGTCAACTGTATCCAATCATTCTTTATGACTTCGGAGAAGAAGGAAACCTATTTGTGACTCGATGAAAACAAACTGAACTTCCCTCTTCAACCGGGGTTCCGCGTATGGAAGAAGACAATTGGCTGGGCTCGACGTCATCCGCGAACTTCCTCTCCGCACTGCCAGATGGGAAATTGAGTCATATGGCTGAACGCTAAAATATTATCTGATAATGGCCTCGGCACACTGCAAAGACTGAAGTATGAGCAATGTTCCCTCTAATTTTTCATGTGTCTGAGCGAACACACAAATTCCCTGAGCAGTCTCTTGGACCACTGTAAGCAACATTAGACGTGCACTGTGGTCACGCCAGCATCGAATCCATCCAAGTTACATGGTTTATTAGCATTTTTAGCATATTTAGCGTTTACATTTATGTTAGACTTCTTTTAATTAACTGCTTTAGCCCACTCACAATGAATATTTAAAAAAAAAAAAAAATCTCGTTCATGACCTGTGCAGTATGTTAACACTACTGGAAGTAAAAATAACATGAACTCCAATTTTGAAAACACAACTTTCTTTTCTTTTTCTTTCTTTTTTTTTTTTTTTTTTTTTTTATAAAGCTCTGACTTGTATTATGAGTATGAGTCCGTGGTCTGGGAGAGAGTCCTGTAACTCTCTGTCTGCAAAATACAGCATATAATGACCAATGCTGGGCAATTAATTATATAGTTACCTCTTCAAAAAAGTAACTGAGTTTTGCAAACAAAGTTTTTTGCAGCTGTTTACCTAAAAAATAAAATAAATAAACATTGCCACACAAATTATTTGTGCCACTCTAAAAAATAATTTCTGTCCACTATGAGAGAAAGGAGAACAACAGCCAGATACCTGCAGGCCTGACAACAGGAGATGTATCACTCCTGTAACATTCAGTAGTCGCCTCATTGTTCCGACACACACTACGAAACTATTGACTACACTACACACTAACTGCACAAGACAACACACTAACTTTAGACCCCAAACACGCTACACATTGCAAATCTCTCACATCTCAAAACACTGCCATCACTCCTAAAACTTTCCCCCTTCCTAAACATCTAAATGCCATGTTGCCATATCATTTTTTGATTGGTCCACATGGTACATTTTTGAACCAATAGGAAACGGGAGGGGAGGAGGAGTTTGAGTAGGGTTTTGTTTTTCCTCACAGGTGGAGAGTGCTTTCCAGTGCTTTCCTTATAAAACGCCGTTTTTACCGTTTCTTCTCAGTAAATATAAACAAAGATATTATTCAGGAAAAACAAACAAACATTGCATATATTTTTTTAATCATAACTCTGGTTTTACGTTGCCTATCAACCAGGGGCGATTCTAGAATCAGAGCTTTGGGGGTGCTGAGCACCCAGAGAGCTGCCCAGCCAGGCAAGATAAACCTGTCTCTGTCAGTCCCTGCGTTCTTAAATGTTGTCCCGAGTTCTCTCTGACTGTCACTTTGGTGCATTTAAACCCCTGTTCCTCCCTGTCCTCATCGTCTGTTGTATTCATCTCCGTTATCAGTCATCATAATTTTACCATCTCTGTGCAAGTCTGCAAATTTCTTTATTAAATCATAAGATTCTTAAATTCATCAAGTCTCTCTGTGCCTGGGTCCTCGTCACAAAACATGACATCACTGTTTTGTACATTTTAACACAATTTAATCCCCACATTTGTGAAAGAAAAGCAAAACACTTTTTCGAAAGGTCTGTAACAAAACCATCAAATCTGATAAAGGTTATTTAAATGCTGCTAAAGAAGAATGGATTGGAATAAAAAAAATACATATCCTAACCTTAATTACTGGGTGAGAATAATGAATGATGCTCATAGTGAGTAAGAAGTAAACTGAGTGCATTTTTTGGACAGAGATTCACTTTTAATGTGTATGTATAATATAATACAGATACATAAAAAAAACTCCCAAAACAGAATAAATTGTTACAAATAAATTATTACAAAAATATTAATAAAAACTATAAAAATGGAGGCAACTTTGCCTGTGGTAGAATGTATGCAATGTGTACAATGTATGCAGATACTAATTTTACTAATTTAATAATACTAATTTTCTGTTGTAAGATTTATGAGTTTCATGCTTTCATAGTGGTACTTAGGAGAGCTTGACATTTTATCAGGTGGTACACACTGTAAAAAGTTTGAGAAACACTGATAAGTGTATGTGTGCTTTTGGAAAACATTTAAAGCTGCTGTACAGAATCTTTGAAACAAGCTTAAAACATTTTTAGAATATAAACAGAGCATCTGCTTGTCTTTACAGCTCCTCACTCCACCAGGGCTGTTTGGCACTTTCTGACAGTGTGCAAATGTGATGTACATACTGCAGCAGTCATACAGACAACTGGATGGTCCAAAAGTTGGCCTACCTATTACTGGCTGAGGTTTTAGAAGAGTTGTGGCTGAACCACATAAAAATATACCATTGATTTTAATCTCCCCAATCAATAATAATGTTATGTTGGAATGTTGTTAAAGAGGGTCAAAAATGTTTCAACCCAGTTTGTTTTGCAGATTCTGTATAGCAGCTTTAATATAGGGAGGACACAACTTCCAGATTGTGTGAGTTTCTGTTTTGCCTGTCACTGTTCCCTGTCTGTTTTCTTACCTGGTTCTTCCTGACCTTGCCCCTTCTCCTCACGTTCCCTCTTTCCTCTCTCCCTCTTTGGACTGACAATCATACACAAATAGATTGTATTCAATTAGATGAAAATTAAATTAATATGAAAAAATACTATTAAGATCACTAATAAAAAACGTCCTCTCTCAGTGTACTTTCAACCAAAAGGCAAATAACCAAACCACATGAACCTCTAATAAAACATATAAACATTGAAACACTGATCCAACATTATTCTTGATTGACGGGTCATTTGATTTTACACTTTTACCTGAATGTGGCTCCTTTTTTTTGAAAAAACTTCCTCATATCCATTATGAACCTGGCTGTCTCTCTGTACGCGCACACACACACACACAACAGGAGTTATAAGGTTAATGGGCATTCAGTCAGTTAGCTAGTTAGTATCCATTTAAAACAGGACAGTGGTAACAACTTTAGGCTACGGAAAATTTAAAGTTTTAGATTTTTAAATAGGCTGTATACATTTCAATGGGAGGAACAGGACGGTGAAATGTCGCTGAATTTACTACAGAGCAGGACGGATTGTAGGGTAGAAAACATTGTCGGAAAACACGTTTTCAACACTGCAGGTTACCTGGTGTAATGTTTTTCAGTTAAAAAGAAACATGGTCTGACTCCTACCTAACTATATAAAGAGTAACTGAAGGTTAAATGCAGCTAATATGTCCTGTTTTAAGCCAGGCACTCACACCTCCGCTCTGCTGTGTCTCAGCCACCATCGCTCTGGCAGCAAGCGCTAGAGCCAGAGCAGGGGAGAGCTGGAACAAACCATTTTGGGAGGGGGGGGTTATCTATACTTTTGTTATTAAAATGTTACATCTCAAACAAGTACAGTACTGTATGCTTTTTATATTTTTAGTAGTGTGTTACACAAACAGCAAATATTGTCAAAAAAAAGTAAGAAATCTTTGGGGGTGCTTTGATTCATTTTGGGGGTGCTGAAGCACCCCCCAAAATGGGCTAAAATCGCCCCTGCTATCAACACAATTTAAAAACTGGTATAAAGTCCACACTTTTTCCGTCAATTGTCCCAATCACATCTCCAATGGTTGTACACGTTGTAGTTAACGTGGCTTCACTCCACATCAGCCGCTTTGCTAGCTAAAACACCGGAGTGGGCACATAAAGACCTGTCATAGCCTGTCAACGATGTTGATTAGCTGCATAGATATGAATGTGAATCGCATTATTGGCTGGACTATGGGATAAGGTGGCATCGTTCTGATCCCATACTGGAACAGCCAGTCACTTACTAACACTGAAAACAGAATTGCTAACGTATTTATTTTAATTTCAATTCAGGTTAGATTTTTTTTTTGTGTGTTTGAAGGTTTAAAGTGGTATGCATAAAGAGTTACCAGTGCTTCACGAAGAAGTAAAGAAAATAGTAAAGTAAAGGTTTATTTGGATATTTTGTTAATGTAAGTCATTTACAATGAACCTATAGTCAGAGAAAAAATAGGACCTTTTCTTCTGTTGAAGAAGTAGAGGAGGCTGCAAAAATGTTAGGAATGTTTGAAAGTCTTGCATAATATAACACCATTATGGTTTGGTTGGTTCTCTGATTATTGTCATAATAATGCCTTACTTGTGTTGTTTATTTATTTATAGAACAATTACAGAGCAATTTTAAACATCATATCCTGACCAAAGTGATGAGATGCTGACTGATTACTAAGAGGATGTGAGTACACAAGCTAAAGTCTTGACACAATAGTATTTAAGGGAACAGACCAATAAAAACAAAAAGTGAAAAATGAAAAACAAAGCCTGGCGGTCATGCTGTTTGATTTAACTTAATGAATTCCATGTGATTTCCAAATTGTTATAAATTATAATTGCATGTGATCTATTGTGTTTTCACACTGTCATTTTGTCATAATTTGTTTAATCTAATCATTTGTTTAATCTAGCTGTTCTTGCTTTTTTTTTAAAAACCGTATCCGCTCATTAGAATCCTGGAACAGTGACTCTGTTGTCTGACTATAATATGACAGCACGTCCACTTTTGAAAATATACATCTTTTCCATGCATATCCTTACATTCTCATCTGAGTGTACACATTTTCTTCGGGTTAAGGGTCCACAAGGTGAAGCAGAGTGCGTAGCATGGCCAGGAATTCAGGGGTCCCAGAGTGTGTCCCTCTGGGACCCAAACCCAAAACTGTGAAGGGTTTCTAATCTGCATAGCTCAAACTGACAAATCACCCAGAGGCTCCAGTCAGACCCAGAGCAGCCTAGCACTCTGCACCAGGAAACGGTTGTTTAAACATACGCAATACATTGTGGGAGTTCATGCATGTATGTCTGTGTACATAAGCACTGATCCCAACATTAGAAAAAGAGCAAAATGTTGGTATTTGAACTCCTTGCAACACGACTTGTGCATGTGTGTATGTGTGGCCCGGTAACGGTTAATGTAAGCCTTTAATGCTGAATATTCAAGTACAAGCTATGGAATGTGTGCACACTAGTAAAGCTATGCAGTGTGTTTGATTTGGGAATATGTTTAAAGTGGTTTAGTGGCTCTACATTAGACTTCAGAATTTCTGTGGTAGGAAAGCCCAGGCCTGTGGTTTTTGTGCAGATGAGTGTAAGCTATAGTGGGTGTGTGACTACAGGTGTGTGCGCTTATTTAAGTATGTATGTTCAATAGCTTTAAAATAATGCTGAAATTGTAGGTACAGGCTGTGAGATGTAGCTATCTATCTTACACATTTAAGTATATAAATGTGTTTCTAATATTGGGATCTGCTAACATCGAGAAAAAGCAGCAGTTAAAATGATAAGCCACCACCACAAGCTTGCCATCAGCTCCACCCTCGTTGCCTGCTTGGGCCAGCATGTAGGTCAACCGGTGCTTGATCACTCCACATGCATTGTGGTGTGTGTGTGTGTGTGTGTGAGTCTTGTAAAAACATCAGACTATGGGTTTGGAACAAGGTCCCTGGCAAAACTCAAAAAAACTAGCGAGAGAAGGAAAGAAAAACCACGGCAAAAACTTTAGAGAGTGTGGTTTGATGCCCAAAGTGGAAACCCACACGCTGATGTTTTTTGTGTGTGCACGCGTTTATGTATGCGGCTGTGGGTGTGTGTTGCGATGCTTATGCTTGAATGGGCACATATATGGATTCTAGAAGAAATGTAGTGTAAACCACGTGTGTTTTTCCTGTACTGCTACTCTGTGATTATTACAGAGCCAAGAGACGGGTTGTCATGCAGCGGAGCAGCAATTCATCCATTTGCTGGTGTGTGTATGTTTTGCGTGTGTGTATGTTTGCTTTCATGCTTGGAACGGAGGCCTGATCACAGCCAAATGGGCAATTGTGCCAGTGGGATCTTATTTCAGCATCCAGACACAGTTTGGGACACTAAATAAATAAAAAGGATAAATAAAAATTAATGACTACTATTGTGTTGACCTGTAGAAACTCTGTGCACTCTCAAATTCCCAGGTTCACCATCTCAATTACAATATCGATATCACTAACAGTAGTCCTATTAGATCATTTAGGAAAACATAAAGACACAAGATAGAACATAGCCAAACTGTGATGCTGGAAATTAGAAATGCAACTCCCACCCCAGTGAAAAAAATATTAAGCATAAATAGAGTTTAGGGAAAGGCAAAGCATGTGATGAACAAATTTTTCAAGTTGTCTTTTTGACCTTGTGGTTTGGCCAGAGAGAGATGGAGCCAAGTGAGGAGATTGGATATCAATCTCTCCCAGGGTCACTGGGACCAGGAGCTGCACAGCTGCTGACAAATTAGTTCTGATCCAAACCAATGCTTTTACCAGTTCTGGTCCAAACCAAAGCTATTACAAACCTGGCTCTGCCACCGTGGCTCTATACGACTTGCATTTCTCACTAAACCATCCACCGATGCTGCTCTGTTATATGGCCAGCTTCTGTGAGTGTATTCATGTGGAAAATATGATGGCTAAGATAAAGTACATTTTTAATTTCATCATTTAAGAAAACAGGGATTATTCTTTTTGCATTTGTAAAATAAAGTGAAGAAAATGAGATATAAGCTAATCTTGTATGGTGAAGTTACGTATAAATCAAGAAGCCTTGAAAGTTGTACTTTATTTGAAAGTGTGTTTACAACAAAAAACCACGGAAAAGACAAATTTCCCAGCATCTCAAAGGTGTTGATTCCTCTGTGATAAAATTTACCATAAATGATCACAGCTGGGCTTTATCAGGAACTCGTTAAGGTGAGGAAGGGGAGGAAGGAAAGAGACATTTAAATTAAAACAAAGGAATGTGCTGTTTAAAATCTTCAGATCTGTTTGGGCTTAACTCTGATGTCTGGCTTTGAGGAAACACAGAAGGAGGGGGCCAAGGAGAGAGAAAGAAAGAAAAAGCTCCTTTTTTTAAAAAAGAAAAAGGAGTAACTGTTAGAGGTGTCTCCTGACATTGGGCAGCTCTCCTTCATTAATGGATCAATGTCTCAAAAAAGTGTTAGTCTGTAACTGCATGTCTGGTGGTTTTACTTTAATGTGCATTCAATTATTAAGGAAAGTTGGGACAGGCTACAATGCCAATAATGTCTTTTGATAGAAATAAGTCTATTTTAAATGTACTAGTCTAGTTTAACTCCAGCAATTTTTATTTTTGTTATCTTCTCTTTTCATTTTCTTTGAAATGAAGTAGGAAGAGTTTGCTGGGTTTAAAGGTATCGACTCCATATGCTTTGGTGGCTTTGTTTCAGAAGGAAGAGCAGATTGTCCCCGGCTACTCACGGGACCCTCAAGTTGCCCTCATGTGGGAGTGTATGTGTAAATGTTACACAGGGTGCTTGCATATAGAAAAAGTGTTTGCATCAATCTATGTATGATTAGGTAAACAAGGCTTAAAAAAAGGGGGAAAGGAACCAGCCAGTCTTCCAGCACCCTGTCAGCTCCTATTAGCACTGTCTTTTACTTAGATTGCTGTTTGCTCACCTCCTGGAGCTCTTCGGTCTGCTCCAAACATGGAAATTCACTGATTAGCAATCAAGGTGTTTATGCTTGTATCCAACACTTCTGTTTAGGACAGGGACAAGCTATCTAACTATCCTTCATTGGTCTAAGGCCTGGTTCTTTTATAGGGTGCTTTGTGAGAACAAAAAACACATTTGTCAGCCAGTGAGTATGAATTTCTAGCAATTTCCAGCAACTGCTACCTGACGAGACTGCATGGAAACCACTTTCCTACAAGTTAACCATGTTCCTAAAACATATTCTTTATCCTCCTTTTTTTTCCTCTGAGGCCAAAACAAAATCATGTGATATTAAATAAGACTTAAAACTTAAGACTGAGGCCATAAGTGCGTTAAGAAAGTGTCTACAGAGGTCATAGATCAAGGGAGCAAACTGAGAATATTTGCATAGAAGTCTATAGTTTGTAGCTAGAGGAGATGCTCCCTGCTGGACGTGATAAAGAATGCAGCACTAAGCCTTTTCAGATTTAACTTAATTTTTTTAAACTCAAGAGCTGTGCCCACGATCTGTCTCACAACTGCATTAAAATGTTTTCAAAAGGCACCAAATTCACAAACATATAGGGAGGTCACGCTCAGTAAGTTGAAGTGTCCTTTAAACTCTGCTGTAGGACACAAAAATGTTAAAAAGCAGAAAATGAAAATTTGTCAAGCAGAAGGAAATCAAGTTCCACTGCCTTGGTGCAAACAGTCACAGAAAAAGTGTTTCAAATTCTGCCTAGAGGAACACACCTCACACAACCCTTCTCACGTCTTTCAACTGCAGACACTATAACACATGTAATAAGGTAAAATACGTGGCATCGAATAACCTTACAAATATACAAAAATGTATTTACTCTATCCTATTCTCTTGTTCGTGGACAAACACATGTAGTCACAAGGGTACACACTTTATTGGCACTAGTAGGCATTTTAAAGTATTTTTCTTTATTGCTTTGAGAGGAAGCTGGGGATTGGCTGAGAAAGGGTGAGTGATTCTGGGACCAATGTATACACCATCACACTATCAGGCATGCATGGACACACAAATACATACTTTCTACAGTGAAGTGAACTTGAATACTTACAGGAACTTTGCATGAGGTTGTAAGTATTTACACAAATGTTTATGTTTGAATGTATTCATAGAGTGCTTTTTTGGTACTGTGTGCGTTTTTTTATGACATGTCCTTGAAGTCTCGCATCTCTTTTAGATTGAAACCTCTACATAAAATGTAGAGGTTTCAATCTACTTTTGTCTGTACCTCTGCCTTTCTCTCCTTAAAACCATACTTACCCAAAACCTCCTCATCATCTCTCTTCCCTTCACCTATATGTCCACTGAAGTCTCCTCCAATCACTGCCCTTTCCCCCTTTTGGACACTCTCTTTCACTTCATCTGATTTACTCCTGAATAGCTCTTACTCTGCTGACTGACATCCAGCTTGTGGGGCATATGCACCGATATCACCCTTTCAGTTTCCTGCTTCAAACTCATCATCCTGTCTGATAGTTTCTTCACCTTTATTCACATCCTGTTACTTCAAGATTATACCTGCTCCATTTCTCTTCCTATCTACACCATGGTAGAACAGCTTGGATCAACCTCCAATGCCCACAGCCTCCCTTCTCTCTATCATCAGCCAGTTCTCTCCCTTTAATAGGCTTTTAAAGTCCCTACTCTCCCCTCCGCACTCCTGCCGTTCCTTCTATTGCTGCCTTCCACCGGCACCTTGCTGGCCAACAGCACCGGAGCCGCTCATTGTTAAACCAGGTCCCAATTGATCCAATATGGAAATCTCATTCTTGATGATGTAAATGTTTGATCTGGCAAAGACTTTACGCTGGCGCTTCCTGACGTAACTCTTCCCATGGGCTTAGCTGAAAGTCAAAATTTGCAATCAGTTAGTTGAAAAAAAAGCAAGAAATCAGCACTGAAACTCTGGCAGCTGTCATGTCTGACATCTTTAGCTTCTAATTGCCCCTCTCAATGTCAAATCCAGAAATGTACAAACTTTCTTTGAACTCCACAATTTGTGTTTCAAGCCCAGAAATTCTCTAAGCAAAGTTTAATCCATGTTTGATTGATTGAGTTTAAAACAGTACATTATAAATATATTCATTATTGCAGTGAACACTTTTAACTATTTATGTAAGTCGGATCACTAGTTTAACAAACATGAGCTAAAAGTTGATTGTGCTGTTGCCAAAGCTGGAATCACTCCTGGCTCTGTTGAGCCCCTAAAGACTCCACTTGAGCTAAAAATGACAGCAACACAACTTTGTTCATGTCATTCATTCATCGCCTAAAATCAACAAGCTGATACCAGAGACTTGTGCGCATTTTTACCATGACACGCTGTACAGTCCACACACACATACTCTTGAATTCATACCGACGCAATTACCGCACACACACGCATACATACACACCTGCTTTCTATTAGTCCAGTAGATTGCAGGGAAAATGAGTGGGAGTGTTAAACACACACACATCCATCTATCTGCCCCTCTGTCCACAATAATTACACACTTCCTGCTCTAAAAACCTTCTCCAACAGCTTCCAATCTAAGTTTGAATGTGCATATGTAGGTGTGTGTGTTTGAGGGGTTCGGTTAGCAGATGCGTAAGTTTGCATCGCTTCATCATTAGCAACACAGACACTACAATACTTCAAGCAAATATTTGACTCTAGCGCCTCTAAAATTTTCTTAGGGGTGGCCAGATGAAACCAACTAAAATCTTAGTGTGTCACAACAACACTAAAAACAGTAACAGAAGCTCCCATTTTGTTGTAGGAAAAAAACATTGAACAGTTGTTGTGGTGGGGCGTGGCCTGCGGTGCCATGCAGGGAGGGCGGACGCACCAGCACGGCATCCTTAATCACGTCCGCCAAGTTAAAAACAGGAGGACTCAGGGGTTGCGGGGTTGTGTTGTGATGTTAGATCAATACAATGGCTCAAAACACTGATCCCTGGACCCGCTACTAATACAAGTAGCATCACATTATCCGAATTTTGGTTCTGATTGTTGCTTCCAGCACAAACAACCTCTCAACCTGGTTTCTTGAACATGACAGTGAGTTCATTGTATTCAAATGGCCTCCAGTCACCAGATCTCAATTCTTTGAATGTAAAAGGTGGGTCCAACCTGGTATGATGAACTTGTACCTAACAGAGTAGCTAGTAAGTGTACATGTTCCAAACGATGCAGTTCAACAGAATGGTGCTTTGAGAATGACCACGAAAGAAAATCATTCACACATATTGTATCAAAGAGGAATAAAGCCACCATGATATTATTCAGCGGTTCACTACATTTTTAAGTCTCTGTTTTAGTGTTTTACAATGTTGTGGGGGTTTTTTTTAAGCTAGAAGGAAGCATACTTGGACGAGAAAGTGGTGCACAAGTTATTGGCTAATGCAAGCAAGTTTGGTTTATTAGCTGATTTTACTAATCACTCACATTAACTGAAGTGCGAACGTCTTGTGCCACATAAACACAGCATAAAGCACATTTAGCAGAGGCGAAAAAGCAGACAGCTACTTGGCACAGCTAACTGTTTCAGCCCATGTCTGTCAAAGTGTCTACTTCTCAGAATCCAGTATCCAGATGAATGATTAATCAAAGTTAAAGATTTATTTTAATGATGCAGACATGGGCGATTTAACATGGGAGCCACTTTTACAGCAGAAACAGGCAACACCGGTGGCCATAGCTACTAGCTGCCTGCTAGGTTTCAGCCACATTAGTTCAAGTCACAGAACTGTAACCTTTAGTTATGTTTGTGACTTTTGGAGCATTTTAATACATTTGTGATATATTAAAAAATGTTTTTTCTAAGTCTTTATTCTGTATGTAGTGGCGACTCAGACAAAATTCACAGATATAAATTCTGGTATATAGCAAATGTAACATTGCATTTGCAGGGATGTGATGAAATCAAAACTGAATTGGGATTCATAATATTTTTTAAAAGCATATCATTTTTCTTTAATCATCTATATCTATATGTGTATTTTATTCATCTGTTTCATCACTATTCTAGTTGTTAATCTTTGTCATTAGCTGAGATAACTGAAAGACTGAGGTAGACTTAACAAACTTGACATATAGATGAAGGACAGGATCCTGCTGTCTTTAAGTTTTGTAAAGGAACAAAAGGAGCGTTTAAAGACCGATAGTTAAACAAGTTATGACCTTGTGGTGTGCAAATACTCGGGGGCTCATCTCCACGTATTCATACACTCATATCTGTATATATATTGCAGACCGACTCTCTCCTTCTCTGGGGTCCTCAGAACCTCCTTCCAGCCCTGTTCCTCATTAAGCATCTGTCATGGTGCCAGAATCAATAAGCACACACGGAAGAGAAAAATATTTCTCCTCTCCTCTCTTCTTCTCTTTGTGAATGGGCTGATCATTAGCAAATTCCAAAGTGTTTACCATCATCACCAAGGAAATACCCTCCTCAGATTTACTGTACTTTGAGTAATTTGTAGTCGTATAATTTCCATCTTTTAAAAAAAACAACTTTAAGTCCTCCGCCTTCACACAAAGTGGTGCATATATGTGAAAATCATATGCTCCATTTTGGCATATCATGTCTTTTCTCAACTCTTCCAGACACAGATGAAAATGTTTAGTTGTGGGTTTCTTTCTGTTGCTCTTTCCCTCCTCTGACCCCCCTCCTTCATCTTCAGATGACACATCTGTTTCCATACATTGTTGCATGTTTGCTGGCTGGCAAAGACAAACAGAATTGTTTAAACAAAGAGGTGGGTGGTGTGTGCTCGTCTGGTGTGTGTGCGTGCATGCCACCAGGACTACATTAAACAAAAAGGAAGAAAGGATGACAGCATCCAACCTCAGTTTGTCATCTGCAGTGTAAACGGCCGTACATCACGCTAACATCTTGCATGTGCTCGCAGCAGCCGCACATAGCCGTGTCAACACAGCAGCAGTGAAAACAAAAGGCTGGAAAGAGGGAGCTGGGAAAGAGATGGATAGAGACAAAGGAAAGTTTAGCAAAGAGAAAAACGAGAGACGTCAGATGGAAGCAGAATATTAGCGAAGGAGAAAGAGAGAAGCTGAGGGCAGAATAAATGTTTCCAGTATTAGCGGAAGAGACGAGATTATGGCATGGCTTGGCACCACTCCGTAGCGCTCGTCTGTAACGCAAAGAAAGAGTGGGTGGGTTGTCCACCTCGCAGAATAAATGATGCGAAGGGAAATGGGAGTAAACAACATCAGTCATTATAATTACTCTCATACGGCTACTCCCATCCACCATCAACCATCCTACATCCCTCCTCCCTTCACTCTTTTACTCTTGCTATTTTCCATCTGTCCTAACTTCCAGTCTCTTGACTTGATTACACTTTTTACTCGATTCTCTCTCGCTCACACGCTTCTTTTACCAATCCTCAGCAAAGCATTTTTCTTTTTTTCGGGCAATTTCCAAATTAACCGATCTGTTTCAGGCCTTAGATCTGGGGGGTCTGGATCTACAGAAGTAATATGAGGCTGTGAGAGTTCGAAAAATCAGGAGATAAGCATTTGAGTTGGGGAAAGACAATAGCCAATAACCATAAGCCAGCGATAACAATAATAATGGCATATACATTTCTTAATCAAATAAAGGTTTTGAATTTTGGCTCTGTAGGCGACTATCGTGCAGCAGAAACCTCTGAATGCTGCTGGGTGAATACAGTGGATCATATCAGCTGTTTCTAAGAACTGGATGTGGTTCCCTCGCTGTCTTGGATGTCTCTGCTACTCTGTCTCCCCAGCTCTCTTTCTCTCATTTCTTATATGATTCCTGGAAAGCTGTAGTATGTTGTTTGAAAAATGTGTTCCTGGGCTATTCCAGGATTTTTTTTTAAATGTGGTGGCATATGTTGAACCAAGAACTGGGCAGGGAGGCCCATGGGAAATCAGAAAATTCAATCAGAAATAAATACAGTGTTGAAGATTGGCTGAGAAAACATTGTGGATGATTTATTAGGCAGGGATCTGTGCCCTAATACAGATGGTTATAAAAGTAGCGATGCCCAAGACTTTGGAAATTGTTTTGATTAACTGTTTTGCGTTTTGGACTGTGGAAGAAAGCTGCAGCACCCCATGGAGAGAAAATGCAAACTCCATAGGGAAAAGTCCTCGCCAACCATGAGGTTTGAGCACATTATTGCTGTGAGGTAACAGCGCAAACCACTGCAGCATCATGCCACCCAGATTTCAGTGTAGACCATGTGCTGAATAGCATTTTACCAATGATCTTCACCATGCTATGATACGCTACGTGTTTATTTGATCAGTTTTTGAATTTCTGATAAAAGGGATTTCGAGAGTCGCTGCATTCGTAATTTATTCTAAGGGGCACATTTTCAGCATACACATGTATCATGGCAATCTATCCAACCCAATGTTGTTGAGACACATCACTTCATTTTTTTTGCAAAATCTAATCTAAATTTATATAAGCATAACCTGCTTATCAGTCAGGTAATATCATGGCTTGTGAGGTTAAAGAACTCAAATTTAGAGTGAGGACTCAGAGAGATAAACTAAAGGCAAGTTTTATTAGAAAGCTAGAAATTAGTTCCAGACCAGAAAAGACAACAAACGAAGGGTAATCTAAATAAAATAGCTTAAAAAAAATGCAAGAACAGGCCACGGGAATACAGTGAATGCATGGCACAATGTGACAAAAGCTGCAGCAAAGACAGGACTTTTTATACACGTCAGGGCAATCGCGGAATTTGGCACAGGAGGCTAGCAACATGGACAATCAGACACAGGAGGAAGTAAAACTACAAGACACCCAAGATGTGTGATTACCAAAGTAAATTAGGAAATGTTAACTGAAAAAATAACTAACAGAATTCTAAAATAATAAATAGTAATTAGAACTAAAAGAGAACCAAGACTAAAAGCTCGAAAAATAAACTTAAGTACCAAACTCTACAGAACTAGCGCAAATATAACGTAATACAAAAGGAGCAAACAAAAACATTTTCTGTGATTCTAATTAAACACAGAAAAAACAAAAACCATGACAATGACAAAACCCATACACCACAACAGGTAATGGATCCTTAAAAGGTCAAACCTGATTTTACTATTGATTAAATTCTAAAAACAACTTTTTCAAGAATCAAGGGCATTTACTTTATCAACATTAGGAAATCCAGCACAGATAGCCACTAATAATTAGCATCCTGATAAACTGTTTTCTCAAATTTGTGAATTGCATATTTCTCAGATATTTCACAGGGACCTGTTTTTTAAACTATCCAACTCCCCGCCCTGCTGAACTGCTCTTTAACACTTGTGTAAATCTGGGCACTGGGGACTTGGACCTAAAAAAAATCATCTGGCTTACTCTTGTAGAAAGAACAGCTATCTTCCTCTGCAGGAGATAAAGCAGTCAGCCAAGTAAAACAGGTCCCAGAATGGAGCTGAACTCCAGCAAAACCTTCCCTAAACCACCCACCTTGTTGCTCCTACAGAATAGATCCGCACAGAAGAGGTATGTGTTGTAATGACAGTGGAGCTTCTAAATCTCCCTTAAAAATAATTTTCCCTTAAAAAATAATTTATTGTGAGCAAATAAAAGAAACATTTACATGCTTTTAATAAATTACAGATAAATGGAAAAATCAGTATCCCTCTCATGCCTCTTTATCATCTTTAATTTAGCTAGCTATTCTTCCTTGTTTCTAGCTTAAATGCTAAGCTAAGCTAAGGATCGTCTAGCTCATATTTAGCACCCTATGCCTGGGGATGATCATATTATCAAAATACTGATGACAAAAGTAAAGGGTGAATGACTGAAAAACCCTTTTAAAATGCCATTCAAATGCCTTTTGAAACAAACTGGCACCATCTTAAAGTGTTTAATGTTGATTTAAAGGAATGATCAGTAGAAACTGATGCGTGCCTTTCTTTCTCGACTCAGGTATTCACAAACCTCCAGCGATCTTGACGTCAGTTTGGCAAACAGTGCTTTATCATTGCTGTTAGACACATGGACACAGAAGCAAACACAAGTCGACGGTTAAATGCCTTTCAAGGTGTCTGTGAGGCCTCAAAGGTAAAACTCCCATTCGTCTGGACCTGGAGTTGAATCACAACACTATGTGATGTTTCTTGCAGATTTATTCTTGAACTCCCTTTTTAATAAAGAATGTGCAAATCTGCTTCCCTGGATCTCGCTGTGTGTGTGTGTGTGTGTGTGTGTGTGTGTGTGTCCCATGCAGTCATGTCAACAGAGCAATCATTCATGTAAAGGAGAGTATACACTTAGAGGGTTTAGCTCTGCTGGCAGGTGATGATGGACAAGCCTTTCAGGGAACAAGTGAGGGATGGAAAGAGGGAGGAGGGAGACAGATGGTTGGAAAAGAAGGAGTGGAACAGAAGAATCCATAAACCTCTTTGTGGAATTCTCCTCACAAGTGTGGGGTGGCGATGAGAAAGGAAAGGGGGCAAAAAAACAGCTTAAAACTTTAAAAAGGTAAAAGCTGTCATTGTATGGGGCATTTCCGTTCCATTGTCGCCCAGCCTGGGCAGAGAGCCATGGCCAAACAACCTCCCTTTCTCTCTCTTAAGAGGACAGGTACAGGAAACAGTCATTCATTAACAACCTGGAGCTCATTAGCTTTGGTGAAGTACTCTTCAGAATATGTGCAATTCCACCTCTGAGGGCAACTCTTAGTGTGTGCGCATACATGTGTTTGTGAAGGGGCTTAGAGGTGAGGGGGGGGCTAAAGGGTAAGGCAGGGCTAGAGGAGGTGGGTGTGCAGGTTTGGTGACCTGGGGTCCTCCAGCAGATGAGGGAAATGCTGGTGCGAGCGACTTTAACAACATTAGAACTCAGTGAACCATGTCACCTACAAACAACCACGATGATTTACCTTTCAGCAATTTGTTTTTCATTAATGGTTTGAATTGTGATTTTTGTGAGACTATAAGAGCTTGAAACCTATTTGACTGTTTTAAGTGCCACATCACAATCTGCATGTGCAACATTACCTCGGCTCTGAATTCTCATCAAGCAGCAAAGTAAAAAAGTCAAGTCTAGTTAGAAAAGTTCAGAACACGATACACAACAGGCTACCACCCAGTTTTCCAAGTGCACCCTGTCATTTGTAAGATGTCAGCCTGCCCCTTTGCACTGGCTGGACAGGATGCAGGAGAATTGTGTGCCTTTATTGGCTTTAAAAGATAATGACATGCCTACTGCCCACCGTTTACTGCTGATCCAGGGTCAGCGAGTTCCTCAGCCTCCTTGAGGTCCAAGGTTCAGACTGCAGCTTAGGAAAATAGCTCTTGTTTTTGTGGTTAAGAACACCAGAAACGACACTTGTATTTTGATTGAAGCACTTTCCTCTGGGGTGGCTAAAACTTTCTCTCACAACCTTCGAATATGAGAATAAATAGCTGCCACCCATGCAGTTGACAAGGCGCTCGCACTCTTTCACCATCACTGCAGCAAGCTTAAGGCCACATGCCCTTTTTCATTACTCTGAACAGGCCAGCTGTATTGTAACTACAACCAATTTCCTTGCAGTCTATAAAGCTGTCAATCAAAATCATGTAGAATAAGGAGCGGAGTGGAGGTGGTTGGGGCTGCTGGGGAAGGGCTGCAGGCCTCCAGACCAGATGTCAGAGTTTAAAACTGCCGGACGTGTCAGAGGGAGGAGAGAGGGGTGGAAGAAGATCATGTTTATCTGGAGAAGAATCAACCAATCAGACCAAAGCAATCGTTTTAAGTTCCATTTATTAAAGTTATGAACAAAAAGACAAATAAGTTATATTTTTATTTGTTAGAAATCTATCAGTGTTTGAACATTAATATTTAGGGAGCTAGTACAATTTCTACTTTCATGACTAGCTTTCGACAAACCCATAGAAACAGCTGATCGGAACATAATACTGAAGGGGAGGTGTCAATGTTGTCTAACAAGACAGTTAGCAATGAAAGTGTGCACCTTAAGGCTTTTTTTCTGTTATGGTATATCATTACATATAAACTCTTTAAAAATATACTTCTGTCAAATACCTTGACAACTACTATGTACACTACAAAAATAAATTTTCATATAAATAAATTATATGGCATACATTTATCTTTGTAACTGAAAACAGCATACATCCACGCCAAGCAAGACCAGAAAGGCAGTCTGGAAGAACCAAATTTTTTTTTTTTTCCTTTTAAAATCCTCTAAGAGCTATGATGAGACCTGTAGTGTAATATTGTTATATACTCTTTTTTTCCTATTTAACATTAGTAAGCACTTTATACAGATCAAAATCCATTAATGTAAAAACATTAAACTGTAATAGTGTTTTTTTCAATAGACATAAAAATCCCTGCATTTGTTATCCACATCACAACAATAATGAAAGAAAAAAAAAACAACAAACATTTTTTATATTACAAAAATATAAATATCGCAATTGACTGAAAAACAAACAAAAACATTTAAAATGAATAAAATAGTTGCCAGCTATGATTCTCTCCGCTACTGCCAATGTGACACTGGGAGAAAACAGAACAAAAAACATAAAAAAAACAAAACAAAGAGAACAACCACCTATTTCATGCAAGCAGCTGATGTAACAGGACGAGAAAAACTGCAAAGATTTCTGGGAAAAGCTACAAGTGTTTAACAGGATATGAGTGTAAAGGTTTTGAGGAGGGTACTCACGGGGTGCCAAAGGGGAATGGGGAGTCTATGGGTACACATGCAGGTATAAAATGGCCATTGGTGATGGAGTGAGGGGCTGGCGGTGTAAACTCTGACCCCTGAGGCTCTGTGCTGTGTAATGCGGCATTTTGAGGGGAGACGTCCAATTAGTGTCGTGGCATTTAGCTATGGATGTTTTGTGAGATGAAGACAGTGGAGACAGATGTTGCCAAACTGGAGCCAGCTCTCTTTACTGTCACTAAATTGACCATAGGCAGTAAGATGATGGACCCTCACACATACACGAACGATTATACACACATGCACATTGTAACACACATGGAGCGCATTGTCAGGTCATATAGGGCTTAGCCCTTAGCAGGCTGCATGGGCTTAGCTTACTGGATGGACAGAAAGAGCTACTTTCGGCAAGATATTCCTGTGAATAAAGTTTAAATGCAGTCAAGTGCCTTGGTTAATCGGGTCATACAGTATACAGTCTGATTTTTTTAGCTTATCCACTAGACACAACCACTTAGGGTGCAGAGTTAGCACCCTGTGTTAACCCTGTTCCAGAATCAGTAACATGAATGTCCCTGTAAAGGTAGAGTGAGTTTTTGAGGTGGGTTTACTGCTCATAAGTCAGTATGTAAGACGGAACCTGTTTTGAGCCTGCTAGGGTTAAACAATACATAACCTCATACAGTAAAATACAACCAGCTTAACAGACAGTGATACAAAGCTGAGAGCAGAAACAGGTTCCAATGCCGAGGCGATAAAATTAAACAAAATTTAAAAAACAGCTTTTAAAATTCTTCATATCAGCTCATATTAAATAGCACGCATAGCGTGTCAAGTTAAACAGTAAATGTTTCATAACTACCACAGGTTTGTGATAAAATTAATAGTTTTACAAACGTACCTTTATACAATACTCACACACACACACACACACACACACACACACACACACACATACATATATATATATATATATATATATATATATATATATATATATATATATATATATATATATATATATATATATATGTATGTGTATATATGTGTGTATATATATATATACACACATATATATATATATATATATATGTATGTGTATATATGTGTGTATATATATATATACACACATATATGTATATATACATATAGATATATATCTATACATATCTATATGTATAGATATATACATATCTATACATATAGATATGTATGTATATATAAATATATATACACACACATATATATATAATGTGTATATATATATATATATGTGTATATATATATATATACACACATATATATACGTATATATATATATGTGTGTATATATATATACACACATATATATACGTATATACCATAGCTTTGTTTGATCATTCTAACACTTTCCCTCATGTTTTAAATGAGTTTAAATGTTAGTCATTTCTGAGGATGTATCTGAAAATTATGACGCTGTTTCACATTATACAGCCCTACACACTCGTATTACACACACACACACCTACACACACACACAGACAGATAGATCACTTCTTTTGTTTAAAGAGAGATTTGCATAGAGTTATAAATGTATATCACTTAAAAAATATTCTCAGCAGCAACAGTGAATGCTGACAGATGATTTTTGCCAAAATGAAGTTTTCTAATGGCACAGATCCACAGATAGGTCGACAGTAATCAGAGATCTATCTATCTCGTGCACGCACACAAACACACACACACACGCACACACACACCAACATAAACACACATGCATGTACACACCACAAATAATATGGCAGCCCCAGTTTGTTAACATGAGGAGTTGTACAGCTCCTAAAATTATACCTACTTTATGTTCATATTTACATATGTATACATCTTTTAAATATAGATAGAAATATCTAAGACAATAGTCCACTGGGTTACAGTAAGAATGAGCACCATTATGGGAACACTGGCAAGTTTCTCGCTGCTTAGCATTGGTGGTGAGCCAACTTGGGCTATGCTGGGCTGGGTTGGGCCAGACTGGGTCAGCTGCTCAGTAATACCGAAGAGTCCATCTTTGGCCATAGTACTTCTATTCTCCAGACCTGAAAATCAAAGGAGATTATACTGTCAGTGGTTTATGATGAAACAGACATTTATTAAAAGAAAAAAAAAAGGATAGTTCTGCTACACGTCAAGCTCCTCAACTTGATAAGATCTCACCTCAGCTAGCCCGTCTGCCATTGTTGCTCTCAGCTGCCTCAAACTCCAAATCTTGGAGCTCCATGGACTCTACTTTGACTCCCCTGGTCCCTGTGTGGGTGTAGAGAGGCACATGTGGGTCCTGGAAGGCAGGCTCTGGCCCCTCTGCCCCTGATGGGCAGTAACTGTCTGCTGCAGTGTATCCTGGGTAAGTGGAAGCAGGGCTCTGGCTGGACAAGGGGGGTGGGTGAACGGCGACGGTGACTGAGGCCGATGCTGTCACCGTGGTGATGGGTTGGCCATATGGAGTAGGGTTGAGGTGTTGGTGTGGGAGGTGATGACTAGGTTGTGGGTTGTGGAAAGAGCGGCTTCTATGGCCTGCTGAGTGTTCTCTATGGCTATGCGAGCCATAATGGCCCCCAGCCTCAGTAGCAGTTTCAAAAGCGTCCATGCGCGGCAGGGCTGGGGGCGGGCCCTGCCAGTGCACCTGGCTCTTGGGGTCCCTGCTGCTGTTTGGAGTAGTTCCATTCTGCGTCCCAGGATCACAACCCTGAGAGAAGACAAAATATAGAAAAACAACAACAACAAAATTATCTTTCCATTTCATAATGTGACAAGCAAGAGAAAATATGCTATCAAAAGAGTCATGCAGGAGACACAATATGACACATTTCTCTTACCGAGGACACAGTATAGGCTGGAGGGTCAGGCTGTCTAGCTGAGCGCCGATGTCCTGATGCTCCCCTCCTCATCTCCTCTGTCCTGGCTCTTCCCCTGCTGATCTGGAGGTGGTACTGCTGCTCGTCTGCTCGAGCTTGTCCTCTGTGTGAGTGCAGGTTAGAATTTTGCAGCTCCTGGCTGATACCAGATGCTGTGGTGTTTGAGCTGTACTCTGAGTCTGATGAGTCTGAAACTGCACCAGAGGTGGTGGTGGCTGCAGTGGTGTGGTGAGGACGGACTGAGAAGTGGACCACATGAGGAGGGGCCTCTGGAGATGGGGTTGGTAACCGGCTGCTACCATCAACTGGTGATACCTGAGTGTTGAGTAGAGAGAGTTGTCTACAGTTTGGCTTTTGAATTTAAAAAAAAAAGTCACTAGTCCTGGTTGATTTAGATTTTCTTGCGTTTGCATTTTGTAAGATCTTACCTCGGGGTAAGGTCCAAAGTATGATAGTAATACTGGGAGCAGGACTAATCCATTCAGTACCCCAAGAACTGTTAGGATGGCTAACACTGCAAAGAAGTACCTGTATTACAAAGAAAGAGTTCACAAAGGGAAATTATCTTTAATATCAGCTATAAACACAATGAGCAAAAAATGCATGTAAAACACAACACTTTCCTGTGGCTTCTGCATCACACAACACAATAACATTTATTAAAAATAAAAGATTTAAGCAAAGTCACTCATACCAACAAGGACACACAAGAAGTGAAATGAAGCAAGCTGAAGAAACAAAGAAAATACCTGCGCAAAACCACAGAGGTTTAGACGTGGGGAGACATGTGCAAGATCAACCATTACACATGCCCAAAATAATACTTTCACAAAGACACTCGCCACTCCCAAAACACACACACACACACACACATAAACCCCCCACAGACAGGCTGGCATGCACTGCAGTCTTGAGGAGCAAAACATAAATGTACCTTGTGCGTTTCTAAGTCCTGCCAAAGAGGGTTAGTCTTAAAGAAGCCGCGTAGAGAAAAGAAAGGGGAAACATAATTAGCCAGAGCTGGTTAATTCAAAGGCACGGGGGGAAAGGAAAAAAGACAGGGGGTGGGAGTGGGGGGTTATTGGGGGGTGAGGGTACTCTCTTGGGTGTGTGTGGTGTATAAGCAAACAAGGAGAAAACAAAGCAGTGAGGAATGTGAAGGGGGAGTGGTAAAGGAGAGCAAAAGTGGGGAGGGTGACATTGGGGCATGGGGGGTGGGGGGTACAAGAGGACAGGGGCCTCTCTCTCTCTCTCTAGCTCTCCAAAAAAAAAAAAAAAAGAAAAGCGAGAAGCAAACAAATGAAGTGAAGGGTATAGAATTTAAACAATTTAGTCTAGGAAGAAGAGGACCCTCAGCGCCACCCCTCCCTGGCCTCTCTCACTCTCCTTTCTTTCTCTCTCTCTTCCTCGCTTTTTTCTCTCCCTTCCTTCCAGCTAAGCCCCTGTGAAATTCCCGGCCACTCCACAAGCCACTCCATCTAATTAAATCTCCAATGTATCAGGTAAGACTCCCCAATCTCCACTCTAAATCTCCCTCTCTCACTAACCCTGCTTCCTTCATTATGGAAGCCCACCCCATACCCCGCACAGCCACCCATTGGTTTTCCACTGGAAGCTCTCAGGTATTCAGGGACACGCCATGAAGGCTTTTTCTGGACTCTTGACTATGTTCTTTGTTTGTGTGTGCACGGGTGGGTGTAAATAGGAGCTAACAAAGGTGTAGATGTGCCATGCAGCTGGGCCTCAGATTAAGTGCACATTCATAACTAATCCTTCAGTTGTGTTTTATTGATGTGTGCATGTAGAGAATGAAGGGACACTGTGGAAAGGACTATCCACAAGTATGGAGCAAGGGTCCCTGTCTACACAGCAGGGGTGGCCTTTCATGCACAGTTCTAGAAAACTGAATTACAGTGAAACAGTCTCACCCTTTCAATTTGGTTTACTTGGAAAGTAACAGACATGCTAAGATCGAGTAAAAAAAACCCCAACAACCCAAAAACCAATGCAAAGCTACCCAAAAGATGGATGAAGTGACTTGTAGAAATTCTGATACTGCAATGATGAGGCAGTGAGGCACAATCTATAGACAAGGGGCAAGAGCATCTGGCTTATTTTTGTAGTTAACTTGAAATACAAGTTCTGTTAACCAATTGCAGCGAGTCAGGATTTAGTTGCATAGAGATAAGTAGTCTATGCAGGGAGCAAAAGAAGGACTGCATTTCCTAAATCGGATAATGATCAACTACGGTCCTAGGATGATTTTTTTTTTTAATATAGCTACCTAGAGCTAAAATAACCGTTTCATAATTATGGTCTGCATTTCCATACAAAGCATCAGGAGTAAAAGCCACGTCACCTTTGAAGAAACATGTGCACATATATGTACGTGTGCACGCGTGCAGCCCACATACCAGGTTGCATGCCCCCGCCAGGCTGTTTAGAGTGAAAACATTCACAGGGCTGATGGGGAAAGTCAGGGAAGCATTTCTTTCGGCGCAAGCAGAAAAATATGAGCTGGGCCTGTTGTTATTGCACCGTCTTGGGGCGCTGCTTTGTTTGCTCAGACAACAGCAGAACCTTTAAATGGAGGCCCGAGACTGAGCCAGAAACCAGAGCACACCACTAGAGGTGCGGAGAGAAGGTCTATAGGCCTCTATAGTTTGTGTGCGTATGTTTGTGTCTCTCTGAGTGTGTATCTGTGTGTTCTCTCACTGGCAGGCGCACCATCATTGACCCCCATGATTAAAGGGTCAGGGAGCAGGTTGGTGTGTCTATACGAGGGGGGAACTGTGTAACTGTGCGGGTGTGCACAGATGAACGCTTGCAGATCACATGGAGTTCAGTGATTCTAGCTCTCAAAGAAGCAGGCCAAATCATACAGCTACCTCATCTGGCAGCAACCAAGAATGTGTGTACATATGGCCATGTAAAGACATAAGGTTGTTTAAATTACACACTAAAGTCTGGGGAAACTTCTCATAATACTGTAGGAGTTGAGAACATACAGAATCATTCATACTCCTCCCTTGAACGGCAGCTGGTCGCTACCTCTCTGTCTGACGCTTAAGAAGGTGCAAACACAAAAGCAGCCACCTGCACGGAGCTCCGGCAGTGTGTCGGTTTTAATTTCCACTTCTCCTGTCTTTGTACAACTGCTCTCTTGCCCCCCCCCACTCTGTTACTCCTTTCCCTGCTTATAAATGTCTAGTGAGGGCAGTTAAACCAGTTGAGGGAGATTACAAAAGCCAGAGGTCTTTCCTGCTCTCCCTCACTCACTCACTCTCTTTCACTTTGCTCCCCTCTGTCACCTCCCTTACAGCCTACCCCCCCCACCTATTTTTCACCTTTAATTTTCAACCCTTTCCCTGGTTTCCATAAATGTCGGGCACGACAGATATTAGGAGGAGGAAGAGGTAGATAAAAGAAAAGACAAAAAAGGAAAGAGATTTTTGGTGAGGTTTCCTGGAGATCATCCCCCAGAAAGAGACGAAAAATATAAATAATAATAGTAAATAATAATAAATAATTGCTAGTGGTAGTGAAAATTGGATGAGATTTAAAGAAGAGAAGCAAAAGAAGAAGAGAGTAGCTGTCATGCATGATTGGGGTCTGAGGTGGATTCCTGTGTGGTATACAGGTATATATGATAACTTCTGTATGTGCAAATATGCATGGTTTCAAGTTCAAATTAAAGCAGTAGTTTCTTGTGAGTTTGATTTTGTAACTGACCTGACAATAAAGTCAAACTCAGAGCCTGCGAGCATCAGGACGCCTAAAAACGTGGAAAAGGCACCGTCGAGCACCGGTGCAAACATGTGCTCCAGTGCCAGCACTGCCCGCTTGTGACGATCCCCTATGGCTGTCAGGAATGCCTACAACACACAGAAAAAACAAAAAAAACTATTTATGTCTTGTTCTCAAAAGGTTAACTTGCTCCACAACCATCAGAGAGACCTGAATCCATCCAGCAATAGACCTCACCATTCCAGCAAGCAGCATTTAGGATTAGAAAGTAAGTAAATTCACTAATTCATTTTTAAACTTACCAGGGCCACATGGACAGTGAATTCCACTCCAATGCCCACAGAGGCGATGAGAATGACAACAGGGACGGCACTCAGCTTAATTCCCATCAACCCCATGAAGCCAAACAGCTCCACAGTCATGAGAGAAAGCACCAACACCTGAAGAAAAAGCAGGAGTTTCTGTGAGAAATGTGGGTAGTTGTTCAATTTACATGAACCTTTACTTACACTTGTGTAGTTAATAAACTCACAGCTGGAAAACATTTTTACACATAGAAAGTGCCAGTTGTTACAAAAAGCCTGCACGATTCAGTGTTTGCAACCGTTTTATTTTATTCAATATCCATTCAAATGGTTTCTGTAGGTTTTTCAGGACACATCGCCTTTTTCTCTTCGATGTTTGACTTTGACTTTTGATTCAGAATTATAATGCACATTTGCTAGGTGAAACAGGTAAAACTTGTCCGTGAGCACAGTGGGTTTAATTACCACAAATGGAGTTATTCTACTTTATGCTGTCTTATTATAGAAAGAACAAATCATTATTCCCTGCTTTAACTGTGTGAACTTCCATTTGACCTTAAATTTGACTGCATACAAGACAGATGAGGCAGAGAAATAACACACGAGGGTGATATGTATGAGTATATCTGCCTTATAAATGTGTTGAGCAGTAACCATACATGTGGGTGAAATGTATGTGTTTGTGGAAACTCCGGAGCAAAGCATTACAGGAGCTGCTATTATCAGCTGACAGGTGTCAGGTTACACGGGGCCCAAATCCTTTGAAGAGGGTTAAGGTGGGCAGTGGAGGTAACTATGTGTACGTACACCTATAGGTGACCCAGCACAGAGTATGTGCATATCCACAAAGGGTATTTGTACTGTGTGGTGTGTCTGCCACTTTATTCTGAAGGGCATTTTGGGTGATCTAATTACAAGTGTGCAGATACTGTATATTAAAATAAAATAGTTTGAGGAAAAGATGTCACTAGATTTAACACATTTTCTTGTGTTATATTACATTTACTATTACTAAAATTCTCTGTGTGAGGTAAAACCTTGTATACACCTGCCTTTTTGTTTCGTTTAAGCAACGTTTTTTCTATAAATAATATAAAACATAAATCAGGAACACAGATTGAGATTACAAAGGATTGCTCTAAATGTACTGAGACCCATTCAGATTTTAAGTGTTAAGATGAGTCAAAATCAAGTGGATTAAAAACTAACTGTATAAATCTAAACACAAGACATGATATTTACACAAAGCCTCTGTCTACATGGTCATAGTGGATTTCAGGGCTTGAAGGCTTTGAGAGTTTGATGTTGTATGGCTGCCTGTGCTTTGGGCTTTGATAGAACTCTGATAACTGATGTTTTGATCTTACTAGTAAGGCCTGAAGAGGATGAACATGAAGTCCTCTCCTCCCTTGTTTCAAGGTTCGGGTGGCCTGGCCACTGCCGGTTGTAAAATACAACCCACTAGAGAGAAAAACCAGAGTACTCTTTGTACGTGTTTCCGTGTGAATTATCACCTGCGAGTTTAAACATTCATACTGTATGTGTGTGCAAGTATGTACATGCACTAGAGTGCTCAAAGTGTTTTTGAGAACTGGCTTGTGTATGCGAACGCATGTTTGCCAATATCCTTGGAAACGTCTCGTCTGAGAGGAGCAAGAGTGGATGAATGTTAGAGATGGAAATAAAATCAAACATTTTACAGGTTTAGAGTGGGAGCCAGTTGCTGGGGCAACTTTTTGTCCTCTTCCCATTTATTTCAGAATTTGTGTCTGGGAGTATTGGACTAGACTAAACAGACTGGTCCTAACAAAACAGCACAAGATAAACACTGGTGACTGGGGCTACGATAACACACACCGGCCCCTTCTCTTTTCCGACTCTCTCCTCCTGACATGCATTCTGGACCACACGCAAAAACCAGGAAATGACATGAAGAGAGGGAAGAAATTGACTTTTAAATAATTGAAAGCTAAGATCTCTCCCTCTATGTCAAGCAGCCAAAAACCTTTTTAGAAGTAGCAGACACATTTGTATCTTTCTCTAAAGTTATCTCTCAGAACATCTGCTGCAATCTATGGAGCTACGTGTGTTTCTCTGGGCATTGTCATACCACATATTTGTAGTTACTGCATTTGTCTCTGTGCATGTGGTGTGTTTTCTCCAACACTTACTATAATGCCAGCGGTCCAAGGGTTGAGCAGAAAAAGGGCACAGACGAGAAAGGTGCAGGCGAGCACCACACTGATGGACAGCAGAAGCCAGTGGCGTAGACTAACATACTGTTCCCAGAACAGGAAAGGGTAGCCGTTGGGGTAGGAGGGCAAGCCTTGTCGGCTGTAGTTGCTGCAGATGGCCCGTACGCTCTCGATGGCTTCCACAAACTGCGGCGTCTCCCGGAGCCCGTTGAGGTAGAAGGGGAACTGTGCGTATTCGATGGGCTCAGCAGCCGGGACTGGATGGTGAGAAAATCAGAGAAGGTTGGTTTAATTGTTAGCAAAGCTGTACCCCCCCGACGTAGATTTTTCATTATATGACATATGCCATGAAGCAACTGGTGAAGTATTCTCTTTGGGGCCTTGGAAGCAAAGACCACACAGATGATAACGTTTCAAGACTGTAGACATCGACGAAGCAATCGGATAAATCAACAGTGGCTTCTGCAGATCACATTTGTCCATTTTGATTAATTCTCATTATATTCTGATCATTTCGTGTATCTGCAAAAATAATTGAGACTCCTATCCAAACCACGAATACCAAGGCTTTCCCTCCCTAATGCAGCTCTGTTCCAAGAGAAGCTACGTTTGCAGACGTATGTGCATGTGTGCGTATGTGCATGTGTGCGTGTGTGTGTTCTGTGGGGGTGGCGGAGGAGAGTGAAACAGACCTCCATTGACTCAGTTCTGGCCAGCCTGTGGCCCAGCCTGGCTAATGAGGGCCTATCAGTTCCAGACACAGCAGACTGTCAGAGCTAACGATGATTCAAGGTAATTACAATGTCAGAATCACTGCCATTACCACACCCTAATCTTAGCACCACCACGTAAGGCACAATATAAATGTGTGATCATGTAAATATCTGCCTGTCACGATGCTATGGAGGCATAGTAGGTGCTTACGAAAGATTTAGAAGTTGCTACATTTAGAAGTAGCTTTGCAGTATCACTACTAAAGACCAGACTACTAGACCAGTCTACTGCCTATTTTTTTATCTTATAGAACATGTTGTAGTATTGTCTAATGTTGCTTTGAATGTATTCATTTCATAGTAAGTGTAGGGTTAGATGGAAGAGCTTGCTAACATGGTATGGCCCATTATAGTCTCAACTATAAATTTCAATTAGAACACCTGTGGCTTTTGGCAAACATAGATCTGCTCTGGGGGTCTCCCGCACAGCCAAACACTTCATGCAGCTTATCCAGTCACGTCCCCCTGCTGTCAAGGACTTCCTGCTTGTTATCCAATTGTGCTTCCAACCCAAACCCTGTCTCTCTCTCTTAATTATCCAATCATCCCCCTTCCTTGTCCTGTAACACCTTCTTACACCAAATCACAGGCTAGAGTCAAATAACAATGTAAGTATATTTTTATGTGTGTGTGTGTGTGTGTGTGGTAGGAAAACGAGAACAGGGTGGGTGCTGTTTTTGGGGTCGCTGAGTTTTAATAATGTGTGTATTTGTGTGTAATGCTAGAGCCCCATGGTAGTCAGGATTATAGCATTTACCACAGGCACTATTAAAAGAATAACAGCAAGTTGTGTCTTGGTCCTCGGGTTAGCAGAGTGAGCTCAGTCATGCACAAATGCACACATATTGCAGTGGTACAGTAAAGTCTAATACCTCACTTAGAGCTAAAAAGGACCAATAACTCAAACCACAAGATGTGAACGTTGCTTACATGCAGCCGCTGCCTTATGGAAACTGAAAAAGTTGCAGCCGAGACTCATAAACCTCACTAAAGTTAGGCATAAAATTTCAGTAAGCAGATAATAAATGCAGTATGTTTGGCCGTACCTTACAGTAACATTTCAAATTAACGTGGAGCTGGATTACCGAACTTGTTGGAACTAAAAGCAATATTATTTCAAATTTCTTCCATTCTGTCGCACTACTCAGTATTCAGCGGTAAAATAATGTGAACATAGGGCATGCCGACTTACTGCTGAGGCGTGTCTCGGGCATGGAGTCGGTAGGGTCGTGGAGCCACTCGGGAGGGTGTGGACGAATGTTAGCTTGTGAGGCAGCATAGGCCACAGGATCATTGCTGACCCAAGCTGTTAGGTAGATGTAAAAAGCTCCGGGATTGATGATCCCATCTGCATCCACAAGCCTCTGGCGAGTCAGCTACAAAACCCACAAACGAGATGAATTAATGACTGTAATATTAGACTTACAGGTTTTGGTATAGCCTCTTAAATTACAATTTTCAAACACATAATTCATCGAATGCATTATGTCATTCGTCTGTCTACTACACCCAAGCAAACCGTCAAAATTTGAACTGAAATGGAATTATTAGAAAATGGAAAAAATTAAATTGAGGGGGGGAAAAAGTAGAAAAAAATTGAAGTGCTTGCGGCTGTTAAGTACACGCTGGAAATGAAGGTATTGTAGAAATAAGGGATGTTTAACCATAACATTCTACAGGTGAGCTGACCACAGAAATGCTTATTTATACACACGCATGAGCGCAAGAGAACGGAGCAGCTTTCAAAATATGAGTCAAATATTAGCCCCTCTCTCTTTCCAACCAAAGAAAAACCAACAAGTCAGACACTGGTTGCCTTTCTGAACATTCCCGTACTTGTGATCACAGCTTCCCAGAATTATCATGCCACATTAAAACATGGAAAATGTTGAATCAGCTTCTCCCTTTACATATAGTAGATATTGGCTGGCCAACCTCAGACCCAACATCCTGACCACTCTGAATAAATTTCTAAAGGAAGCCTTGCAACGCTCTCCTGTCAAGAAGTAGCTGTTGCTGCTGCCTGTAGAACCAAGCAATCTGAGCAAGGAAGCTTTAAACAGGCATTCTGGTTATTTTAGAGCTGTGCAGGTTGTGTTTTGAGTTTCTGGAGTTGGGCACTCTCAGGTGAACAAAAACATAAAACTATTTTTCTTTCTAATTGGTCTTGTTAGGAGAATAAGTGCAATGAATGCATTGTTGACTTTGGTAAGGTGGTCCATCACTTTGGTCCAGGCTAAATATCTCAGAAACATAGTCAAGGCTCATTCATTCAAATACTGAATCTGTGTGACTTTATGAGCTACTGGATCATCCATCCATCCATCCATCCATCCATGGGGGAAGGAAGCAGGTAGTGTGGGAGTAGCCGGAGGACATAAAAATACAAAGATTGACGTTCCCCTCAGTAGAATTTGAATAATACGTTTATGTTTTATACAGCGCTATCCGGTTCGAATTGCAATTTTCTTATATTTTATTACCACAATACTGAAAAGCTAATTACCTGTTTGCCTCAGCGACATAGCTATTTAGTTACTGTGTTAAACATAAGCATGATATTATATTTTGGCATCCTGGGCTAAACATCATTGCACCATTGTATTGTACCATTTTGTCTGTGCATGCAGGCGAAAACGGTACAAGTAATTACATCACATCAAACTGTCAAAAGGAAATCCAAGTTGACAACTCAACTTGGATTTCTTTAGGATAAACTCTCTGAGGGACTTTATTTATCTTTGTGAGCATGTGAGTCTGTGATTCTGCCTTATTGCACTCTTTTATTCAGCGTCATTTGCCTTGACGGCAAAAGTCAGTAGGTAGACGCGAATGACTGTCTCACTAAGGGCTGTTAGTTTTGCCCTCCCATGTGGAAACAGGAGTGTAGTCTAGCATTGCTACCTCCTGAGAGGTAAAACCATTACTGCGCACCACTCTGCCACTCTCCCTTCTAGGAACCATAAATCCCTCTTTCACAGAGGCAGGGAGCGTTCTGGGGGTTGAAGCTGGACTCATGGGGTTAGGTACAAGAAAGGAGTAGTTTTTTTTGTGGTGGGGGGTTGGGAGAGAAAAATTGCTTGAGTTAGCGTAACAATAAAAAAATTGGCTGGAGTCCCTGAGCGCGTCTGTGTGCAGTTAACCTGGTTGTTAACACTGAAGGAAATGCCACCCAGCAAATGGAGTAGAGCTATAAAAATAACACAACATCTGTACAAATGTTCCTCACACTTGGTTCTCCTGACCCCTGTGGGTACCCAGAATGCCTGGCGCCACAGATGGACCTGCCCTAAGAAGAAAAGAGCTCTTGATAATGTTAGCATGGCCTTTCTTAGGACTTATCTCGCACGCCACAGATTTTTTAATTGCGATGCATATAGCTTTAAGCCACACATATAAGGAACAAATGGTCACCAGCACAGAGTAGGGACAAATCAAAAGCAGAACACCTCTGCACAGATCCACAGAGTGGCATATCAAAATAAAACATCTAGCTATGCAATTTACCAGGGATGTTGAAGATCTGGTCCTCATTTTGAGGAACAAAAAGGAAGCTACTGCTCAACAAGTACACGCACACAGAAAAAGGAGAAGCACACATTCAAAACATACAAATGCACACACAGAGCTGTCTAAAAGAAACCACTTGTTTCCAGCTCCCTCAATGAAAGAGGACACAGCAGTGGAGAAAAGGAAGAGAAAGGGAGGGAGGAAAAGACAGAGGGAGTGAGAGAGCGAGTGGTGGTGCGAGCTGGAGTTTGTGAGCAGGAGAGAGAGACAGCTAGATTCCAGTGGATCTGGATCGAATTTAACAGCAGGATACTCAACAACTGTATGTCTTCAAGCTGTCACGGGAAGCCCAGGCAGCTCTGCTGGCGGCCCCCACGCCTCACGGCAAGTACACCTCTCTCACAGGCAGAGGAAGTGATGTCACGGGGCCGCACACCAGGACTGGCCCTGTTTCCTGTCAGCTAGATAACTGCTGCAATGGAGTTTATTTGGATAAACGAATAGCCATAAGAGCAAAGGGGAGAGGTGGCCAACCCTTAATAAACATCTGTAGAGCTGTATGATTGGAACACAGAGTTGCACAAATTCTAAATACAAATAAACAGGAGACACAGAAGAGCTATGCGTCAAAGTTAATCACCCTTGATGAAAATGATTTCGGTGTTGAAACGGACATGGCTTGTTTTGTGTTTGAGGTTTGCAGATATTCTGGCCAAGAATTTTGTTTTTATATTTCTCCAGTTTCTTATCTTCTGTTTTTGCGTTTTCCTGCCAAAGAATGCAGCCATGCATCCACATATGTTGTTTTTTGGAGGTGATACTAAACTAAGAAAAGCATTCAATGCCCTGTTGAAGCTGAGAACATTTACCCAGCTCCACAAATGCAATCTTTCCCCTCATTTCCTCCTGTTTCTCCCCCAGACTTTCACATTATCAGGTTGGTAAACTTTCCACTGACATACAAGAGACCTGATTTAATCTTCCTCAATAAGTTCCTGTCTCGACCTCCTTCCGAGACCCAAGGTGCTCAAGTCGCTACACTCAAGTCACTGCTGGACATCAAACACTCATTCGGTGGCACGCAGGAGACAGTTTCAACAGCTCAGCTGGAGCTTACCACATGATTCAGATAACATGCTTTGTTGTATACTCACTTTATGGCTAAATTTTGCACTTCAGCTTCACCAATGGCTGTGCAAACCTTTCAGAAGCTCATGGAGAACTACTTCAGTACCAGAGATGACGCTAAACAGTCATGTTCTGCACTCAAACCATAAATAATCCCCTTGCAGACTTTCAAGCCACAAAAAGAAGAAGCACCCTTTTCTCCTGCAGATCTTATAAATATATCAGTTGGTTGCATGTTGATGTGGATTATGGAATTAAGTATGTGTAAAAAGGAGACATTTTTACTTTTATGTACAGTGGATATAGGACTAGCATCTCAGACCTAAATAAATGCAACCAAAACCAGAGTCACCCTGGAAGCCTTGTGTCAGCTCATAGGGCTATCCATATAAGCAATAATGACATTAGTTTATCACACTCTTTGTCCTTCAAGGCTTAGAATGCATTAACTGCAACAGACAAGCATTTCTATATCACACCAGTAAACCTCAACTGCTCCACTCTGAAAGTAGTTTGACGAAGTAGACGCTATTGTTTATATTAGAAAAATATGCAAATATGTTTTAAAAATTTAGTTCTCAGTGAATCAGATTCAGGTTTCTACTTAGAGCCACAGAATCCAGATTAATTATTTATAGACACTTTGGAGTTTGCAGGCGTTTCTCTGCACCAGTTTCAGCCATCCCAGCCTCTCATACTGTAAACCGTGGCTGGAAGCACCGATGATGTGTCAAGCTGAAAGACTTGATGTTTAAGGCAAACAGCTCACTGTCGAGGCCCTGCTATACGCACATCTCATACACACACACACACACACACACACACACACACACACACACACACACACAAAAACACGCACACTGACAAATCGTTTAAATGAAGAGTTAATAGGTTTTTCAGAGTCAGGCTGCAGCTCCAGTGAGAGCTTTAAATTCCTGAGCTCGGTAAAGTCATCACACGAACACAGACAGAGAGAAAGAAAGAAAAATATGAATAGTCAGAGATGGTTTTAAGCTGGGTGTGGCTCCCCTAGAGTCATAACAAAATGCACAGATATGCATACACATACAGCGTCACAAAAGAGCTTTGAAAGTGGTGGAAGCATCTCTCAAGTCTATTATCAAGTTGTAGTCGATGTAATACAGTCTGCATGGTCTATGCTTACATAACATCTGCACATACTTCCTCATATAATGCAAATCAAGCTGCTAACCCAACATGTCCACACATCTTTTGAATTGCAGTGTACCATTGACAGTCAAATAGCCAGACAATAGACACTCAGATAGCCAGGATTTCATTCATCAGGAACCAATTCACTCGCAGGCTAGTGCTAACTTCCAGTATTAGAGCTGACAAATGAGAACAAGATTTCTCTAACGCAACAATAAAAGCTTACCGAGGTGTGTTCATCCATCTAAAGCCTTTGTTTCAGATCAAAGCTTTGTTTTCTTTCAACAGTTTGCACCTGGGCATTGACCAGGAAGCTTTTTTCATGATTTCTGTGAATTATTCTCCCCTTTCATCACCATAGCAGCACATTCAATTTACATCTGATGCATTTGATAGACGGATGAGCTTTTATGTGTTGCATTAATGACAAGAGGAATTGCTTATCCACTTTTAATAAATTCAATTTAAATCCTAAACGTACCAGGTTGAAGTTGATGGGCTTGTCCCTGCGCCCTGTCTGCACCAAGAGTTTATATGCTAGGACACCATCATCAGAGCCATTCCTATAATTGTTGTGGGTGATGCGGCCAGCCTCCCAGTCCTTGTCAAAAGCCTGCTGGAGACCTGTAGGAAACCACAGCAAAACACACTGGTTAGATGTGGATGTTTAAAAAGGTTACATGCCTTGTTATCTTCATTCTCCCACTGCAACACACAACAAACAATAACCCAACACAGTAAATAACACAACACCCTAACCTAACCCTAACTCTATAATAGGCTTGATTGATTTAATATGATAATTCAGTTCCATTCTCAACCACTAAACATGACTTCAAAAACAGAAAATCTGCTGCTTTTAATTCAAAGAAATCGTTATGGGGCTTTATCAGTAACATCTGCCTTCTTTTCTATACTACTCTCTGATCCATATGTGTATCACTCCTCTTTTCTCGGCTCTCCCCCAAGGCCCATGCTGTGGTCCGTCTGTGGGAGATGTTGTTTTGGGTCTCGTTCCTTGGCCTGTCTGGCTCCAATTTGTCCCACCATTGCAGAGAGCAATATCAGACACAGTTCTCTCTCTCTCTCACCCTCACACACTCCCTGTGTGGTTCCCAGCCAGCTCACACACACACACAGACTCTCACGATGTGTTTTATCGTTAAGTACATTTCCTCACTGAGAATTAAGCCATTCATAGATTGGGCTGACATATGAAAGAAAATACTGTTCACTGGTACTTTGCAATTCTGTATGAAACAATAAATCCATCCATCACTCCATTCAAAATTAATTTAAAGCGCTGTGTACCGTGTCTTACATGTCAAATATTCAATTTTTATCTAGAAAAACAAACAAAAACACTAGAGCAGGCAGTACTGGTTCAATACGTGCCGATTTGCACTGACAACATATTTGCTGCCAAAGGTTTTTGAATATTGTACATTTCCCAAGATGAAGTTGAAAAATATTGACTCCCACTATACTCTTCGCCATCAATCCCACTTATGGAAGAAACAAGTGATTTTAATCAGCTACTGTCAGTGTCCATTTGTGCAGTCCCTCCTACTTCTGAACTCCTGCCTAACATCTTGTTTTCTGCGGATTCATGTCAAAACACGGAATAAAATTGTGATCTCAAAATGCTTTCATGGGAAAGTAAATTATTCCCATGCCTAAACTATCCTGAATAGCAAAGTTAAATAAGTTAAATAAGCAAAGGTAAAATTTCAAATGAACTAACACTGGCTCTAAACCATTATGCCACATCTGACCCATTTTATTCTCAACCAGAAGGTGCAGTTTATGCCCATACCTGTCCACACTCATTTCATACCCGAAAATTTGAAAGGAATTTATGATGTGGACACAAATGATTAGTGTCACTAACTCAGTATCCAACCACATGTGAAATATGACCACAATTTCCCGTTTAGTTGAGTTACAGAATTAAAAATCTGTTAACCTTTGATATTTTTTTCATCATTTTATCCTATTACTTTAAAATTACTGACTGACACAGTAACCTTGACTTTTAATCGCTGAATTCTGGTCATCCTTGAAACCAGGTGAACTTTCACGCTCATGAGAAGATTATGGAGAGCCCAAAATATGACACCTCCAGTCATTGGTGTGTTCAATGCTGAGCCACAAAAATTTGACATATTCAGTTTTATTCACTGTTTAGGTCGGGTTGAGGTGGCATGTGTACGTCAAGCTTAAAATTACTTAGATTTACCTTGCAGCCAGTCCCTGAAGTAATGAAGCCACATGCGAGGCAGCTGTCCATTTTCCTCCTTCAGCACGTAGCGAATGGTGTGGAACCTCTGGTGGAGCTGATGAAGCAGTGGCTGGTTTTGGGCATAATCGGCGTGCTGTGTTACCACATACATGTTGTAGAAGGAGAAGAACTTGAACTGGGCTCCGAGAAAGTCGTACTCGCTTGTCTCCCTTGGTACAATATCTGTCAGCTCCAGGCCGTCCCTCACTTGGGTGGTCCCGTATAAACTGACTCCCAGCAGGCAGAGGAACAGCACAATCACAACCACCTGGAATCAGAGGGATGAAGAGACAGCTTTATCAAAAAACAAATATCCAATTAAAACATCTGCCTGTTTATAAGCTGTTTATAAGCTGTCTGATGCTTTTTGATACAATGTAGCAAAAGTGCTATACTTATTCTTTTTTCTGCAAAAAGTAAAGTGCCAGATTAATGCCTTGCAGGACTACGTGAAGCAATTTATATAAAAAAAAAGAAGAAGAAAGAAACTGAGGAACATTTTGTAATGTCAAGTACAGACCACCACATGATTTCAGTTCTGGAAGGCTTTAAAAGGTCTGGCCACCCACTGTGTGTCTGTGTGTGTGTGTATGTGTGTGTCTCAGATAGGACATAACCACAATTTCCACCCCCGATTTCCTCCTTCGTTACACACTCTCCGGTGACTAACCCTCCCATTCAAATTATCACCACAGTGAGTCAGCACACAAACCCACTTTTACCTCATACAGAAGCTATTCCGCTTGTTTCTTTGTCTCCCTGCTCTACAGAAACACAGAGAGCAACTGAACTCACCTTGGTGGTGGGCTGCAGAAGGAATGGCGCATAGTGCTTCTCAGCAAAAGAGGCCAGGGTCCAGCGCGAGCAGGGGGGCTCGAGGCAGCGTAGGCCCAGCGAGGCTTCTCCAATCTGGGACAACAGGTCCCGTGTGGAGCTGTTGTTCTCTGGACTCTGGCCAGTCGATGAGGCTCCATCACCCTGAGCAACTGAGCTAGCACTTGGGGTCGATGCAGCAGGAGGAGGTGCGGGATGATGATGATGGGAGAAGCTGGCAGAACCTCGAGACCCCCCATTATTCAGGCCCCCACTGTTGTTGTTGTTACTGATGTTGGCGTGATTGCTGCTACTGTAATACTCGTTGTTACGGTTGGTCCTAGCTGGAGCCGGGTTGATGGGCTGCACAGAGATTTGGGATCTGGGCTCAGCTGTGGTGTAGAAGGCCTGAGTTCGGGGGTCGTACTCAGTCCTGAGCTGCACTGTGGACTGCATAGTAATTTGGGTCTGCTGAGCAAAACCATGGCTACTGTAGGAAGGAGGGGGACTGCTGTAGCTTGGGGGAGGCATGTGATATGAGGGAGGAGGGGTTCGATATGACGGGGAAGGGCTGTAGCGACTCCCTTCTGTCCCATCCAGGTATGCCTGTGGCTCCATCTGAATCACACGATTGGAACAAGGGCTGCAGACATAAATACGATGAAACACTGTCAGGCACTGCTGTGAAACAAAATTTAAAACCAGACTTAACGGGAAAAAAAACCCATTCCAGTACGCACGTACAACATCTGATTTTGTGAAACAGTTAAGTGTTTGCATTACAAAAATATTTATTAGCCCTATGTTATTGTGAATCTTCTCTCCTTTGCCAGCAGCATGAAATATAGGGCCGGGACCCAACCGTGGAATTTAATAGTGTGTGTACACATCTGTACAATAACCGAGCCAACGAGCATGCCCGGGCTGGCAGGCAGACTGGCAAACTTTAATGAAGACTGGAAAAGATAAACATACAGTCAAACAACCAAGCAGTCAGACGGAAAGAGACAACTTTCGCAGTAATTAGTTTTTAACTGAGGGGGATTACGGTGACGATATCTTTAAAGATAGCTTTGTGCGTACACGGTTCATTATCATGGAAGAGATCGGTGGAAAACCATAAAAGGAAGAACGGTAAAGCAATAAGCGTCTCGTCAGATATGAAAGAGCGTCTTTTGTGTGTGCACACCTGTAGAAGCAGCAGAAAATGTCAAAACGCCTGTCCTCTCGCCGATAGAGATCCATGCTGAGGATGGCAGGAAAGATGAGCAGCACCATGGCAAAGTTAAACACCACCACCACTGCAGCCTGCAAGAAAAACAGAAAGGTTATTTCAGGTGAAAAAACCCAAACAAAACTGCTTTTTTATCAAGAAAAAGGATCAGATAGATTTTTTTTGTAGTTGCAAACAGTGGGGAAAAATACAGGTGATCATATGCAGTGTAGACAGTGAAGATGTGAAATGATGTGTAAAATTTAATGTAAAATGTAAAAACTTACAAAACTACTTTGAAAGTGTATTAAATGAAAGAATTACTGTTTAACAAAAACAGTGTTGCTCTGAATATAAATCAGAATAACACAAGCTGAATAGGCTCAAGTGAGGGAAAAATTGCCTTTCAACACATTTCCAGTTCCTTTCAAGGCAAAAACACTGAGTGTGCAGAGAAAAAGTGAGGCATATGTATGTGTAATAGAAGCCAGTACAATGTTGTGGTTAAGTATTTGAAGGTGGTGCACTAGAGCAGAGGGTGGGGGTTGAGGTTAGGTTGGGGCCCTGCCCAGAGTACAATCTGGATATTGCGTAGTTGCCAGACCACTACACACACACGCACACACACACAATCCCGTGTGTGTGCCAGACCACCCAAGGAGTCAGAGGCCCGCGGGGCCTGAGGTGATGAGCAGTCGCTGTGGCTGTACAGACAACACACACACACACACACACACACACACACACACACACACACACACACACACACACACACACACACACCCCTTACAGACTCACACAGAAAAATGCACATAAACACACATATCTGTCACCTTAAAAAACGTACAGCCTCCTACTTAAACCACACCATAACACCAACCAGACACAGGCACACACACATCCTTGCCCTCCCTCATTCCTCAGCTCGCTACTCAGTCAACGAGACAGATATAATGTCAATGAAGGAGATGTGGAGAAAGAAAAAGCTGTGTAAGTAGAGCAGAACAATTAATTCTCAATTGGCCCACTAACATCCAGACAGATACAGTATGAGTCCACTGACACACACACACACACAGTGACCGTGAGCTGACCCCAGAGTGGGGATATTTATCATCACATCTGTTTTCTGCACATGAATGTGTGTGTTCCTCTGTGTGTGTGTGTGTTTTGCTGCTGTTATCAGGACAAGATTCCTTTTCTTGTGTTTATACTGATAGAAGGAAGTGAATGAGACATAACGCAGGAGCGCGCGCGAAAGAGCGATGAATCCAAGGTGGAGTCGACCATGGGAAGTGTTTAATGCTGATAAAGAGACGCACACATACACACCAACACAAACTGCAGGCACTGACACAAGGTTGCGGTGTGTGGATGCACTCGATAATAAAAGATGAGTATCACCGTGAATGTCGACTTCGGGAAGTTTTACCGTCTAGCGGTAACAAAACCACTAGTGTGAAGTATGCATGGTATGCGTATGTGTGTGTGTTGAGCATGCGTCTTTTCCAATGTGTGTGTGTAGAAAACGAAGCTCCATGGATTAGACCCATGGGGTAAATGGATCATGTTTGACAGACTCTCTCTACTAAAGCCATCAATCCACACATGCTAATATTGTACTCAATGTGGCAACATCTTACCTCACACTGTGTGTGCATGCAAGTGTGTGTGAGTCTTTGCATGTGCGTGAGGACTAAAGAGCAAGAAACAGGAGGGGGAAATCACTTAATATTTTCATACAGTCAGCGATACATCACTTATGTAACTGCAAATACTTGCAAATGTGTATTACAACAAGTTTTCATAGCTTCCTTATGCAAAATATGTGTTGAAATTCTCAGCTGAATGCTTTTATTGTGTGTGCTTGATTGTGATGGTTCAGTGGTACAGTGGACTGTTCTTCAGGTACTCTAGCATCCTCCCCAAAGGCCAGAGGCCAGTAAGTTAACATAAGTGGTTATTTCTATTCTGTCTCAAAAGTATTTTTTGTGTGTGTCCCGTTTGGATCTTTAGCCATCAGAATTGTTGTCTTAAGGCCAAGAAAGATGCCAAGCGAATTTATTTTACCAAGTGGATCATCATGGCCTTGCCATATTGGTCCATTTGATTGACCTTTATTATAATTATGTATTTATTTTATTTTCGGTTGCTACAAACGGGACAGGCATGACTGGGGAATAGGAAAAGTATATTTGAGTCTTAATGAGTGCCTTTTTGTCTTAGTGGCAGATTGGCGAAGAAAGAAAGAAGAAAGAAAACCTTATGTAAACAATAAAACAGAAACTCTTTTGGGTAAATAAACTGAACAAACCAGATTTTTGACAAAACGGCAAAACCTACACTCACGTTAATGGAGGGTCACCCATGTGATTAAAGAAGATTAAGGTGATCATCAGTCCAAAACTGATTCAACACAAAGGTGAAATGTCAAATTTGTTGTTGTTGTAACCATCACTTTTTAAAAAATGTATGTAGCCTTTTCTTTCTCTATCCATCTGGTTAGTGCTGCAGTGACTCAAACTTCAAACCAGAGGTTTTTATCTGACCTTATCCTCTCTTTAGCGCACGTATCGCTATGACTGACTGTTTAAATGAATTAGTAATTTATTGATTATTGGAGGCATATTGTACTAGTTTTTGCTGTTCTGGTGATGTCTGTAATTACTGACAGATGTTAGAGAAGTCAGAGCTCCCCTCTCGTGTTCCCCCACCTTTGCTCGTACATTCGCTCACATGCGCACATGCAAACATCTAGGCCATTGCGTTTCAAACCTCCCACACAGATACTACAACTCCCCACACGCACACATGCACATGGATGTGAGGGTATGTGAGTACACAGACGCGCACACACACTCGCAGAGGGATTCAGTTACTAGGACCTCAGCCACAATCTGGACAGACACCGGGCCCACCACTAAACAGCCTCAAAGAAGGAGGAGGGGGGGGGATTTAAACAAAACGCACACTCTTCCTCATGCACACACACAAACGCACACAGACATACACACTTTCAATGTGATGAATGAAATCAATAAAACAACAGTCTGGAGAAATCTGGAGCCAATGAAGACGGGAACAGGACTATTAGTAAGAGAGAGGCCCCACACGACTGAACTCTCACACACGCACACGCATGCATACAACCCTCACTCACTAGCCACTGTACCTGTAGAGAAAAGGCTCTGAGCGCTGGGATGGGGATGAGCGCTGCCATGAAGAATGCTGTGACATTGCTGATGGAGGTAAGAGCCACACTGGCCCCTGTCCTCTTCAGACACTCCCCCGTGCGATCCTTGTCGAGACAGAAAGAGAAGTTGGTGAGAGGAAAAGCAATGAAACTTCTGATCAGAGTTTAGCCAGAGGCACACGTGTAATACTGGAGATTATGTACCATTATCATGATACTGATATGACTGACAGTGATTACGATGTTTCTTGAAGCCCTGAAGTGCTTAAATAATCCACCTGGGCCTGTCTACTTCTGTTTGAAGTAACGGAGGAAAAAGCCGACAGAACAAAACAACGCTTGGTAAAATCACTGCTGCTGAAAACTTGTAATATAATGCGCACAAAGAGAACAGTGATAAACACACAACTCTAGAAGACTTTGGCGGCAACTGTGTGAAGATCTAAAGACGTGCAGGACCACACAGAGAGCGTCTGCAGGCATGCGCATCTTTGTGTGTGTGTGCACATCAGACAGGAGAGATCAGGTTCGGCTCTGTTTAGTTTTCATCTCAGCCACACAATAGAAGCTCGGGGATGAGGGAGGCATAGAGACGAGGGCTTGAACGAGAGGGAGGCAGGGGAAAACAAAAACAAGCAAATACATGCCTGTGTTTTCCCCTCTGGAGATGAAAAGCTACGACAATCCACACACACACACACGCATATACACACACACACACACACACAGCCAGTTCTTTTTTTAATGCTATTTATTAGATTCTGTACACTTCATCAGCTAATGGATGAGAAAGCTCTTGTTCCTGGTTCAATCCACACTTCAGACCACGCGGAATACTTTAAATGCATCAAATTACACCCTGAACCTTTATTTATTTTTTTTATTAGACCCACTCACAAGTGTGTATGTGTATGTGTCTGTGCATATAATCAAAAAACTTATCAATCTGTGTTTAAAGCAGAAGCAAGGAAGTCATAATCTAATAGAAACAGACATATCAATCCATTTAAAAATGAACGTCTTTAATTCGGAGCATTGCCTAGATAAGAAGGCTGGGTGTGTGGCACATGGTTTGCTTGATGCTACATCACAGGCACAGACAGGCTTTCACACATTCCTCCGCGGAGTAGATAAAACAAGGGGATGTGCAGGAATGGGTGACGGTGGATGCTTGCCTCACCTCGAATGGGATCCTCTTGTTTTGCCCGGTCTCACTGAAGGCATGGGCGAGGAGAAACACATCATCTACTCCAACTCCCAGAGCCAAAAAGGGAAGCACCTGTGGCACACACACCCACAAACTTAATGAGCTCCTGCATGATTTTACCTCAGAGGTTTGCTATTCTAGGGGTAGCCACAACTACATATTATTATATATAGATACACACCCATGCAATATTTTTCAAATTCTGGTGCTAAGGTAAATTAAAATGAAGCGTCAAAACCTGTCTCCAGTGTCCAATAATATCTACTACATTATCTTGTTTACATTATTCTGCTGGTGTTGACCCACTTCAATTAGGCAATTTAAGAAAATGATTTTAAGTCTAGCAGAGACTTCAACTCAAGTCTACTAGCAGCTGCTGTGTTGACCTTTAGTCCATTGGGTCCAGTGGCATGTGTGTGAGTTACCTGCGTAGTGGCAGCATTGAAGGAAATGCCCAGGAGGGAGCAGAGGCCCAAACCAGCTGCCACTGACAACGTCACCAGGAGGACACCTGCCAGCCCCACAGCCCCCTGAGACTTGGCACAGTCCCATCGCAGCATGGTCAGGCATGCATAGGCCAGCTAGGCACAAACAGCAAGCAAACCATTAATCAATCACCCTTTTGTCTGTAAGTCCCTTCTCAGTTTCAAGCAAAGCAGAGAAAAATTGAATAAAATTTTCCTTCCCTCTAGTCTTACCATCAGAAGGTACCCACTGGCCACGCGGATAACACTTATGTCCGAAAAAGACTTGAGAATATCTTCCAGAGTGGTGGTTGTGAAAGATAAGACCTTCTGAGACGAGTTTGCTGACACGCTGTGCTGCACCGCCTGAAGACAAGACAATAGTAAATAAAGAGGAAGAAACTCGGATTAAATATCCTATATATACACTATAAAATATATATGTATATAGATTAGAAATAATAAAATAGGTCACTTATAAATGAACTCTTAATGCAGCACCAGTAGCTCCATCAACATTTAAATCTGGTTTACTGACCAGTAAAGCATTTACTGGTTTGGAACTTTGCAACAAGATTTTCTTATCCCTATCTCATTTTCCCTTAATATACCAACTAGATCTGCATCAGCTATCAAAATACAACTAAATCGAATTTTAGCAGAATAGATAATTGACCAACCTTGTTGCTGAAATGCACATTTCTGGAAAAAGGGAATTAATTTTTAGTGATTTAGCGCAAGCTGTCCCTCTTTTATGTAATATAACATCTTCCCTAGGTTTAAATTAACTAAATATTACAGGCTGTCTCTGAAAAAAAAAAGCCTTGAATCAGGAGGCTCTGCAGACAGTATCCTGACCTATTCCCTCTCTCTCTCTTACTATCTCAGGACAGACAGATGGCTTCGGCATTGAACTGCTGTTACTGCTCAGTGGGGAGCAATGACGGCTGACACACATTAAGAAACACGCTCTAGATCACACACACACACACTTGCACCCACATGTAAACTTCCACATGTGTCTCACACATACCGACATACGTGCATATTCTTGCAGACATGGCTAAATGTGAATAATACAAATAAAAAATGCAATTTTTGGCATATTTTTTCACATTGAAGCTTAAAAAAATAAAACTATGTGTTTGACAATATGATCACATTTTGTTAAAAATCTGTGATTTCTGGACCCAAAGATAAATGACACACACACACACACACACACACACACACACACACACACACACACACACACACACGCACGCACATTCATACACACAAGGTCACACCATGTGGAACAGAGGTTGGGGCCCCCAAAACAAAGACCAGATGATGTCACACATGAGCCACCAATGGGGCCACAGCTGGGAAAGCGATTGTGTGTGAAGTTGTGAGTGTGTGTTCATGTGTGATTGTGTGTAAGTTTAAGGGGGAGAGCGAGCGAGAGAGAGGAAGAAAAAGAGAGATATCCAGCACTCACTTAATGTATTCCAGACATGCTCACCCTGTTGCTCTATTGCCCCTCTCTACTCATGAGTGAGAGGAAAACTTTAGTCCTTTACCACACACCAACAGTGGTTTTAGTATCTATCAGGGGCCCCGGCTTTGGATGGGGCCTTCCCATGTTCACCTGTATCCGGTCTGTGATTTACAACGTGGCTATAGAGGACTTAGAGTAGATTTTGCTACTCTTTTCTCTTTCGTTCTCTCTTTTTCTGAATTTTTCTCGCTCTCATTTCTAAATTTTCTGGCCCTTACCTCAGAGTACCGCCTCTGCCAGGCTTCAAGTATAGCTGCAGCCTTTTCTTCATTCCAGTTGATGTGGGAAACCTCATCGTAGCCCCGAAAGTGCTCAAACATCTGCTTGGGAGTCATCAGCTGGAACATGGTCTGCAAGGCCTGGGCACTGGAAGGGAGTTAAGGGGGAAGGTGGCAGAGAGAGAATGAGGGAGGGAAATGGGAAGGAAAACATGGAAAGGATGAGAGAACAAAAGGAAGGAGGTCAAGACTTCAGTGAGAACATCCCATCTAGAAAGGAAGCGTGGGGTGATGAGCAGGCTCTCTGGATTGTGCGATATAATAACAAAATCAAAACTTGGACTTGCAAAGTTTTAGGCTCTTTGATTCACAGCGATGTCTAACACTCCATGAATATAAAGTAAAAATAAATTAGGTGTTCATCAAAATAATGGTCCCTCAAAAGCATCAAACCAACAGGGAGATGAGAGAATAAAAAGAAATCATCCCAGGAACTCCATTTTTCAGTTTAATCTCTAATCCCAGAACAAAGAATGTGTTAATTTAAGCAGTAAAAGGGAAAGAAAAATGAAACAAAACCAAAGTCACATTGCCTGGAGCACATTGGATATCAGTCATCATAAACAATGATGCGCTAAGCACATGTGCTGTCTGAGCAAATACTGTGCCATCTGATGTGACTATTGAGCCCAGATGCCCTCAGCCGTGAGACATGCGTCATTTCTTAAACCACACAAACTCCCTGTCATTACATGAGCAACTCTGAAGAACGCAAAGTGACATATATGGCATAAAATGCCCCAAAACTCAGTGACCCAAACACAACGCCACAAAGCTAAACTGAATTAAAAACCTGAAAGAGACGGCAAGTCATTTTACCTCAAATGTGCACTGTCACAGAAACTACTAATATCAATATCTCAAAATCATATACAAACCCAGTGAGAGGAAGCTTAATAAGGATAATTTAATTGTGTATTTACATATTTCCTCACATGCATCCTCTCCCTCCCACATGCAAGCTCTCCTTCAGCCCTTCTACGGGTTGCTGATCTTAAGGACTGCGACATTTAGTGTAATGAAAAATGCACACCGCTAATGGGGTGATAAATTATGAAGGTAATAAAGTAATATGGCTGATTAGGTAATAATAAATGACTCAGGACCAGAGTGCAGCTTTTTAACAGTAGTCTACTGAGTGGATTTATTTTCAAATCATAAAATTATATAAACCAAAGCAGAAGACATTTGCCCGTCTCTATGAATGTGTGCTGTGTAATATGGTGATAATCACAGTAATGGTGGCAGTTAGTAAACAAGGTGAAGAAGCTGAGTGCCAGCAGTAACAGCCCAACAGAGAGAGCAGCCATACTACACATATTCACTCACACACACACAGACACACACAAGCAGGCAGGCATGCACAGACACTCTAATGACCCAACCTTGCCAGGAAAAAACACAACCACAAAACACAAACAACGCACCCCACTGTACTCCGTGACCAGTATGTGTGTTAATGTGTGTGCGTGTGAGTTTGCCTTTGAGCATGCATGCATGCATGCACCAAAAGTGCATTTTAGCCTTAAAGTAGGAGGTCCACAAGCAAAAGATGTTACTGCTGCTGTAGCTGCTGTTGAAGAAACTAAATACATTTTTCATTTCTATGCAAATTTCATGCTTTCTACTTACATAAACATCACACAAAAAGTGCCAGACTTTAATTTGTTCCCTTATCATGCGTTGAGCTTGTATGTTGTCGGACGGCATACAACCTAATCTTTAGGCTTTCACCTGATTCTTGTGCTGGAATTAAGTCCACATATCGCTGTATATTTGGACAAACTAGCCAGGCAATACATCACTCTGTGCATACACATGTGTGTGTGAGTGGGTAGTGTCCAAGCAGAGCAGCCAGAGCTGAGCAGGAACAGCTGGAGCTCTAAGATTTCACTGGAATTTGCTAATGACTGCAAGATTTATAGCACACAGCACACACGCAAATGTGCACGTGCTGCACAAGAGAACAAAAAACACACAGTCTGTCCAGAATACGCGCTGTCATGATTACTACACTGTTTACGAAGAAGCAAGTTCGGTTATGTTACCTGAGCAGGGGTCCGCTGCCATTCTTGGTGGTCCCTCCAACAATCAGTTCCTCCTGCCAGTGCATGTACTTCCTGGCCAGACCATGGCAGCCTCCACTCAGAGCCCGTGCCACATCGAATGGCTGGAGCAATAAAAGCAATAACTGTCAACAACTAATCTCAAACGAAACACTTTACGTTTGACCGAAACATGTTAATACCCCACACTTATTGAGATATTCCGAGCCAAAAGCTTGAGGCTTGATGCATGCCCACCTTAGTCGAGTTCTTATTGGGCGCGGTGCGGGGGCAGTCAGGATCGGCTGGGTTCAGGCAGGGTCTATCCATGTAGCCGTGCCCAATGTCCGCTTTTTCTAACATCTCCTCAAAGATTTCCACGTGGTTTTGCTGTGGCAACTCCTCAAGGAATTCTTTAGGGTCAAAATTGGTCCACTGCACAAGTCCTTTGCCTCTGCAAAGGTTAAAGGCAAATGTTACTGTGCTTTTATGATGCTAGGTTTCTGTTCCTAAGAATAGCTGTATTTGGATCCCCAAAAAGTACAATTTTATAGTCAAATGACAATAAAAAATGTTACCTAAGCCATCCACTATATCCATTAGAGTTGACAGGTCAACACTAGATTCAAATTCTGGCCTATCTGGATGATTACAAAAGATTACCTTACACCTCTTTGAATGAAAGGTTTTGTTTTATGTTCTTAAACATTATCTGCCTATCACGTTTTATTTCTCATTCCAGGGAATAAAACCACAAAAAGATAAAAAGTTCAAGATTACATTTTAGCTGACGAAAAAGGCACAATTCTGATAACGGTAACTAATCTCTTTCTTGCTAGGTAATAAGTGGCGATAATTTTCCATCACGCACAAGCTGAGTTCCTGCTCCAACCCAGACCTCGTCCCTCTATGCTCCCTTTTCCTCACACATTCCGATCTCTCTTTTTCTCTCTGCCATTCAGACAACATTGTATGTGCTTAACCAGGCTTGGGTTATTATTCCCAGCCTCCCAACCAGAACATAGTAAAAACCTTATTTACCATCTAGGTCCAGACACTCACACTCACACAGATAGACACACATCCACGCACTCTGATGATGATGACTCAAGCTGATACACCTTTACACATTGACAGAAACGCATGTATGCACTGATGAAGACGACGCACAATATGGGCATGCGTAAACACATGCAGAGGTAAAGGTCTGCTGAGTATTACTGTAGCAGCAGGCCATTAGCAACAGAACGGCCAGACAATGGTGTGAGGCCCAGGGCTCGAGAGAAACCATCGCCAGCGATACGCATGCCAGCAACCACTACAATAGAGCCTTCAGAGGGGACGAGTTCAGGACACACACACACACACACACACACACATACACACACTTGTTTCTCTGTGGTGTTTCTTTAGATGGGTTGAGTGTGTTTGAGCTGCCACTTATAAAAGGGGCTAAAGCAAGATCCAAAGATTCACATCTCTTGTCATCTCTTTCTCATTATCACATTGCCACTGCTACTGTATACACTACCGTTATGAGCTGAGCTCAGCACTTTAGGTCTTATTGTCCCAACATCATCTGAATCAGTTTGCCAACTGGCCTCACAGTCAGTAAAGCTATTATGTAAGCCCAATTAGGATTTGATCATTTGGCCATAAGCTTGGAAGAGTTTGGTCAATCCAATGATATGTAGTAATGATCACATCACAAATGCAGATTCTGTCTAGTCAAAAAGAGCTTTTAAGTACTTACGGGAGATAGCCTGTTCCAGGCTGGAGCTTAGCCCCCTCCCAGAAGCAGTCCAAAGGTGTGATGATGAGGCAGGGATGTAGCCTTTCTATGATCTAAATGGTTGAGCAAATAATAGAATTGACAAACACTGGCGAAGTAGCAACAATACAGGGATAAAAAGTCAAAAACAGAAAAACTATACACACTGTGCTGGTTGTGTCTCACCTGATTCAGGTGATGTGTTTCTGTGACTACTTCCCCTGATTTGTAGCATAAGTCTTCTAATTTCCATTGTCTGAAAAGGAGAAAAAAAGAGAGTGAAAAAGTCACTTGAATGAGTGACGAAACTTTTCTCCCAATGAGAATGCTTCGTCCACAACAAAAGTTTAACTTTTTCATCACCACATAAACACCACGAGTGCACCCAGGATCAACTGAACAAGGAATAATACAAATATATCCTTCATCATTACGAATTTCTTTGTGTTTGTACACACAGAATAATTGCTATATCTCATCATGTACAGCAATGAATTCACTCAGAGATTACCACTTGAGGTGCATCGATTTGTTTTTTTCCTGCTGATTTTAATGTTGGCTGATATGATTTTGTTTAAATAAGTACAAGAGTTGATAGCATACAGAAAAAAGTTTGCACATGTGCACCACGTTACAGCACCTTTCAGCACTCCTACTCAGACATATTTCAAAATAAATTGTTCCAGCTTGTAGGATAGAGCTTTTTTCATAAAGTGAAAGTGTATTGCAGTATATCCCACTTCATCTTGCATGTTTTAGATTGTTTGTGCCGTTCTGCAATCACACCTCCAAATGCTAGTTTGCAGGAGGGTTACTCCACTGTTGGGATCAGCTTATTCGTTTACTTCCAACAATGTTGAATGAGCTGAGCACATTGTGTCAGCGTTGTAGCTGAGAAATGTTGACTGACACACAAGTAAGAGAATTTATACCTGGACTGGCAGAGCTATAACAGGGCTACACTCAAAGATTACTGGCCACTGTGTTAGAATAAAAAGGAAGCCAGATACAGTTATTGGACTAAAGATATTAAACTTGAATTAACTTGTCCAGAATTGGAAAACATGATCCTTAAATACAAAATGACAAGAGGCACGTTACCTGTTATAAAGGTAAACATGAACTCTGCTGGCTCGGATAGCTGACTCCAGGTGCTGCAGGAGCGCCTCCACAGTTAGAACATTGGCTCCCTCCTCCCGCGGCGTCTGGATCATCAGCTGAGGGTTAAACATGGCCTCCTCGCCTATCTTCTGTCTTGTATACTTGAGTTCCTGGTTCACACGCCCGCCAACTTGACAAAGAAGAGTGAAGTTACATATTTAAGGCTTTTGTGAAAACATCCAGACCATTATTGCATTTGATTCACAAAATCTTATTTAGTAAAGTTAAAGGTTAGAATTGTGCTGGCTTTGAATATGTGCTTAAAAAGTCTGTGTTTTTCTGACACAAAGGCACAAATATCTGCAAAATATAGACACAGTAAAGGTTAAAACATTGACTTTCCTTCTGGTTCTTCAAGTAAAACAGGAGTAAATGGACTGGTTCTTATATAGCGCTTTTCTACTCTGCCCGAGCACTCAGAGTGCTTTATATATATAATTCATTCACCCCTAACCTTAAGTATCTAACATTCATACACATTCACACTCTGATGGATGCATCGGAGAGCAACATGGGGTTAGTATCTTACCCAAGGATATTTGGCATGCAGACTGGAGCAGCCTGGGATCGAACCACCGACCTTCTGGTTAGTGGCTGATCCGCTCTGCTACCTGAGCTACAGCCACCCCATTGAGTACAGCTGTCTAGAAAACATCACACGACTACCAGATCCATTCCAGATCATGCATACTTTTTTATTTTAATGCATTATTTTGCTCTGAACTACAAGATAATAATAATGCACACACACAAACAGCATGGTGTGCTATAAAGTCTGCGACTCACACAAGAGATCCCCTGCTTGTTCTGCAAAGCAGACCCAAAGACATCACAGCCTGTCTGTGACATTATCTGACTTGTATCTTAAATAAAAGCACTCTCCTCACAGTGAGCTTGTAACACTACAATGGCAAACATCCCAAGTCCTTTGAATCCACAAAAGCAGCATCACCTCAACAAATCCACATTTCACAAACAGCTCAGTGTTTCTCCTCAAATTTGCTAACTTGTCAGCAGCGCCAAAACACGTTGTCTGCATGTGTGTGTGACACTAGTGTGTGTGTGTTTGATACAGAGAGGCTGTCTTCCAGGCTTTGCTCCCAATATCGTGGTGAGACTAAGCCCTGTGCGTGCGCTCTGAGCCCTGAGCTAGCTCGAGCTACAAAAGCAGCCTTTCAGACCCTTTAGCTGTCCAGCTCCACCCAAGTACATCCAAGGAAAGTCTGGCAAAGTATCCCTCACAAACACACGCACACACATAAACACACACGCATGCAAACGAATGCGGGCATGCAAGGATGGGCAAAGACGGGCAAAATTATAAGGCAAATTAAATTTTAAAAAAGTACCAGAATTGTTTATGTTTTGTGTTCAGGGTTAAGATTCATGTGTCTTCATATGCATCCCCCAGTTTGGTGTGTCTGTTTCTAATTTACGAGCTGATGATTTGAGCCGTTCAGTCATCAGTGTCTAAACGCTCAACGAAAGCTCAAGCAATTTATACTCATATTATTTCACTTGGTCACCCAGCCACACACATACACAAAACAAGAAAACTGTCCGGTGAGAGAGCCGACTGTGTGAAAAATCTGTAACATTTTATTATGCCTTAATCCAATTTAACAATTCTGCTCAATCCGTGTAACAGTGGGCATGGATTGAATATTTTTTTGTCTACTGTAATGGCATTAAAGTTGAACATAAGCATGCCTGTTCTGCTGGGCTGGACCACCCAGTCAGACCAAGGGAAAAGGGAGAGGAGGGCCATGTCTTGGGGCATTAGGAAAACACATTTGATTTCTTTTTTTCTGGACTCAAACAGCATTCCTATCTGAACCTGTCTGAATGCATGTTTATAATGCTCATCATTAATAGCAGGCCTAGGCTAACTGGAGCGACATGCTTTCCACTGCTAGGCCAGCTACAGAGGTCCGTTACACCAGCCCTCCCTTCAAAGGAAAGCGCATGGAACTGATTAAGATCTGACGCACACTGACAGCGCACTAACAAGTCGGCTTGTCTGATACACTCAACGCTCAAAGGCAATGCTAGCCTGAGGCTTGGTTTAAGTGCACTGCCAGGAGGGGACAACGGAAACACGGGTATATGGAAAAAGGTGCATCCATCAGTCAATACCCTTCTACACGTGTGGAGATGGCACGGGGGGATGGGAGGATCAAGTTTAGAAAGAACCCACTGTCTGTTTTGAACTCTTTCCAAGTCATGGACTGCCACCCAAAGATCCCGAGTTTACAGCAAGCAGTGAGGAATGGGACAAGTCAAAGGAATGTACTCTCCCGCTACAGGAAACAGCACATTACTGCCTCAGGCTTCGAGAATTCCACACTTCACGAGGTTACAAAGTTTTGGGGTCAACACTCACACAGCCTTGGGGTGAAATTAACACCCCAGCTGGACCAAGAAAACATGTATGTGTGTGCGCAAACACTCAGCATACGTGCAAGCATGTGCACACGAGTGTGCGTGAACACACAGCTGTGTTTCTTCAATGACACATATTCCCATATTCCTTCTCCTAAGAAAACTGGTTGACCCCAGCATGTGTTGATATCTTGAAGGTGTCCCGCTCCAGGCTCAGCTGCTGAGACCAAAACAAAGTGGAAATAATTTTCAATCCCTCCCCTTACCGGCCTCGGTCTCTTACGAAAACAAAAATCATTTGTAATGTTTTAGAGTGACATGAAAAGTACACATCCAAAATAGATAATTAAGAGAGTCTGGTGAAGTCAAATTGTACTATCCATCAACTGGTTTTGAGCCAAAATGCTTTCATTCCAATAAATCACAAAACTTGTATGTGTTCTGACAGAACTGGAATCAGCAAGCTGCTTTCTGGTTTTCAAAAGTCTAGTTTCTTCACCTGTGTTCATGAACTTAGGCTCCAGAAACTTGTGACAGAAATATTTTATTATTTTCTTACTTGTAATAGATCAAACTGCTAATAAAAGTAATCAGCAGCATATGACTAGTTAGTTATTTAGCTAATCATGTCTGTATTTATTTTTACTGAGTTAGTGCGCACTGTTGACTACATGGGTTTGTAGTGTACGAGTTATTAGTTATTAATAATTGACAAACCAAAAACCTTAGAAGAAGAGAAGAGAAGAGAAGAGAAGAGAAGAGAAGAGAAGAGAAGAGAAGAGGCCTATGCTTGTCACTGTAGTGGAGCCCTCGGTGTGGGTATTCAGCATGTTGCATAACATTAACCCCTGGTCCCCCTATTCTCAAAGTAGAGGAATGGTGGGGGGTGGCGGGCACCAAAGGAGAGAAAGTGGGTTTCTAAGGAACTGACATCACCCCCTTCCTCCTTTCAGATCTGAACGCCCCCTCCTCATTCTCATTTTCTCTCTCTCTTTGCTCTATTCAGCTCTACACTGTGATTGGCCAGATCATGATGGCAATCAGCCCGGCCCCTCTGTCAAAGCCAAACCACCCCCCATATCCTTTTGCCAGCTTTCTCTCCTTTCCATGCAACATACAACAGCTTGCCCCCACCCCAGCACATCTCTTATGTCTGACAACGGAAGCAGCCCATAACCTTCGAGGAGAACACGCACCACCGGCGGCAAACACTCCTGTAACTGTGAGTGATTCTGGTATAATTCCAATCCCAATTATGTTCAGTGTACACCTGAACATATTTACACATCTATGAATAAATAGTCTGAAACACCTGACCTGCTCCACTACTTAAAGATTTGTGACATAATGTATTATATGTATTTGCATGCGGCTGAACACATCTCTGTGTGTGAGTGTGTGTGTGGGTGTGTGTGTCTGTTTGCAGAGAACGGATTAGCTGGATTAGCCCTCCATCCCAGCAGGCACCCCCTATGGTGAAGAGGAAGCCCCCCAAAACCAGGTCATCTCACTGCTACCAAGTCTACAGCGACCTCCCAAAATCTGAACCTCCAGTATTATCAAAGGGATAAAGAGATGACCACCCCATGAAACTACAACGGCATGTACTTTAAAAGCTGCTTTAAAAGTTGTGTGAAGAAAATCAAATTTAAGTTGATTTACACTGAAAAGATCTTTTAAACTTGGGAAGTGACACCTGTTGCATGAGACAGAAAAAATATGCTTTCATACAAGACCTTGATATTTTGGGTTTCTCTGGAGTTTAGCAATACTGGTACTTAATGAATATTTGCAAAGGTATGAAAGGTTCTTACTGTGGTTTTTCAAGTTGTGCTTTCAAGTTTTCCATATGCTGGTATTAAAAGATCGATATTATTAACCTTTTTCTTTCTAATAAATCAACCCATAATCTCCTATAAAGACATTTTGGTATTTTCTGTTCAATTATTAAATAACTATAACATAAATATCCCATTTACCTACATACTGAGAACCTTATCCTAACTTTTGTCCTAACTGAATTAATTCAACGCACTGAGCACAGGCACACACCTATTCATAGCAGGTCTCACAGTGGATTATATAAGCCAGAGTGAAAACCAAGAAGTGAAGTCAACAGGATTGCGAACTTGAAACATTATTGTATTAATACTTGGATCTGAGGAAGAGGAACACTTCTGCAGAATTCTTAAATGGTGGTTTTCTTCCTACCAAGAGTCTTTCTTGGTCTGACCACTTTGTCAGGGGTGAAGACTTCTTCGTGGAGATGCTCAGTCAGTGATAAGAAAATTTTCAGTCCATAACAACATCCAGAACTTCTGACACTAAAGTAATGTAGGCAGCAGAGCAGTTTGCCAAATCCTCCTGTAGGTTTAGGAGTCAGACGAAGGTTTTCATTTTCCGTTTTAGCCATCCCATTTGCAGTACTCTTGTCAAAGTTTGTTACTTGATCTCCACCGATTCTGTATACTGCCATTTCTTATTACATTACAAACTTCAAAAAAAACCAGTGACCTACAAAATCTTTGCAGTTTTCTAGCAACACTCCTTTAAACTTTCAGGCAGGTGCTTAGAGGCAGCCTTGGGCTATAGGAGTCCTAAATCCTGAGGCAAAGTTCGAGGAGTATAGAGAAAAATTATATAACTCTTCCTTTCTTTTTGTCTTCCAACATAAAATTGCACAAGAGACAATAAAAACATTTGTCTTTTTTTAAGATGATAAGAATATTACTTTAATGTTACTTGGCTATCTTGGTCATTTATTTGAACTTGCTTGGTATCTGCTCCTGGTCACACTGCTCAGGTAGTTTCCCACAGTAGGTCTGTCCAGTGACCTCTCCTACTTCCTGTTTTTCTCCCATTCAGCTGCTACTGTCAATCACCTGCTTTGATCACTAAGAAGACCCCACCTGTTTCTGTCCTCCACCATTTGTCTGCTTTCTCTTATCCATCTGCTGCCACGGCTCTGAGTTGATCTTTTTTCTTAGATTTTCTGCTGCTCCAATTTTCTGTAGGATATCATCACTGCAATGTGACAGACCCTCTCAATAGAAGTAGATAAACATCAACAGATCTATGCTAGAATGCATTTGTTTATCACTTTATACACCGATCTAAAATATTTAACTGCAGCTAGGTGAAAAAAAAAGTGCCATAGATTTCTGTCAAAGCATTGTCAAAAAGTGTTAGAGAATTGTTGAACTGCAGGCGGGCACAAGATTATGATCAGCCCGCCACAGGAACAAGCAAGAAAGAAGTCCAGGCTTTAATCCAGGAGCACACAGGATATGAGGACAGGGTTTGATGAGAGGAAAAAGAGAGGCAGGAACTGGCAAAGGAGATGCCAGTGTGTAAAGAGATGCAAAAGGCTCAGAACAACTTTGCAAGCAGGAGAAGGAGCGCTCACTGCAGCAGCACGCACAGCAATCCACAGAGCATTAACAGCAGTTTCCAATGTTCACTCTGCAATGCAGGTGTGCACACAGCCACAAATATGTGGTGAAAGGCCTTACTGGGAGCCGAGACCCTATCTGACCTGTGGTGAGTTCCCCTCACTTGTACTGCTCTCCCTCCCTTGCACTCTCTTTCCCTCCCTCCTGTCAGCTTATAAGAAGAGGGGGCTGCCACACAGAGAGGGGAGTGTAAAACAATCATGGTCAAGAGTGGAAAACTGTGAAATAAAAAAATGAGGAAAAAACCATGAGAGTGACAGAACGGAGACTGGAAGTCCTCGGACTGGCAGCTGTAGCCGAGGGTCTCCTCATGCAGCAGCGCACCCCCGAAACACTCCGACCCCCGACACACCCCAGCTGCCAACCACTGCCCCCAGAATCCCCACCCATACCACCGAACCTCACCCCCCAACTACTGCATTACCATATGTATAGCTCCCCTCTCCCCTGATTATGCTAATCACCTGTCCGGCCTCTGCAGCCCCTAAAATGGGTGTATTTAGCAGTCGGCTGGCTCCCAATGCAGCTTCCCCTGGGCCCGAGGTGTACATTCACACACTCCTCAATGGGCAGATTCTTCCACGTTGCTGCCTTCATTCAGGTCCCTCTCTCGCCTCTCCCACCCCCCACAAAAAAAAAAAAATCCTATTCAGTGCCAATGGATTCAGAGAGCTGTGTAAAGAGTAGTTGGGGAAGAAAACATTGACAGAAAGTCTGTTTTGTAGCATGTGTGCATGCAGTGGTTGTAGTTCAATTAAAAGTGATGTCATAATGCAGCCAAACAGACATGGCAGATCTGAAGCCACCATCACTACTCTTCAGCGATAGTACACCTCTTATTCTGATAAAGTCTAGCCGATTTTACCCATGAATTCTGTACAATTTTTAGAGAATCAAACTGAGTTATTTTCTACAGTCGTCTGCTTCATAAAACTGTAAATATTCTGTTTGGTTTTATAGAGGGACCTGCTTGAACGCAATGCGAAAGATGCACCACACGTTACGCTCACTCACTAGCGGTGAATGCCGGTGATAATTGTGTGGTTTCACACATCTGTAAAATCTGAAAGCACACGTACTTTGTACCAGGAAGCTGGCAGGTAAAGACCAGATAATGTCCAATTAAACTGCAGCAGATATTCTGCATTCTCAGGTGTGTGATAATGAAGAGAAAAAAAAAGACTCCAGGACAGGGAAAAAAAATCACATTCTGTATTCTTCTGCAGTGCCTGTCAAATTTAAGCCAGGTGAGACTCGTCCTCTTGCTGCATTTACAGCCTTGTGATTGGCCCACAACCAAACCATAACAGACCGTGACATGAGCCTCAACAACCAATCTCAACTAGCTATCTCTTTGTCATTTCCTGTAAAGATGGTCAATGATTTCAGGTATCCCAAAAAGAAAACCACACATTCTTGAGTGTGCAATAAAGGACACAGAAACAGTATGAAAGTAAGACAAAGAAAAACCAACAGGATCTGTATTTGTTTTTTGAGATTCATGGCTCATAATTCAACTGTTATTCCATCTTACTAACAAATCAAGGAACCTCTGAACTTGCATCTGTTATGTACTCATCACAACAACCAGTTGCCCAGTCTGTTTTAAACATGGGCAAACTTAGTGCACTGCTGGGAATCTGACTTTCTCAGATTCCCAGCAGTGCACCCACCGAGTTTAAACAGACAGGATGTTGAGGTTATTTGGATAAGAGGTGATCTCATTTTTGTGTTCAGGGCATCTCATGGACCGTCTGTGTCTTGCTTGCTCGTGCAGCTTTCTGGGATGTATCCATCACTTTGTGCCTGACAAAGGTAAGAGTGAAATGCACTACAACTATCTATGAAGAATTAAACATTTCTCTTCTTTTGTTAATGGCAATTATCATCTAGTTTATAAATCCAGCAAATGGTGGTTGTTTATACTCCATTCTGTTATGTATAGGTCTGCCCAACAAACAGAGCCAAACTTTTACAGAAGGGCGGATTATAGCGAGAGCACTGGTCCCTTTATTTTGAGGCAAAGTGTTTATGGTTTACATGGATCACAGTTCAGGTATTAGGGTCTGTGGTGACAAAGATGAGCTCTTTTCAAACATGTTATTTGGTGAAATTCATACATTTTTGAATGAACATATACATTTACAATGTATGTATTAATAATTGACACAGTAAATACATCAACTATAAAACAACTGTAAATGTGTATGAAATAGTTATTTTGAAACAAGAAGATGGAAGATATATGAAACTGACCCAACTCGATACTTTAATGTGCATCTAACCTAAATATCGAACCCGTGATTTCAGCTACCTTTGTCACTGTAAGTGTTGTTTTTAAACCAAAACAATCTCAATCCATTGTAAAAAAGCCTAGAAATACATATCAAATGATCATTTGCACACACAGTGAATGTGTAGCTAGCTAGAAATCAGCGCTAGTATAGACACAGACTATACTAGAAAACGCCTGCAATTTGTTCTTCTTGCTGAATTAACTGCTGACAGTCAAGACAGATTTCCTGATTTTTTTTGTTTTCTTCTGGAAGAGGGTCATGCAATGGGGGTGAGTGACAAAATAGAGAATGACACATAGTGACTGATAAAACCCAGTATGACAGGAAGAGTTCAGACTGAAAGACAGCACAGTGGTGTCCAAACTTAAAGAGCATTAGAAGTATACAAAAGCTTCCCATTTCTGGGCTCCTGTGATGGACTTGAAACCCGTCCAATGTACTATAAGCAATACTTATTGCTCTGTGTCAGCTCCAGTAGGCCCTAGACCCTCTGCAACCTAAGGTGGGTGAGCAAATAATAAAATGGACAAATGCACAGGTCCAAAAACACTGGAGTAGTGCACATGCCAGGGAACAACGAAGTAGAAAATGTTTAAGTGTAAACATGGTCTTTATAACACCCAGTGCTCTTTATGCAGATAGGTTACAGTGCAAGAGACGATTTCACTCAGTTGCATGCTGATTCAATCTGGAGATCCTAACTTTTCAATCATCTGACAGAGGAAATGTTATCTTTGTGTCTTTATGTCTTGCATGTGCATGTGTGGTACTTGTGTAACTGCCGTGGTTGCCAGATTCTATGACGACGTGCTGCAGGAATTGCAATGAAATATACAGCTACGTATGTAACTGTGGTGTGCCAGAGGGGCTAAAAAAAATAATAAAAAAATACACACATACACACACACACAGTTGGAAATGTTAGCGAGAAAATTTCTCTGCTCTGCAGTCTGAGAAGCATCAATCCACACCCCAATCTCTCTTTCCTAGTGTACGGTAGGCACTGCAGCCAAAACACAAACACACTACTGCTACTATACTCTTGCTTCTTCCCTCACTCAGTCTCCTCTCCAACACACACACACACACAGACACACGCACACACATACTCTCCCTCTGCTGTTTTGTACAGAAGGGTGTTTCTCCACCCTTCTGGCAGTCATCGCTGTGAGGGAGGGAACAGAGGAAAGGGGAAGAGGGAGGGAGAGGAGGGGAGGGGAGGGAAGGGAAAGAGGGAGGCCAGACCACCCTGCTCTCATGGCAGGGCTGAGTGTTTACATTGCCGTGGCTCACTCTGTAATACATCTGGCATTCTGAGGCCACTCTCTCTCCAGCCAGGGATGGGGGAGTGGTGGTGGTGGTGGTGGGAGGGGGGGGCAGGAGGGGGGGGAAAGGAGGCTGGGGTAAAGAGAGAGACCTTTCTGGCAGAGAGGAAAAGAGAAGAACAGAAGAGAGAAAGAGAGAGAGCGAGAGAGAGGGAGGTAGAGGGGGAGGGTAATTCTCTCCACAGTCTCCTGTGGTCGGTCATTCGCAGGGCTCTGGTTTTTGAATAAGAGCGCCTGAAAGAATGCAAAATGTAAACAGAGTGCTTGGAGGTATCTCAGGATGTTGTTTGTGAATGGGAGCATGCTTGCCTTGGGAGCACACACACACACACACATGCCCGCACACACGCAGGGAACGCTTGACGAGCAAATTTTTAAATGTTATTTCACATTCACTTTTACCAGGTAGGCCTAATATACACAAAGCTGTTTTCAAACGCTAGCTTGAGAAAACAGCGCAGCGAGTCTGTGTACAGTACCAGAGGCGCAATGTTTCCCCGCACTAAATCCCTCACCAGCCAGCCTGCACTTTTCATCAACTCGTAAAGTTTAACACAACACACTGGAATGTTATTCCTTATAGAGGGGTTTAATCATGTTTGTAGTGAACTGATAAACACAAACTCAGTGCAGTTTGGAACAAGCGCGCATGTGTAGGTGCACTCACGTTTGAGTATTACTGTATACATTTGATGTCAGGGAGCAAAACTGATGAGGAGAGAAGAATAGATGACTCTATGTCGTGTATGCCGCGCTAACTAGGGAGAAATATTGCGTGTAGGGGGGGCATTTGTATGTTTGATCGCTTGCTGCTGCTTCTGCTGAAAGAAAGCTGCAGGAGGTGTAGTGTGAGAGAAAGAGTGAAAGGGAAAGCGAGAAAAACAAAGATAAAGGGGAAAAAAAGATACTACCAAAATAGACTGGCATGCCAACCCTCCTCAACCACCCACTCATTCACAGAGCCAAAACTCCAAAGCCTCTTTCTGCGTACATGTGTGTGTGCACATGCACCCATGCATGTATCTATGCTTGCATACACATCAAAAGCTGAATAATTCAGCCATGCAAACCACAATCCTCTCAGTGGAGACACCACATTCAGGGCACTCCTCCTCCTCCACAAAAAAGGATGTCAAGGCTTCTTCTGCATGCACTTAACATTATACTGCACCCTTTTCCACTGCCATTACCAGCAAAACAACAAAACAACCACCAGTTCTGTTGACTCAGTTCTTAATCATACTAGATACAAAACAGACACAGAGGAACGGGCAAGGAACGGCTTTAGAAAAAAAACAAAATAACAACAACAACATTTGATCCTATCAGACTGGATTTTGAAACCTTAAATCAGGCTCCACACAAACATAGCCTGGCACCACTGTAACTGTTACCATACTGATTTCAGGGACAGGCTAGAGGCGCTCCACTTTCAATTTAAAAGGAAATTAAATTGTGAAATTTCTGCAGTATGACTTTGAAATTACTCCCTCTGTGACATGTCGCTCCTTCAAGTGTGTTCTGTCGTTGAAGCTGGAATGATGATGTGCGCTGTTGTTGCCCTTGGATATTTATTTGACATAAACTTATTATACAGTAATTCAGAGATTAAATTAAAAAATAGATTCACTGCCCTCTGCTGGAGAAGAGATTTTAAAAGTTTGATCAGAAACTCACAAAACTGAATCATCACACAATGAGAAAAGAGTGCAAACTCGAAACAAAACAGCTGGCACTGAGGCGCTCTATTATACAGTAGGCATACACATGCGACATGCCCGCACGTAAACATATACAAACAGTGACCGGTGACAGCTGCGACCTTTGCTGCAGTTCCTCCACCCCCCCCCCCCCCCACTTCTGCTGTGAGTCTTCACTCTGCACCCAGGCCACAGGGTGAGTATCAGGTAAGGTTTTAAATAGTGGGGCCTCTACAAGATGACCTCAGGGTCTCAGGGGTCTACCCCCGTGGCCCCCGGCCTCTGCACTTATGCCCCCCAAGAAAGCGCTCCGGGACCGAGGCCTTCCCCTCAGTCTGCAGCCTTGAGACTACAATCTACTGCCCTGTGCCCCAGTCCCAGCCATAAATCTGGAGACCACAAGCTCTTTTTAAACTCGAATCATTCATATAATTGCCATACATTTGATATCAGACACAACTGTCAGGCAATTACACTCGTTTTCCTTCTTGGTAATAAGTTTCCATAGGGGAAAGAGATTCAATTTTCCTTAACCAATCATTACGGAGCAAAGTGTCTGACTGGATGTAATATATTTCTAGGTCAACACTGATGTGTAGCCATGTCAACATGTCAGTGGTTTTAAGATTGGAGCAGAGTTAAGTTCAAATAAACTCTGACATCGGTCGATACTGCAAAAACATGCCGTTTACGTAGCAGTCGCCAGTGTTAACACAAAGCCTCCGTCTTCTCCTCCTTCACTTATTCTTCATCAAACCTCTTTGGTCCACAGATTCACAATTCTGGATCCTGAGGTGTGATGAGAACAAAATGCAGCCACTTAATGCCCGCTTCATCCTCACATCGTCTCCACATCGTCTGCTTCACCCCTGGCTTCAACTTCAACCGTTGCCCAGAGCTCAAGCTTCAAAAGCCCCAGTTTCCAAACCATCCCCTCCCTGCGTCTCCTCTTCCCAATCAGCACAGCTCCATAATCTCCAGCCTTTCTCTCTGCAAAGAAACGAAGCAAAAGAGAGAGGGGCTGTCCTACAGGAAGGCCAATGTTTATGTGATACTGTTTTAATTAGTGGCAGGCAGTGCTCCTATTTTCTTTACAATTTGGCCTGTTTTTGCCATAACCTAGAATGCCAAGGGATGGCTCCATTTGCAGCCAGGAGGAAACCTAAAGGACTCTCATTCCTCGCTTGTCCATGTCCCTTCTCCATGAATGTGGCTTATTGTTAATCACTGCAAGATCATCTAGATGATCTTCAGGTTTAAGCTGAGGATGCATCTGAGGTCGCAAGCCAGTGAGCATGTTTTCCAACACCGAGGAAAGCACACAGAGAGCTTCAGACCACAATTGTGTGTGGGGAGACAGTACACCACAATACTACAGCTTCCTGTTTGAACTAATCATTTCCTGTGAGTGGATATAAACACAGAGCTTGTCTGTAGTGTGGATACAATCTGCCCCAAACAGAAACCACGGTCACTTTGATGTTTTCTAAGTGGGAAAAACAAGACTGAAAATCTTACTATCTTGCCCCGATTGTTAAGTAAAGAACAAACTTCCATGCATCCTCAGAGGTCTGACACCACTGCGTCTTCGTGCAGGCATGCATCTCGCTCCCAATTGGTCTCTGTCACTTTGTCTAATAAACAGAACTTCCTGTGTCAGAGTATTTATAAACAGTGCTGAGTGAGCACTGTGTGAGAAAAGACAATCCCCGCAAAAGCTGCGGCACGTGACCTACAAGCTAACTGCAGTAGAGACTTAACGGCGGTCTGCCGGAGACCTAAGCTGCTCTGCAGCTATCAGAAAGCAGGTGACGACCGACACGACACGAGATCGCAAACGTGAATGTTGCTCCGGTCAACACTGGAGGAGCTGAGAGATCTGATGGGAGCTGGGCTGTATTGTATGCGCGCACGCATCCACAGGCCACACAGCTTCCACGTGGGGTCGTCCATGGGTCGCCTGCGGAGGGGCAGTTCCAACCAAATGAAACATAAACAGGCACTCTGTCCTCTCCTCTTTTTCCTCTCGGACGATGGGCCAGTCCCCCAGCACAGCGTTCCACGGTCCAGGCAGAACTAATCTATCCCTCAGCTGTGCAGTCTAATCTAAACAAACAGATCTCTCCCTACCAGCATCTGGAACCCCTCACTTATCGGGATGTAGAAAACCACAGCAGCCCTGTCTTGTAGTCAGAGCCTGTGTACGAGCAGGGGTTCGCATCTTGGTGTGAGTCAGTATGAGACTATTTTGTAGATGTCTACCAGAGGTCACTACACTACTTGTGTGTCAGTCAAGGTCAGGTTCAGTTCTGTCAACACCAGAATTTATTGGTGGAACAAAACAAAAGTGTACAGTCACTCTGGGTTTGAGTATCCTGAATTTGATGCAACACCAGCAGCGCTAAACTTGCAACAGAATCAGCTGAAACATCTGAAAATGCTGATAAATCCCAAGTTACCAGACCTTGCAAAGACAAAAAGGTGCAAATAATAATGGGAAACTGAGAAAATCTAAAAATTCTCACATTTGTGAAGCTACAAGAAGACCGTTTACCTACTGAATCAATAACTCTGAAGCTATAACTTAGTAATTTTAACCTCAGTACTCTGAAGAAGCTGAAATAAGTCTACAGTTTGCACTTACAATGTATCTTGAAGCCAAAAGGCTTCATTGCTGTCCTTTTAAATATGCTTTAAATAAAAAGTTTGCCAAAATGTTTCTAAACCCCGTTCTTTGAGAAGGGCAGCAGTATGAGAAGGAAGAGTTAAGCTCATAAGTTACAACAGGCCAAAGTGATGCTCTTAGTATTTTTTAGTAATTTTTGTTAAAATCCCACACAGCGTTTAAAATTAAATCAAACAGGCAACAAAACGGCGGCAGGTCCCTGCAAATGTTTGATTTATTAATATTTTTTTTACATAAATTACAAGAAGTTATGAATATATTACTAATTCATTTCAGCACTTGCGTGTAAGAGTAAAGGATGCACTGTGAAGTGTGCAATAATATTCAGTTCCAAAAGGTGCCGGTCACTTTAGTATACACGACCGTGGTCAGACATGTGAAAGGGTGTGAAAACAGTGCGATCCTCTGAGTATAATCAGGATTCCTATCCCAAAGAGGCTCCCCTCTGCCTAAACTGTTGCCAACTGCGCCTGCGCCGCATATTAGAAGAACACGCTGTCTGTCAGACCCCTGCAGCTGCACGCAAGGGGAGAACAGCCAACCCCGGGCAGGAGGTGTGGTGTTTGATCTGTACAGGAATCAGTTTGCTTTAGTGCTTGGTCTTGTTAACTTGTTTTTTTAAACCTGAGACAAAGTGGTTTAAAAAAGTTAAAAAGGCAACCACACAAGCAAACGCTAAAAAAAATGCATTCATTTTTATAACCAAACAGTACTCCACTTCAATTTCTCAACAAGTCTGCTCCTCCATTCATGACTCCTACAGCCAACTCTACCCATAAGCACAGGAATGTGGATCAAAGGAAAGGAAAAAAAGCTCAGCCCCTTCCCCTTAAACCCCCCCACAAGCACCACCCATATGCACAGTTTCTTTCTTCCTTATATATTTTCACTCTTCATAAGTTGTTTAGGAATTTCAAAAACAAGGAAAACTAACAAATGTTCCATCCACCCCGCAAACACGAGTTCCTGCCCTCACTCCGCTTTTTCCCTGCAGCCAGAGACAAATCTTTTTGGAAAGTTGAGAGCTGTCCAAAACGGGACCACACACAGTCAACTGCTGGGGGCAGGCAGGCAGACACACACACGCACACACACACACTCACACACATCTCACAAAATGGCGGCTTTCACAAAAATTTCCTCTACCCCGAAAGCCCCTTATGAACTTAATTACAACTTTTTATGAGCATAGTTACACTCAGCCCTTGCACATCTTATGTGTGCATCTAGAACAGTTTTAGAAGCTAAGTGTGTTGGGAATAGTCAAGTATTTTCAAGTTTTGTTTGGGTGCTTGCCAGCACCTATACAATAAACAATCCCCTTACCTACTTCATTTAGTAACACCAACAAACCTTCTTCCTCCAAACTAAACTGTGTCAAATTCTTGGAAACATGTAATATGAAGTCAAACAGTTTCAAAAGCACTGAAATAAAGAAAAGTCCCAGCAGGTCACACTTAAAAACATCATGAATTGCACAGCTTGTCAAAAAACAAAATAATCAAGAGCGTCTTACCTTCCACCCAGAGTTTCTCCACATCCGTTTCCAAATTAGCTGCCCGTAAGCCCACAGCAAAAGCTCCAAAAATCATGAGGCCAACAACCAAAAACTTTCCGCAGTTCTTTTGAATGTAACAGCCCAGCCTAAATAAAAGTCTCTGGAACTTCGCTCTCAGCCACAGAGGTGCTTTCCTCCCAGTTGCCTTCCCCTATGATAAGACAAGAGTCACAGAGTTACTGTCAGTTAACAGACAAAGCACCACACTTACCTGCTCAGGTGAGGCTGTAGGGTTAAAGACAAAAGATTTTATGGTATACATGCAAATAAGCTACAACAATAAATGTGTCCACTTAAAAGAACCTTTACAGTTTTAAAGTACAAGCCTCTCTTTGATCAAAGAATCCCACCTGCTCTCTTTTCAGTAAGACTGCACATTTACCTACAACCGGGGATCTAAAGTCAGAGAGCTGGGATCTTCCAACACATCCACTAAATCCCTCTGCTAACCTTTATTCACTGAAAAACCACAAATCTGCTGGGGATCCTGGGCACTGCTGAGGACTCCCCAGAGTGCGAGCTACAGGTCCTGTCAGATCAGAATCCTTAGCATAATACATGCACTGGGAAGGTACCACCATTCCCTGTCATTTCACAGCCACAATAATTGGCTAATATTTTTTTAAAAATAGTCCAAAATAAGTACATCTGTACCTCCAGAGTAGACACAGGTAAACAGGACATAACTGTCAAACCACAACTAGACTAAGCAGGCTCCCTTGTGTCTTTGTTCTACTCTTTATGTAAAATGGCCATTGGAAGCACAATGCTGCTGTTAGTAGCAGACTATAAGTCTTAGAAGACAGAATAAAATAAAATACTGAATGCACTGTAGACCACATGCTCCCCACTTGACAAAAACTATTACATTTTGAGGTGTAGTGTAATTGCTACTGAAGTAACCTGCACGCACACATCGCCCGGTGATATTAAATACCCTGAATGGGCGCATGTGGTAAAACCACAAATACCACCACCACGCACTCACACGCGCTCTCCCCGTCTGGCCGCTCGTGTGTTCCGGCCTGCACGGGGAAGTGAAGGAGCTATCACGGGGAGGAATCACAATATTTGTGAACGGAAGAGGGCAGCCACATGGATTCTTTACTTTCCTCCTCTTTACACGAGTCACCCAAGTTTAGACAGTGTCACCGAAACTCTTTAAAGCTTTGGGTGCTCCGCGTAAAAGAAAGGCTGGATGTTATGAAACGGTCAATGGCAGCGTTGCCTGCGAGAGTAAAAGCTGCATGTTTTTTGCCTGGTGCGGGACCGCTCTAGGTTGGGGATGCACTGGAAACAATCGCGTGTTTGTACTGGGGAAACGGGCACTTAGAACTTGCAGCACATCTTTCATCATAAGCCGGTTGTATCGGAAGAGTCGCGTGAAATCAAACACAACTACTTTGCGCTTTTCTGCAACCTTGCCTTACCGCTGTGTACCCCGTGCCCAGCCCGTCCCGTTACCTAGCAGCGACTGGACAGTTTGGCCACATTTTTTTCTTTTCGACGAATACAATGAAAGCAGCATCACAAAGCCTTTTCCCGTTCAAGATGAGAAATAAGCACCTCTGAAATCTGCTCCAGAGCAAAGCCCGCATCGCAGTAACTCGGCCGCTGCAAATACTCCAAATCCAGCGGTGTGTTGCGGGTATAGTCCCCCCTGTTCCTCCGCGTTATCCTCGGCCGATCGGGGTCTCTGTTTTCCTGCTCGGAGGGCGCATTACCAGCCGAGGCCATGTTGCGGGGACAGCGATAAGGTTTCCCACTTTATAGTATTTCCCCGAAAGCGTGTAGCGATATCCCAAGAGAACAGAGTTTCACTCTCGGAGATCTCACACCCGTGAAGTAGGGCTTCATACTCCTGTTGGAGACGGCGAGTCAAAGTCTGCGCCTTCCATCCCAACATTTCGTGATCCGGAGGTCTCCACCGCTTTCACCGCATTCACCGTGTCTCTTAAAAAAGTAAGTTTCTCTCAAAAAGCGAGCTTCGCGAAGTGATTTCCATACACAAGTTGTCGGGTATGAAACCTCGATAGTCGTAGCATTCTGGTGACATCTATGTGGTCTTCCCCTGGGCCGCGCGTCACGGCCAACTCTGAGATTCAATAGAAATGAAGAAAAAGACCTCTCTCCATTTGGAGGCAGAGAAAGAGGAGGGGTGAGAAGAGGAAAAAAATACTCGAGATCCCGCCTCTGGGGCTGTCAGATTGCAGGAGTTTCTTGCATCTGATTGGTTCCAGAAGGGCAGAAATTACTCAGCAAACACGACTATTATTAGCTGCTTAGCAACAGCTCACTAAAGTAGAGAGACCACCCAGGCAGGCAGACCTCATGTGAGCATCTCCAACTTCAGGGGAGGCTCGCCGAGAGTCGAACCCATTTGGTGCATTCAGGTTTTCACGTAGAGCTCCGTTACAATAATGAAGCGTTTCCCTGAGAGGACCCGGAGTCAAAGACAAGGTACCCGTTTGTGCATCTGAGGGGGCTTTTTGGCATGTCAGAACTTTAACTATTTTTTCCCCCTCAGATGAGCCTCTAACTGGTTCAATGAGAGGGGGGCGGCTTGTAGGCTATAGTGTTGTTGCGATCTTTAGAGTCAAACCGCCAAAAAACAGCTCATTAGTGTTTTGTACATGTCAAAATACGCCACAGCCTCAGGACCACAGCTCTCTACAAGGCAAAACAAAAACCCTTTGATAAAACGTCTAACTGGGAAAATATTACCTATATAGACCTGCGATGTGTTTATGCGCAATTACGCATACAAATGCATAATTATCTCCCCTTTAGTCTAGTGATTCGACAATGTAATATCACAGTATTATGGTTATTTAGCTAAAAAAAAAAAAATTACATTTCATATAGATGCAGATATACATAAGAACTATTTGTGCATTTACATCTTGCTGCACAGTAAGCAAGCGGATTTTAGGATTTCATTATAATCTGATGTCCTTAAATTCCTAACAACTGGTTGCCAAAGGAGGTAGCATTTATCTGTTTTTATTTTAGAATTGACTTTATTCTGATAGAACTTTTTTCATGAAATAAAGATAAAAACAAATTCATTCAAATAAACAGACAGCGGGTCAAAATAATAAGGTTATAATAAGCAAAACAATTAACTCCAGCAGCCACTCTTGGCTCGCCAGAGCATCAGGTGTACTTCACACCTAAGCCCTCTAAGCTGACTCTGGGCGTGTGGCTGCCAGCCGAGCACTTACCATCTTCTGTCCTGGCGGGGAGAACATTCAGAACAAATCCGTGATTTCCCGCTCCTCGGAGAGCGAAACGAGTCAGTTATAATAAAGATATAAAGGAATGATTAAGTGTTGTGAGAAGAGAAAGAGAAAGAGATGCATCGTAATCTGTCTTAGTCACAGTCAGAATGCTCAGAAAAAAGTTCACCCAATTATAGGACTGTTCCTTTTTTGACCACGTTGGTGGTCTCCTTAACTTCATAGGCAGGACCCTTTGATTGTCACGTGATTCGTCGTAAACCGTGCCAATCACGCAGCAGCAGCTTCCAGTATTTTAGGCTGTGGTAATTGAAGGAAAAGAAAGAAAAAGAGCGCACAACGCACACCTGTGCACTCTGACATCAAAGAAGTGAATGCAATGCAATTTAGAGACGCACAGATATACGTATGTGCACATGTGGGTACTTAAGGAACAAGCACATAGGATCAAGCATACAGATTATTTCCATTGATGCATAAGGGACTGTAGATGCTGTACAATAAGGAAACCACAAACAGATTAATACAATCACATGTCCTCAGCCACAAAGTCTCAGATTATATTAACTTACAAAGACCGATTTGTGTTACTATCAAAGTAAGTCATTTTACTACCCTTAGTGTCACCCTTGGAGCAAATTACTTTACATTTGGTCTGGACAGAAACCGTCCATTTTACTGGAAATAACATAACATTCATATAAATGCTTATTTCTGATCTGTCTGTATCATAAAAGAAAACCCACCTTAAATATATACAATTTAACTGCCATCAGATACTCCAGGTGTGGTGTCAGATACTCCAGGTGTAGTATCAGATACTCCAGGTGTAGTTTCTGAGTGAGGGAAAGCGTCCAAGGGGGAACAAAGTTAGGCTGCGATGCCCCCTAATGCTCCTGAGAAGAACCAGGCCTGTGTCAGTGGAACAGGAGGAAGTAGGAGCCGTAAGTGCTGCACAATATCTGTGCTATGCATGTTCAAGTTGTTGTCATGACAGTAACGCTGCAGGACTCCGTATATGTGCCTCAGGTCATTGTGGAAAATAGTCCCCCTCCCCCCATTTGAATACTGTAGTTAAAAGTTGTAAAGATATGCCTGTAAAAATGCTCTCGGGAGATTATATTGCAAGCATCTGTGTGAACTAATGAAATACATATGCACAAACAACACTAAAACACCCTAGACCAAACATGAACATATATCATTTTTTATTTATTGACCGTTAACATGGATAGGATGCACTAATTGTTGGCTTTAGGAAGGGAGAAATTAATGCAGCTTATTCTGATTTGTAAATGCAGGAAACAGTTTGGGTTTCCGATTTTGTAAGATCAACAAGTCCATTCAACTTGTAAGGTATGGAGCAACAAACAACAAACTAAAAGGTTTCAGTAGTCACCTTTTCATACTTGTCATCAAAATTGTCATGGTCCTGGGTCAGTGACCCAGTGTGTTGAGTTTCTTGTGCCTCTGAGTTTTTTGTATTATGTTCTTAGTTCACTTTGTTGTCCCAGCTTATTCTTTAGTGTAGTGTCTTTGTTTGGTTTTCTTGTATTCTGTTTAGTTCTCTGAGTATTTAGTAGCTCCCGTCTGTGTCTCTTTGTTGTTGGTATTGTCTGTGTTTCTTAGTTGCTCTGTCTCCCCAGTCTAGTTTGCGTCTTCCTGTTTTACTTTGAAGGTCTGTGTCTCATGTGAGTGTATCCTACTTTGCTCCCGGTCTCGTCAGTTCTGATTTTCCCCAGCTGTGCTCTCCTTCCGTGTCTCATTCCCCTCGTTACTTCCCAGTGTATTTAAACCCCGTGTTTCTCTGAGTCAGTGTCGCGTCGTCCCTCTTGATGTGTGGATCTCCCTGTGTCTCCCCGTGAGTCTTAGTTTGTTAATTCCCTGTGTGTTTTAGTTTGTTTTTCCTGCCAGCAAATAAAGCTGCGATTTTGAGTTCATCCCCTGAGTCTGAGTCCTGCATTTTGGGTCCTACTCCTGCTTGCCACACTGCAATCCTTGACAGAACGACGCGACCAGTAATGGATCCAGCGGACTCACCGTGGAAGCGCAGCTCCCGTTTTGACGGGACCCGGCTGGCGCTTGGAGGGCCTCCGTGCTGCCGTTCCTCGCTAGCAGCCCACCCTTCGGCCCGCTCGTCTGCTTCCTCCCCGCGGACGCCCCAGTCTCGCAGAAGACGCTCCAGCCGGTCCCGGGAGGATTACTACGTGCCTGCCAGCAACCAGCTTACGCCTGCTCAGGCATTCTATAGGATGTTAGGGATTGTTATCGTGCCACCCGACTCACCCAGCGTGTCCACATCACCGCAGCAGCCACCTGCAGCTCCGTCAGCTGATCAGCAGCCACCTGCAGCTCCGTCAGCTGATCAGCAGCCACCTGCAGCTCCGTCAGCTGATCAGCAGCCACCTGCAGCTCCGTCAGCTGATCAGCAGCCACCTGCAGCTCCGTCAGCTGATCAGCAGCCACCTGCAGCTCCGTCAGCTGATCAGCAGCCACCTGCAGCTCCGTCAGCTGATCAGCAGCCACCTGCAGCTCCGGGTCCAGTGTTTTCCGCTCAGCAGCCGCCTGCAGCTCCGTGTCCAGTGTTCTCCGCTCAGCAGCCGCCTGCAGCTCCGGGTCCAGTGTTTTCCGCTCAGCAGCCGCCTGCAGCTCCGGGTCCAGTGTTTTCCGCTCAGCAGCCGCCTGCAGCTCCGGGTCCAGTGTTTTCCGCTCAGCAGCTGCCTGCAGCTCCGGGTCCAGTGTTTTCCGCTCAGCAGCCGCCTGCAGCTGATCAGCAGCCGCCTGCAGCTTCGTGTCCAGTGTTTTCTGATCGGCAGCCGCCTGCAGCTCCGGGTCCAGTGTTTTCCGCTCGGCAGCCGCCTGCAGCTCCGGGTCCAGTGTTTTCCGCTCGGCAGCCGCCTGCAGCTCCGGGTCCAGTGTTTTCCGCTCGGCAGCCGCCTGCAGCTCCGGGTCCAGTGTTTTCCGCTCGGCAGCCGCCTGTAGCCCATTCACCAACTCCACCACCATCACTTTCATCTCAAGTCCAGTCACCCATAGCTCGGTCTTCACCCCCGCTATCTATAGCTCAGCCGCTACCCCAAACAGATTATCTGCAAACTTTGTTACAGTCCATAGCCCAGTCAGTAGCGCAGTTAGTAGAGGAATCATTAACTTTGTCATCTGCACAGTCAGCCACTCATCTTCACCCTCAGCCAGGGGTCCCTATTGCCTCTGGCCCTGCATCTGCTCCAGCTGGAGGGCTCGAGGAGCCCGTCCAGCCGCCTGTCTCGTCCGCTGGAGGGTCCGAGGGGCCCGTTCAGCCTCCTGTCTCGTCCGCTGGAGGGTCCGAGGGGCCCGTTCAGCCTCCTGTCTCGTCCGCTGGAGGGTCCGAGGGGCCCGTCCAGCCTCTTGCCTCTTCAGCTGGGGGTTCGGGAGGACCCAGCCAGCACATCCTCATGTCTGCTGACGGTTCTGGCGAGACCGTTCAGCCACCACCATCTCCAACATCTGCAACCTCCACGCCGCCGCCTGCAGCGCCACCGTCTCCGGCTTCCACGCCGCCGCCTGCAACTCCATTCTCGCCTGCTGGTTCTGTTTTGTCCCTGCCAGAGGCCCGTGCGCCTGCTGGTTCTGTTCTGTGCCTGCCAGAGGTCCCCGCACCTGCTGGTTTTGTCCTGTGTGTTCCAGGGGCCCCTGTGCCCACTGGTCATGAGACTGTTCTCGCTGGAGGGCCTGAGGAGCCCGTCCAGCAACTGTCCTCGCCAGCTGGGGGGCCCGAGGAGCCCGTCCAGCCTCCTGCTTCGCCAGCTGGGGGGCCCGAGGAGCCCGTCCAGCCTCCTGCTTCGCCAGCTGGGGGGCCCGAGGAGCCCGTCCAGCCTCCTGCTTCGCCAGCTGGGGGGCCCGAGGAGCCCGTCCAGCCACCAGCTGCTCCACTAGCGGCCGCATCCACGCCTGCAGCAGCAGCCGCATCCACAGTTTCGTCCACGCCGCCGCCTGCTGCAGCGCCTCCGTCTCCGGCTTCACCACCGTCATCCACGCCGTCGCCTGGTCCGGCTTCACCACCGTCATCCACGCCGTCGCCTGGTCCGGCTTCACCACCGTCATCCACGCCGTCGCCTGGTCCGGCTTCACCACCGTCATCCACGCCGTCGCCTGGTCCGGCTTCACCACCGTCATCCACGCCGTCGCCTGGTCCGGCTTCTGCCTCATCTGCTTCGTCTGGTCCTGGTCCAGCTCCGCCTTCGTCTGGTCCAGCTCCATCTTTGTCTGGTCCTGGTCCAGCTCCGCCTTTGTCGGGTCCTGCCTTAGCTCCGCCTTCGCCTTTGTCTGGTCCGGTCTCAGCTCTGCCTTCGCCTGGTCCTGCCTCGTTTGGTCCTGCGGTTGCCACACCGCCGTCAGAGCCAGCTCGACCTGTTTCACCTCGCCTCTGCTGGCCGTCTTCCGGGCCTCTGAGTTGGCATCATGGCCTTCGGGGACGGCCCCCAGAAAGAGTTCGTCGCCGCCGCTGGCATCGCGGCCGACCTCCGGCCCTGCTTAGTGGCCACCGCTGCCTTCCAAGTGGTCGGCCTCCTGAGTGGTTTTGCCTGCGCCGCCGTCGCCGCCGCCGTGTGCACGGTCGGCCCCCAGAACTGCTTCCTCGCCGTTGCCGCCGTGTGCACGGTCGGCCCCCAGAACTGCTTCCTCGCCGTTGCCGCCGTGTGCACGGTCGGCCCCCGGAACAGTCTCTACGTCGTCGCCGCCGTTGCCCTCCGCACGGCCGGCCTCGGGACCAGCTCTGTCACCTGTGCCACCCACCTGGTCGGCCCCCCGACCGTTTGACTTGTGAATTCTTGTGCCGGCGACCTTCGGGTCGGTCCCCCGAACTGTTTTTCTGTTGTTGCCGTCTTCACGGCCGGCCCCCTGAACTGGCCTGTGTTTGGGCTGTTTTCTTGGGCTCCAGTGTTTCCTGTGCACTGCTTTTTGTTTTCTGTTCCTGGCCCTCCGTCCTGGGCCCCCGCCGCCCGCCCTGGTTGGGTTGTCTTTTGTTTTTCCTGTTGGGCTGTCTGGGGCCAACCCTTGAGGGGGGGGTACTGTCATGGTCCTGGGTCAGTGACCCAGTGTGTTGAGTTTCTTGTGCCTCTGAGTTTTTTGTATTATGTTCTTAGTTCACTTTGTTGTCCCAGCTTATTCTTTAGTGTAGTGTCTTTGTTTGGTTTTCTTGTATTCTGTTTAGTTCTCTGAGTATTTAGTAGCTCCCGTCTGTGTCTCTTTGTTGCTGGTATTGTCTGTGTTTCTTAGTTGCTCTGTCTCCCCAGTCTAGTTTGCGTCTTCCTGTTTTACTTTGAAGGTCTGTGTCTCATGTGAGTGTATCCTACTCCTGCTCCCGGTCTCGTCAGTTCTGATTTTCCCCAGCTGTGCTCTCCTTCCGTGTCTCATTCCCCTCGTTACTTCCCAGTGTATTTAAACCCCGTGTTTCTCTGAGTCAGTGTCGCGTCGTCCCTCTTGATGTGTGGATCTCCCTGTGTCTCCCCGTGAGTCTTAGTTTGTTAATTCCCTGTGTGTTTTAGTTTGTTTTTCCTGCCAGCAAATAAAGCTGCGATTTTGAGTTCATCCCCTGAGTCTGAGTCCTGCATTTTGGGTCCTACTCCTGCTTGCCACACTGCAATCCTTGACAAAACTCAGATTACTCCCCTTTTTGTGACCGAATATGTTTAATAAATCTGTATGTAAACATCATTTGTTACATGGTGATCTACAAAGAAATAAGTTAAACTGCTCTTCTGCATCTGCTGTGACACACTCACTGTTCGAAACAATATCCTACAGAGAGAGTTATCATATTTTTCTTAAATATTTGTTAGCTTTTCTTATGCATTACATTTTTTAAAAATTGTTTCAGAGTTAGTTTGCTTGTTTCAAGTTGATTGTTCGAACTGTTTAATTTAAGGTTCGTTTTTATTATTAATATGTTAAGTTTTGTCAAGAAGACATACTTTAATTTTTATCTAGCCCTCTTTCACAGCCACATGGATTTCTTAATGAGGAAAGGAGATGAAGTATTCATTTAGGTGCTTGAGGTATTGGGCATTGATCCCAGAATGACTTCACCAACAAGTCACCTTTGGTGACCCCTGGCAGGGCCCCTCACACCCCTCAAGGCTGGTCGCTGGCCAGTGGCCATGAGAAAACACTGAAAAACCTTGCTTAGTGCATGCGTTTATTTATGATTTGCAGGTGGATTACAGTTCCAAGCAGAACTGTGCCAAAACATTACTATCCCTGAGTCAAAACAATAGTGTCTTTTTAGCCAGGACCATTATTATGCTTGATGCAGGCATAAACAAAGATTTCTAATCAATACTATTTCCATTACCTGGCGTTATGGACATACTTTGAATTTTTTTTAACCAGTCTAACCACTGCATTTTAAGTCAACTCATTTTCTGTCACATCAGTAAACAGTAGCAGTATCCAACCAACCAACAGTTTTAAAAAAGTCTCGTAAATGCAGAAAGTTATACTCAATTTAGTTGAGTATTTATGAAGCGTTTGTTTTTTCCAGTCGTTATAAGACTACAGTAAGTGCAAGTCACTTACAGTGAAGTGTATTGAAAAAAAAAAAGACCAAAAGGGGCAACAACAACAGAAGAACACCTGTTTATTGAAAACAAATGTTCCCAGTTAAGCAAGAACGTCCTCTACTTTTGTTTTTCATGCCGCTTACAAAAAGTAAAGTGAAGGAAAATCAATATGGATGCGTGGGAGTGAAGGTTTCTTGGTGATTGAAAGCTTATGTGATATGTTCCATTCATGGGCAAAAGTGTTGTTTATACGTCCAATTTAGCTTTAGCAGCATTGTACTGATTGTTAACCAAAACAAAAAGAAAACAGGTATTGCAAAATGTGTAAATGCCCCTAACATGACTGCTTGTTTGCTTGTATGCCCTTATGCACACATTGCTGTGACTATGGTAATCATATGTTGTTTTCTAGGTTTTGCCCCAAACTTCTAACCAAGTTGAATAGTTTGCTGTTGAACCATGGAAACTTTGCTTATAGGACAGCCAACACAATAAACAATAAGACAATAACAGAGGTTTGATACAAAATCCTGGCTAGCCAAACCTTGAAAAAGAAAACAAAGCTTTGTTTCAACCATCTTTTGTAAACATAAATAAAGAGCAACATTCTGGTTTTGTTCTGACCAATATCGTAATGCCTAAAGGGGACCAGCTACGCCCTTTTCTATATCTACTTGGCCTTAGAGCTGCTCATCCACTCATCCACTCATCCAGTCATCCACTGTCCATTGTCTACTGGCTTTTCGCAAAATTCGAAAGAGCCCACCCACCACTTTAATCGCAGTCGCATCTTTTTCTAACATATGCCATAGAAATGGAATTTTTAACAGTATTCTCAAAAAAACTCTTTTTTCTGACTGTTTTCTTAATGACATTTACATTTACAACAATGATTTTCACAGCAGTGGGGAATAAATTTCATTACAGTAGATTTCTTTCTTGCGGTTGATTTTATTAGTTTAGTTTCCTAGTGTTTCTTAGTGTCTATCTTTCCTCTATCTCATCCATGTGTTTGTGTTCATTTTGGTAACTATGTTTTGATGTGTGTTTCTGTGCACAGGCCCAGGGCCGTGCAGAGAGGTTTAAAGGGGCGGGTGCTCAAAGTTAAAAAGGGGCACATTGAACCAGGCTGAATAACAACAACACACATTCATCAAGAATCTAATATGGGAAGGGCAGGGCTGTGTTGATCTGAGACTGTAGACATTAAAAAGTCCATAGGAGAGATGGTAGCTGATTAAACAAGTGTCATGAGATAATAACAAAATGCAAAGATTGGTGACAGCGCTTGGAACCATAAGGCAACAAAAAATGTGAGAAATAATTTAGGCTCTGCCTGTGAATCACTCTTTGCTTCTCTTCTTCCTTCCATCCCATCATCTCATATATCACTCTCCACTTGCTGTCTATCTGAGAACAAGGCACAACTTCTAATCTAATTATCCACACCTAACAACTCTTGCACTTGATCTATAATAAAATGATGACAGAAAAATGTTATAGCCCTGCCTTTAGTAGCCTCACACAGCTCCTCATGTCCTTACCAGCCATGTCTGGACAATGTTATATCATGAGTAATAATTTAAAAAAATCCATCTAAATAAAACACACACATGCACGCACACACAGGGACATTTTAGACCTTCTTCAGAATACTGTATATACTATGGGCATCACTGTGCTGATCCAGAATCCTTACATTATTATTTATTACTAGAGCTACAATAATAAAGCAATGAGGAGGGGGAAGTAATAAATATGAAATAATGTATTTATGATGATTCCATTTGTTTCACTATCCACTCTGTGCAGGGGCAAAGCTTATTACATTTTTAAACTGTAGAGATACAATAATTTTACTGCTGTAAAAAACAAAAATTTGTCTTATTTAAAATATAAATCTAATATAATCTGCTTCTTAATGTATGTTCTTTAAAATACAGCGTGTGTTTTTTAAAATATTATAATAATGCATAATTATGTGGACATGCATATTAGATCGTTTTTCAGTGAAATATAATCCCTCCAGAAAGGCAGGGAAAGCCCGGAAACTTACTTTAAAACTAAATATGTTCCCTAAAACGGTGACAGAGCTACAGACCCATGACAGCCTTACACAGGTAGCCAGCAGCTATGACCAGCGCTACATGTGCAGTTAATAAAAGGACAGGTAATGTTTGTCACGCTGTTACACACACAGCACGCTCGTTTGTTTCAGTTCGTCAGTTGCAACAAGACAGCTTACCAACGTGTCCGTAATAAGCCAATACTCCTGTGTGCTATACACTACAGTGTACGCTGTACACCTACTTACTGGTTTTGTCGCATCAGTTTGTGTCTCTGAGTTAACTTGTGTTTCTCCTACAGCTCCGGACCGCAAAAAATGCGCGTGCTCTTTGTGAGCTCGTTCCCAGCTCGTAACCAGCGCGTTCTGCCGTCAAGGGCGATCATTGGTTAAATGTGATCATGTGACTGATGCAAGCCAGATCCTTTTATTTAGCAAAACTGTGATTAATAATTAAATATTATTGTTGAGGGGCACAGACAGGACTCCGCACGCACACACACACACACAAAAAATATATATATATATTTTTTAAAAAAGTTGCCTCAACAAAAGGGCACTTTGGGCACCCATCAGGAAAGGGGCGGGTGCTCAAGCCCCTCTAGCCCCCCCCCCTCTGCACAGGCCTGTCGGACTGTGCTGTGATACGATGGGCTGTATCACTGTGCTAACTTATACTGCAATGGTTAGGTTCTAGATTAGAGAGGAACATGTGCAAAATCACCACCTACTGACCAATAAATTCTCCTGAAAAACTGCATCATTACTCCTCCATAGATAGTAGCAGAGTCTAAAGTTTTTCAATAGCATCTGATGTCTTTGTATTTCCCTGATGAAAATTCTTAGATGCAACCTTGTTGTTTGATTTTTTTTCCTCCCAATTTTCCGCTAACAATCTTAGAAAAATATTATTGTTCTACAAGCGTTAATATATGATCCTAAAACAGAGCCGCTATTTGTACTTGTGGACTTTATATCAAGTTTTCCTTTACTCTAAGCCCATTTTTGCACTCATACATTTATTCAGTGGTTTTAATACCAAACCTGCTGTGGAGTGCCTTTCCTCTCAAATACTCTGGTGCTTTTGTCTTTCGCTCTATACACTAATTCTCCAAACTATGGAAATGGAAGACGAGTTGTATTAAACGGGAAATGTTCTTGTTGTGTATTTCTATCTGTAAGGGTGGACATTTTTACTCAGCGGAAAATCTCTCTGTCAGTACATCCTTACAGTATTTCCCTTTGGAAGGCCCATATAGGTACCATTTCCAATATTTCTGCCAGGTCGTAAAGCTCTCCCGTCCTCCTCCATCTTAACTGCCCCCCCCACCTCTGCACCACCATGGCTCCCTGTGAAGGAGTAGGGACTGAGTGCAGAGTGAGAGCCTGCTGGGATGTTTATGTTGCAGCTCAAGATTGTCTTCAATCATACGTAGAGCTGTTTGACAGGTTGCAGCAGCAGACTTTGGCCTCTGTTTACCTCTTCCAATTTCTGTGAGGGTTTGTATGTACAATAAGAGGAGCTCGGCAAGGATACATTTAGCAGGAACATAGAGAGGTGGACCAAAACTATAAGAAAATCAAGAAAATGTTTTTGGTTTTTTTTGACTGGCATAGTGAAGAAAGCAGGACATATTTTGATTCTTCTTCTTTTGTGAAATCACAGTGATTGGGGAGAGACATAGGAGAGGTGGAGAATAAACTTAACCTGGGTGTCTGTGTCTTGTGTAGTCTGGGAGATGATTGAATGTTGGGGTGGGTACAGTTTCCTCTGCGGTGGGGTAGGGTGGGCTGCCCTGGGTCCTGTGGGGCTTGGCGGTGCTGCTGCCGTAGGCCCCGGTCTGGATGGGCCTGGGCTCCCTTGCCTTGGTGGATACCAGAGGACGGGGGTGCCTATTGGGGTCAGCGGGGGAGCTGGCCCTAGGGAGGGACACCCTCCCCTCCCTTCTTTTCCTCCCCATCCCCGGCTGCCTCCCTCTTCCCGCTCCACCACACCCACCCACACAGGTAGGGCTTTGGGGTGCGGGTGTGTCACCAGGGTGCAGGGGAGACATTCCCCCCCCCCCCCCCTGTCCTCTTCTGGCCACCTGTGCCTCAATTTTATCTCACAACTTAGACATCCACATTACTTACACTCTCATAACACACACACACACATATATATATATATATATATATATATATATATACATAGGGCCTTGAGGGTGGGCACGTTAATGGCGTCCAGTAGACGGTCTGTGTATTCAAACCTACCTCTGGCGCCGGTGCCCACCTCTCAATTTTAAATCCATGTAGACATTGAGGGTTCTCGGGAGGGGCCGTGCTAACACCTGCTGCTCTCTGGCAGCAGCACCATGCTCTCCCTTGTTTTAAATACACTTTAGAGCAACACGCAGCAACACTACACTTGAGCGGGAGGAGGGAGGTATGGGGTCTTAACACCCCCCCGTTCTCTGCTAGCCATCGGGGCGGGGGGGCTGGGAAGAGATGCTGGCTGTCCGATTGGCCTCCCTTCTGCTGCGGAGCCTGGGGCGGTCTGCTTGCCTCCACCCCGGAGGGAAGGGTAACATCTCTTGGGTCTGGGTACTGTTTCCACCTCTGGGGGCGAGGATACCTGGACCCGGGGTATAGAGTATGTTTGGGGAGTGTGATTGTGTGTACATGTCCATTTACGTTTATTCCTACGTTGGGTGAGTGCTGAGTGTTTGTATATGTGTGCATGAGGGTGGGAATGCATGTCTGTGTCTGTGTGTGCCTGTTTGTCTGTGTCTATATGTCAGGTCGGGTCTTAGACTCCACCTCTCTGGGAACTCCCAGGCCCTCCAAGTGTGGAGGCCTATCTCCCCTCACCACACTCCCTGCCGGTGACTGATGCCCTCAGGGGTCGGTGCATTGTTGGTTCTTGGTGTCCGGGGCTGGGCGCTCAGGTCATGTACCAGCTCACTCCCGGTGGCTACTTGGCGGGGCCTGGCGCCTGCTGCTCGGTCAGGCCTCTTCCGGGGCGCGGGGGGCCCTCGGGCCTCCGGCCTCTGTGCCTGCGGCTCGGTTCACTCTGGCACAGCTGGCTGCCAGCGGAGCCGGCGGGCACGCCGGTGCAGCCCCCTCTAGCTTCTGCCCGGTGGCTACTGGGTGACCCCTCGTCTGGGGATCCTCAGCCCTTCCCATGAAGGTGGCACGGATGCCCCTCCGGTGGTCCTCCTTGGGCTCTTGCACTCTGGGGCCTCTGGATGTCTGGGGCCTGGATCTCCTCCATGCCTGCTTCATGCCCTGGGGGACAGGGCTATGACTCTCTACATCCTCTAGCAGACCATTACATGGGGAAACCATTTGAATACAAGCGCGCCGATCCACACAGGTGTGCACACGGGTGTTCACTGTTCGTAGACTTAAATCACACCTTTCTTGGCTGCTACTTCAAAGCACATTGTGCGCTGTCTGTCCTGCGTGCTGCACAACAACATTCAATATTTAGTATTTACTGCTGTTTACACTTAGCTAGATTAATGCGATGGTGTTGTGTATAGTATGTTGCTTTGTTTTGTTTTTTTTGCTTGTTTTCTATTCTTTTTCTCTCAACAGGTGATCCCGGAGATATTTTTTCTTCCCCCCTTTCTCACTGTCCCTCTCCCCTTCTGTTTTTCTTTTCCTTCCTCTTTCTTTCTCCCTTTCCTATCCCTCACTCATGTCTGTCCCGTCTGTAACAACTGAAAATAAAATAAATAATAAAAATGATGATCCATTTGGCAAAATAAATCCATTGGGTATCCTTGTTGGTCTTCAGACAACAATTCTGACGGCTAAAGAACCAAATGGGACAGGCGAAAAAAGAAAAAAAAAATCACAGTGATATGTGAAAAAAAATAAAGCTTACATAAAGCAAGCTGATTTGGGTGTCTTCCTAGTGATGTCTCTCAAAAGTCAGTAGGCATGATGTGAGAATAGAGATATGAGATGAGGTTTTCCTGACAAGAAGTGTGTGACTGCTAATGAGAAACTAAAATTTTTTAATTGTGTCAGTTTTATTGGAACTATGTGCAGCAGTTGACAGTTAGTCTGCTGTTTGGCTGACATTTACTTTGAAATCCGGGATGGACAATGTTGGAGCAAGCAGATATTTAGAAAAGGCAGTGGTCTGTTCTGCAGAACTGGCCTGAGAAGCTGTAATTTTTGGAAGCAAGCTGAGCCTCCAATGTTAACAGGAAACGTGTGCTGGTCTCAATGTATACACATGGCCTCGACAAATAAGCAGTATAATACAATATCAACGCTGTGGCTCTGTAGAAAAAGGGCTTACAAAAAAAGAAAAAGGAAGGAAAGTTATACAGTCCAAAATAGGCTGAAAGGAAGGGAGAGCAGACAGATGGAGTTAGTTCCACAAAAAATTCATTTTTATAAATTGCACAAAGAAAGAAGGGAATTTTTGAGTCACAGACACACATTCACAAACAAATATATTTGTTTAAATTCAAACATCTGCACTCTGCTTCTTGACTGCACCATATTAATGGAAGATTTACTTGTATGTGAACTGAGGTAGGTCTCTGTGGGAGGGCCACTGGAAAAAGTGACACATTTAAGAGTATGAAACTAATAAGCTGTCCAGACCTCTGTTTACTCACTCAGACCTCCTGTTCAGTTTGGTCGCAATAACAGCAGGAACTGTTACCTTTCTGGAATGTAAGCTCATAAACAAGCTGCAATAATTCTTGTTAGGGGAAATTGTTTCAGCTGCACAGAGAATGGATGCTCACTTTGGTGTTTGTAAATTAATCTTTAAAACGTTTCCTATTAAATATTGATGATGCATTTCAAATTTATAAATTAATACAACTTCCTTGTAAATGTCCGTAGTGTGTCAGTGGTGCCAGAGCTGTATTAATGGGAATGAAAGGTACTTAGCAGTTCTTGGAATACCAGCGCTCTTCTCAGGTGTGCCTAATAGCGTAATAAACCTATAATTGCAGGATTTTGTGTTGGTTTGTCAGAGGAATGAAGTGCACATGTGGCGTTCTGAAAATGTAAAAATAATTAGAAATAGATTCACAATGTTTATTTTAAATTAAGCAGAAATGTCAGAGTTGTAAATAAATCCAATATATCGAGTGCAAAAAACAGCAGTTTCTTGAGTGTGAATTTGAGTCTCTACCGAAATGTCAACAGACTCCTCTATGCCGCAGCATCATGTTTAGAATTAAAACTACTGAGATGTTGGATGAAGAGAGCCAGGGAAGGAAAGGAAATACGGTGACCAAAACAGAGAAGAAAATTCTGTTTTCATGTTTACATTTATCGCCATGTGTAATTTTGCGTGCAATAAAATGACTGTGCTCTGGGACTCATGTGCCATGTTTGGCTTTAATCTGCCAAGAGAATATAAAAAAAAGACTTGTGATGCTATTGCTATAGAGGTTGATGGCATTAACTGAGAAAAGTATTGCTAAAAATCCAGTCACGCAGGCCTAGCAGCCACTTGTTACTAGGTAAAAATGGTTGGAAAATACCTCCTTGTGATTGCTTTGATCAACAAGTATTTTGTTGTGGTCATGGTTTGAATGGAAATGACAGATTTCCACTCCCCATCTCCTCTCTGTGAAATATGCAACACAAATGGGCTTTTGGGGTTTGAGTTTTTCAAGTTTACTTCTGCTAGGCTAATTTTTACCAAGTATTTGCAGACAAACATAAAAAAAACTAGAGGAAACCCTGGCAATCTGCTCAGCAACCAAAGCATTCAATAGAAGGTTTTTAACATGGCTCCTTCCTTACAACCAATTTCATCCAGGGACATCCAGCAATCTCCAGGAACCACTGTTAACCAGTCAGGGAATACAGATTTTTCCCTAGCAACCAGTGGTTGTATCACATTCAATATGACAGATAACTCTTAAGCAATGTCTGACATAATGTGAAACCTCAGTAAGTTACCAGTTTCAACATGCTATTGTCCACGTGTAGACTTAGTGGACAATAGCATGTCGAAGCTGGGTAGTAGGCTCATCATTTCTCACCGCTGAGATTATCCATTACCAGCTGATTGGGCAAAGATATACCGTTCTCCAACTTCTTATAGTATCACTGTTTTCCATGTTGCTGCACCTTAATGAAATACAGCTTCGATGTAAGTTCATTAAGGAAAATCTGTAATCACTCATGCCCGCTTTCTGCCTTCATGGTTAGGTGTTAGGCTTCTTGGCTGTTCTTTTCATCAGTACAACCTTTCTGTCAACCTCAGTACTGCCATCATTACTCTAGTCCAATCACCTTCTTACCTGCCTTCATTGTGCAAATCAGCCTTTACTCTACGTGGTTAAAATCTGTGCTCTCCATCATTTTCTGTGCCTCTCATTTGTGCAACTCACTTCCTCCCCATCTCCACCTCACAACCACTTCAGTCAGAACTCAATCCAAGCCTCAGTCTTCATCTTCACCACCACCAGTGTCTAGATTCCAGGGCGTCCTGTCCTAAATCCTAGGACTGCTGGGATTCTGTTCTGCCTTGATGGGTCGCTGGAGTCTAATCGCTAAATACAATAATTTGATTTCTGACTGAAGTGTGCTTAATGACCAAATATTCAGAGTACTGGATGGTGTCACCATGCCTATGTCCATCCTTTATGTACACAGTCTACGAGTAGGTCTAAAGCACTGAGTAAGGAAAATAGTCTTTATGTAAATTCTACTGTGTTTCCTCATTATCTTAATTAGAAAGGTTTAATAGACGTGGCACACTAACCAGGCTTCCTCATAGCTGATAACCTAGCACTCCACTTTCTTGTTCAAATCTGGTCCAAAAATGTTAACACTAAAGTTTTAAAAGCCGGGCTTCACAAAAAAGTGGGTGACATCATAGCTACTGTGGCAATCTTTTATATACAGTCTGTATTTTAAATTCAACTACAGCAGCGTTTCACAAAGCTAGCATTATATTGTGTATTATATACTGTATAATTATACATTGTTACTCAAAAGACAAACATCAGACAACAAAGGCAAAAGCACTACAATTCTATTCAAGCACTGTCTCCCTTCAACACATTTTTGTTGGGGATGTTTTACCCTAATCTTAAACAATGATGAAAGATGAATAAAAGCACAGCTTTGCATTACACTTGCGGCAACACACTGTGGACTGAATTAGACAGCATGTGGGAGAAAGCTAATCTATCATTAAACTCTCTCATTACAGTGATTGGGATGTTTGCAAGACTTTTAATTATGATGCTTTTTTGCATCAGCTGTGCTGGAATTTGGGCTTTTTGACAAAATGTCAATATTTCTTTGGGAAAATGTACTTTGGTGCAGCCACATTCGATTCTGGATTGTTTTGACCATCAGAACACATTAAGAAAAAAGAGATAATGAGGACACACCAGGCTTGGAAATGTTGGAACGTGGATCATTTTTTAAAAATTGTTGCTCCCTAGTTGAAATACAGACACAACAAGGGAATTTTCTCATTCGCTGCTCTTTTTCAAGTCACATTTCTTCCACGTTTATGGAGTGGAGGAAAAAAGGGGGGAATGAATAAGTGGAACAGAGACAGGGAAACAAGCTGGGACTATAGGTTACATTCATTTTAATAACACTGCTTAAACTGTGGTAAAGACCTATAGAATATGTGCTGAGACCACCTGCTGCCAAACTACTGCGTCTGACTCGGCCTTCTTCTGACTCATGAATGTGGCGTCACAGTCATCGTCTGCTTATTTTCTTCACAATACCATGAAGTCATAGCTTAAGTGGCCCAAACACAGTTAAATCCGGGACATCTACTGTGATAGCATGAGCAGAACGAAGAGGGGTATTTACGGTTGCTTCACTGGACATCTGCAATCAGAGGATTATGAAACCTGTCTAACTTATCCCCATCACGGTAACATCACACCTGCACTTCTGTGCGCTTAGCTATGTGCATTTCTGGTTTATGTCTTTGGGCATCAGGGCTGTTTTGGTTAAGTGTCTAGTGTGCTTACTGTGAGGTCTGACTTGAGCAGGGGAAAATAGCTGTCATAATTACCCAAGCCTGTGTCTTGTAGCTGAAATCCAATCCCTGTTTCCTAATTACCGCCTGCAAGCAATCTTGCTAATTTATGCGTATTGGTCAAGAGATGTGGGCATTCCCTTCTGTAACTCTTTTCCAGTCCTGCCAAAATTGTTAGTGGTGAACATTCAACCATAATTTCTGCTGAAAACTTTAAACAGCTTCACATTAAATTGAAGAATGAGGGGTCCCCCTTTTCATCAGCAAGAGAATGACACGGCAGTTTCCACGCAAGGTGTGCATGAATATGTAAATATTTCAAAGAGATAAAACAATACATTAAAGAAGCAAAAGAAATGGTAACAGCCAGAACGTCAGTATGCCCTCTCTCATTTCAGAAAGGAATGGATCAGTGTAAACACAGCTGGATGAGAGTATTTATTAGTTCGATTTAAATTATTGCTTTGCTTTTCTGTAGACTGCCAAAGGCTGTTATGTATACAAAGAATATCAATCTGAATTCACTCTCATGTTTTGCAGCAAAGGTACTTGCTCAGAAGTCTTGGAACTTGGGAGATATCCATCTGCACATTTCAAAAGCAGCATTGTTTAAGATTTTCATCATGTAGTCAAGTGTGATGCAACCAGAGCTTTGTGTGTGTCTGTTGCAATCATTTCTCAGTAAATGATGAGGGACAAAAGAAGTTAAAAGAGAAATAAGTGGGTGAAATACTTAGTAAGTTCATAGGAATAAAAGTAAGTTGATATCATGCATCATATTAACACATTGTTTGCAGGCTTTGGTCTCTAGACATCAGAGAAACACCCATTCATCAGTCCTCTCGCCACCATGGTGGTGTGCAGCACAGAAATGTCAAACAGTCCGAGACAAAGTCAACATGCACTTGTATACAGAGGGACTCTGAAATTTGCAATGGGGGGAATGTCAGCTTGAAAGCTGCTCTTGGTTTTATCATTTGTGACGAGCATGTTGACAAAGGCTACAGACTCAAGAGATTCGAGAAATAAAGTATTGGAACTTACTGTAAGTTACTTCATCCAAAGTAGAGATGATTATTCATCTGTCCTCACACCAAAACATTTTAATGGAAAACCCAGCACAACGTGGAGCCGCCCTGACATATTATAGAGCTGAAATGAATGTGTAAACAGGTTTTGAAGACGCAAAGGTGCAGAAAAAGGCACCGTTTCCTTTGAGCATCCGGAGATAAAATGCATTTATCAGTGATACGCTCCACTTCATGAAAATCATCGATCTTTGTGGACTGAGCTGTAAACTAAATAGAAATTTGTTTGCATTACTTTCCCGAATACATGTGTGCATTTTAGGCAAGTATGAAGCCTTAGAGTGGAATTATCAAAATAAAAGCATCACTGACTAAACACAGATCCAATTCCGAGTCATATCCTTATTATAAAGATAAAGTCAAACTTTCAGTTGTTGAGTGGGGATTGATGGGATTCTAGCCAATGATCTATTCATCTTGCAGATGACTAATAGTCACATGAACCCATGTGGATAGTTTTACCGCGACTCCCCTGGCTTCACCTTGCACAAATAAATTCCTAGCAAGGTTGTGCTTGAACCCACATACTTTTTTCTCTCTTTTGTTTCCATGGGGTTTTTTTTTTTATATGTTACAGTAGCAAAAATGTAAAATAGCCCCATAAAGAATTGTTCAGGTGGCTCATTTTGCCGAGAAGGATTAATTACAATTCGGTTAAAATAACCATTTTCCTTATTTTAAAAACTCACAGAGTTTTCACTAGTAATCGGCTTACACATCCATCCTAATAAGTGCAAGAAAAATGGACCTCGGCTTCAAGGAGGAGGCTTTCCGGTACGTGGCCTTACTGTTGTCGTTTCAAGCAGTCTTTTTTCAAAAGAGGTCATGCGTGACATTAAAGAAAATCCAAGGGGCCTTAAAAAAAAACATATTTGGACTCACACATGGACAGTTACAGATGCCTGACATACCACAGAATTGCCACTCAAACTGTCCACTGCTGACAACTGATCAGAGACTGTCTTCACACACATTTCAAACACACACACTTTGAATCCCCCTGTGACTACACTGACCTTTGACCTTAGGTGAAGGAGGTTGTTGTCTGATGGTGCGGATCCATTCTCCGTGTGTGAAATCATTTCCTGCCAGTGTCACTGTGAGGGACAAAAGGGGGCGAAACTGGTTGACCTCGAATTGGGTGCCAGAAGGTAAGGGACATCGGGAGAAGGGCACCATATTTTGTAATAATGTGCGGAGTATGTGTTTTAGTTTTAGTAGCTTGGAAGACACTTATTTATATGAAACCGATTCCTGATACACTGGGACAGCAGCATGTAAATGACTTTATTATGTAAAGTGTTAGAAAGGCCAGCTTCATTTTGTTGATCATGCTTAGGTAAAATAGTGTCATCGCTATACTTTTACCCAACCCGAGCCTAACCCTATATTTGCTATAAACCATGGCGCTGAGGGCCGTCTCTAACAAACAGAACCTTTTATATGATAAAACCAAAACCCTCATTGTTTGCAGTTTATGTCAGAATGGGCGTCTGTGTATATAGACCCAGCAAGGGAAAAAGGCCAAAAATTGGAGGAATCTGCTTTGAGCAGCATTTGTAAACAACACAAACATAATCAGCATCTTTAGAGCCACATCTGGCTCTTGTCGAATTTGGGCCTGGATTGTGATTCAGAGACCGATGTTCAATTGTTTCCTCAGAGTTATTTTGTTGCATGCCACAGGAGGGAAAAAACAAAATGCTTGGTATGCAAAACATTGGCATTTTCAGGAACAAATGGCTAAACCTGTCACATATCGTCTACTACTTTTAGACAATATCTGTCACAACAGTAAAGAAAAAAGAAAGTAACAAGGTGGTAGGTGGTATGTTCCATCTACGTAAGCGTAGCTGAAGACCAAGGAGACCCCCAGTGGCAACAGCACACCCTGATGGCAGTGGTCTCCTCCAAGAGGAGAATGGGCCCTCCCACACCTCAGAACCTATTCAAGGACCCCTCAAGGAATCATCCGATCATTCCCCAGATACACTTGAAAAAGCGCAGCCTCACATCACTTCACATTCACTGCCACTTCCTGGTGACAGAGGTCCCGTGTTCCCATGCTCCAACAGGTCAAAGCTGTGTGGGTGGAACGAAGGAGACCGACACAGAATTACAGAGATGATTTTAATGTTGGTCAGTGTATAAAGTCTAGAGTTAGATGTAGATATTTGTTGCTATTGACAAGGACGGCATTGTAGTTTCCTACTTCTTGCAGATTGATATGTCAGATTTATGTATTCTCATACATCTGAACAGGAGTGCAGATTTTGACAGCCCACTATTATGAGTACATATTTGTGGCACTGAATCACATTGGTTTATATCAAATCAATACATAACAAGCCTGAAAAGTAAAACAAACATGCTGCAGTGAGTTTTTTAAATTTATTTGCCATTACTCATTCAAGGCATTAGTAACTACTGCGTGTGTTTTTCCTAGTATTTCTGGAAGCATGGCTGCAAAAAACATATGCTGTTATGCTTTTTAAAGAGAAATGAAGCAGAACAGAGCTTGGGTTGAATGTCTTACAGTAAAAATTCCAGTGAATATCATATATGGCTTCTGCCTTGTATTTAGCAGACATCGTGAAGTCACAGCATATATACAGAACACTATTACAGCGCTCCAGAGCTGTGTTTAAAAACCATTGTGCTGCGATGAGAGAGCCCCAAACTTGCCCCAGGGGAACCTCCTCTTCTTCTTTACGAGAAAGGCCTTAATTCATAGAGACAAACCAAGCCGTCGTTATATTTAACAGAGTGTCGTAAACATTCCTGCATACTGGATCTAAATGGCAAGTGTGTCTGGTAAGATAGACGGTTGGATAAACACAGTGATGTGACCTTACAACATATACACAGGTTTCCCATGCAGGTACATCTGTATGAATGATAGCTATAGGTGGGAATGCACCTTGGGTTGCTTTTAATTGAACACTCTCTGTGTTCATTCATTCTGTGTGTTATCTTTGTCTTAAAGTATCACATATTATTTTTAGACGTTCCCAACCACTCAAACCTGCAATGTCAGGGGTTATGAATGAGTAAATTTAAAAATTAATAGATCGAAACCTTTAAAAACAAGAATAACACAGTTGAATGAGTGGTCATTTAGAAGAAATGACAACATTTAAGAAAAGAAGCATAAAATGAGAAGACTTCAGTGAGAAATAAGACAAATAAAAGAAGTACAAACTCATTCTAATTTAAAAGCAAAGGAATAAAAGTGGGTTTTCAAACGGGTTTTGAAAGTATTTAATGTTGGGGAGGTCCTGATGTGAAGGAGCAGTTTGTGCCACAGTGTAGGAGCAGCCACAGCAAAGGCCCAATTTCCTCTGTGCTTTAATCTGGAGCTTGGGACAGCTAGGAGCACTTGATCTGCAGACCTCAATGATCTTGCAGGAGTGTACCAATTCGAAAGATTAGAAAGGTATGAGGGTACTAACCCGTGCAATGCCTTAAAAACGAATAATAAAATCTTAAAATCAATTCGAAAACTAACTGGCAACCAGTGTAAGGATGCTAGTATTGGGGATCTGTGATCTCACTTGTGCGTGCAAGTTAGTAACCATGTTACAGCATTTTGGACCAGCTGCAGTCGGCTAATTGATGACAGACTGACACCTATTACAACCTATTACAAACTATTACAAACGTTGAGGCGAGATGAAATGAAGTTATGAATAGCTCTCTCAAAGTCTCTTAAACAGGTACTGGTTTCCCTGCCTATTGTTTCCATTCAAGATGGTGGTTTTTTGTTTAGTAGTTCAGTTATGTATTTCTACTCCAGTGTTCTTTAATTAATTTAAATTATAGTTATGTTTATTTAGCCAGTCCTTTGTGCTGAGAAACAGCCTATTATGTATCGGCACAAATGGAGAAGGCCGTCTAACCCGTACACTCCTTATTAGGAGTTGCTGCATCCGGTGACATCGATTTTCTGTGTTTGACAGACATAAGAATGCAGTTTGGCAGCTTGTCACTCTGAAGAGTCACAGGAAGGGGCACCTTGTTCACCGTTGTGTTTTATGCTTCCTGTATGATATAATGACCCGCAGTTATTAAACTGTCCCCTGTGACATCACCTGTTGTACATGGACAGTTTTAAGTGTGTTCATTACTTTGCTTTTGGTACCAGTTATGCTTGTTGACACTAGTTTTCTCCCCGCACTGATGTCATTGGAAGTACTGTGAGGTTTGCTGAAAAGGTCGATGTGTACATTATTGTCCCTGTTGTTTGTGCTGTATGTAGGAGGTGTACAGTGGAGGTAAAGACTGTAACATTCTAGCATGGGTCCCTGTCCTCCGTCCCTCAGATGTGGAGGAAGACTCAGACCATGAAGTAAAGGTAAAAGGTCATAACAACAGGAAACAATAGTAGATGGAAGAATCTAAAAAATTGTGGAATCCAAATGCTGTTGAACTTTGCTTCCACCACTGAAAAAAATAAAACAATATAATTATAATAACAACAACAACAATAATAACTGCTATGCATGAGTCAATTTTTTTTAGTGTTTCAAAATTGCAGCTTAGATATTCCAAAGTTTCAACTTTGACACAAAAGTTGAAATTTTGACATAACAACCCAAAATATTTGGAGATAATTCAAAATTTTGTCGTGGCTCTACCTGCCTTGTTTTTCAGTGGTGGAGAAGAGCTTCCATAAAGTGCCCTTGATGATATAACAGATTTTATCTTTCTTCTTTTTGCTTTTGTAGGGTTGTTTTTTGTACAGAAAGGCCATGAATGTTACATCATCATACCCAGTGCAAACAATAATGATTATAGTCTGCAAACCTTTTTTAATCTTCATATATATAAATGTATATGTTTTTAAGCTAATCTTCAATAATTGTGGTCATTTACTATAAATTAACGTCCTCTGATTTGGTCCTTTCTGGATTTTTTGTTTTTCCTTCCAGAAACGAGATCATAGATAAGCACGTGTCATCTGAAGAATTTAACTTATGAAACCTCAGTGTTATCTTCATGTTAATAAATAATGTTTACATAGTTGTCTATCACACTTGATGGGAACTGTGGATACTTGTATTTTTCCTTAGTTATATAATCATACATGTGACACGTGCATATATATTATGTACTTACAGAAATACAGAAGTGAGCTTTCTTTATTGTGTAAATTGAGTTAAATGTTTTGGTCTCTCACAGGGTGCTGCTGGCCAGTCTTCGGTGAACCCTGCCTTTCAGGATGCGTGGAGCAGTGATGAAGACTAACGCTGGATTTGTTTTGAACATGTGGACAAAATTTGATGTCTGATTATTCACAATTACTGTAAAACAAATGCTCCAAAAGCCTTAAAACTTAAACGTGTTAACAATGGTATGATGTTTTTTTTTACGTTTGATAAATCATTGTTACTTTTTTTTATTTAAAGATGTAAAACCAAAATGGTCCTTATTTAGTATTTTCAGTAAGTCTCTTTTAGTCTTAGGCAGTATCTGCTATTGTTAAAGGAAGCAGAATAAATCCTTACTGTCACAATGCTGATACTACATTTACATTATTGAAATGAAACCTTTACCTAGACATCTGCAGGCCATTTAAAAAGGTGTGGTTTCAGTCTACACCTGATTTTTAAAAGACCTTACCCATATTGCTTACATGGGAGTAACCAGGTGGCATTCAAAAACACAGATTTTCCTGTTGTCATTACTAAAAAAAATTGCATTTGCTGTGCTGTCAGGGCTTAGTAAAGAAGCGATGGCGAAACCTTTGTTGGACACACCCCCTACAAGTTTTACACATTGGTTTTGTTGCCATATAAACATTTAAGACATCACTGTCATAAACATTAGGGATAATTGTCCGTCTGCTTTATTAAAATCAGAGGAAATAGTTTGTTCATTTAAATTAAAAATTAAATTAAAATTAAGTGAGCACTTTACCTTCCAGCATCAGGATATTTGCCACTTGCCATTAAAGTAAAGACCTCCAACCCAAAACACTTACCCATTCAACTCATGTAAGATCGTGGTAGGAGATAGGAAATAGATAGACTCCTAAGATCTAAATAATATAATTTGACTTCCCCCTTTGTTCCAGCTTTAATTCAGTTTGATGGCAAAATACCAAGCCATGGGTTGTAATAAAAAATAAATAAATCTGCCCCTCCTATGACATAGAAGCATTACAACACACCTTGTTTTGCCTCAAATTCGATAAAAATGTATCTGGCATATAGGATTTGTTGCAGTGTTAAACCATTACCAGGTAGCGCTGTGCTGTTGCCTAGACTCTATAGCTAGGTGAAAAACAGTGCCTATGCAGAAACACCACTGACCCATCACAAACCCTTTACATCTCCAGGGGCTACCACAGTAAAGATGAGGCTATGAATGACCCCACCAAGGACCACAGGATATGTCTCTGAATGTGTATAAAAGTGACAAGTGGATTTAACAAGTGCATGTAACAGCCTCACAGCCACAGCCATGCCTTTTATGGCCTTCTAACCATTATACTCTTCTTCTTCTACAAAACACAGCTGATCAAAAGTATATCTAAAACCAGTTTGCTCACTACGTCAGGTGGCGCAATGACATAGTAAAGTCTGGATATATAGAAATAATGTGTTATCTGTACGCTTGCCCACTTGCAGGAATGTGTAGATGAAAGCAGGGCTGAAGATGTGACAAAGACACCAGACTAGTGTCTTTGTGAGCAGTGTGCACTGTGTATTTGTGTCTTTGTGCGTTGCTAAGGTAGAGTGACTAATGACTGATTATTTCTAGCTGTCAGACAGGACATCCTGTTTGCACTGGGATCCATGTGGGGCTGTGGCAAATGACCTCAACACATGCTGTAATTCTGAGAAGCAGCCCTGACTTAATAAACACTCCATCCATACGTCAGTGTTTGCCTGCAGATAACCTAACTGATTCTGCATGCATGTCAATTTAATGTGTTTGTTTCCCCCACTGTTGAAATAGGTGCTGTAGAGAATACTAACACTATGTAAATACTCATGTGTTTTCCAAATGTTCCAGTACTTTGTCTGATGATGAAGCTGACCCACTGGAAATACCCTAATTTGTTAACTATCAGGTGCTATGGGGAAGAAAAAGATGCTACATATCATCATTAATTGTGATTTATATTCATAAAATATAAATCACTGTTTTGTTTTTGGAGTTTTTTGGGGGGATTCTGCCCAAAATATATTTTTGCGGAACCACAGATAAACCCTAACACAACCCATAAACAGTTTGTTGTCAGTGAACAGGAATATCATACTTGATATTGCCTGTGAGCTTTAAGTATAGATCCCATCTATTTTCCCTGATAAACCCCTAACCTGCAGAGATGCAAACTTTTGAACTGAGTGCTGGCAACAAGTTGGATGTCACCTCTTTAGTTTCAAGGAGATGGCATGTATTCTTTCCAAAAATAATGATCATTTACATTCATCTGACCACAGAACAGTTTTCATTTTTGTCTCTGTACATTTCTGTCTCTGTACGTTTCTGTCTCTGCACATTTTCAATGATTTTTGGCCCAGAGAAGATGGTGGGGTATCTGGATCATGTTTACACATGACTTCTTTGTTGTATGGTAGAGCTTTAAACTGCATTTGTGGATGGCAAGGTGAACTATGTTCACAGACAATTCATTTCAATTTTATTTATGTAGCACTGAATCACAACAACAGTCTCAAGGCACTTTATATTGTAAGGCAAAGACCCCACAATAATAGAGATAAAATCCCCAACAATCAAACAAACCAGTTTAAACAGGCACTAGGTGACAGTGGGAAGGAAAAATTCCCTTTTAACAGGAAGATACCACAACAGAATCATGCTCAGGAAAGGGCAGCCATTTGCCATGGCCAGTTTAGGGTGGTGGGAGGAAGACAGGATAAAACACAATGATTTCTGGATGTGTTACTAGGCCCATAGAGTGATTTCTATGACAGAATCATGCCTGTTTTAAGGCAGTGCTGCCTGAGGGCTTTAAGATCATCCAATACAGATTTTCGGCCTTGTCCCCAGCACACGGAGATTTCTCCAGTTTCTCAGAATGATGATGATATTATTTGTTTGCAATTTTTTAGGAGGAGCATTATTCTGAAAATATTCCACAATTTGTAGATGCAGTTTTTGTTTTCTTTTGCAGATTGGTGAACCTCTGCCCATCGTTACTTGTGAGAATCTCTGCCTCTCAAAGATTCTCTTCTTATATTTAATCATGTTACTGATTACTGGCTAATGAATCTAATTAGTTGCAAAATGTTCCCCCAGCTGTTTCTTTTTAGTACCACTTACTTTTCCAGCCCTTTGTTGCACATGTTCCAACTTTTTAAGACATGTTTCTGCCATTAATTTCAAAACGAGCCAATGTTTTTCACTAAATTGTAAGATGTCTCATTTTAAACAATTTGATATGTTTTCTCTGATCTATTGTGAATAAAACATGGGTTTATGAGATTTTCAAATCATTTAATTCTGTTTTTATTTACATTAAACAGAATTAGGGTTGCATATAGGTCCCATATCTGGCCTCAGGATGTTGTCTGTGCATGTGTGTGTGTGTGTGTGTGTGCCTGTGCATAAGTGTGTTTATCTGTCAACATCTGTTCTCCTCCAGCTTGAAGGTGAAAAAACCATGTGGTTCAGTGCTAACAGATGACTGATGGAGTCTAATCAGAGTCTTTATTTGAAGAAGGGTATTCAGTTCTCTGTATTTGGGGCACACAGCAGTGGACTCATATGTAACCCTGTCTGTTCAGGGCCAGACCTCCTCACTCCGAGCCTTTACAGTCCCCTCGACTGAGGCACAACCTACATTTCACTGGAGAGACACAAAATGTCTCTGGAAATGATTTCAGGGTTTGAGACCTCAGTCAGTGTTGATTTTAATTGAACACAAGTATTTGTGTGTTTGATGTATGTGGGCGTGTGCTGTGTTTGGGTTTGTGTGTGTACTATATTCATGCATTTATATAATTATGCATGTGCAGTGATATCTGCTGTTTTCCATGACTGTGTTTAAATTTAAATTAGTTTGAGTTTTAACATCTTTAAATTGGCTACTTTTGCATTTGCCAACAAATTTTGAATATTTTTGACTGCCCTAAATGGAGATAAGCACATGCTTTACAGCAATTCAATGCACAACAGCTCGCCTACAATGCACTTATTTTACTAGCTTGAAAACCAACATGTAATATAAGGATATCTATAATATGTTTTGGCTATTTGGAAAATTCATCTTGTCAAGTTCATCCACCAAAATACACACAGGTGCACAAGTGTTTCGAAAAACTACTATGCGTCACAGAGCGAGGCTCCGTTCTTCCTGGGTGAATGCCCGGTGAAAAGAGCTCTGTTTGGCAGGCTAGCTGATATATTTGCAAATAACACAGTAATCTCCCCATGGCGGGCCAAACATGCCAGTGTTTGCTTGCTTATTCCACATAAAAGAAAAGTTTACTCATTCGTGCTCTTACACAAGCAAAGGCAAACATTCCCTTTTATTGTGCAGGCGTCTTCTCCTTTTTTTTGGCCCCTTCTTCTCTGAGCCCAGGAAGGACACAGTCAGCCCGGAACAAGCTTGGAGGTCTTCAGACCACACACAGAGCAAGCAAAGATCTCTCCATGACTCTCTTTCTTTTTTCCTTCCTCTCCTCCCTTCATACCGTCGAACTCGTTCCCACTGTTTTAAATGGTCACCCGTTCAGTTTCGCTCCTTCTTCATTATAGCTCTCTCACACTGTTCCCACATTTCATCTTCTCTCAGGCCAGCTTGACCCAGGCAGAGCAGAGGTTGCATGCCCACTGTTGCATATCTCAATTGCCATTCTAGCAGTGGGTTCTGCCCCAGTGTTTGTTTGAAAAGGCTGATGTGAACTGTAGAGAGGATGGTCACTTAGTATGATATTTGTGCCTGTGAGACCACCCAGACAGTCAGGCCAAAACTCAGGAATTAAGGCTTTATTTTTCAACGCCTCCACTGTTCCCAGGGCCTCAGAGCTGAATGAGATTAATCCCTTCTCTGTCACCACCATCTGTGTCTAACACTATAGCTTGCATAGTAGTCACTTCTGGAATATCCAGGTGAAAGAGAGGATGTGCAAAACAGACAAAAAGAAAGAAACAGTCGAGTCATATGAAGAAGGATTTTTCCAGTGGAAAAAAATTAGGAAATAAATTAGGAGACAACACAAATGCTTCTTTAGGTATTTGTACACTGGAGTTACACATAATTTAAAATAAATTCCACATAAAATATAACATTTATGAACACTTCTACTGATCTGTACTGACAATGACTGACCGAGAGGAACAAATAGATAAGAAGTAAGTTATCTTACATGACTGTCAGAGTATCCATCCATCAGGAAAATTTTAAAAACTGTATTAACATAGCTAACTTTTCCACAAGGACAGATAAGTTCGAGTTTTTTGCATATCAGAGTGTTAAGATACAGTCTGTTTATGTATGTAGAAAGAGGTCATTAAGTCTTCTTTGAGAAATTTTGAAAGGCATAAATGACCTTGACTTGGTTGGGCTGATACTGAGGATAAGGAGACCTAAACGTCGCATTGGGTGGCACCATGCATGAGCTGGGGATTTACAATGTCTCTAGACCACACACAGACAAATCAGAAGAGTGAGGGATGGATGAAAGGAGAGCGGAGATATGGAAAACTAGCAACAACAAAAAAAGAAGATTAAATGTGCTCTGTTTTAATGTTATAGAATTATATATTTTAAGCTGTTCTGGGGGCAGAAAATGACTTATCGTGATAATAATATCAAATCACTGAACTGCAGGCACTCATTAAATTAAATAACACCTTTGGATTACAAACGTAAGTGCATTCCAAACAAAGACCATCACATAGTGAACCCAAAATTAACAAAAAAAAAATTCTTTAGACAGTCTGCACACTTCTGACATCAAATAAGGCTATACGCTCTTCTGTTGCTGAAATATAAATCAATCACAGCAAGTACCCACAGCACCCTGTTTAGTGGAATCCAAACACAGCGTATAAGCACAAATACCTCATACCAACTGTCGAGCACGGTGGTGGAGGGGTAACAATTTGAGTTTGTTTTGCAGCCTTGGCACTTTTCAGTGAGTCAACCATAAACTCTGTATACTAAAGTACTCTAGAGTGAGATGTGAGGCCATCTGCCTGACTGGTCCAAACTGTGTGATGGAACAGGACAACGAACCTAAGCATAGCTGCATCGGCGTAACTTTGTGCTGAACAATTCATAATTTTATTGAGGGGCTTATATTGGTTGGGTCTGATTATTGCGGGGATCATAATCCCCCTAACCCCACCTGGAAATTACACCCCTGCACAGCTGCAAATCTCCAAAAGAATGACTGAAAATGAAGAATCAAAGCACTACAGTGTTCAGTGAAAGTCCAGACCTTAACTCGGCTGAAATGCTGTGGCACAGCTTTAAGTGAGCTGTGCATGACGCAAATTCAGAGAACTGAAACAATAGTGTAATCAAGAGTGGGCCAAAAGTCGTCCACAGTGATGTCAGAGAATGATAAAGTAATAGAAAAAAACAATTACTTTAAGTTATTGCTGCTACAGTTGTTTCTACAAGCTACTGAATCATGAGGTGTACTTGGTTTTTTAACAGCCTCATTCTACATTTAGATTTCTTAATGGAATCTCAAAATGTTTTCTCAAATCAAGAATACTGAATAAAAAAAAATTTTCAACTCAATATGTGACGTGCAGTAGAATATATGTACTACTAATTTTATATGAGTTATGAGTTAAAATCGTTTAAATTTGTCCACTGTATATTTGGACACATTTAAATCAGCTGTTGGGTTCAAGTAAAAGGTGAAATGGCTGTGCTAAACTACTATACTATATGCTATACTACCCCGAGGCCATATTTCTCTTAACTGGGTATATGATTACATTTCACAATAGTCAGCTTTGACAGGTCACACTAACTGCCCGCAGTACTGCTGACAGATTTAAATAGAGAATATCCAAAGTATCAAGGAACCAGCATAAAAGGCAAATGGAAAATTGTGTTGGTATTCCAATAAGTACAGATTTGTATATCCTTCTGTTTTCTCTGTGGAGTCTTTCTCTATTCACTGTGAAGTTTTCCACCTCTGATTTGTGTATCAGGAGAAATGCAGTGTAGCCATGAAGAAGAAAGCAATGTGTGCTAAATGGTCCATAAGCATGGCCTGGCCTGGCCCTGAAAGCCCCTCTGGACCCCATATGGTGAATATGTGTGGATGCATGGATGCACGGCCTACCCGCAGCAGGGCTGCTCCCCACAGTAAAACATCCCACTGAATACCCATACAAATATATAAACACATGCAGATATTCAAAAACTCAAAAACACAGTACATTAACACAAGATACATAAAAATACAACTATGCATGAAACTGCCAGCTCTCACGCAAATGAAATCTCACAACTACACAAGCCCTTAGGTATTTCACGTGCAACAACTTTAAAATCCTGCCAATCAAGATAGCAGTGTCTCCACAGATCCTTCTGCACTTAGTGAACTACTACAGATACCACGTTGTACTCCCCCCTAATCCTGTTTGTGAATTGGTGAGCAAAGGGGAGCATAATTGCATGCTTAAACGCCTGAGAAATGGACATCCAGTTCTGCTGAATCTGTGCTTTTTGTGTGGCCTCATTGTTGAGACGTGCAGTCATGCAGTTCTTTGACTTGCAGTCAGCGTTGGGTTAGGGGTGGTTCAGAAGAGTGGAAGTGGGGAAAATATTGTCTAGGGTCCAGTTATTTTATTTCAGTATCAAACAATCCATGCTTGCCCAACATGCCTGGCAGAAAGAGTGTGATTATTACCAGAGTGGAGTAACACAGGCAGAAATCGGACGCGTTTCCCTCTTTCCATTGCGTTTCTGTCCTGCAGTTTAACACTCTTGTTGTCAGCGATCTAATCAGCTGTTTTTTTGTTTTTTTTAAGGCCCTGTGGAGAATTTTGTAGCAAGATGCCAGCTACACAAGCGCAAGAGCACACACACACAGACATGAACAGACTCCACAGTCAGTTATACTTTCTGGTTGATGGGCTTTCTGGTAGTGTGGCCAAAGAGGACAAACAAAAGGCTCTTCTATGGGGTTGCAGTGTAATGAGAGGCAGTGTGATTGTAAATATGTTGCTCTGCAGAGTTTTCCATCTCACTGCAGGACAAAAGGGACCAGCCATCAAATTTGGGTCATTAGAGGCTTCTACGTTGTAAATCAATTTGCTGAGCAGAATACGTTGCGTCATCATCTGTCTGTGGCCCCAAACTGCTCAACAGAGGCTGACGGATTCTCCACTTATGAAATCTGACTGACAAAAAGTGGTTTTGTATATTTACCTCTTACCGTTTCGGTGTGGCTGCAGGCCTGAGAGCACTCTGACATTTAGAGGAAGGTTAATTATCAGCTTTTGGAGGAGCGAGTGTGTGAGAGCAAGAGGAGTTTGGATGAGATAATGGATAATGATTAAAGTTTATTCGAGCCTTATATAACTTTATTAAAAAGAACTACAGCACTTTTGTCTCCAGCCTTGCTAAATGGACACTATTTACTGTGACTAGCTCTTACATTCATAATGATAAATGAGACAATGACAAGATAATGGGTGGATTTTAAAAAATTGCAGCTGTGACAACACAATTTGAAGTGATTCTGAGACATCCTGGCATCTTTAAAACAATATAAATACATAGATGACAGTCTTAATTGCATACTGCCTATGATTTGGAGTGGTGCAGTCTCTAAGGATGTAATCACGTCAGAAGTCCGTGATGCACATTATCTTATTAACTGTATTCAAAACTACAATTACTGCCTGGGAGTTGCAGAACTCCCCCGCTGGTCAAAATAAAGTTTATATTCATGTATTCATATTTAAAATGCTTAGCACATAGACAAAAGATCCGTACAGAGACCGCAGGTTCAGAGTTTGAACCCCAGATCTGTATCCAACCATGTATGAACATTATGAAATGTTAATAATTGAGTAATGGTGTTGAATAATGGCCAAGAAGTTTTGCGGAACATTTCAATGTCACAGTAAAGTTTCTCCTTTGACCATCTGCACATGTATGATTTTTTTGTCTTCCTCCACTCACCCCGACTAGTCATGCCAGATGGCGACTCCTCCCTGAGCCTGGTTCTGCCAGAGGTTTCATCCAATTAAAAGGACGTTTTTCCTTCCCAATGTCACCAAAGCACTTCCTCAAAGGGGATTTCCTGCTATATAAATAAAACTGAATTGAATTAAAATGATTCACTTCTGTGAAATTTTGTAGTAGTACACAATTAGAGTGAGCATTAAAAAAAAATATGACAGAAAGATGTTTTGTTAGCTATTTCACATCTAAAATCTCTTTATTCTATCCTTCTGTGGCCAGTTTAAAGAAATTACCTCATGGAATTCCTGATATTTTTCATTAATTTGAACAGTACGTATTGACAACTGGAGGAATTGAAAGAAAGTTTTCATAAAAGTAAGATCATTCCCTAGAATTATACTACCACAAATGGTTAGAGAAAGATTAGCTCTGCAGCAAAAAGACCATTACTATGAAACAAATGCAACTGGTACAAAAAAAAAAAAGTAAAAACGTGTCAGAAATGTTCGTCTTTTTGAAAAATCCACACTCATTTAATTAAAGCTTTGTGGATATGTTGCTCTTAGACATCTTACTTAATTTAAATTAAACCATTTCAGCTTTTGCAGGACACACTTATACCATGAATGAATTAAACAGATGAATGAAACAACTGCGACGAAGAGAAAAGCATAAATTGTCAACCTAATTTTCCTTCTGTGCAATCAGTGTTTATGAAGTTGAAACTGTCATTTTTGGCACAGTGGTAATTGCTTTTGGCTCATAGTGGACTTTCTGACTCATGAGAGAGAGGACATGGAACACCGGAGTATTTCCGAAGCTCCCAAGTGCGGGACAAGACTTCCATTCAGGTCTTTCTAGGCACTGATTACAACGTACGACAGAAGTTTCACCCATGTCTCGTCCAACGCCGTTTTATCTGAATCAAACCTCAACTGAAGCAAATAAATCAGACTGAGATTAAAGCTACTGCTGCAGGAAACACCTCGTCCACAAAAGTGCATGTTCTTAAGTCAATACAGGTGGGTTCCTAGGAAAGCCAGTGGGGAAATTTCACCATGAATGCAAGAGAATGCATTAATTTAGTTTCTATTTAGTCACATTTCAGAAGAAGTCACTGCCGCAGACCAAAAATACCACCATACATGTTACTTCTCATACATAAGTAAATATCTTATAGATCAGCTAGATAGATTTGGAATTTTACTATAGTTTGGTTTATTGGGTGATGCTCTGATGTACGAGAGATTTATAATCACAACTTTAGGTGCTGCATTTTTTCCACGATGATATAGACACAAAATAGTACAACAGTAGCCGATAAATGTACATTTATGCACCAGATAAAGATTCATTTTAATGGGTGGCTACAATTAGTTAATATCTCTGCACACCTGAATGAATAATCTATGCACACCGTTTTACTTGCCACTATTTATTTTCACATTTTTATTTCAGTGCTGGATCTGATCACTTCCATCTAATGTTTCTTTGGCAGTTCAGAAATCAAGACACATATTCAAGTTAGAGTGTGTCTGGCTATAGAGCTGGCTCAAGCTGAAAGGTAAGCAGAGACAACATGGGCTTTCTTGAAGGCAAGTAGGCTCCCTGTCACGGGGCCGAGTAGCCTGTACTGAACAGGACTCAGGTGCAGAAACCCAGAGCAGAGACAGCAGATGATGTAACAATTATTTATTAGGCTTAAGTGCAAGAAACGTAGCAAGGACAAAAAAACAATAAGACGTGGAGTTTGACGTGGTGTGGCTAGGAAACGTGGCTTGGGCGAGGGAACGGGGCCTGAGATGCAGAGTGGAGCTGAGCAGGGAACAGTCACACTGAAGAGAGAAGATAGTGGAGTTAGGGAGGTAGTGGAGGCAGCTCTGAAGTGGCAAGTTGTAAGAGTAGCAATTCTTACTTGCAGTAGGGGACATGGAGTGTTGAGAGGGGGGTGATGAGAATCCAGGGGAGGCTGAGTGGCGTGGAAAGGCTGACCTGAGATCCGGGGCTTCAGATGGAGTGTGATGGCAGGAGGGCAGGCAGGTGAGGCACAGAGAGATTTTCAAAATGATTGCTTGGTATCCTGAGTCCGGAGGTGGAGCGTGAGCCAAGGTGAATACAGCAACTGCAGCACAAGAGAGTCTTGTTAACAAGATAAATCACAGCAAGAACTTGAAGTATAAGGGCCTGTTACCAACATGTGTTGATGACAAACTGGCAGTGAATGAACATCAACTTGTGGCTTAAATCCCTCTGGCTTGATTGCCTGCAATAGGCTCCAGGGAGCTGGAGGAGTTGGCCCTGCCCAGGGGCGGATCCCATGTAAGTTCAGGAGCCTTACGGAAGTTCCAGCCACCCACCGCAGACCATGACACTCCCAAGAAGGCTGCTTGCTATATATTCTGGCTATCTATCAAGTTTTTCCAACATAAAAAAGAGCAGTGATAAAATAAAATACATCTTTTTTCTCCTCCAATTTGATCAAGAAGAAGCTAAGTTTGAAAACCAGCAACTGATTTCAGAAATGAAAAATCAAAATCCAGCACTTGGCACAATATCTCAAAAAAAATAATTAATTAGTCAATTTTGAAAATGAGAAGGTTTTGCCAGAAGCCAGTGATCTATTTATCTCAACTCTATCTGTCTGAGTCGTGAATTTCTAACGGGGCCAGAAAAGGTCCTTGTGATTCAGTGAGAGAACAAGCGTGTGTGAGATGTAGTGGAGTATGTAAACCGTTTGACATCAGTGTTTGGGCTTTCTTTATGAGAACATCTGCAGCAGCTGCCCTATAAATTCCCAATGTTGAGAAAGCAGGAACAAAAAGTTCCATTTTTGTATAGCAGTGTACCATGGCAAGAAGCGGACCCAGTCGTGCCTCATCTGGAGCAGCATGGCCGACATTTTGGGAAAATCAAATTGGGGATGGAGAACTGAGATAATGTTGGTGTATGTTTACAAGCCAGTTCTGCACAGCAACAGACAACATTGAAGAGATCTTACTGATTGCCACCATATCAGCCCCAGACGACAGGCAAGACATCTGTCTTGGTTTTACTTTTCAACAGGCCAACTCTGTGTGGTATTCTGGCATTTAATGGGAAATATTGGCTGATGTGACGATGTTGTTATTTCCTCTTTAAGAATGTCTTCATTGCCAGTGATATCTAAATGTTAAAGTTTCAACTAGCCCCATAGACATATCTTTTTAACAAATCCCATAGGCAATCAGCATTTCACATAATTAGCACATTATTAGCAGACACACTCAGTGCTAAATTAAACATACACTTAAAATTCAAATGCTTCTGGCTTCTTGGCAGATTTTTGGGACTTCTCAGAATAGTGAAAAATTGAAAAAGAAATCAATTCAATTCAATTTTCAATTCAATTGTATTTATATAGCGCCAAATCACAACAAAAGTCGCCTCAAGGCGCTTCATAGATACAGAGAAAAACCCAACAATCATATGACCCCCTATGAGCAACAGTGGGAAGGAAAAACTCCCTTTTAACAGGAAGAAACCTCCGGCAGTACCAGGCTCAGGGAGGGGTGGCCATCTGCTGCGACCGGTTGAGGTAAGAGAAGGAAGACAGGATAAAAGACATGCTGTGGAAGAGAGACAGAGGTTAATAACAGATATGATTCAATGCAGAGAGGTCTGTTAATACATAGTGAGCGAGAAAGGTGACTGGAAAGGAAAAACTCAATGCATCATGGGAATCCCCCGGCAGCCTACATCTATTGCAGCATAACTAAGGGAGGATTCAGGGTGTCCAGCCCTAACTATATGCTTTAGCAAAAAGGAAAGTTTTAAGCCTAATCTTAAAAGTAGAGATTGTGTCTGTCTCCCGAATCCAAACTGGAAGCTGGTTCCACAGAAGAGGGGCCTGAAAACTGAAGGCTCTCCCTCCCATTCTACTTTTAAATACTCTAGGAACAACAAGTAGGCCTGCAGAGCGGGAGCGAAGTGCTCTAATAGGGTAATATGGTACTACAAGGTCATTAAGATAAGATGGGGCCTGATTATTTAAGACCTTGTATGTGAGGAGCAGGATTTTGAATTCAATTCTGGATTTAACACAAAGCCAATGAAGGGAAGCCAAAACAGGAGAAATATGCTCTCTCTTTCTAGTCCCTGTCAGTACTCTTGCTGCAGCATTTTGGATTAGCTGAAGGCTTTTCAGTGAGTTTTTTGGACATCCTGATAATAATGAATTGCAGTAGTCCAGCCTGGAAGTAATAAATGCATGAACTAGTTTTTCAGCGTCACTCTGAGACAGGATATTTCTAATTTTAGAGATGTTGCGCAAATGGAAGAACGCAGTCTTACATATTTGTTTAATATGTGCGTTGAAGGACATATCCTGGTCAAAAATGACTCCAAGGTTCCTCACAGTGTTACTGGAGGCCAAGGTAATGCCATCCAGAGTAAGAATCTGGTTAGATACCATATTTCTAAGCTTTTCAGCGCCGAGTACAATGACCTCAGTTTTATCTGAATTAAGAAGCAGAAAGTTAGCGGCCATCCAGGTCTTTATGTCTTTAAGACATTCCTGCAGTTTAACTAATTGGTGTGTGTTATCTGGCTTCATGGACAGATAGAGCTGGGTGTCATCTGCATAGCAGTGAAAATGTATGCTATGTCTTCTAATGATGCTGCCTAGGGGAAGCATGTATAATGTAAACAGAATTGGTCCTAGCACTGAACCCTGTGGAACTCCATAATTAACCTCAGTGTGTGAAGAGGACTCTCCATTTACATGCACAAATTGGAGTCTATTAGATAGATATGATACAAACAATTCAATTCAGTTTTTTTTATAAGGTTCTAAATCACAACAATAGTTACTTTGGGGAAATTTATATTGTAAGGTAAAGACCCTACAATAATACAGAGTGACAGTGGGAAGGAAAAACTTCCCTTTAACAGGAAGAAACCTCTGGCAGAACCAGACTCAGGAAAGGGCTTCCATCTTTTGCAACTTGTTGGGGGTATGGGGAAGAGGCATGCTGACATGCTGTGGAAGAAAGCCAATGATGAATAATAATAACTAATGATTCAATTCAGAGTGGTGTATAAACACACAGTGAGTGAAAAGGTGAGTGAAGAAGATTGATTTTAGTGGAGGGAGACTAAAAATCCAGAAAAAAACAACACTTTACATAAAAGTTACTAACTGATTTGCATGTCATTGAGAGAAATAAGTCCCATCCCTAAAACTCAGCCAGAATTATTGTTCCCACAGATTGGCTGTGTGCCATGATTGCAATCAGCCAATCAATCAATCACAGATACTCCTCATCTCAACCTGTATATCGAATCATCCTGCCTCAGTGTGACACTGAAAAACCAATTATGCATTTATTCCTTCTAGCCTGGACTATTCTAATTTACTATTATCAAGATGTACTAAAAAAAAAACCCGAAAAGCCTCCAGCTTATCCAGAATCTCTGCAGCATGACTACTGACAGGGACTAGAAGTAGAGAGCATATTTCTCCTATATTGACTTCTCTTCACTGGCTGCCTGTTAAATCCAATTTTAAATCTAATTTAAAAAACCTGCTCCTCACATAACAGATCTTAAATAATCAGCCCCCATCTTATCTTAATGACCTTTTATCGCCCCATTAGAGCTCTCAGACTGCAGGCTTAACTGTTGTTCCTAGAGTATTTAAAGGTAGAATGGGAAGCAGAGCCTTCAGTTTTCAGACCCATCTTCAGTGAAACCTTCTTCCAATTTGGTTTTGGGAGACATACACCATCTCTGCTTTTAAGATTAGAATTAAAACTTTCCTTTTTGCTAAAGCATATAGTTAGGGTTGGATCAGGTGACCCCGAGGCCTCACACTGCAATAGGTCTAGGCTGCTCCGTATTTCCATGATGCATTGATTGTTTCTTCTTCAGTCACTTCACTATGTGTTTATAGACCTCTCTGCATTTAATTATTACTTATCATTAATCTATGGCTCTATTTCAGAGCATGTCTTTGTGCTGCCTTCATCCACTCAGCCCCAGCCAGTCATGGCAGATGGACACCCCTCCCTGAGCCTGGTTCTGCTCAATGTTTCTTCCTGTTAAATGCGAGTTTTTGCTTCCCACTGTCGGCAAAGCACTTGTTCATGTTTTTTCTGTTTTCTTTGTACCATTTTAAGGTTTTCAATATAAAGAAGAATTTCACTACATGTTGTACTCTGTGTGATTGTGTAGGTGACAAATAAAGGTTGCCTGTAAAGCATCTTAAGGGAACTGTTGGTGTGATTTCACACTATATAAATAAACTTGAATTGAACTGAATTAAATCAGTTTCTTCTATTCCAATCTCTCCACCACCAAGACCAAAGAGCTGTCAAAGGACATCAGGGACAAGATTGTAAAGCTGCATAAGGCTGAAATGGGCTACAAGACCATTAACAAGAAGCTTGGTGAGAAGATGACAGCTGATGATGTGAATATTCAGGGGCGGAAGAAATGTAAAATGATCATCAATCACCCTCGTCTGGAGCTTAAGGCAAGCTCTTACCTCACAGGGTGAGAATAATCATAACAGGATGAGGATCATCCCAAAACTATATGGGAGGAGTTTGTTAATGATCTGATGGCAGTCGTGACCACAGTCACCAACAACTCCACTGGTAACACACTACACTGTAATGCAGGGATGTAAAACTCATTTTACATCATGTGCTACATACAGCCTACTTTAAGTCCAGACCAGTGAAACTCTCCTTTCCATTAGTGTAAAGAAGTAATTGTTTCACTATAAATTTCTATATTAGACTGTTCTATTTTTTTTTTTATATTTAACTATTATTTATTAATTTGGTGTAGTATAAATTGCCATGGGGAAGTTCTTCATCAGTACATTTAAAAAATAAGTCCAAAATTTATGCCCTCCTTAACATTTCTTACAGAAAATCTACAACCACCCCCACTGTTAATATGTAGGTTCTCAATACATAAGGCCAACAAAGGATCAGTAACCATCTATGGACAAACACATCCTCACTCAAGTGGAGCCAAGTGAGGGTAAAGTCTTAATCCATTTACTATTTTTTTCACTTAACCAATTCAGGACTGGAACCTATTCCAGCTATCACAGGGTGAGAGGCAGGGTACACCCTGGACAGCTTACCAGTCTAAAGGTCCTTTCACATGAGAAGCTGGGTGGGCTGACCACTGGGTTAAATGAAAGTTCTCTGCACTTTGCAGAATGTACTTACTGTACATAAAACCTTTGTTATCAATTTGAGCACCTACAACTTCAAGTCTCATTCACCCAATCACACACATATCCATACAGAACTTTTATCTACTGTACCATTCACTCACACACACACCATACAGATGCATCAGAGGCAACTCTGGGTTCAGCATCAGTGCACAGGATAGACTGAGGGAACCAGGGATTGAGCTGCCAACCTTCTGATTGGCAAATAGGAAGACCATCTGCTCTTCCACCTAAACCACCTTAGACTCACACTTTGTGATCAACCCTGATCACAACATGTGAGTCAGCCTGGCAAAATGCAAAGAAATTAAAAATAAAATAAAATCACTGACATGCTCAGAGTACCTCCAAAAACAGAGACAAATGTGACCGATCTGTGTATTGTTTATGTCATATGAAGTTAATTGTTAGTTGATATTATATTTCGTTAACTCCAAATCAGATTTGAGATGTTTTATCTCTTTTTGATATTTACATTTTTATCAGTTTTTTTTTTTTTCGTGAATAGAGCACATTAAAACCTCAGCAGCACTTTCCACACAAGAGAGACGCATGGTTAAAGAGATGCAATCGATCGAATCATTAAACCAGACAATGTTTAATATATTATTTAAATCAAATCAACAAAGCTGCACCATTGACTGTACAGTCAATGAGCTGCACAAACGAAATTTTTATATTTACATTTATTAAATGTAGATTCGTCGGTGAAATTTGTCGAAAGTGCGGTATCGATTGTGAAAACAGATAAACACTGAGCAGCTTGCAGTGGAGCTGATCCTGCTGTGAGCCTGTTGTGCCTTTTTCCCAAATAAAGGACGCTTGGAAGAGGAGAAAGTATGAGCGACTTACTTGGAATCACGTGACTCACACAGATAGGTTTTTCGTCTCCATTTAACCGTTTTCCTTTTTTGTATATGATGGCTGAGCTAATCTAGCAGGCTAACAAGCTACAGTGCCTTTTCCTCTACCGGAAGAAGATCAGAGAGTGCAGTCTCTGTTTCCTCCTGATGGCTTCAACTTCTGCAGTTGGAAAAGGTATTTTTGTTCTGTTTGTCTTCCTATTCTGTCTGTTTTCTCCGTAGCTAATGCTAATGTTTATATTTCTATCAACTAGCTTTTACGTTCATTTTTACATTCACAAATTAGTGATTAGCCATATTTTAGCAGTTGGTGGTAAATACCCCCTCCTGCAAAGACGTTTCTTTCCTTTTTTTGACCAATTTCTTAAAGAGTATTTGCGAAGATTATTGTTATATGTTATAGCTAGTGTTATATTTGCCCAAGTTTAAATTTGCACTCACTTTAATGACTTAATGACATCATTAATAAATATAATGTCACAATGATTTTGCAGCAGAATGGCGTGAAGGTGACAGTTGTCTGGCTCTACACCCAAGACATGGTATCCTGAGAGAAGCCACTATCCAGAAACTGACCTCCAGCTCTCTTAATGAGGATACAGCATGGGTGATATTTAAAGACACTAATAAAGATGTGGGAGAGGACAAACAAGAGGCGGAAGCCATACCTGTCTCAAAACTTATGAGACCTGGTTTGAGGCACTCCCTGCATGAGAAACCTTGGTTTCCTACCAGCCTGATAGACCCCAGGTTATGTGTCCCGTTAGAGCTGAGTGATGCTGATGAAGACCGAGTTCCCTATACCATCAATAGATACCTTAGAGCTTACCAGCAGGAAGGTATCAGGTTCATTTACAATAACTACATCCGTTCCAGAGGTTGCATCCTGGGAGATGACATGGGCCTGGGAAAGACTGTACAGGTACAAAGCACATTATTCTTTTGTGAGAACTGTTAAAGTGCCAGTGTTTGTTTTTAATTTTGCTTCCTGTGGCTCTCTTCCTTTTCATTCTTGTCGTCTGTTGGATCTCACCTTAGGTCATCGGTTTTCTGGCTGCTGTATTGCACAAAACAGGCACATGGGAGGACATTGCAAACAACAGGCCCCAGTTTCTGCAGAGTCAGCAGTCATCTGAGGAAAGTAATCCCAGCAAAGTAGGTTTTTTTTTTTAAAGCTTGCTTACATAAAAATGTGACCTGTGTTTTAACAAAATTTTCAAGAAAAAAACACACACTATGTATTTGATAAAGTGCAACAAGTGACAGCAGTGGAATATCACAGTCATAATTTTGACATTTCTGTGACATTTCTGTTTAAGGTGTTCCTTATTGTGGCCCCACTGTCAGTGCTTTATAACTGGAAAGATGAGCTGGACACATGGGGTCACTTCCAGTGTGTGGTGGTCCATGGACTGAGGAAAGAGGAGGAGTTGGCCCGCATTAAGAAAGGGCGAGTTGAAATTGCCCTCACTACCTATGAAACACTTCGTCTCTGCCTGGATCAGTTTAATAAGTAAGACCCACGCTTAAAAAACATGTATAGTACATTTAGTACTATAAATATAAATTAGGCACCTTAAGAAATTGTTTATTTTGGTTTTTATTTATTTTTAAGGCACTTTAGTTGCATTTTAGATCAATTTTGTGCCGTAAATAAATTTGCCTTATCTATTTATGCCCTTGATTATATCTTTGCCTTTTCCCTACAGGATTGACTGGTCTGCTGTGGTTGTGGATGAGGCCCACAAGATAAAAAATCCAGACTCTCAGATCACTCAGGCCATGAAGGAGCTAAGATGTAAGGTTAGAAAGCTTGTGTTGTTATTTCAGAATTCTCGTATTTAGTATGGACTACTAATGAGTCAGTATCAAATAACTGATAGTGGAAAGTGTTGATGTCTTTGAGGCTCTACACATTAATTTCTTAACCTTTTAGCAAGCTCAACTTTGAGTCAGGATTCTAATGCTAACTTTGTATTTCCATCAGGTCAGAATTGGTCTCACTGGAACTATTTTACAGAACAACCTGGAGGAGCTGTGGTGTGTTATGGATTGGTGGGTTAAAATTACAACCTTAAAATTTATATCACAACTTCTTGTCTTTTAAAAACTGTGAGAGGCATAAAGCAATGCAAGTCGGGAACATGTTTGGATATGGGAGGCTATTTCACTTTACCCTTTCTTTTTACAGCCCTCCGCAAGTGTTTGACCACTGTAGGATTTCAGTTGCTCAACATTTCTTGGCCTCCTCTGTTGTTTTTATTGTTTCATAATTTGCACAGTGTTTTTAATGGGCCATGATAGGCTGCCAAGAGAGGGACTGTGGTACTGCATGAGGAAATCAGGAGTAGCAGAGAAAACTATGAGGTTGGTGCAGGACATGTACGAGGACAGCAAGAAACCAGTGAAATGTGAGTTCAAGCTGGAAGTGGGATTACATCAGGGATCAGCTCTGAGCTCTTTGTTGTTTGCGATGGTAATGGACAGGTTGACAGATGAGGTCAGGCAGAAGTCTCTGTGGACTATAAGATTTGTAGATGGCATTGCAATCTGTAGTGAGGGTAGTGAGCAGGCAGACAGGCAAGGAGCAGCAGTGTGGCGTGGATTAATTTAGATACCTGGGATCAACCATTCAAAGCAATTGACAGTGTACAACAGTGAAGAAGCGAGTGCTGGCAGGGTGGAGATGAGTGTACGGAGTGATGTGTTCCCGAAATGTTGCAGTAAGTGTGAAAGTAAGGTTTACAAGATGGTTTTAAGACCTGCTGTGTTGTATTATTTGGAGAAAGCACCACTAATTCCCACAGGAGGTGCAGCTGGAGGTGGCAGATCTGAAGACGTTAAGGAAGGAAGAAGATTGAGATTTTTTGAACATCCAGAGCAGGGATAATGTACATATTGGACAAAGGATGCTGAATGTGGACCTTCCAGGTGGGAGGTTGAGAAGAACACCACAAAGAAGATTCATAGACGAAGTGAAGGAGAACATGCAGAGGGTTGGTCTTGGAGAGCAGTATGCTAGTTATAGCGTGAGATGTAGTCAGATGCTCCACTGTGGTGACCCCTAAACGGAGCAAAGGAGGCATTTTTAACTAGACCATTTTAGCACCTGAATTCCTTTAATACAAACAGAATGTGGGTTGGCATCGTGCTGCTGAAATAAGCAAAGCCTTCCCTGAAAAACATCCGTGACTGTTCAACATCAATGGTCCCATCAATGTGCAGAGATGGGCACTAATGTACTCCCACACCTCCACAAATGCTTGCCTCTGGTCTTATCGCTAACAAGAACTGTTAAATCTTACCGTTAAAAATCTTACTTTAATATGTAGACTTTGCCCCATTTTCAATTAAATTTAATGAATTGCATTATGTTTTTATTTAACTTCTATGCAGGGATTCAGATTTATGTTTACTTTTCTCTTCAGGGCTATACCAGGTTGTCTTGGTAGCTTAGGCCACTTCAAGAACAAGTTTTCAGATCCAATTGAGCAAGGGCAGAGGCACAGCGCAACCAAACGCGCTCTCGCTACAGGGAGGAAGGCCGTCAGAGCCCTGGTGAGGAAGATTTCTCATTGGTTCTTCAGAAGGACTAAAGCTCTTATCAAAGAACAACTGCCCAAGAAGGACGACCGGGTAAGACTAGATGTCAGACTGACCAACACTTTTATCACTTACTGTCCTTTATCATTTTCATAATTACATTTTTTTTAATTCAATCAAATTTATTTGACTTAATTACCTTCTCTCTTCTGGAAACGGCTTATGTATGTGTTGTTTTGTCGAAGGTGGTGTATTGCTCTATGACAGAGTTTCAGCAGACAGTGTATCAGGCAGTGCTCGACAGTGAAGATGTGACATTACTCCTAAGGTCATCAGAAAAATGTGACTGTCACAGCAGACGCACCCGCAGAAGCTGCTGCTATAAAGTTAGTTTTTCTCTTCTGCTATCGTGTGTCCCTGCAATTTACCAAGCACTACTTGATTCTATATGTTGAGACCAATATTGGATATTTTGTTTGTTTGTTTACATTTTATTTTACCCACTTTAAAGTATCACATCATAATATCACAATGTATTTTAACTGCAGTCTATATCAAGTGTATTTGTAAAGGTTCCTAATCTTTTTTTTCATTAAGTAACTGTTTTAAAGTTCATTATAGTCTGCTAGAATACACCAAGTAATAGATCCCATTAAAACAGAAAGGAAACTTTATGCTTTTGCATAAAAATGACATGTATAAAAATCAACAAGAAGATGCTTTGTCTCTTACATTAAACAATATTTTCCTTCTATCATAGACAAACTCTGATGGTGTTCATATGAAGGAGCTGTACTTTAGTTACCTGGCCATATTGAGAAAAGTTGCGAACCATGCAGCACTCCTTCAGTCTACTCCAGGCACCAGCAAGAAACAGGTAGAGTTGTGTTGCTTTGCACATGATTCTGGATAGATTCTCTCAAGATCTTGTTCATTAAAATGACTTTCCTACTTATTTTTAGGAAAAGTATGTAAGTGCTGTTTGTGCAAAGGTATTCCAGAAGTTTCCGGAATTTGTGCATAGATGCAAAAATGAAGCATTTGAAGCCCTGTCAGACCCAATGTACAGTGGAAAAATGAAGGTAAAGCACAAAAACAGCTGCGTGATCCCTTCACTGCCGTTTGTAAAGGGGGTTAACAGGTTTATGCTTTCTTTTAGGTGCTGCAGAAGCTTCTCAAATTTTATCTACAAAAGAAAGATAAAGTGCTTATTTTTTCTCTCTCAACCAAGGTGAGAGCTGCGTTTGCATTTTTTGTGTTTCTGTAACTTTGGATGTGTGATTGCAGGTTTTGCAATGAGTGAATTAAATACTGAGTCATATCTATTTTGATAGGTTTCAGTTTGTTCATTTAAATAGGGAGTCTTCTTCTAGGGTCTTTTTACATTATACATATTTTCCTTAGGCAGTGTTATTAAAAAAAAAAGCACTCTGTGCAGTTTCATTGCTATGCAGATGATACCCAGCATTATTTTTTTCATCAAGCCAGTTAAATTACTGGCATTTCTTAAAGACCCGGATTACCTCTAATTTCCTATTTCTAAATCATCCAAAACTGAGGTTTTTGCACTTGATCCTAAAAAATCTTGAAAACATGGTGTCTAAGTAACACTATAACGAGTCTTGGAGTTCTTTGTGACCAGGATATGTCCTTCTGTATGCATATTAAACACATGTGTAGGACTGCCTTCCTTCATTTGCAAAATATCATCCTGTCTCAGAGTGATCCTGAGAAACCAGTTCTAAATCTTTCCGTTAACAGAGAGTTTTTCCTTCCCACTGTTGCAAAGTTCTTGCTTATAGGGGGTTATGCAATTGTTGGGGTTTCTTTCTAATATTGTAGGGTCTTTACCTTACAATACAAAGTACTTTGAGGCAACTGTTGTTGTGAATTGGTGCTATGCAAATAAAATAAAATTGAACAAAGGAGCAGCCTGAACCCTGCTAATCGCGTCTTCTGTTAGATGAATTGCTTATAGAAAAAAAGGTCTAGAGGACGTGGTTTTCTCATTACATCATGTTTATTTATAAGTTTGTGGTGAAGACAATTAGACTGAGACTGCAGTCTAATGGTTGTAGTCACCTGATACAGTATAGCTCATTTAAGCTTCAGGTATATCAATCAGCAGTTATTATAGTTTTTGCTTTCTGTTCAGTTTAATTTCACTCTCTCCAGGAATACATCAGGTGTCTTTGAGGTTCTGTTGAAATGCTGCTGCGTCTGCTATAATTCTGGAATTAGTTTCAGAGTGGGTTTACTCGTTGAATTTTTAATAGTTTTAGATTTGTTGTCATTATCATGTAGGTGAGATTAAAGTGCAGAGCAGTCTGATAATACATGGTCACATAGGCTTAAGTCTAAAAGTAATATTTTTATGTTAAGTATTGTTGTGTTATCTCAGTTAGGTTTTGTTTTCATTTAATTTTACAGCACTTTCACACTCATTTTTAGGTTTTATATTAGTTTCAGTTAGTTATAACCTTGAGCCTAAGTTTTTTTTTCCTCAGTCTTCACATCATAACTGAAAGTACTTAATTTTTGATGTGGGCCTGGGATGCAGGCAGAGTGTGCAGAAGGGAGGAAGCATGATATGAAGTCATATTTTAATGACCTTGGTTTTACTTTAATGCTAATCATGGTGTCCATACAGGCCAGTGTAGTGCTCAGTGTTTAGCCTCACTGTAGATCTGTAAGTATAAGTTGTAAAGACTGAAGTCCAGCAGATATTTTTAGATATGCTGCTTCAGTTTACACGTGTAGGATCTATTTTCTATACAAATCTACTGATTAATGAACTCCTAAATGGTCATTTATTGTGTATTGAATCTTTTAGCTACTAGATGTGCTAGAGAGCTACTGCATGGCTGTGGGCCTGGACTTCAGCAGACTGGACGGATCCACCAAATCCAAAGAGCGAGTCCAGATCGTCAGAGACTTTAACAGCTCCTCTCACATTAACCTCTGCCTGGTTTCCACCATGTCAGTTGGAAATACCAACACTTGTAGCATTTAATTTTATCCTAGGTAGTATTTGGTATTGAAACCTACTAATATGTGTATTTTCTATTAGGGCAGGTGGTCTTGGTCTTAACTTTGTTGGTGCTAATGTTGTGGTGCTGTTTGACCCCACCTGGAACCCAGCCAATGACCTTCAGGCTATTGACAGGTAGGCTGCCACCTGACTAGATATTATTTCATAGCAGTGTTTTGCTGCAGCTCTTTAGCTAAGCTAACAATATTCTGGTAATTCCTAACTGTTGCATACTGCATCCAAAGTCAAGGCAGGGATGTTTGGTGTTATTGCGCCACTTTGTGCTGTTGAAAAGCATCATACTTTGTGTCTTTTTATACACATCCTCAGGGCATATCGCATTGGCCAGTGCAGGGATGTGACTGTTCTTAGGCTGATCTCACTGGGGACTGTGGAAGAGGTCATATACCTACGACAAATTTACAAACAGGTACCAGACTACTGTAAACTCATAGACATAATGTAATCTGCAATTTAAATACTGTATATACAGATGAAGCTATAGTATATAAATTAGATGCTGCATTTCCACATTCTCTCCCATGTTCCAGCAATTGCACTCCTCTGTAGTTGGCAAAGAGAGCTCCCGGCGGTATTTCGAAGCAGTGCGGGGGCATGGTGACCATAAGGATGAACTGTTTGGGATCAAAAACCTATTTAGGCTGCAAACTCAAGGGACCTGTCTCACCCGCAAGATTTTAGAGGTTAGATAGCCGACAGACCTTTTACTGTTTGACTGTGTGTGCTGCTGCCTGCCTGGACTCACATCATCCCACTGATTTATTTCCACAGTCGCAATTCAGGGTTTTACAAACCAAAATGACTTTTACTGTTTCTTGTCTTGGGCCTTTGGAGGCATTTATCACTTGCTTTGATTTTCCACTCAATATCAAGACTTAAACTACACTAGGTAGGTATGACTGTCCTGGTTTCATCATCTCAGAGCACAGAGAAAACTGGGTGTACATATTTCCATCTACATAATAAATGCACTACATCTCTTAATCTTTGACTTCCCGTGTTGTTAAAATAATTGGCTGTAGCTGCGTCCGCAAGGGTGGTTAGCAGGATTCAGAAATCTTGATTTATACATATAACAGTATCACAGTACTCTAGGTTGCTTGTTGTGTTTTTAAAAAGCAAGATATTGCCCAAATAGGATTTCCCTTTACATTTCAAATTAAAGATATGTTTAAACAAGACCTAACCTGTCTCTCACAGTGTTATACTAAATATCAAAAGTGAAAGATATTGTTGTGCTGATAGTTGTGACAGAACTGAGTTGATGCCGTTCACTGAAATGTTTGTTTTGATGAATTCCTCTCAGAGAGAAGGGCAAGTGGAGGCTGGTGTTATGATGAGTACACACACAGGCAAAGACACGGAGGAGGAGACAAAGGGAGCTGGCGTGAGTAGTCTTCTCTTCTCAGAAACTCAGAACATCCCTGACTGTCATTCTTTCCAAGCAGACCGCTTGTCTTCCCATTCCCACGCGAACCCTGCTGTCCCTCGATCTACCAGCCACACAGTCTCATTAAGCAGATCTCAGCTGCTGTTCTGAGAGAGTGAAAGTGACCAACTTGTACTGCACACTTCCAATTAATTACTATTAATACTTGCAAACACATCAAGTGCAGTAGACTCTGGAGTACGCTATGGAAGGCCTTTGCTCACAGATAACATTTTATTCTCTGTATATTAGTGAAACTGAAGCATGAGGCTCTTGTTGTGTCACCACCACATATGAACAGCTGGGTGTCATTACTTGTTTGCTCTAATGTAAGGCACATACCACAATGAAGTCTGCCTTCCACTTTTCAGCTATTTATTTATACAGTGGTACCCCTTATCATCCTTTCCCAGCCAGGCCTGCAGTGTGCACTATGCTGTCCTTTTTACTACTCCACTGAGAACAGTCAGAGCAGTTTTTTCCTTGCAAAAAAATCCAAAAACAAATAACGAAAACCCTGAAACACTATAGTGATTTCAGACATACTCTAAGAACCTGGATACCTGCAAAAATATGAGCTAACCTGGGTCACCTAGTTCATGAAAATGAAATTAGAATCAGTTGGGGGGCAGCCAGAGACTCATTCATGTAACACTGGAACACGTTATGACCCTTTTCTTTTATCATTATAGAAGCTTTAAACCACATTAATGGAAGTTAACAAATAGCTTCGTATCACTTGAAAAATTGCCTGATTGGGTCACTCAGTGGTGATACAGGTGGATTTTTGAGCTAAAGCTACAGTTCACTTACCACAAGATGCAACTAATAAGAGAAATGTATTGCCTGCCCTTCTTGTCCTTTCTTTCTCAGTCTGTTTCTACCTTGTGTCTACTGTTTTAGGAAGCTGGAGGTTCTTCACCTACAAAAGTCCATGTACCAAATGATAAACCAGTGAAGGAGATCAGCGATGCATCAAAAGTCTCCACAGGGGTGCTGGACTTCAGCAGTGAAGAGGATGAGAGGGAGCAGGGGTTCAAGAGAAAGGCTTCAAACCTCAGTACAGACGATTGCAATAGGAGCAGGAGTGCCACAACAGGTCCTGGTCGAATGAGTCTCCAACAGCATGGTTTCTCCAAACTCTTTGAAAGAGTCAAAGAAGCACCAGCTCTAGAAGGACAAACGAGTCCAGAAGATGAAGGAAGCTGCTTTGAGGAAGATCCTGAAGAGAAAAAAAGGGAAGACACATCGACCTCCATCACAGGAAATGTCGATGTCCCTTTGGGAACAGAAACCAGGGACACATCCTGCAATTCAGACAGAAAATTAAGAGATAATGGGAGACAAGACGGTGACACGGGTCTGAAACGGCAGATACGTGAAATAATTACTGTGGATGAAGATGGCAATAAAAACTCTAAAGTAGAAAAAAATAAAGTTAATAAACTCAAAACTACATTTCGCCAAAAACACAAGTTTGATGGTTACTCAGATGAATCTGAAGACTTCGACTTGGAGGCAAAGTCGTGGTCCAAAAAGGATACTTTATATTTACATGATGGAGCAGAGAAGGGGGGAGGAAGGACAGACTGCAGTAAAAGGAGGCAAAGTGCAAGTGAAAGGGATAAAAGAAGATCAAAATACACAGAAGATATAGAGACATTCTCATCTTCAGAGGAGGAACATGTAAGTCCACACATGGAAAGATCCAGAGTTAAATTGCAAAAACTTGGGCAAAGACTTGTGACGGGCACAACAGAGAAGGAAGCTGTGATGCCGAAGGCTGTTTCGTTTACAACTTTGAAAAGTCAGACAACCCTGGCATCTAAAGAAAAGAATGGAACTATTGACTGCATGCTAGGTTAGTTCCAGTACTACTTTAAACACTTTTAATAACAAAATTCTACCAATTCTGATGGCCTTTTTTTTCTTTTAAGGAGGTGTACAGGAGGTGGTGTACACCCACTCTAACCAGCGTGTTGTGGGTGGCAGCAAAGCAGAAGAGCTAATCAGTCGAGCTGCTGTACGGGACGTGTTTGAACGCAAAATGTACTCGCAGCTCCCGGCCAATCACCTTCTAGGAACCCAAGAGGTACAAACAAAAGGTCAAACACTGGTCTGATCCATTGATTCTTCACACAGTATAATATAGAGCCCTCAGTCAAGCGTCATAGCTTTAACCCTGTGTCGATGGCACAGGGTTAAAGGATCATTTTACCCAGTTTATAAAACACATTTCTGTCACATGGGAGTGGTACTTGTAGATTACTGTTGGGCAGTTTGTGCTGATTTGAAACAGAGTTGATCAGTGAAATTTTAAAAAGAGTAGAACTATGGGGTAAATAAATGCTGTTCATTATGATTTAGCGTAATTATAGGACTTTTAGGACCAGTGACTTAAGACTGTCCATTAATTGCAGCACAGTACTTCATTTTTTACATGCTCTTTCGTGCCTGCAAATCTGGTCCACCAGTAATGACTATAAACTATGTTGTTGTTAGGTAACTTGACAGAGAGTGGATCAATATTGCTCTGAAACTTTACTCTTGTTTGATTGTACCAGAGCTTGGCGGCGAGCTTGCCAGACAGTGAGCCGTGTCATTCCACTATGAGGCTGCAAGAGCTCAGTTTGGATCATCCAGTCACCTTTACCACAAAGAGTGTGCATCACACCAAACACAACACCTTCATCTTTGGCGAGACTCCCAAAGCCATACGCAGGTAATGAATTGTAAAAGAGTTTAACTTATTTTAAGGCAGAAGAATCACATGATGATAAGAGAGGTCGGGGGTAAAAGAGGGAGAGGTGATGAAGGTGTAGGGGAAAAACTGCAACAGAAGAGTAAAAAGATTTCTGATATGGGAGGAAAAAAGTAGGATAATAAGTGAGAGGAAGGTTGAATAGAGGAGTAATGGGGAGGAAAGGAAAAGAAAGGAATTTCTAGCAGTGAGGAATGAGGTCAAAACCTACCGGAGATATAGTGTTGAGTGCCCCACCTGGGCCTCAGTAATTGTGTATGTGTATTTAGTGAGGGACCACCTCTGAGCTTTTCCTTCCACCTATTTCCCAGCATCGTGCCAAAGATTACCCAGTTATGACCATGCCCAACAGTGCAGGAGTTTTCCCCTTCACAACCGCAGCCCTCCTGGGACTAACCAAAATGATCGCCTTAGGACTTCCAAACCCACTCTGATACGTACACACACATATCCTAACAAGCATTAGCACACGTTCACATGCGGAGCATTCAAATACACTCTGTTCTGTGATGTTCTGCTGCATCACCCCCACCCCTTTCTAAATACTCAAACGCAGACACACAGACACGGTTTGTGGCTCCAGTCTCACTCCCCGAGGGCTGTATCCCTGCCTGGAGGCTCACCAGGAAGCAAATACACACTAGTTATATTGCTATCGCCTCAGTTAACCTTGGTGTTTAATGATTAAAATCCACATGCACATCAGGTTATACTGCTCCTACTTTTATTGTATTGTTTTGTTTTCTTTTGTTTTTTCAGTAAAAGCCACATATGCTAGTAACACCACTATAATTCTGCTTTACCACCACGGAGGTATTTCGGTCCCCAATAATTGTTAGAGCAGAGTTTTAATAGGTGCCTAGGAGCTAATGAAAAATACTACACACTGCACTGCTTTCTGGATATGAGCATGAATATGGGATGTTTATAATTAGTTAACCACATATTGAGTGGGGCCTAATAGTATAGGCCTTGTGGCTTTTTGAAGAGGTATTATTTGAGATTTTAAGGCATTTTATGGTCACAGATGCCAGATTCTAGCCTTGATCTTACTGTGCATTTGTGAATAGAGGTTAGGAGAAATCATTAGTTGTTAAAATATCCTGTCGTCTTCAGTATCTAACACAATTTTCTATTTTTAGATGGGTTTTTTTGCACTTTCTTCCTTCATTATCGCCCTTTTTTTTCCCTTTTCTTTTCTTTCTTTTTTTTTGCAGGCAACAGCTGGAGGAAATGGCAGAAAAATTCAAGTTTCCCACAGTACACCAGTTTGCTGTTGAAATTCTGAGCAAAGATTCAACCCAGAGACTGGCCTTGCTTCACCAGTATTACACTTCACTGAACCTCCCTGAGTTGGCTGATACGGTCAAAAACAACTTCCCACAACCTGTTTCAGCACAAGCCTCCCCCTTAGCTGCTAACTCAGAGATCAAAAATCCACAAAAGGATGCTTCAAAAGCCACAAAAAATTTGATATTCACTCAAAAGAATTTCAGAACTCAACCTGAAACATCGCAAAAAACTCCTGTGCCACCAAAAAAGGCTAGAAACTCAAAAGGCAATACTCCAAAACCTCGCAAAAAGCAAAGAATATCACAAAGGAATGTGCTGGAACCTCTAAGTGATGTTCCAAGTCCTGAGTCAGAGGAGCAGGACGAGACGCACTGCAGTGCCAGAGGACTCAAGCGGACAAAGGGAGGTAGTGTTTCTACTTCTGGAGCCCACATAGCTGGTGGTGGTCTTGGCGGCGATCGAGTCAGCAGCAGTGGTCTTGGGTCTGGGGAGGCTTCTGCTCGCCTGAACTGCACAGAGAGAGATACCCCTTCTTCTTCGGACCTCAGCCATGGCAGTTCCACCATGGTATCCAAACCCACAGCACGAGGAAAAGAGCAGGAGCAGAAGTCATCTTTGAGGATAAGTGAAACTTTGCAGAGGGAGCAGAGAGAAAATTCTCAGCCCCCTTCCATCTCCACTAATCGCTCCTACCTAACAGAGCTGATAGGAGACACCTCGATCCTAGATGACTTGCTAAAACCCAAACCCAAGAGTACTCAACACATCCCAAAAACACCACCCGTAGCACCTGTAAACACCAATCTTACCACGCCTTCACCGTCCGCACTCACTTCCAACTCTGATGCAACCTTACACACCCAAACTACACACCAGGTCGAAACAACAGCACGGGCATCGAAGGGCAGTCGCAAAGACTTCTGGGACATCCTGAATGAGGGTAATGAGGAGAGTATCAATAGATTAACAGATTTAGAAGAAGTGCAGAGAGTTTGCATCACCACCAACTTTGCAGCTAGAACCGTGTCTGCAGAGAAGGACAGCAAGAGTCTCTGGAAAACTAATGACAAGTTCCTGTGGAAAAAATAGCATTTGAATTTGTATTAGTGAACAGTTTTGCAGATTTGTCTGCAAATTTTAGTACTTTTCTTTTGTTTAAAACGATTGAATCTTTTAAATTGTCTTTTATTTTTACTTTTTAAAAAAGAGAATTCTCTTGTTTGTTACTAAAATAAACTTCAGTGTAATCACTCTTGAAAGTATTTAGTTGAACGTGCATATACTTTTATGAAAATAGTTTCCCTGCTCTTTTTTTTTTTTTTTTTTTTTTTTTTTCTACACTGGCTGAGCACTATACTTTGTCGTCACAGTGGTAAGTTGTATATATGTATCATGTGATGACAACAGACAGTTTCCATTACACTGGACTGTTTCCAACAGAGAAACAAAAAGTGGAACTTCAGGGCGAAGCTGACTCAGATCTCATCAAACATGGTTATGGTTTGGACTTAGCATAGGCAGGAGTGTATAGTGTCAGCCCTTTAGGCCGATCACACAGGTATAGTGGCCGATCAGCTGTTCCTAAATACAGCAACTGTGAAAAGACTAAACTTTTCATTTGGTAGGTGGTTGGCATCAGGGACTACACGTTTTCTTTTCCTGCCAACCAGTTGTTGTTAAGGGGTTAGCGACTGGCTTCTAGGCCTGTGTGACTGATATCATAATTGTCACCCAATAAGTGTTGGTGACTGTGCGGAGATACCACTTAAAACTCCTTAATGGCTGTTAGGTCTGTGTCACTCCACACCCGTTGCTGCCTCACACCTCCCAAGAGAGTGAACATTGCATAGTGTAGATGGTGATGTTTCCCTGCAGTCATCTGCACTGTAATCTGAGCACTCTGTGGGTCTGCTGAGTTGTGCCCCTCAGAGGGGAGAGCTGCTGTGCTATTAGTGTAATAACAATAAGCAATTCAAGACTTAAGTGGAGCAGCGAGATGAGTGATGGCAGGTAGTATTCATGCCCTTCCATTCACCCATCATCTGAAAATTTTCATTGTAGTTGCATTTGTCAAATTCATCAAACTCTGAGCCTTGTCTTAATATGAAAAAAAAAAGGGTCATCGTGTTTGTTTGGGAGTGCACATTACTGTTCTGTTACACACAGCTGTGTTTGACCTCTTTCAGCTGTTGCGTTGATGTAAATGAAAGCTGCTCTGTTTAAGTGTTGTGTTCTGTATAGCAGAAATGAGAAAGTGCGGAACATCACTGAACGTGCCTCAACAAATCATGCAGGTCGGTAAAGTGTGTGTGTGTGTGTGTGTGTGTGTGTGTGTGTGTGTGTGTGTGTGTGTGTGTGTGTGTGTGTGTGTGTGTGTGTGTGTGTGTGTGTGTGTGTGTGGTAGATCATTTGCTAAATTAGAAGCCATACATCTGTCGCACCTGTTTAATGAATCAAAAGCCTTTTCTCTTCCAAGTCCCCAAAACATTTTTCTCTCTTTGTTTCTGATTCATCCAAAACTGAGATTTGCAGATCCCTATCTTTTTTATCTTTTTGTGTTTACTGGCAATGGTGAAGCTCACTAACTGGCTGGCAGTGGTTCCAGGCTAATGGATGCCAGCTAGCATGGCTCAGTGGCAAACAAAGCTTTCATGTCCTTAGTACTAACTACATTATTATAACAAAGATCTGCTTCTACTGCCATGACTTATAACTGACAATGTCTCAAATCAGTTGGATTATTGTATTTTATTACTTGCCATGGGAGGCCGTTTCCCACAGATGGAGCTACAAGAAATCCCACCAAAGAGGCTGACTGTTTTTCCAGTCCTCTCATTAGTTTTTAGTCTTTATGTGTCGAGGGAAGGTTGAGAAGTCTGTTTATATTTCCTGCCACAATAACCTGAGTGTCTGTAAGCCTGTAAAATGCAGCACAGTCAAGTGAAGAGATGGCCCTGAACCTCTAAGTTTATTTTCACAGGTCAGACTGTCACACCTAGTTTGATTTGATTTGTAAAAAACTGTGAATGAGTGTTGTGACCCACTCTGGACCTCAGCCTGCAGTCATCTTTGGATCGGGTTTCTATAGGTTCACTCTGCAGTGTGTGAAGAACATCTGCAGGCTGTCACAGATTAAGAAATAGCTCATGTATAAATGCATAAAACGAAGCAACCAAAAGAATCTGTGCTACGAACTGCGTCTGTTATTTTAAAGACACTGTGAAATTAAAAAAAAAAAAAAAACAACATACACATTGACAAAAAGTAATCCAAAGTGTTCAGCGTATGAATGTGATAAATGTTGATTTGCAGTACTGTACAAAATAGTTCTTCAAGCAATAGTTCTTAAAGCTTTCTGAAGGTCAAAGTTTTTATGTGGACATTGACTGCTTTTACTCATTTTCAGTCCAGTCCTTGGGTTTTTAAATCGGTATAAGAATCATTCAAGCATAAAAAGGCACCAAACTCAAAGGATGAACCAGTTTTGTATCTACACACATCTTATGGAGTGACTAATACAAATTTGACATTTTTGGTTCAAATTGTCAGTATTCACAGAGGAGCTCAGGAGAGAGGTACAACAGTAAAACACGACACAGACTCTGTCATGGGGCTGCACTTCAGCCAGTAGTGTTGGTGATCTTGTCAGAACTGATGGAAATCTAAATGCAGAAAAGTACCATCAGATTTTGATCCACCATGTAGTACTATCCAGGAAGCATCTGATGAAACACACTGCCCGTGTGGTAAAAGCATAACTGGATAGAAAAAAACAATGCAAAAGGATCAGTCATGGACTGGACTCCCCAGAGCCCAGACCTTAACATCACCGAAGCAGTGTGGCGACAGCTTGGCAGAGAACAGAACAAGCAGAATTGTACAAAGTCTGTTTTTGCCTTATTCACAGGTTTTCTGTTTATGTGTGCACCTGTTTCAATAAACATGACAAAATATCAAATATGGACATCTGTAACAATAAATGCTATATTAAATTCTCTAAATGCATTAGTTAAGACTGGATTAAATTAATTTATTCCTAGCACTGTTTTCTGACCTCATATTGTGAGAAAGGAAGGTGTGTGTATGTAGGTGCTAGTTCCTGCATTTATTATGCTGTGTGTGCCAAGCCACATACAACATTTGTGGGTGTCTGAATTTCTTACTTAAGTCCCTCCAGCCACTATTTCCTGTACAGAGTAAAAAATTCCTGATCATGCAAAACACTCACATCCTTGGTTTAACTTGCATTTCACTGTGGCCTTAAAAGTTTTGTGCTCAAAAATCTTTTTAATCTGTCTTATTAGGACCGTGTGGGTGTGAATGAATCCCATTTGAGCAGTGAGCAAACACCCTACTCTCTTTTACCAGATCTTTATTTTAATGTTTGCAATGCTACTTAACCTTTCTAACTAACTTTTAATGAGTCAGAAAAGAAAAAAAAAATGCAAAAAACTTCTCACTATTTCAGTAAAACTCATCTAAACATCACAACTCTACAAACTAACTTGTTGGTTGCAAAATTACTTATTAGGGCTTTTTAAGAGCTCATAGAGGAAATCATAGTATATAATTCTCATCAAAGTTCATGCAACACTATAGCTTATTTAAAAAATAAGCTGAAAATAAAGGAATTAAGAAATCGTAAAAGAAACTTAGCTGACCATCATAGATGATAACGTGGAAACAGATAAATAGTTTCTATCCGAGGCCTATTTAAAAAAAAAAAAAAGCACACATTTAGGTGACTCAGCAGGCAACGACTGTTTTGGAGGGATACAGAGTCCTCCTGTTACGGTAACAGGCAGAGGAGGTCTCGAAATGTGAAAAAGAACTCCCCCTTCATTACAAAATTACACACCATTTGCCCCTCATTCCTATCCAGTTGTCTGGGTAACTGCTAGCTGTAATTTGGGTTAATTCACTAGCTCCCGAGTCCTTCCTTTCCCCATTGTGCCCCATCATAAAAGAGATATAACACAGATGCACACACACAGACACACACAGATACACATGCACACACTTGTACAAACTAAGTTTCTAATGCAGTGACTCACACAGTAAGGGAGACTAATCCTCATTTTGTTTGCTTCTCCTCATCACGGCTGGAAATAGGCCATGTGTGGGAATATCAGTGTAGGAGATTCAGTGCAAATCTAAGCTTTAACCTTTAAGCTTTTCATTCCTAGCACCTTTATCGAGCTGTTGCAATAATTTAGTTATGAAATTCTTTAGCTGGGGTTCTACTGTTGTCAAAAATTGTATAATATTTTTAAAGATTTGCACAAAAAGGACACTTATCCTTTCTGACCCTGCCCTGTGTTGAAGGTGGGAGAGATGGAAATGGGAGGGCTACTCTTTTTGCAGCTTTCAGAACAAAAGGAATGGAAAATTGTGTGTTTTCCCATGGGGTAAATATTGAGAGAGTAGAGATATAAACGCACGGAAGAAAGGCTTTTCTAAGCAGCCCGGGTCTCTGTTGCACTGCCAAAGGCCTGTGCGTCACTTGATCCATTGTTTAGTGTAGAGAGGTCTCGGTGAGCAAGCGGCTGCCTCCCCGCTCCAGCTGCAGACTCTCTACTGTTTATGTTTGCAGGGCCCTTCGCCTTGAAGTGAGGCTATACAAGCAAAGCCTAGCCATATGTGAGCACTGGGCCCTCAGAGAAGTTACTTGCCCTTTATTTTTCAAACCATCCATCTCTCTAAAACTCTCTCTGTCTCGTTTGTCCCTCTTCTTTCAGCTTGTTTGCTTTCCCTCGCTGACAGTCCAGCTCTTCCCTGACAGCCTGCTCTTTTGAAGAAGATGAAGGATTGGAATTATCTTCTTGAGTTTCAAAGAGCCCAGTCCTGGATGGCAGGAAAGCTGTAGGTATTATAACTGCTGGGAGAAATAATTACCCCCCCCTGGAACTGCTCAGTGGGAATTAAATGTTCATGGGCTCAGCAAGAAAATCTGAAAACCAAGATTGGTAATTATGTCATAGAAATATTTCAGCTTCTATGAATATTTGCCCATCAATACAGTTGAGCATCACTCCAAAAAAGGCAACATGGAGTTAAAGGTATAGTATATACATCTGGGCGTTTGGCCAGTCAAGTATATAAGTGTATGGACTTTTTCAAAACGACTTTATCCGGGTTAATTGCTACCTTTGTTTTACTTTGCAAGCACAAAGGTGGATAAAGTTCTAGTTTCAAACTAAACACTTGAGTCAACCTGGAATTTTTTTGTGTGTGAGCTTGGTTTAGTGTGTAAGTTTACGCATGTGTCTGAAGGTTAGTAGTGCTGACCTTGGCTTCTGGGTGGGCTGCAGTGGCAATGTGCTTGTCTTGGATCATCTTTGGACCCTTCTGTTTACTGAAACAACACGCAAGCAGTGTCCAGGGAGGAGAAAGGAGTCACACAGGGAGCATCCTCAAAGGCTCTCCTTTTCTTACCCGTGCTTCAACACACACACACACACACAGACACACTCACACACACAAACATAAATGTACACACAAGAAGGTGTCTTCAAGAGCCCTGACCACCCATGTCACCCATGGTCATCTTCTGAGATAAAACCTTTTTCTTGACCCCTTCCTTAATGAATTCATCATCTGCTGGAGGCTTTAGACACTCTGGGTTTAATATGTGTTCCAAAATCTGACCTATCTGATGGTTAAAGCCCTCATTCTGCTTGTGTAGAAAGCTCTCCCACACACTGTCTGGAAAAAAGGTGAAATATTAGCTTTGAGAACCGCACTTGACGTTAGAGAGGCTTTGTAAGGGAAACTATAAATTAAAAGGTGTCATAATTGTGCTGCCACCCATACCCATAAATCGCAGATCACCCCAGGTGAGGAAAGTCCCTGCTGTTGAACAACCCGGGTAAACATCCTTTGATTTCAGCTGCAGGTAACACACACGTTGCTCAGACTGCAGCTTTGAAAGTAGATGCATTTACACAGATATTTCAGTTTAGCACGCATGATGGGAAACCCCCGGTGGCGGGGAACAGTGTCGTGATAAAAATGGTAATTTGACTACGTTTGATCGCCGGATTTCTGCTGCAGCGCTATAGCTCTGGAATCCCAAGGCACGATGAAACCTTTACATTTCGTGCCCTCTAGTGGCCATGACGAATCTTTACACGATCACAACATCCACCCATCCGTATCCTTAACAGACCCTGAACTTAAAGTTCAGGGTCTAACGGGGCCTGGTGAATGATTAATAATAAATCACTCCAATGATTTATTACAGCTCGTAGTATTTATGATAAACACTACATAAATAAAATTCAGTTGACCTTAGAGAACTCTGAGAAGACATAAAATCACTCAGTTAAAACACATCTTTATTTTTCATGAAGTATGATTTACTAGTTACTCTTTTGTCTCCCTGTTTGTGTTGGTATGATAAATACTCCTTCTTTCTTTTTTCTTTCTTTTCATACATGTAAACGAATATACATAAACCAAAGAAAAAAACATTAAAAGAATTTAAACAACGCTGCTAATTTACATCTGCATTCCAGGCCAGGTTAGATTGAAGCTTTACCATGAACAATGATGTGCAACAAAAACAAACAGCTCAGGTAGGAATACGTTAAAAGTGTCCACACACTTGATTTACCATCGGCCATTATTAGCGATGATCAATCAGGCAGCAATACACTTTTGATAATTTGACAATTTTAAAAGACTTCGTGGACGTCAGTTTGGCTCCTACACTACTTGTAGTTGCTGTGAATGTACACAGTGAAAATTGAGGATTTTCTGTCTTAATATATTACAAAACCAAAGTCATATGTATCAATTACAGATAAACAGCTCACAGATTTTTTTTATCAATGTGAAAGTACATTCTGAGATTTTCTCTTAAAATGAATATCCATACCAATCAGTGCATATGTTTCCTACAGTCATTGATCGATACCAAGAGAAGTGAACACAGTTTTGATTTGTGAACAGGTCATTCTTTTCCTTTCTTTTTTTTAAACATTCAGACTAGGAATAGACTATCTAAGCTCAGGGTCACTCTGACCTTCCTCCCCCTTCTCACTCCTTCTTTTTTCTTATTCCCGACACTATCTCTCATGGGGAGGATCATTCATCACGGTTGTCTAAACACCCCTGTCCCCGTGTGATTAGTGACCCTTTTAGGTCAGACATCATTGAAGCACATGCTAATTAAAACAGCTGTGCGTGTCAGCATATATACATACACAGATGAGGGAAGGTTTTGTATTCTTTAAACACTGCATATCGTGCTGTCTGCAGCACACTGTCAAACTAATTTCTGAGGATGCAGGTAGAAGCTCTGTCCCGAACTCCTGCTGTGGATTAGAAAAGAGTCTGATCCTGAGATGATCGTGTCTTCCCATCACGCGAGCAAATGTTTTCTTGATCTCAGAGGAGAATAGAGGATGCTAATGACAGTTAAAAGTGTGCGTGTGTGTGTGTGTGTGTGTGTGCGTGCGTGCGTACGGATGTGTAGGAGTGAATTAATGGAACAAGACAGGTCCTTCCGTTTAGCAGATAAGGTATCATTATTATCATTATTACTCATATCTCTACAAGATATGTAGACACACACACACATGCACACGCACACATTTGTCACTGCTATCAGTGCTTCGTCACGTATGAGAAAGTTATGTAAATTTTAACCTTGAATTGCATCAGAATTATTAACTGTGTGGAGTAAACTTGAAAAGCATCATTTGTTCAGTTACAATGGTGATATTTCATTTATTTGAGAGAACAAACAACATGCATCAGTCACTATAAGATGAAGACGTGGAGATTAAATTAAGAATGTAATTTATAGACATGTGTGTTTTACATGGAAACAGTTCAGACAGTACTACTGCATTCATATTAATACAGTTAGTTCCATAAGTATTTGGACAGTGAGACAATTTTGCCTCTATACACCATGACAGTGGATTTTAAATCAAATAATTAAAATTAAGATGTGATGGAAGTGCAGACTTTCACCTTTAATTCAGGGGCTGTTTGACAAAGGCAATGCATTAACTGTGTAGATGTTATAACTTTTTTTTTTTTAGTACACAACCAGTTTTGTCAGTCAACTGTAAAAATTAATTGGGCAGGCGAGGCCTGTTCCAGTGTTATTCTGAAGCTGATTCTGAGTGTTGAATGTGGATTTAGTAACTTCACTGGAATTTCAAAGATGTCAGTACAAGTAAGGGAGGCCATAGACTGAAAAAACAAACAAACAAAATCATCCGAGAGATAGCAAAAACTTCAGGAGTGACCAAACACTGACCAGCTCAGGAACACCAAAATGCCTGAAAGACCACACAAAGATTACAAAAGTAGGCGATGGCAGATTCATTTTGATGGTTAAACAAAAAAAGGAAGAAAGAAACCTTTTCAACATCAACCCAGGTTGAGAACACTCTCAAGGTGGTAGGTGGTAGGCGTCTAAGTCTACAATCAAGAGATGCCTTTTATAGCAAGATGCAAATCGCTGTTTACAGTCAAGAACAAGAAAACCTGATTAGACTTTCCCAGAAAGCATCTAAATGAACCTGCATAGCTCCACACAAAAAAAAGAATAAATCAGTCTTCGGACAGATGAAACCAAGATTAACCCATTGATGGAAAAAGAAAAGCATGGGGAGAAGAACTTATGATCTGAAGCACACCAGCATGCCTGTCACACATGGAGGCAATGTTACAGCCTGGGCATGTTGGACTGTCTTTTGAACTGACTTACAACTGTGTATTGATGATGTAACAGTTCTCAGATTCGACCAAGTGCTGCAAAAAACAGACTGCACAGTGTTTCACGGTGTAAAAGGACCCAAAGCATACTGCTAATGCAGAGTTTCTTAAGCCAGAGAAATTGGATATTCTTAAATAAACAAATCAGTACCTGATCTTAAGCCAACAGAGCATGCTTTTAAATTGCTTTTTAATTTGTTTAGATGATAGGGCGATCATGGCTCAAGAGTTGGGAGTTCGTCTTGTAATCGGACAGTCTCGGTCGTTGTGTCCTTGGGCAAGACACTTCACCTACCGCCTACTGGATTTAGCCAGAGGGGCCGATGGTGCGATATGGCAGCATCGCTTCTGTCAGTCTGCCCCAGGGCAGCTGTGGCTGCAATTGTAGCTTGCCTCTACCAGTGTGTGAATGTGAGAGTGAATGAATAGTGGAATTGTAAAGTGCTTTGAGGAAAAGCGCTATATAACTGCAATCCATTATTATTATTATTAATTCCTAAACAGTTTGTTAAACCCCTTGAATTAAAGCCAAAAGTCTACACTTCAATCACATCTTCACTCACTGATTTAAAACCCACTGCGGTGTTGTACAGAGGCAAAATTACTAAAATGCTGTCACCGCATACAATATACACAATATGCACACAATAAACACAGTAAATAATGATACTTTCACAAATTACATCCATTAGTTACATGATAATGCTGCATAAAAATACACAATACATTTCTTTATGGCTAGAAATATTTCATACAAACTTCTTCATGTTTATTTCTGGCGTTGATTTTGATTTAGACCTTTCCAGCCTGCATTAGTTTTCGCTTGATGTAGTCTTGTGAGCCTTGCATCATAGGTTCTGCATAGAGAATCTTAAGTGGAATAGTCTGCAGCAACCAGCCCTGTACACACATGCACACACACATACAAACAATACTGCAGGTCAGTCTCTTAGTGGCAGTTTTTGGCATTATGTTTGTGACTCTAAGTCTTACCAGAACTGTATGACAGATGCTTCCATTTGTTTTGTCTCCAGCGCTGACGTACTGCAGTGAATATTTTACAAAGTCTTCTGGTGAAAAAGTTATCATGTTCGTTTTTTGGAACCCAGCCATTCGAGTGGATACCCCAAATGGAGCCACTGACTGAAAACAGTGCATGACAGGGAAATATTTAGGACAAGAGGACAAGAAATAAAAGACTTTAAAGTTATAATTTAAAGAAAATAATTGCTTTCATTTCATAAAACTTGAGATGATGTCTGAGTGAGGATCAAAATACCTGGATAATGATCCCCTTATCTTTGTATTCAGCTTGTAGACCTTGAGAAAATCTTTCCACAAACACCTATAAGAATGCAAATTAAAATGTGAAGGATCATACGTCGCCTGGGCAGAGAGACTTAAAAGTGTGCCGCTGATGTGAAACTTGCCTTTGATGCAGCATACAGGGTGTACAGAGGAAATGGGATAGAAGCAATTCCAGAAGAAACATTCAATATCATCCCTTTCTCTCTATAAATACAATAAACATACAAACAGATATAAATAATTAAACAACACTTATGAGCACAACCTCAGTATTAATTAGCATGTTATGATCCATCACTTTACACATTACATCTAATGAAGAAAACATGTGTAGGAAACCTGTTCGCCATGCCTGGGAGAATAATTTTGCACATCTGGAAACAAAAGAAAATAAGTTCAGACTTGAGTCATATGAAGCAATGAAAAGCATTAACTTGTTTTAGAACAATAGAAATAATCCTTAAAAAACAGGGGTGTCAAACAAAATGCCCGGGGACCAGAACTGGGCCGGCAAAGACTCCAATCCGACCACTGGACAGCTTTAGAAAATGTAAAGGATGGCATAAAATGTGGAGTTTTAACTCTATACAAAAGTATGTAAATAACAGAAAAGTCACCATTTGTTCACTATTAACTATAAAAAATGTAAAATAAAAAAGATAATAAAAAAATAACATTTTTTGCAAATTAACAAAAACTTTGTGCTTTATAATTACAGGACCAAAACGTTGTCTGTAATTTAATTTATTACTTTATGTCGTTTTTATGTAGAAAACTGAGACATACTGCTGAAATCATACTTCCATATCTCAGGAATCTGTTTTAAACTTCTTTACAATGACAGAAAGGGGAAGTTCATTGATCTGGCCCACTTAAGATCATAGTGGGCTGTATGTGGCACTCAGGGTAAAACGACTTTGACAACCCTGCTCTACAAAATCCTTTACGTGCGCTTCCTTTACTGGCAAACCCTCTCAGATTATACTGATGATTATATACTGTCTTCATCAATAAACAATCAATATGAACTTAAATTCATTGTTTTGTAGTAACAATAAAACTATGATCTTACCTTGGCCATCGTCTTCACATTGCAGTTTATCACTTTGGTAATTGTCTGAAAACATAGATGAACATGGGTCTCAGATAATCTCTTTATTTATATCTAAAGAAATGTATTTGGAGCTAAAATGCTCTTCTAAAAACATGTTAATATAAACTGAACCCTCTGGGATTCAACATCAGGATGCTATCTGCTGGGAAGCTTACTACCAATAAAAGTAATAATTATGCAAATGGGGTCAATCCAAACAACCTATAGTTAGTCATAATGTTGTAGTGGTATTTTTTTGTTTTGTTTTTATTTATTGTACATCTGTGAAGTCGTGCACAAGGTCCTGGATCTGTTTATTATACATTTGCACACATATGCAGGTGATGCTATTATATCTGCCAAAGCCATAAAGAGAGTCATACAGAGGATGATTTTTTTAGAGCCTAATCATCAATGGCTTTTAATAAGGAACAACAAATATAAACATAATGTGCTTGTACATATACACAAAAAACTAAACACCTTTAAGTATAAGCTGCTGAGGTACTACTGACCTTGTCCAGCTCATCATACTCAAGGAATCTGCAGGGAATGAAGGAAGGCAGCATTCCTACATTGTTGACTGGGGTAGAAAAAAGCGGGGAAAATAACTGATATTATTTTCTTAAATAATTAGGGTTTTTTCCCCATTTTTTTTGTCTCTAGACACACTTCACTTTCAAACTTTACAAACCCAATTCCACAAAGTGCCTGTGTTGATTTGCAAATTTTATAAATTTGTGTTTCATTTACAGTTGAACATAGAAAAAAATATGTCGAATGTTTAAAATGACCATTTCATGAATAATATTAGCTCACTGTGAATGACATGTCTCAAAAATGTTGGAATGGTGGCAGCAAAAGGCTGTAAAAGTAAATGATACTAAAATGAAACAGCTGGAGGAATGTTTTGCGGCTAATTAGATTGATCGGTAACAGGTTGGTTGTCTTTTTTGGGGGAAATCTTTGCATGTTCCAGCAAAATATTGATCAACTCGATTCTGCATCAACTACAACTGCATTGTCTGGGTGCTGAACAGGCCTGCCGATCTTCCATAACTTTCACCAAAAATATGACAAAGGAGACACAGGGCTGTTGAGCAGCTAGAATCCTATATTGGACAAAACATGGAACAACATTCATCTCCCAAAATTCCACAATCTGTAAATCCAGCAGATTTACAAATTGTTCTTAAAAGAAGAGGGGCTGCTACACGGGTCTGTCCCAGCTTAGTGCTTAAAAGCTAATGTTTTTCTTAAAATGGTGTTTTAAAAATGAAGATGTTTTGTTGTAAATAAAATATGGGCTCATGAGATTTGCAAATCATTGGATTGTGTTTCTATTTACGCAGCATGCCATCTTTTTTGGAACTGGATTTTCCATGGAGGCACAAATAAAAGCTCACCTAAAACTCCTATGTTGAGGTCCTTCAGTTGCTCTTCAATTTCACTAAAGATATTTTCTTTGGTAAAATCTGTTACTATCACTTTCACCCTCTGCCCCGTGGCTTCTCCTGTGAACAATGAAAAGACAAATATTGTGCGCTGCTTGCCTGGATCAACAGCATATTAGCAGATATCATACATTTTAGGAAGCAAAGAAAATAAAACATGCACATAGATACCTATCTCTTTAGCCACTTGATCCAGTTTTGCTTTGGTTCTGCTCATGACTACAATGTTCATTCCCCGCTGAGCTAGCTGAGATGCAATAGCGACAGTGGAAAAGTACATATGAAAACACAGTTACACAGCAAAAAGTAGCAAGTGTGCCTCAAAGGAACAGTAGTTTAACTATGGTGTGCTCATTTCAAATTATTATACATATAAGTATTTGCTAAAATATAAAAAGATATTATGTACAGTATGTGTATTAGTTTTGTTTTATGAGAACACAAGCAGAGTCACTTACTGCAAATGCATATGCTCTCCCTATTCCTTCTGAAGAACCAGTCACTACTGAAAGGAGGATGGAGAGACTGGAAATTACAAACAAATCCCTCATCAAATCTCCTGCAGTTTCCATTCTGACCACTAGAGGCACTGTACTGCACAGAACAGTACAGTAATGCACTGCCTTACCCATCTTCCTCTGCTTTCAGCCAAATCCCAAAATTGTTTTATTATTTGTTTACATTAGTTTAATCCTCACTCCATTCTGTTCGTACAAACTGTGCTAAAACAGCATGTTCCCCTGGTGTGATAAAGAACTGATGGGAACTGCTTGTTTCTGAGTAATCACTGCTCTCCCATTTCCTCCTGACCCTTATTACAAAGATCACAGGCTGTTTTCATCACCGTTTTCAGGCCTAAATGAGCATTCATATCTAATTAGGTTTTACAGCACTGAGAAAATTGTGTAAAGCCATTAAAACATTAAAAAGATCCCATGGTTTGATGTGTTGTTAGCGCAGGGGGGGAAATGAGTAATGTGACACTGCCTATTAACTACTGAAACAGAAACTGAAATTAAGCCTCCGTTTTAATTTGTTCAGCTGAACAAATAAATTGAATTCACAGTTTATTTCTGCTCTTTTACTACTTAATTAGGAAAGTATCAAATGGCAAAGAAACCTCACATTGAGCCTCGGTTTTATGAAATGCAAACCGCCACAAGTTTTGTCATTTATATTTCTTCTTTAGTGAAAACCACAGTATACACAAACAGGCAGCAGTATGTTCAAATAGGGCTTTCCCATGTAGATATACACACTCAACTATATATATATATATATATATATATATATATATATATATAAATACAACTAATTATATAAACTTAAGAACTACATTCAAGACAATGAAACAGTGAAAATAACCAAACTGAGCATGTGTGGTGAGGTTATGTGATGAGAAGTGGACGTTTTGATTTTAATATATGGTGCTCATGTTAAACATGATCAAAGTTTTAAATAATATAGTCAACATAAGTAAAAGTTACCGCAGTGAACCAAAAGCTCAAGTTTCAGACTGCTCTAAATGCTCTAAGCCAGGAGTGTCAAACACAAGGCTTGGGGACCAGAATTGGCCCAGCAAAAACTGCAATCTGGCCCACTGGATAGCATTGGAAATTTTAGTTTTTTCAAATAAGTTTTATAATGTTTCCTGTTGATAAAGACGTCCCCCATGTCTATTTATCCTGCACCAAATAATTAAGTATTAAATACACAATTAGATGACAGAAAAACTCCTGTCTTTTTTTTTTTTTTACTATCATCTATAATACAAATTTCTGTTGTTAAACTTCCTTAGACTGACAGAAATGGGAGTTTCTTTGTACCAGCCCACTTATGGTAAGTTCAAAGTGAGTTGTGTGTGATTCTCAATGTTTGCATGGAGCAATCAGTACAAAACAAACAAAAAACTCGAAAAGAGTGTGGTCTTAAAGGGAGAGGCACTAAAACTGTGATCATCTGCACTATGCCCCATGAGAAGATAAATAAGGATTATTACTCTAACATTAGTAAACACATCCGCTTTATAAAAGAACATCAACTAAGCACACACAAGCACAAAATCCATTTAGTGATTATCTGGAAAGAAAACTATAAATGCTCAGGCAAATGGTCCTAACAGGTATTCAGTTTCTTTTATTTATTGTTATTTTTTTAAGCCCACCGTTTTCTGCTTGATCATAAAAATTATACTATTCATCTATCCATCCATCCATCTTCTGTTTATCCGGGGCTGGGTTGCGGGCAGCAGCCTAACCAGAGAAGCCCAGCAATCGCTCTCCCTGGCTACCTCCTCCAGCTTATCCGGAAAACACCAAGGCGTTCCCATGCCAGCCCGAGAGATATACAGTGGCTTGCAAAAGTATTCGGCCCCCTTGAACTTTTCCACATTTTGTCACATTACAGCCACAAACATGAATCAATCTTATTGGAATTCCACGTGAAAGACCAATACAAAGTGGTGTACACGTGAGAAGTGGAACGAAAATCATACATGATTCCAAACATTTTTTACAAATAAATAACTGCAAAGTGGGGTGTGCGTAATTATTCAGCCTCCTGAATACTTTGTAGAACCACCTTTTGCTGCAATTACAGCTGCCAGTCTTTTAGGGTATGTCTCTACCAGCTTTGCACATCTAGAGACTGAAATTCTTGCCCATTCTTCTTTGCAAAACAGCCCCAGCTCAGTCAGATTAGATGGACAGCGTTTGTGAACAGCAGTTTTCAGATCTTGCCACAGATTCTCGATTGGATTTAGATCTGGACTTTGACTGGGCCATTGTAGCACATGAATATGTTTTGTTTTAAACCATTTCATTGTTGCCCTGGCTTTATGTTTAGGGTCATTGTCCTGCTGGAAGATGAACCTCCGCTCCAGTCTCAAGTCTTTTGCAGACTCCAAGAGGTTTTCTTCCAAGATTGCCCTGTATTTGGCTCCATCCATCTTCCCATCAACTCTGACCAGCTTCCCTGTCCCTGCTGAAGAGAAGCACCCCCAGAGCACGATGCTGCCACCACCATATTTGACAGACAGATTCCCCCACCTGAGCTGTAGATCTCTGCAGCTCGTCCAGAGTCACCATGGGCCTCTTGGCTGCATTTCTGATCAGTGCTCTCCTTGTTCGGCCTGTGAGTTTAGGTGGACGGCCGTGTCTTGGTAGGTTTACAGTTGTGCCATACTCCTTCCATTTCTGAATGATCGCTTGAACAGTGCTCTGTGGGATGTTTAAGGCTTGGGAAACCCTTTTGTAGCCTAAGCCTCCTTTAAATTTCTCAATAACTTTATCCCTGACCTGTCTGGTGTGTTCTTTGGACTTCATGGTGTTGTTGCTCCCAACATTATCTTAGATAACCTCTGAGGCTGTCACAGAGCAGCTGTACTGACATTATATTACACACAGCTGCACTCTATTTAGTCATTAGCACTCATCAGGCAATGTCTATGGGCAACTGACTGCACTCAGACCAAAGGGGGCTGAATAATTACGCACACCTCACTTTGCAGTTATTTATTTGTAAAAAATGTTTGGAATCATGTATGATTTTCGTTCCACTTCTCACGTGTACACCACTTTGTAGTGGTCTTTCACGTGGAATTCCAATAAAATTGATTCATGTTTGTGGCTGTAATGTGACAACATGTGGAAAAGTTCAAGGGGGCCAAATACTTTTGCAAGCCACTGTAATCTCTCCAGCGTGTCCTGTGTCTGCTCCAGGGCCTGCCCCCGATGGGACATGCCCGGAACACCTCACCCAGGAGGCAATATTATTTATATAGCGCCAAATCTCAACAATATAAAGGCACTTTATATTGTAAAGAAAACAGAGAAAACCCCAATAATCATACGAAATGACCCCTTACGAGCAGGCATTTTGGCAACAGTGGGAAGGAAAAACTCCCTTTTAACATTAAGAAACCTCCAACAGAACCAGGCTCAGGGAGGGGCAGCCAAAGACAGGACAAAGACATGCTGTTGAAGAGAGTCAGAGAATAATAATAACTAATAATTAATACAGAGGGGTGTATAAACACATAGTGAATTTAAAAATGTGACTGAAGAAGAAACAATGCATCATGGGAATCCCCCAGCAGCCTAGATCTATTGCAGCATAACTAACAGAGGATTCAGAGTCACCTGATCCAGTCCTAACTATATGCTTTATCAAAAAAGGAACGTCTTAAGCCTAATCTTAAAAGTACAGAGACTGTCTGTCCCCTAAATTCAAACTCGAAGCTGGTTCCACAGAAGACAGACTTGAAAGCTAAAGGCTCTGCCTCCTATTCTACTTTTGAATACTCTAGGAACCACAAGCAAGCCCGCAGTCCTAGAGCGAAATGCTGTAATGGAGGTGACATGGTACTATAAGGTCATTAAGATAAGATGGGGCCTGATTATTCAAGACCTTGTATGTGAGGAGTACATACAAATATAAATTCGATTCTGGATTTACTGGTGAGTCATTGAAGAAAAGCCACTACATTAGAAACATGCTCTCTCTTTCTTACTATAGCTGCAAATTAGAACAATTAACTTTTCACATAGTAACAAGGTTTTATAATGCTATAACACCCCCAAAAGAATAAAAATAGTGTTATATTGTTCACTTGGTAGAGTGGCAAAAATAGGCTGCCTTAGTCAATGTCCTTTTATTTTGTCTGCAGAAACTGAGTTACTGTTATTTAAGTTTACACAAACTTTATCTAGACTAACCTCAAATCTGGTGTTTTAATATTCCTTGATTACTTAAAGATTTTTAATTCAATTGTAACAAATCTGAAATACACTATGTATGTTGTTTTTTTGTTTTTTGTTTTTTTCCCTCCACCAAAATACAATGGAGGTGAAAGGAGAGCATTTATTTAAAATACTTGCCAATGGACAGGAACCATTTGAATAACCCCTATGAAAACATAAACTATGTGAAATACAGATTGTCCTGTATTATGATTATTAAAGAAGAAACATGATGTACCCAAAAAGCTGATTCTCTTCATCTGGACGTAGTATTTTCAGTGTGATTTCTTCAGTCTCAACTGCCTGCAAGTTTTTCCAACCTTATAAACAGCACATTTGCGTAATGGCTTAAGCTAGCACTACTGGCAAAAAAATGGGCTGTGAGATCAGTTTCTTGATCATTAAGATGCAAATTGTAATGGGCTTTATTTACATGAGGTGATAATACAGACAGAACAGAGATGGGATGGACGGAAACTAAGAACAAACCTAAACTGGGACAATCTAACGAACAAATATGAAACCATAACACACAGGAAAAAAAAAAAATACACACAGAGGAAAACGCAGAATGGCAAACAGGAGGGCTGAACCTAACTGACCTGATGAGACAGGGGAAACGTGAGCTGAACACACTGACATAAGACACGGACCTTCACAATAAAACAGAAAATACACAGAGACGCAGACTGGGGGGAAGAGAGAACACTGAGGAGCACGAGGGAGAGCACAGACATGACGGCCTAGGGAAACATGGAATAGAACACGAGGAGGGGAAAACAAGGCACCAGAACTCCAGTACACAGAGGGAGACAAAGGGGGTAAAGACACGAGGGGAAATCCAAACTGAACAACTAAGGACCCATAGACTAACTCCTTAGAGTAACAAATGAACTTAATACCGAAAAAAAAAAAGGGGGGGGGGGCGCTGGGTCATATAAGGGTGGAAAATTTTGCAGTCAGCTGATACTGAAGAAATCATACTGAAAACGCTACATCCAGGAACAGAATCAACCTTTTGGGATTTCCTTACCTGGATGCATCAAGACATTACAAGATGCAATACATAATTTCAGCATATTTTTATGCAGGACCTCCGCAAAACTATACTGCACTGATGCTTCTTAAAATTAAAAGAAAAACAAAGAAAGCCATCTCGGATGGATGGATTAGGGAAGGTTTTTTTCAGCTCATTCACAAGGGGTCGCCATAGCAAGTAGGTCCCCATGCTTGATTTGGCAGAGTATCTACACCAGATATTTTTACTGATGCAATAGCAAAGGACTTGCCAGACAGTTGCTACAAGTAAGCTGCACTGTAGGGAAATTGTTCCACTGAGGTTATAGTATTTGTAATATTTGTGCAAAGTTGTCATTTATGTTCATAAGCTGACTTACTACAGTTGTCTGATTCTTGTTAATCCACATGAATTTTAATATTTTGGGGCAAACTAGCAGAGCAGATCACTTGTTTTCTTGATTTGTTGATGTATGTCTATATCTGTACTATCAACATGAACTGAACGGGTTCAGTTGATTCTGAGAAATTCTTTGTAGTATTTCATCCATAAAAACAATTTTCGCTTGGGGAAATACTTTGTTTTTCCGACCATAAAAACAGTCGCACATTTAGAATGAGCATGTTTCTTCTAAATGAGCCAACTTGGAGATGGACTTTTATTGGTCTTCCTGTGCAGAAATGTTCAGCTAAAAGGATGTCCTTTTGCACGCCCATAACACAATGAGAGGATTAAACACCTCTGTTGACACTGCAGCACTGGAAGGGCTGGAAGTCATGAGGAAAGAATAACATCTCAGCTACCCTTTGCTGGTCTACACCATAATATTTCAAGAGAAAGCTTCTAAATGACATGTACTGCAACAAAAATGACAGACAGCTACACTAGAGCTTCACCCCTGGTCCTTTAGTGCATTACTTCAATAGATTATTAAAGATGCCTAACCCAAGAACAACTTATTGTCCCTTCACAATTTAATTATAGTCCACCTTTTTGCAGATTGCAGCATCTGTGATTCATGATTTCCACTGTTACTCAAACCTGAGCCATTCACAGGAAAATCACTCTTCTGTGTCATTTCCTTCAAATAACTTAAATAAAAAAATATTGTGGCAAGCTCAGACAAGTAGGAGACAAAGACTTCTGTATTCAATTTGCTATCCGGTCGTTAAGTCTGACGTCACTAGCCGTGTCTGGGCCTAAACTCCGCTGCAGGTCCATATATCAAATGATCACTATGGCATTACTGAGCGTTGAAAAACTGTCTAAAGTCTTTCATCTTTAATAAAATGATCAGCGTTCTGCTCTACCAGGTGTAACAATTGAGTTTAACATCCAGGTATCCATGAAAACGGAATTTATGACATTTAACAGAGTTAGAAGTTAGCAGGAAGTTAGCGCGCTAGCTTCTATCTAAATACAATATAGCATGTCCTGACTGCAGGGTTTTGGAAACAAATTCAAACGTACAGCTTTGTTATCACTTCCAATAAAAATGAAGACAGAAAACTAAACAGCAGTGACGTTTGTAGGGTTACTGAAGTTGGGCTAGCTGGTTTATAATGATGTGCTACGTGACCGCTAGCAACACAACTATGTTAGCATAATATAAACAAGCTAACTTTTTTTCTACTGATAAAAGTTAACGTGAGTGTTCTCGGTGGTCAGGAACAAATGTAATCGCATGGCAGGATGCTGTAAAAGGACCAAACTCCAGCCAGGGGAACAACTCAGATAATACATCCAGGGTTAGTCATTCATATACTGCTGCATGGGCGGGGCTGTAGTTACATCCTAAGGTTTTAAAAACTGAGCTTAAATAAATAATTAGCGGTAATAAAAGCCGAGAGAGGTCAACAGTGATCACTGACTGTTTTAGGAGCTTTTTGAGATTAAATAAAAGAAAATACATAATATTAAACATGTTAACAACACAAAAGCCATATTAAACGCAGAGTACTTTAGGCCCGGAAGTAGGAATCGTTACGTCATCAATTAACGACTGGATTCTTGCATTAGCTGTGATACTAAACTACAGAGAGCACAGCCTTTAATTAGGATCGCTCCGTCATACGCCACAGCAGTGAGAGGTGGTAAACGGACACAGCAGTCTAACTCACGGTGCTCCGCTGGCCACACCAAACACAGAATACACAGCGGCTGTAATTTTACACACTAACACAAAAATGGCAAATCAACACCTGATAACTGTAATTGCCATTATAACAATACAACTTAGAACACGTTAACATCAGATATACGTGTTCTAAATTGTCCTCTAGCCAGCGGCCCTTTCCCCTAGCCCACTACAATATATTTAAAATCTATTTGTGATATTTAATGAAAAATATGAAACAACATTTTCATAAATTAAAAGGGTCCTTAGCTGGTAATGTTCTTTGAAGAACCATAGAGTCTTTAAAAAGAACCATTTAAGAACCATTATTTTTCTGAGAGTGAAGAAACACAGCATTATGTAGTTATATAACATTTGGTTATAATAAAAAAAATTGGATTCCTCTGTGACAAACTGAATAAAATCAACATGCCCAAAATAATTTGAAACCAGACATGACTGTGACATTCTCCTTTATGCAAATGAGCTCTGTGAACTGCAGCAGCCTGTGGAGGCTTCTCTTCAAAGACAAATGTGCTGTTGTGTGAGAGTGATGCAGCAAGAAAGACTGTCATTTAAAAGCCAGCAGGATAGTAAAACTGTAAGCCAACTTAAGACATTTTCCAATATTAAATTAATGTTGAGCCTATGCACTCAACAAGGGCAACAAGGGAATAGAAAGTCTATTTGTCCCCATTGTTAACAGTGTTTCTAAGTGCCATGTTTATCCACTTTATACAAAAACTGTGTGGTCTCACAAAGCTCGCCACAGTTACTTCACTTTAATATGTGACAGGGGGTTCATTGTACTCTATTGTCAGAGTTGAATAGCTTGCCATCACCAATGTGTGAATGTGTGTGTGAATGGGTGGGTGACTGGATGTGTAAAGCGCTATACAAATACAGGCCAAATCAAATAACATAAATGTGATTTAAGGGCAGAATTTCATCTTTAATTCAAGTGGTTTAACAAAACTTTTAGGAATTACAGTCGTCATTGTGCATTGTTCCCTGTGTTTAGAAACTCAAAAAGCTGGACAAACTAAGATCATAAGTTATATTGAAATCTTGTGGACATCACCAGATGTTAATGCTTTGCTCAGGCCTTAACTGCAACTACATTCAGTTTGCTTTTCTCGCTACCTTCAGATTTTATTTTCAGTAACTAAAAAACATGCTCTATTTGACTAATATCAAATGAATTATTTGTCTATTGAAGAGTATCCCATCACTTTGGCTTGAGAAACTCTTGGGTTGCTTTAGCAACATGCTTTGGGTCATTATCTATTTGCACTGCCTGATAGGTTATGCAGCACATGGCTGAATCTGATCAGAGCATATAGCCCTGCACACTAAATAATTCATCCTTCTACATTTATCAGTCACATTATCAGTAAACAATAGTGATTCACTCACAATTAGAACCATACACACACATGTCGTAATAATGCCCCTACCATCTTTGTCAGATAAGGTGGTATGCTTCAAATCACGAGCAGTTTCCCTTGCTATCGTTCTGGTACATGTTAAGTTGAGTTTCATCTATCTGGTTTGCAGGCTCTGCTAGATGTTTTTGGCCTTACTGTTTCTGAGTATGACCAGTGATTTGCATCTCGGTGTAAACCCTCTGTAATTACATTCATGAAAGCATCTCTTGATTGTACCTCTTGATGATGATTCACCTACCACCTTAAAAGTGTTCTTACCTTGATTAGATGTTGTGTTTGGGTGCTGCTGAGCTCCTGCATTTTTAGTGTCTCTCTGGCAAGCTTGTTTTGGTTGTTCAGCCTAGTGATTCCCTCCTTCACTTGTACTGACATCTTATTGGTGGACAGCTACCAAATACAAGTACAGCACTTATATTTGAAAAGCCCACATCTCTTATCTGCCTAATTATTATGAAATAAAAAAAGAAAATGCCTCACCTGATAGTGAAATAGTCAATTGTCCTAATTATTTGTGAGCTTCTAAAAAATGGGGCATTACCATTTGAGTAAGTTATTCTTTGTTATCAATAGATCCATGCACATGCACAACACCGCTTAGGCTTCTTGAAACTAAAAACGTTTAAAAGGTCTGAAGAGGGATACAAATGGGGCTTTCCAATTATTGGGAGAAATAATTGGAGAGGGGTGTCATTTATGCAGCCTAGGACATGCTGTTCAGATGTTATTCCTCTGTGCCGGAATGGAATGAAAGTGGGAAGGAGAGTGGGCTTTGGGAAGAAAAGCAAGATCAGCCCAGTGTTTTTATCAGGCTTCTTTGAGCACTGTGAGAGAATAACCCCTTCAGAAGATGCCAAAGCAAACCTTTTGAGTGAATGAAACTGCTTCTGGACCTGCAGAGGAATGTCACAAGGAGAGTGACAAGAGAGCCAGTATTTGCTCATTTCCTCAGCCGCCTTTAAGTTGAGTCTATTCTGTAGTTTCATTTGGAGTGTTTCAGTTAGATTTGTTGTACCCACTTCGAATGTAAAAGCTTCCTGCTTATTATTCTTAATCCTGTATATCCACTCACTACAAAAACACTTCAGGGTAAAATGTTTTGGGAAAACACTGAAAAAGATGATTGGTTTAAATCAAACCTTCAACAGTAATTTGCCGTTTTCAACCCGAAGGTTTGGCTTTACTTGTCTGTTCTTGAAATCTGAAAATGTTTTTCCTATTCTTAATTAGAAACAGTTTGCATATATAATTTGCATATCATAATTTGCACTTTAACAGCCCTTTTTACACAACTACATGCCAATCTAAATTATTACAAGTTTGAAAATTAATGGAATAGGGTGCATTTTGTCAGTGAGCCTGTCACTGCATGTAATTGTGTATAAAATAAATTTAGTTGTTATATTTTCTTTACATTTTTCGGAAGAGTAGGATATAGTGTGGTAAGGTAGAGGAATATTTCTGACTCCCTGTACTGTACCAAATTCTTGCTGTTAAACTAGTCACACAGGTATGACTTGTCGTTATGCAGCTTTTTTCCAATGTCAACTATGATGACGCAGATCATTTTGCTCATCTCAGAATGGATGTTATGTGAAAAACATGCAGTTTATGCTTGATGTTCCATACATTTTGATATTGAATTTGAATTGTGTTTTCTGTACATATATCAGCTGCCCTGCAAGTATATAAAAAAAGAAGTATTTTAAGTGTTGGGACTTGCCTCTTTTGGGTATATCAGCACACAAGCGCAATCTTGTGTAACAATGAAATGTTAAAACAAGTTTGGGCAGGGGACTCACCCTATTGTGACCTACTAAATGCACTTTTACACACAAGTTGATCAACTAAATCACTTTCACTGCTTAGTGTTCATGGCACTTGCAGATTCTGTTCTAATTTCATACAGTATACACATAAATGTAGTGTTGTATCACAAAACGTGACACCTGTGTTGGCTTGATACTACATAACCTACTGAAGTTCCAGGATTTATTTATCATAGCATGACCTACTGAAGATTGTATGGTATTCATTACACATGGCACAGACACGCACAGCACAAACGCATACATGTGGACATGCATAAACATGCTGCTCACCTGCCCACTCTCCCATTGAGGTGAAGAAGGTTTTTGGCAGTGGAAACCACAGTTTTGGAAAAAGCATCCTACTGAAAAGCAGTAGCCTCACTCCATAGTACACCACAACTCCAGTACCAAGAGAAATGAAAAAGAGTTCCATGAAATCCATGCTTCTCTGGTACAGAAGGCTCAGGAGTCAAGCGTCTGTGAGTCTGTGAGAGAAACGTTTTTGTTCAGCGGGAAAGACTGACACAAAGAGGGAACGAGGAACAGGACCCTCCCATTTAAAGAACATCTCAATATACGCACAGACAGTCAGACAGTCACACACACACACACACACACACACGCACACACACATGCACACACACACACACACACACACACACACACACACACACACACACACACAAACTTAGGCTGGTAGGTATGGAAGAGTGCTAAATGTGTAATTAAATCTGATCATGTTCCGAGCAGCTGCATTTCTGTCTGCCTTTCACTTTGCTGCTGGAACACGTGAATTTCCCAACGAGGGACAATAAAGGATATTTCTCTTCTATTCTATTTGTATCAACAAATCCATTGTTTGTCAAAAGTGATCATCTTTCTTGTCGTTATAATGTCTAGAAAGCTTTTTTCTTGACATGTATACCATAATTGTAGGTTATGCGAGCTAATGCACAGCCTTCAGTTTAATGGCAAAATGCCACCGAAATTCAAACGAAGACTGATAGGGATTAGTGTCTCTATGATTTACAGTTAGATAACTGTGTGGAAAAACATGTTCTGCAAGTCACCTGACAACGGGTTATGTGCGAAAAGGCGAACTAGTTTCTCACAGTACTTGTACTTTCTCAGATACTTAAGTGATATGTCTGTAATATGTCTGCTTATTGCCCAGAACACATTAAAAGCTATTTGACCAGCATTTTCCACACAAATATCAAGTTACTCTGATTTTGAGAAATACTGAAATAGGGCACATTTAGTCAGTTGGTGTCTTGCACTGAGTAGGTTGCTTTATGTGGTAAACTATATTTATTTGATGTGATCATTATTCAGTGACTGCACAATACTTACTGTGTGGTAAACCACAGAGAGGAATGAATACTCTCTTGGGAGCCAACATAAATGCGTGATTGCATGATTTGTTTATCTCTGGTGTCACCAATGATAGACTGACAGAAATACGGTCCACTTTGTCTTGTATAACTTCCAGGTTTTTAAAATAAGCAGTTTTCATTTATACATTGGTCAAGATTCTGACCTGATAACCTAAAGGCTGCGTGCCTGTACATCTGCTTTGAAATATCTCTGCCACCTAGTGGTAAGAAAATCTAAATCAAGCAGTTTGAGATTATGTGAGAAGATAAACTCGTCTATACTCAAAATAGATAACTATCCTGTGTACTCTGGGTTATGCCTTTCCCCCCAATGAATGACCACATGCCATGTGCAAGATTAGAGAATTCCTTGAATACAAGCCACATTTAGGGATCAGAGATGTCAACAGGACTGGCTGGACTTGGATTTTATTTGGTATGTATATCTATATATATATATCAAATCAAATCACTTTTATTGTCACATCACATGTGCAGGTACACTGGTACAGTACATGTGAGTGAAATTCTTGTGTGTGAGCTTCACAAGCAACAGAGGTGTGCAAAGTACAATAACATAAGAACAAGCAAATATAAAAATGGCTAAATATGAGAATTATATGAATAAATATATGTACAATATAAGAGTGTATGCATATTACTGAATGTGTATACTAAATATGTATGTCTACGTGTGTGTATATGTGTGTGTGTGTGTGTGTGTGTGTGTATATATATATATATATATATATATATATATATATATACTTAAAATCAAACTGATCTATTTATTGAATTTTATATTACAAAGCCAATTACCTTCACAAAGTGCTGTGTTTGCATCACCCCTGAAAGCTGACCATATTGTCAAATTATATATAAAAAAGAAACTTACAAACAAACGTCTTGATGCATGCTCAATCATCCTGGTAGGGAAATTGCTAAGACTGAAGACGTCACTTGGATGAGTGACAGAATGTTTTTCCCACTGAAAACGCCATGTCCAGATGAACAGAATCAACTTTTTAGGACTTACAAACAAACAAACAAACAAGCAAATAAACAAAAACTGAACTGAAATGAGAAAGCCCACCCTGGAAACGTACTAGAACTAATGTACTGAACTGGGGGAAAAAGATAATTAAAGGAAATCAGGAATTTAAGTAATCATGAAACTGTATATCTGAATAATGCATGGTCTCTATGCAAGTCTAAATAGACTAGATATATTAAACAAGATAGTAAAATGTCCTTTAGTATGTGCTTGGCACTATCAAAAACAATAATAATATGTCCTACTATTCTTATGCAGATGATACACAATTGTGCTTTTTATTTTCTTTAATCATCTAACTACTGTTCACAGTTTAATAAGCTGCACTGATAACATTAACTGATGGATGTATAGAAACTTTTCAGAACTGAACAGAGACAAGACAGAAATATTTGTGATTGCACCAAAAATGTCATAAACAGAATTTTGTCCATGTTTATCTTCTTCTCTCTGAACACAGTGAGCAAGTCAGGAACCTTGGCATTATTTTTGGAACGTGATTTCAGTTTGGATAATTATACAAATAAGGTCGCCAGAACAGCTTTCTACCACTTAACAAGTGTATGAAAAGTTAGAAAATATATTTCTGAGACTGACTTTGAAAAATTCATCTATGCATTCATATCAAGCAGGCTAGACTACTGTAATGATCTGTTTGCCAAATCATCACTAGGATTACTTCAGCTTGTTCAGAATACAGTGACCAGAGTCCTTACAGGCATATTGAAATTTGAACATATTACCCCAGTACTGAAGTAACTTCACTGGTTTCCAGTTCAGGACTTTAACTTTAAAATACTTCCTACAAAAACAAACAAACAAACAAAATACAAAAATTCAGCAGCCAGATTTTTTGGTGTCAGTATACTAAACAGCGATTGGCTCTCTTTACTCATGATGAAGCAACCTGCCACTGATCCTACGTCATCAACACGCGCCTGCTGTTCTCCCCGCGCCATTCCTACAAGCGTGTGTTTCCACCTCTCATTACATTACCACTGGCAGCGCTTTAGCAGCCACTGTTACAAGCACAGATTCTGTTTTCTACTGCTTTTCTTTTAGGTGAGTCCAGCTTCATATGTCTTTGTAGAAATATTTAATTGGTTGCCAGGACAAATACTTCCGACGGACGTTGGTTTGGATAGAATAAGTTCAAGCTTGCTAGCTAGCCAGCCTAAAGTTAGCTTTGGTGTTTTGGGGTATATGCACGATTATGAACTCTGCCCACCCCGGTTCTTTAGTGAGTGAGCGGTATTTTGATTATAGATGACGCGCACTGGGGCAAGACTACAGCAAGTTGGACTATATTTGCGAATCCTACAGCAGTAGTAAAAGGCAAATGTGAATCACATTAGTTTTAAATTTCTGCCCCACTATTACCCCACGCCACTGAGCTTGTTTTGGTTCCTTCTGTGCTTCAGAAACAAACTAACCCACTGCGTAGACATGCTAACGACTGCGTTTGTACAATCATAACAAATCCTTGCTTTGACTAAAGGCCTGTAGACACATATAGCTATATATAGTGTAAAATGTCCAGGCGTGTGTTACCGTAGCTTTAGTTAGAGGTGAATGTACCGATAGCCCCTGCAGTTGCCACCCTAGCTTTCTTGTCAACCGAGCCAACATTTGACAGCAAGCTAGTGTTAGCGACAGAAGCTACGGCAAGTGCAAAACAATATTTAGCTTCCTACTGCTGGATTAGCCTCATGTGTTGGCAATTTACGCGTGGGTGATATAACCCCCAAATTATATCACGATATTCAGGTAGTAGCATTTCATGTATGTAAATTAAGGGGTATTTTCTATTGTTTTCCAATTAGCTATTGTCAAGAGTGATTACTGAAAGAAGATGCCAGCAGCTTTAAATCCAGTGACACAGCATATGATTTAAAGTATACAATAACACTTTAGCTTAACAGTAAATAAAGTATCTTAACCTTGTAACGCTTCAGAAACTGCACAGCATCGTCAGATAATAAAACTAGAAAATATTTTCTGCGTGTGATGATCTTTCCTGTGTTGAGCTTTTTAACAGAATGCGAAACGCCCAGCTTTTCCGCCGTGCAATTTTACGTCCATCTTTTGCTCTTCATGTGAACTAGTGAGGGCTACAACAGTGGTAATTGGAGTGATTTGTTTGAGTCACACATCATTAGGTGCTGGTATATCTTCCTTTGTAGCTTGGTTGTACTCAGTGGCCTGTTTCTGTCTTAAGTGGTAAAACACGTTTGTTTCTTCTATCTTCAGCGGGAACAGCTTTCTTTCCCTCTTTTGTGCTCTTTATTAGAGATTATTGAAGTAGCTACCTTTTGAGGTACTAAATAGTAATTTGAGGTTGACACATTGGTCTTGCTCCTGCAGTCAGACTTGCCCCAGGTTTGTCTCATTACACTCACCGAATAGCAATTCTCTCTCTCTCTCTCTCTCTCTCTTTCTCTCTCTCTCTCTCTCTCTCTGTCTTTGTTTCCAAATTCCAAGAAATTAAACAGCCCATGTTTAAATCCTTACCTTTTGGCTAAAGGTTTTCCTGTAGTGGTTAAATGCTGTTATGCAGATTTGGATTGTGGATGTTGTGGATGAACAAGTTTAAGGTTGTGAATCTTACAGTGGTTAAAAAAAAAGCAGTATGTGATCAGAACAGAGCACATTCTCATACTGTATGTCACTGTAGGGAAAACAAAAAACTGTCTAAGTGCTTTGTTTTTTTTTTTGGGTCGTGTTGTTTTATTTTTCTGGTAAAAGTTAGTTTAAAAGTTAGTTAGTTTAACCAAAGTTAAAGTTTGGTATATTACAGTGGTCTACTGACTACCACCATTTTAATGATGTCTTTAACTAAAATACCCACCAAGAGTAAGCTAGATAATCCTGAAACTATCTTGAGATTCAGTTTCCACTCCAGAAATTGCCACTGAAACCATATTTAAATCACTTTAAAATAGTTTAAAATGTTGCTCTGTAAGCCTTCTTTGTATAAAACAGCCCTTCTATGACAGTGAGATTATCAGTATATCAGTAGACAATGTCCTAGCAAACCCGGCAGCTCACACAGGTGAGTTTTCTAAATGGAGGATATTTTATTACATTACAGAAAAGATAAGCACGACTTAAACTCATAATGCTGCTGATTGAGGTCAATTTGCAGATTCTGTGTTATCAGAATTTGTTTCAGTAATGCTTAAATAATGTATTCCTCCTCACCAGAAATTTGTCCTATAACATCACTAACCATAGGAAAATAAGTTATTATATTAAAGCATATATTACCTAAATAAACATTTTTAATAGATGGTATTTAATAGGAACTGCCTGGCAAAATCACAATGCCGTCATTGTTCATCCAAAGGCTTATTTCATTTGCCACTACATGCTCACTTAAAGCCCTTCCATTAGTACCTACTCAGGTCAGCAGTGCTCGACACGGTTTTTAGGTAAGTGATAGTACCTAAGGTAAACTTAGTGTATACCTTAGGTACTATGTGTGGGCTACCTTGGTAAGCCCAAGTCCAACGGATGTAACCTTTTTGTAATTCAGTATAATTTTATTGTTTTGTTGTTAAATTTGACTGCAGAGAGCGGAACATCTTTATTTACCTTTTGATCAAACCTCAGCAGTATTGGTCTTGCGCGGGGGGGAGGAGTTTGGGGACAGAGCCTGTCCTCCTGTGCTTTTCTCAGGGGGTTGAGTGTAACGTTATTAGCTGCTACTGCTGGAGCCAAGACTAGGCTCTCTGCCAAATCCGCCCTTCTATACAACATTTCGAAAACTGGATTTTATCCAAGTTTCTAATTTTTTCCCTCTGCTTTGCAAGCATTTCAGTGCTTGAATGCTCCACATAACACTCATTGTCATTTTGGTACCAGCTGAGTTTCTGTTGCTGCACCCTTTGTTTTTTTTTGTTTTTTTTTAAGCTTTTAGACTGGATTTAAACTCTACTAAACTTTAAACAAGAGAAGATTAAACCAAAAACACATTTTTCTTTTTTTTTAGACAGTACTGTCTAAAACTCTTGAACCAACCTTCATTTCTGTTGCTTCCAATGAGTTGGACTTTCTTATAGTGTTGTTTTTTTTTCTTCATGGCCTTGAGTGATCTCCAGTATTGCTACAGGTCTGTCTGTCATGACCATTTTCAGAGGAGTGTATTTTTGTTGAACGACTTACTATGACCTATGAAGCATTCATGTCGAAAAAGGCACCAAATTAAAGGGATAAAGCAGTGTTATGTCTACATACAGTGGTGTGAAAAAATGTTTACCCTCTTCCTGATTCCCCTGTGTTTTGCATATTTGACTCACTTACATGTTTCAGATCATCAAATTATTATTTTTTTGTATTAGACGAAGATAACCCCAATGAATACAAAATCCAGTTTTTAAAAGATGATTTCACTGATTAAGGGAGGCAAGTTATCAAAATCTACCTGGTCCTGTAAAAAAGTAATTGCCCCTCTTGTTAAATCATGAATTAACTTTGATTGACCACATTTTTTGGAAAGCTGAGTTCAGTTTTACTAAACACACTCGGGCATTATTACTGGCAGACCTGCTGAATCAAGAAATCACTGAAATAGAATCTGTCTGACAAAGTGAAACAGGCTAAAAGAGCTCTAAAAGCAACACATCATGCCACGATCTGAAGAAAAGCCTGAGAAACACTGAAATCTGTGAGTCTGGAAAGGGTTACATAGCCATTTGTAAGGCTTTGGGACTCCATTGAACCTAAGTGAGAGCCATTATACACAAATGGAGAAAACTTGGAACAGTGGTGAAGTTTCCCAGGAGTGACCGGCCTACCACAATTACTCCAAGAGCACATCGACGTCTCATCCAGGAGCTCACAAAGTACCCAGAACAACATTAAAGAACCGCAGGCTGCACATGTCTCAGTCAAGGTCAGAGTTCATGATTCAACGATAAGAAAGTGACTGGGCAAAAATGGCTTGCATGGCAGAATTCTAAGACAAACTCCATTGCTGAGCAAAAGGAACATAAAGACTCATCTCAGTTTTGCCAGAAACATCTTGATGATCCCAAAGATTTTTGGGAAAATTCACTGTGGACTGATGAGACAAAAGTTGAACTTTTTGGAAGGTGTGTGTCCCATTACATCTGGCATAAAAGAAACACAGCTTTTCAGAAAAGGAAAATCGCACCAAAAGTAAAATATGGTGCTGGTAGTGTAGTGGTCTGGGGCTGTTTTGTTGCCTCAGGACCTGGAAGACTTGCTGAATTCTGCTGTCTACCAAAACATCCTTAAGTAGAATATCCGGCCATCCGTTTGTGACCTCAACTTGAAGCGCCCTTGAGTTCTGCAGCAGGATCCAAGACAAGCCACCAAGTCCACCTCTGAATGGCTTAAGAAAAACAAAATAAAGACTTTGAAGTGGCCTAGTGAAAATCCTGACCTGAATCTGATTGAGATGCTGTGGCATGACCTTAAAAAGGCAGTTCATGCTTGAAAACCCTACAATGGGGTTGAGATGAGCCAAAATTTCTCTCTTTAAAAGACTCATTGCACTTGTTGCTGGTAGGGGTGGCCCAGCCATTATTAGGTTTAGGGGGCAAATCAGTTTTTCACACAGGGCCATACAAGTTTGGATTTTTTTCTCTCTCCGTAATAATAAACACCTTCATTTAGAAACTGCATTTTGTGTCTAATATTTAAATTTGTTTGATGATCTAAACATTTAAGTGTAACAAACATACAAAAATTAGCAAATAGTATTAATAGAAGGGTGACTGTCAAGACGCCATACTTAAGGAAAGAAAATAGAAATAAAAATATGACATAAGTTACAGATGTCAAAACAAGGGATTTTAAATTATTGGACTGAATTATTGGATTCTTTGAAGTGAAATTCTTTTTTGCCATTTCTGATTCAGTTTGCATGGAGATGGTCAGGAAAGCGTTGTCAACAGTCACAAGAGTGGAATGTGAGTTGGAAATGAAAGTGTATTCTATAGAAGTACCCCTCCCTGTAAATAAAAGGGGAAAATCTTATTTGTCAAGTGCTTTGTGAAAAATAAGTGAATATTATAATCAGTTGGCTCTGCAGAATGAGCCTTTCATCCTGCAGATGAACTTCGAATTCCACCGTCTTAGACTGCAGCTGGTGACAGTCCTTATTCTGGCCTGCAGGCTCAGTAAACTCACTGTAGCGGCACTTGAATCAGTAGTCACTTTCTGCAGTTTCCAGTTGGAGTGACCCTCCAGTTCGCAGCAGTTTTGCTTCCACTCTCAGAGAAAGCAGAGAACCATATTGCCACGATAACAACCTGGACACTGATCGCAGATAGCATCATTTACTCAGACAAATAAGGGGGGGAATAAGCTCGAATTACTTAAAGTATACTTGGTAACTCTTACTATGTCTGGGTGGCCCACCAAGGTAAAATTTATCTGTGAGGAAACGCTTCTCAATTTGTAGGTGAATGTTTATCTTAAATCAAGATGACTCTGCTCACAAAGTTGACCTTGATTAATGTCTTTAAGAATTGACTGGTACTAGTCTTATTATAATCAAAATTAATAATGGATAATGTATAATGCATGGACTGTGCACTAAAATAATTATACTTTGTAATGTGAAAATTGCACTGGCCACAATGCTCCTGATGCATTCTTAATGCACATGTAGTTACAGAAGCACACAGTGTTTTGTGGTGCAGGATATTTACTTTGGACTGTAGATGGCAGTCTTGTTGTTCCCTATGCTGTTTTTCTAACCCAGTCATGGAAAGTCAGCCACCATACTACTAATGATTTCACGGATGGCACTTAAAATGAATTCTGTGCCAATTTAATATGACTGGTTTGTTAAAAGGAATTTTTAAAAACGTTTTTAATTTAATGTATTTGGAATAACACTAATAAATGTATTTTTTTTTAATTCATATTGTAAATGGCTCGTTTTGTTTTGTACTGAGGAGAGTGTTTAAAAAAAGGGAAACAAAATCTGTTAATCCCTTCGTTGAAAGGTTGAGCTCATAATGAAGGATTCATGTTATCAGTGTAGGCCTGGTTAGGCAACAGTTCATTATTCAGACTGTGAAAGTGACTCGGGTACTTCCTTTGAGACTGAAAAACACCTTTGGACGTGTGAAGCTGGGGTGCTTGAATTCTATCTGGGACAGAACAGCTCTTTGTACAGCCGAGATGACTGTCAGTGTTTCTATTAGGTGCGCTTCTCTTTATTCGGAAGGGTTTGTTTCTTTCTCAGTCAGTTTGACAGTGATTTCAGCACTGCTTGATCTATAATAAAAATAAGATGGAAAAAGATGCAGCCACAGACAAAGCAACAGAAATTTCTTGTACTGACATTTTTTTTTTTGTAGATGTAATTTGACTGCATCAGCTTTAGCTACACTGAAACTATTTTGAAAGGTTTTACTCTCAGCTCAACCAGAACTTTTCACGGACAGAAAAAATAAATTCTGCTTTCTGTCTCTCCTTCTCTCCCTCCCCTCTTATGTTTTCCTTCAGATATATCCAGCTATGGATATGGACAGTGCCAGTTCAGTGGTGCTGCAGGCCTTAACCCAAGCTACCAGTCAGGACACAGCTGTGCTCAAGCCTGCGGAGGAGCAGCTCCGGCAGTGGGAGACCCAGCCAGGCTTCTACTCAGTCCTTCTGGTGAGGGGATGATATCAAAGAAGAGAAATAAAGTCTACATCAAAACCACTAAAACGAATAAATAAAGATCTTAATGGGGTATTTTGCTGAAAGTTAGATGCCACCGGGTTTAATTTATCTGCTGAAACGTATCATTTTAGGGCTTCTTTGTTTTCAGATGGATGGAAATATTTCTCTCTGCATTAGAACAGGACACTGAGGAGTAAGATATTTTCTGTTTTAACAGTCTGTCCAGTCACCTTCACACGAAAGTAACTAACAAGTTTTTTTTCTTTTTTAACCACATCAACTGTAAATATGTAAAAGCATGTGTGGTAACAATGCCCTGACCGGCACCTACCACTTGGCCCTTGTGGATCCACGGTGGATCCTCACACATTTTTGTTTGCTGTCTAAACCATACAATACAATGAGATGGATTTCACTTTCATCTCTCTCTGCATTTCGTAAATAAATTGGCTCAGGTTGTGTTCTGCAAGGCTAAGCTCGAATGATTATTACATTCATGGAACAGTTTATTATTTTCCTTTATATTTGCCAATAATACACTGTAGATTTGTGAGACAACACTGCATGCGATTTCCTTTTCACGTGGGAAGTCTCTCCGAAAATTCCTTTTGAAACAACTTCTCCACGATGTGAAATATAGTGAAACTAACGATAGCTTTTGTTGTCTGTCTCCTCTCGTAGTCCTGTTGCGTCTTAGACACAGGATATGTTACATTCCGGATTTTACAGTGACATGATCTTATTATTCAAACATTGATGATATTTGTTGATGTTACAACAGTTACTGAATGAGCCATGCTTCTTGCACAATGAGTACTATCGGTGAACTCTAACAGTACATCACGTAATATTAGATGCATTAGGTTAGACTTCCTCTTTTAACCGTATTAGAAGAAAACATTTTCACAGCTACTTTGATAATTTGCAAGATGACACCCTATTAGTAATGTGTAAGTTTGTAAAGACAGCTTTGTGAGGTGAGGTACACAAAGTAATTTGTTGTTAGCTTCTGATTATTCCGGTCTTTATTTTGGGGTGTTTTTATTTTTTATTTTATTTATTTATTTATTTTTTAAAGGCAGTAAATGTAGTTACCACTGTTGTGCTATGTGACTAAAAATGCTGAGCTCTCTCTCTTTGGAGAAGCATAAGGATGAATCCTCCTGATGATGATGCTGCAGGTATTGAATCAGTGCTGCAGTATTAAATTAATGATGACGCTGATGAAGGCTACAAGCGGAAACGCGCTGCTTAAGCAATAAAGGTCTTCTGTGTAGTCAGTATTGGGAAGGTTACTTTTAAAATGTATTCCACTACAGATTACAGAATACATGCTCCAAAATGTATTTTGTAACATATTCTGTTACGTTACTCAACGAGAGTAACGTATTCTGCATACTTTGGATTACTTAATATATTATCAAATTACAACTACATGAAAGTACTATTGTGTGATTTATCACTATTACTGAAGGCTACTCGCCATACCAATACCAACTAGATTTTTAAATCGTAATATAAAATGAGTAACAGTAGGTTGACATTAGGTAAGGCTGCACTTTTTGCAGCGATCTCGTATAGAAAACTATTCCGCGCGTATATAAAACAGGTCCGCGGCTCCGAACCGCAGTAAAGGAACCTCTGACTAATACGTCGGGTTCCGTGTCGGGCTCATAGCCAAAAACTAGCTTTACTTTGTTGTTTGGGTCAAGTTTGCTAGCGAGAGACAGAGATGGGCGTTGAAAGGCTGCTCCACCAGAACTTATTGTTTCGGAGGAAAACACGAACACAAAGTACAGTCAAGTCTTAAGAACTTACTTAGAACTGGGCTACACTGCCCATGAGGCTACATTCTTTAGGGCTATGCCTGTAACACTCTGCCTATTGCTTTCATATTGACTCATTTTTTGTACAATAATTTTTAATTATGCGGGCCGCAAGTGGGGGTGACATGGGCCATGAGATTGAGACACAGGCATTAGAGCCTCTTAATGTGTTTTGTTTGGGTTTCCACCGGCGTGGAATTACCAAAAATAGAGAGGGGACAGCCTAACATAAGAAACAGGAAAAGACCGCCGTGTAATCCTTTTAATTCAACAAAGTAACTGTATTCTGAATACCACCTTTTTAAACGGTAACTGTAATGGAATACTGTTACTCATATTTTGTATTATAAATACGTAATGGCGGTACATGTATTCCGTTACTCCCCAACACTGTGTATACTACAGGTGTTGCTGGATCTTCCATCTCTTTAGTAATCAGTTAACTCAGGAAAATAACTTTTAGACTTACCGATCACATTGTTGGGTACAGCACATAAACTGATGCTACTAACGTAAATACCTAATCAACAAATTATATGGCAGCAACTCAGTGCAATTAGGCATGTAGACATGACCAAGATGACCTGCTGAAGTTCAAACTCAATGTCAAAACAGGGGAAAAGAAGGTGATTTCAAGTGGCTTGGCTTGGCATGGTTGTTGGTGCTAGACAGGCTGGTCCTAATATTTCAGAAACTTTGTAATATCCACTGAACAGCTGCTCTCTGGACAAAAATGCGTTGTTGCTGCCAGAGGTCAGGGGAGATGGCTTCACTGCTTCAAGCTAATAAGAAGACCACAATAACTCCACTTGTTACAATCAAGGTATGCAGAAGAGTATCTGAACACCCAATATGAAGGTGACACACTTGCCAGCTAAGAATAGGAACCTACAGTTCACACGACATCACCAAAATAAAAGGTTGCCCCATACTTTGGGCCCCTTAGTACCAATTGAGCATTGTTTAAACACCCGAGCCTACCTGAGTAATGTGGCTGGCCATCTCCATCTCTTTTTGACCACACTTTTTTGTGTGAAGGCTGTTTTCGTTCTCATTTCATGATGGCTGCTTCCAGCAGGAGTAATGCACTCAAAGTCACAAAGGTCCAAAGATTTCTTTTGATATAGCACTGTACTTCAGTGGCCTTCAAAGTCATGAGATCGTAATCCAGCATAGCACCTGTTGGGTGTGGTGGAATGGGAGAGTCACATCATTGATGTACAGCCAACAAATCTGGTGCAACTGTGTGATACTATTGTGTCTGAGGAATGGGGTCACGTTGTTGAAGCTGTGCCACAAAGAATTTAGGCAGTTCTGAAGTTTTTTAGTTTTTCCCAAGTGCTTTTTCAACAAAACAAGGGATTTTCAACATAGCATTTCTAAAAATACTAGTTTTCTTTAGAAAGCATAAAATATTTGTATTTACACACATTAACAGAATTATTTAAGAAAAACTAAAAATGATCAGTGGCAATATTATCAGCTCTCTGGAAAACTAAACCTTTTATTGAGCACAAAGCACTGCTGTGAACTGATGCGTTTTAATGCTTGAAGCTTGTAAAATCAAGTTAAAACTGAAGGTTATCTTAAAAAAGTATAAAAACTTGAGGAAAAAAAATATGATACTAAAAACAAAAGAAATCTGATTAAACTTGAGAAATAGAATTGTTGGCGCTTACACATAAGAAGATGGATATACAAAGTTATCACAGCGTATAGTGTATAACTATTGAAAAATCGAAGAGAGAGCCACACAGTATAGAACAAACCTGACAGAGGTAGGAAGCAAAAGATTTGAAGGACTCTAAAAAGAAAACTAGTGAAAGCTGTGTCTAAATTACTAATAACATTAGTGGATGACTAGCAAAGTGTCAAAAAGATGATCCTGCACAGAAATGGACAAAGAAAGGTTTGCAACCTTGCAGGAAACGTGTGAGACTTGTTTAAAGCTACAACAAGTCACAGCAGGCTGTTACCCAGAAAAAAGGATACACAATACACAATTGTCTATTAGTAACAGGGAGGCTAATAGTAATAGTTGACCCTGGTAGTTTTTGTAAAATAAAAACAAGCTGGTTTTTTGCATATCTCATATGTATAGGACCAACTACGAGATTCGTATTTCCCTGAGGTTAGTTAGGACATAGAGAGTGATGGTGAGGCATAAAGTGAAAGTTCCTCCTGCATGGAGGTTTTTTGTTTGTTTGTTTTTTTAAATTCCCCCCTAAATTATTGCTGTTCAGGGCATTCTCCAACAAGCTTGACTGAGAGAGCTGAGCAGCGATGTGTGAGACAGTTCTGTGAGCCTGTCTCTTCCTGGATGCAGTTCAGACTTGTGCCATTTTAAAAGTGATAAGTGAATGTTACCAGAGCCAGCCAAATAAGATTGTAACTTTTATGGAAAGGAAATAAATGTTGCTCATAAAACTGATGCATTCAGATGGCCTCGGATTAATGGAGGAGAATGCACATCAGAATGTGACTTTTGTTTCTCTCCTTTAATGGCCCATCATATTTGCAAGTGTAGGATGGCCAAGATGTTAACTTTGACCTTACATTGCAAAAATGTAAAAGTCATTTTTTTTCTTTCGCGTAAACTTTTTTCTATATGGGTTCCTTAGTCTGGATAGACATAGGTACAAACTGTAGCATAATTGGTGGGGACATACAATCACAAGGTGGTTTATTATTACATTTGTAATACTGAAAATCACCACAGACTTTTTCTTTAACTCACTTTAAAAGCGTGTGTGCTTTGATGTTTTTTGGAATTGGGGGTCATATTGCTAGACCCCATCTCAAAAATCCCATCTTGGGTCATCCTTAGCTTTGAGTTCAGTGTTATCTCTGGAGTCACAGATGATTTAAATTTTCACGAGATGTTCCTGATACCACGGTCCCTGGCAATTACGCCATGGTGTGCTGTGTGCGCGCTGTCTCATCTCATTTAGTATGATAGCGGTCTCTCTTAATCTCTCACCTCAGAGATGGTACAGAAGATGTCAGTAAATAAAGAGCAAACCAAACCAGCTGAATTACTGTTTCAGAGAGGAATCTGATGAGGATTTTGTTTCTTTCTTAACTTGCATAGTTAAATATAAAAAAAAAAAACAGATGAATATTTTAGGTCTGCATTAAAGCAAAAGTAAAAGTTATGCTTTTTGAAAAATCATGTTGAAAAGTCATTTTATCTCCCAAACTTGAAAGGACTGTTTCCAATCTTTGATGTTACTGTTCTCTCTTTATGGAGCCTTTGCCGTGTAAGGAAGAATGATTTTACACAGTATTTTCTGTGGTTACGTTTTAAATCTCAGTGATTTTGGCATTTATGATAAGTAAAGCTGCATTAGTTTGGTCACTTGAGATATATTGTAACATAAAGTCAGTGTGACCTGGATTTTAATGGTGCTGTATCTTAAAGGGCTTGTAGCCATCAGAGTACTGTGCAGTCCTACTCATTTGAGCTAACAAGGCACTGTGAGCTGAGCTGATTATATGTTTCTTTCCCACAGAATATCTTCAATAACCATATGCTGGATGTGAATGTCAGGTGGCTTGCGGTTCTGTACTTCAAAAATGGCATCGACAGATACTGGAGGAGAGTTGCACCTCAGTAAGTGCTTGCTTGTGTCACGTTCTCTGCTGCTAATCAGCCTCTCTATTCTGCCTTTCCATTTTAGACCTTTTCTTTTCTCTCCTGCAGCTCATCGTTTCCTTTCTTGTCTCTTCCACTCCTGAAGCATGTCTATTCATTGGTCTTAATCTCTTTGCCTGATTTTGAGGCTTTATTTTCAAATCTTTTTGTTTCATATTTGCAGTTGCAATTTTCTGTTTTGTCACAGCCTCCATGTCCTCCATTTTCCCATTGTCTTTCCTTCACTAGTTTTAGCTTACATCTGCATTTCTCTCTCCACCACTTCTCACAGCTGCCATTTCCCCCTTTTTTACCTTCTGTCCTGATTATTCATATCATTGTGATTTGATTTTATGCTCGGTTTATTCTTTTGTGTCTTTTGTCTGGTGTAAGATCGGATTTTAGTAGTCAAAACCTACAAATTTTCTTCGGGTACTTGACTAGCTGGCTTTTGTAAGGTTTGAATGGACGTTTGCTGTTAAACTCAGAGGAGAGGAGCTGGTTGGAGGTAATCGGTTCTGCCTAAGCACTCGTGGCCACTCTTTGACCGCTTTGCATTGTTGCAGTTCATTTTTGTTGTTGTTCTAAGTTTGGTAAGTTTTCTGCTCTTACCAAAGTTGATTCACTCTTGTCAGTAGTTCTGTAAACTAAATGTTACTTGGTGGAGTGCTGTGGTCCGTGGATTATTGATGCGATTACTTTTGGACAATGCCATTTACCCAGGGGTTGAATAGTGTGTGACTCAGCACAGTTCATGTGGTGTCAGTGTATGAAGTGTAGGCAACATGACATAACATTTTTGTTACAGCAGCTTACAGTAATAGACTTTAACTGAATTAATTTAAAAATGGCTAAAAAAAATAAATCTGTGAGTGTGTTGCCAGATTTAGTTAACTTGAGGTTTTGAAATACTTTGTCCAGGTACATTTACAATAGTTATTGTTTCTAAGTCATTAGTAAAGCCAAGTTTTTGCGTCAGTCCTTTAAATAAGCAATTATTGAACAGCAAGCCTTGGATTTTTGTCTCACTTTCTGAAGGAACTTTTAGTTACAGTACGGTAGAGTAGTAGATGATGATAAATAGTTTTAACAAGTCATTGTTAAAAAAGCTAATGCCCATTTCCATCCAAAATGGTGTTACTAGATACCATTACAGGCCGCACCAACTCGGCTCTGTGTCCTGGCTCATTTTAGCACGACTGTGCGACTTGGAGCTAATAGTGCCGTCATCAGTGTTAATGTAACACATGTGCTGCAGCTCAGAAATTCTCCTATGAAAAAGGTCAACTTCCTTTTTAATGGACTTAATGAAAAAGCCTAAATTAAGATGGTACAAATGTAAAAGGTAAAGCAGATTTACAATCAAATAATAATCAAATATTAAAACTACAGAGAGGAATACAGTTAAAAATATGACATTAATGGATAATACAGTAATTTACCTGTTTACAGTTACCCGCTCTGATCAACAGATGTTCCAGTGACTTCAAATTACAACATAAAAACTTAAAGCTGAAGAATTCTTACTTAACCTAATGTTAAACTGATAAATCTATTTGTTACATTTATGCCATCCCTGGTATACTGTCAGCTTTGGGAAAACCGCTGACCTGGATGCAACCAGAACCAACATTGTACAAACGAAAAGGACGTTTATGCAGAACCGGGTGATTTACATTTTTAGTTGGAAATCGGTTGATTTAGCTGAATTGTTATGATGAGTTAATTTTATGGAGTTGTACTGTAGTGTGCTCTAGTTTGACGAATGAATGAATAAATATTGTTAAAGTAGGATTTAAGTAATTTGCTTGTAAAATCACTTAAATTACTTGTAAAACAATAGAAAGCTGGCCTATATTCTCCACTGTTGCTGAGGGAGCGACTCACTTGAGCAACCTGCAGTTGCTAGAGAGGTTTTTACACCAAATCTGCTTTTTGTTCTGCATTTATTCAAATGCATTTTTGAAAATACATCTCCCTGCAACATATTATGTGGCTGGAAACACCCACATAATAGCCAGAACAACCTAATAAAATTTGGAGTTGAGTGTTTCCCTTTCAGGAAATTTTCAGTCTGTACATTGTGTTAAATCTTTTTGTGTCTCTCACTTGGTTGATATTTTTCGCCCTCAAATCATCAGATTTTCTAGCTCCTTGCAGACTTACAAGGACAAAATGGGGCTCAGGAGCATACTTGCTTACGTTAATATATCTTTTAATCTTTCATCCTGTATTTCTTTAAAGCTTGCCTCACCCCCGTATTCCCAAAATATGTGTGTGTAGCAAATCTTGTATTACTAATTTGCAATCTCCCTGCAAGTAATTTGACTTCCACCCATCTCGCTTCTCTTTCTGCCACGGGTTACAGCATGAGTCACTCCTCACGGTTCTTCAAATCAGATGCTTTCAATGTGCCTAACTTCAGCAGCAGCTGAATTAGAACAGCATAAAACAACATATTTTCTTGCATATTCACACAAATTGTGACTATTTTGCGACCTCCAAAGTATATCTGGTTTGGAGGACAGCAGGTTTATTCAAAGTTTACTAATTAATTAATGCATTTCACAGGATCTTCACTTAATAATGTAACACATTTAATTGATTTTAATGAATCCCTAACAGAGTTGGCTATTTTGTCATATTCATTATTGCCATAATATTAAAGTCTGTGATTTGCACGTCTAGAATCCAAATTGAGATAATAGGGGTCTCTTAGGATATGTGCTGCATTCAACAATGCCAGGGCGGCTGGCACTCGCTCCTTGTAATGCGACATGGTGGCTCAGTAGTTGGCATTCTCGCCTTCAGCTAGAAAATTCTGGGTTTAACACTTGGTCCTGTTTTATTGTGGATAATTTGAAGGAATATTCCTGCACACTACAGTCTGATTACTGTGTCTAAGATCAAAATGAATTCAATAAATCTGCAACATGAGGTACATGAATAAAGACATTGTGCAAAAAAGTAACAGTTTATCTATGTTAGGTCTACAATTAATGTGCAGTAGTATGCAAAAGTCTTGAGCCACTCCTCATTTCTTTATATGCAGTGATTTATTGAAAGGTTCAAATATACATGGAAGTACAGTATGGAAGGTCAGTATTTGAGATGACCACCTTCTTCATCACAGTCTCTCTTATGCAAGCTTTCTTATGACATCTTCAAGTAGTTTTAACGAATAGTTTTCAAACTTCTTAAAGGACATTCAAAGCTCTTCTTTGGATCTTGGTTGCCTTTGGTTTCATTTACTATCAAGGTGATCCCACACTGCTTAAATAATGTTGAGGTCCGGGCTCTGGGGATGCCAGTCAGTGTCTTATTACGTCCATTGTGTTTTTTTTTATTTATTTATTTTTTATATATCCAGGAATGTTTTTACTACATTGACAGGGTGTTTGGGATCATTGTCATGTTGAAAAATTAAGCTGTTGCCAATCTGATGCTTTCCATATGGTACTGCATGATTCTTAAGAACATGACCATCAGATACTGTTCATGTGCAAGAACGTCTGGCTGCTTGGAAGTAAGAAATGAAAGGTGGTTTAAGGTTTTTGCGCAGTACTGTGAAAGCAAAATTACTGTGGGGCAAGATTCTTTTAAAGTAATACTGAAATACTGTACTCATTTATCTATAGACATTTTCAAATGTGTCTGTTTTTCTATATTAAGTGCTGCCTTTGTCTTTTTGTCAGCTTTATTGTTTCATCTCTCTCGACCTCTCTACTTCCTCTGAACAGCTTTTTGATTGGTTTGTTCGCAGTGCATTATCAGAAGAGGAGAAGACGTCATTGCGTGCTGGTCTAATCACAAACTTCAACGAGCCTGTCAATCAGGTGAGCAGGGAAAAAGGAGAAGGAAATAAATATGTTTGATCATTGTATACTGATGAATAAAACACTGATTTTGATTGAAGTGCTTTTATCAAAACCAGATAAGTTACAAAGGATCTGACTGACAGCATTAAGATTTTTTAGGCTGTCACAATGCGACTCCATAGAATGAGATTTGAAAGTGATGAAAGCTGCTAATTTTGCATACTGGGACTTTATTTGATGTTGAAGTTTCTCGATAGACATTTTTTGGGGGGGGCTGTGTGGGGAAGGTTACAACAAACAAATAATTCAGGAGTCAAGCAGCGTAATACTGAGGGGACGTGGAACTTGGCCCTAAATGATGGCCATCCATCTTGGTTTCTACAGGTTGTATGTCCCTGTGGGACAGCTCTCGAACATCAGGACTGATCGGGTCCATATGGCAAGCAATGAATACGATTTGGACACCATATGTCTCTCTAGTCACAGCCTCTCGTGGAGTCCAAATTTCATGAGGGTGCTTTATGCTTGTGCGTGAGAGAGTGAGTGTAACTTGTGTACAAATTGACTTACTGATGCTTGTGAGGATGCAAGTTTAAATACTTAACTGTGTACTGCAAGACATTCTGAGATAAATCTTTTATACAACCATAAGAACAAAAACTCACGCAAGGTTTTCACATTTAAAAAAAAAAAAAAGCTATTTGGAGTATCAAATAATATAAAGAGCTTTATCATAAAATGTCCATTAAGTCTTGAGGTATAAAGTGTCTTTTTCATTTTGAGCTTGAAATTAATCTCGAAGTATTAAGTGTCTTACCGGCAGTTTGTGTTGGAGTAATGAGCAGACTTGAGCAATATTTGCTCAGCTGTTGGGCTCAGTGGAAAGCCAATAAAAAAAATATGAGAAGTGAAGCTGTTACCAGATCATGTGATGCACATTGCAGATATAGCTCAGGCACAAGCACTCTATTTTAAAAATCAACTTAATCCATGCAACTGATTCCCTATCTGTCTCCAGATGCATGTACTATGTACACTGTGTTGATTGTAAAAGTTTGATATTCTGTGTCGTATTTGTTCGAGCTACTTATTTTTAAAAGAGAACCACGTAATAAAATTCCCATCAAGTTTGCTCCACCTTCTGCTGTGTTTATGCTTTGCCCCTGGTCAACTTCTCTTTCCTGCATGTATTTTTTTTTTCTCCAACAGATAGCAACCCAGATCGCAGTACTGATAGCCAAGGTGGCCCGTCTGGACTGCCCCAGGCAATGGCCAGAGCTCATCCCCATTCTGCTCGAGTCTGTGAAGGGTCAGGATGGCCTGCAGCAGCACAGAGCGCTGTTAACCTTCTATCATGTCACCAAAACTCTAGCATCCAAACGACTGGCGCAGGACAGACGGCTTTTTCAGGATGTAAGTCCACAATATTAGCTGGTCCAGTGTTGATACAAAATTCTATTACAACCTTTTTGTTCTCCATTGCTTCTTATTCTTCTTAGTGTTTCTTTTAGCTGTGTTTTGCTCTTTATACATCAGTTGTATATACCTGAATAAAAGGTTATGTTAGGTAAACAGTGAAACCTTCTGGATTTTTATACGTTGCAGGTTGCAGCCTCCTGCTCTCTGCAATATAACTTTTTTTCTTTGTTGCTATTTTTTTCCTCCTTCAGAAGATTTTGAAAATGAATAGATGAATACTAAGATTATCCTGAGACTTGCGTTGTTTTTTTTTTTTTTCCAGTTTTAGGTTTTTGTCTCTAGGAGATGCTGTTTAGCTTCTGTTAGAAGCATGTTAAATACAAGATTTAAAGTAAAAATATTCCCTTGTCATACATGACTCAAGCATGGTTGACTTGTTTAGAAATGGTTATCAGCGTTTCCGTGTCTTTGTTGATATTGCGTTGAGACAAATGAACTTTTGAGTAAGTATTTCTGGTATTTCTGGTGAATACAGCGTACATTATACAATATTTTTCTTTCATGCTTGATTTAAATTTGAGTTTAAAAAAAAGGCCATTTGTGGAGAGAAGGATTTTAGAGGAATGAGATGATCAAGCAGAGGGAAGATGGAGACCAACAGAGGGTGAAAGGACATGAGAGCAGTGGCTGAGACCAAATAGTTGGATCCCAGGCAGAGGTGTCCTGTATGCCAAAATTTCTGCCCTTAGGCAACACAAGAAACAAAGGCAGCCTGAGCCCCATTAAACAGCGCACTCATTTAATGATGCACTGATGACTTTGACACTGAATCTCCTCTCTTCCTCCTCTCCTCTTTTCTCCTCTCCTCCTCTCTTCTTCTAATAATCATGTGTATACTTATTCATACAAACATTTTGCTTATGCTGTAATTATATTCTCAGATAGTAATTGGATAGTAATTCTAAGACTGGTAACGCTGTTTATTTCATTGGGATCCGGTTTAGTTTGGCAGTGTGAAAGATTACAAAAAAGTATTGTAGTGTTGGAGGGCCATTAGGGAGAGGATTAATTAAAAAATCGGGTTCGCCTTAGGACCTTACAGACCTATACTTAAAGGCACCTTAATGGTTTTTAATTTTTTTTATGTTCTTTTTGATTCATGGGGTAGAAAATGCAAATGGCAAGGATGTACTAGTTTTTTTTACACAGATGTAGCACAGTGAGGAATAAAAAGGGGGATTAGAAGGTAGACTGCAATGCACCTGTCAACTGGAGTAGGTTGTTATATTTTTTTTGAATGTCTGTAACATTTGGAAACTGTGTATTGACGCTTTGATGCAATTTACCTGTTGTGCATTCACAGAATGTAATGAAACTGTAAAAACCCATATAAACAATAGCGTATTAGTCTACTGAAACACCAAGACTGAGGAAGTCATGAGAACAATATGAAGTTGTTTTCTAAACTTGGCTCATCACTTTTAGGCTCCATGGGTTGGATTAGTCTGGGATGTGAGGAATGGAAAACGACAAGCTGTAGAGAAATCTCTCCGAAGAAGAAACTTGCCAATCTTGCGGTTTCTCTAAAGAATATATCAAAGCCTATGCTGTGCTGTCAAAGTAGGGATTTCTCTTTGAACAGCTGAACATCAACTTAACCACTGATTCTCAGATTTCTCCCACTTGACTCTTGAGTGTTACCAAGAGCGCAAAGTTCCTCTGGCTAGAAGTTGCTTGCTTTCCTTGTTTGATATATGGTGTTCACAATTTTCCACAGAGTAATTTTAATGTGGGTTTCTTGTTTATCATAATCAAATAGCAAAGACTTGACTGTTATCCCACTGCAATGTTATTGTCAATTTTGAATAGTTAATGAGATTTAATAGTTAGAATCCCCCCCCCCCCCCCCTTACACTTACTCTCTTCCTTTGGCAGATTTGTTGGATGTTTTAAGCAGACATTGTCACACTTGGCTGATAGAACTGAGTGCTTTTTATCTACCTTTGATGATCTTGTTTTGCATCTACAGGAGGGGGAAAGTGTAATTGGTTTGAGCCCAAATAATACTGAGACTATAATTGGAAGTTCATTTGGAGCTAAATTAGACCTGTTATTCACAGGTCCATCTTTCCTTCCTGTTTGTTTGAGTGTATCACCAGCAATTGAGTTCCTGATGTTCCACGTAGGGACGCAGCGATTTAATAGCTGCTCTCCAACAACGACCTTGTTGTCACCATATCAACCAATAAAATAACATTTTCAGATGTCAGTGGCCGACGTTTACCTGTAGTCACATTAATTTACTGGCAAAGTGATCCAAGATGGTGTGCTGAAGGGATATTTTTAATGTTAATAAACCAATAAACAATAAAAAACAGGTAAATAAAAACAAAAGTAGGTTCTTGTACAAAGCTACACTCATATTAGCCCAGAATTTCTTGCGCATTTATGTTGAGTGAAATGACCTCAAATGCTTTCGAGACCCAGATTAACCCAGGTGTGCCTGACCAAAATGTTAATGTGTATGTTGGCAGCTGGCATCGGGCATCTACAGCTTTGCATGCTCCCTGTGGAGCCATCACACAGACTGCTTCCTCCAGCAGATCTACGCCAGAGATGAGGCTGCGGCACTCAGCTCACTGGAGAGGACACTACTCTCTCTTAAAGGTAGCAACACTTGCACAGACACATGCACGCATGCCACAAACCTGCATTATCATGCAAAGACATGCAGTCACCTATTAGCACAACATGGTAATATAATCATCATGATCCCACCATTTGATTAAAAACATAGATAATTGAACATGCAAACTTGGAAGTATTAATATATGCAGCTACTTAGTGAAACACTAATTATGAGGAGATGCTGAATAGAGTTAATTTTTAATTAGTGAAAATCCTGCATAGTGATGTTTTTGTGCTCCTTTTAGTGCTTCGCAAACTGACAGTCCATGGATTTCAAGAGCCACAACAGAATATGGAAGTAATGGTGAGTCTCAAGTTATTTCAGCTGTGGCTGCTTTAGTACCTCTCATATTTGGGAAAGCTGATATTTTTCTGTTGGTGTTTTGGGTCAAAAATGACTCCAGTCACAGCGTGCAAAATATGGATGGCCACGATGATTGAAAGTGCCTTGAGCCTTGTCTCGGTTCAAAGAGTCCGGAGCTCTTCTCTCACTTCTAGTGTGAAGAAAGTTTGACTCCATGAAACTGTTAATTCAATTTAGTTTAAATCTGGTTTAAAAAAAAATCTTTAGCATGTGCCTGGATAGGGCTTTGGTTTCCTCATGGCTCAGAGTTAATGGAATCATTTGCACAAACTGTCCCAGTTCTTTGAACTCCAGTTTCATATTCTGAGTATCTCCTGTTTGGTGAAAGAATAATAATGAATGCTGAACAAGAATAATTGATAAACCATGTTCCTGGTTATTTTTTGAAGGATTAAGGCTTTTTGAATTTGATTTTAGCCAAGAAAATTCATGCTTTGAATTTTAATGTATTTTAAGTACCAAAATAAAATGGAAAACATTTTGGTGCATTTACCTGTTCTGTACCTAAACGAATTATATCTTGAGCACATTGTACAGTCCTATAATGCTGCTAACTATACTGACGATAATTATTATTTTTTTTATCAGATAACCTTTTCAGTATAGCAAATTGAATGCACTTAGGACTAAATTATCTACTAATGCAGTGAAAAAATAGATATAAACCTTTAGGCTTACTGATTTAAAGCTTTCAGGTGCTACCTAACATTCAGTGAAGGTAAGTGCTCTTGAGGGTCTGAAAAGAAAATTACCTGAAATCGCTATGCTGTATATGTAGGCAAGTGAAAAGAACATAAATGAATTCCATGTAAAACTGTGATGAGCAGTATTTCTTATTTTCCTGGATTTATGCTTTTTTTCACCTAAAGGATGCCAGCACTGGTATAACCTGTGGGCTGAAATATATATAACAATATAGCCTCGGACAGATGTGACCTCATCAGATCTTTCATTTAAAAAAAACAACAAAACTTCTCAGTTTTTGTTTATCTTCTGTGAATTTTAACTCGTAGTAAAATGTACATTTGTTACATATTCATACACACAGTGTGATTAAATTGACAGATCCCAAACTGTTGTATTTTTGTTCTCTGGTCTTTTTTTGAAAGCACTGAGTAATCATCTATGGTACAGGCTGGAAAATGTTAGTGAACCTCTGTGTTAATGACTTCCCCAAAAGCTATTTGGAGTCAGGGTTTCCAATTAAGTAGATTAGATTGGAGGTGCAGGTCGTATGTTGTTGCACTCTGTGAAAGTAAAGGCAGTCAATAACAACTTTGACATTAAAGATATGCTTGAAGCTATCCAGAATTGCTGGCTATTACTAATTAATGATATACATACATATAGGTTCTGTCAATCTATTAAAGCCAGAACAACTGAAAATTAAAAATAAATGTTAGTTGCCAAAGGGGAATTCAGTTTGTCCTTTTGTCTTTGATACAATGTAAGTCGTCACAAAAGGTCAATGAGTCATTAACATTAAAAATGGGGTCTGTTGTTGCTGTGCCGTTTCTGTCTTTGTGCTTCTGCTGTTATGTTTCTGTCATTTCTGATTTTTATTGCTTTATTTGTTTTTTTCCTGCTTTTTTATGCTTGTAGATGGCAAGGACATTTTTATGACAGAAAAAAATGTTTACTGCGCCCTGTTTCTCCACTAATGAGACGACAACTTAGCCTCCAGGCTGAAGGTTATAAGATGGTCACAATATTTTCATTAAATGGATGTTTGCCTCATGCTTTCACTGGTTATTCCAGCTCATTGTAGTGTTTCATATTTAATTTACATTGTTGCTTTTCTTAGTAATTACTACTTTGATAGCTGTTTTCAATCTCCTGGTGCTGAATAAACACAGGAATATGCCTACCTTGAATCTACTTAGGCAACTATGTTTTAATATAACTCACTATGTTAAAATCAAGTTCTTTAAAATATTAATATTAGGCTCCAACTGTGCACTGGAAGAAGTTGTGTAATCTTTTAAAAATAATTAGGCGTTGAAGGTTCTCACATAAACAAGCAACATAATGCCATTATGACTAAGCACAGAGTAACTATCTTAAACTGTTTAATGCTGTATTTACACTTGGAAAAACAGTGGTTTGAACCTGACATGACAAAAAGGAATCCCATTGTGTGCAATGATCTTGTTGCCTTTCAAATGATTGCTGAAAAGATGGGGACCAGGTCTGCAACTACTCACAGTGAGGTGCAGTCTTGAAAGAGACTTTGGTGCATCAACATAGCAATAAAATGGCAAGAAGATATAGTCAGTCTCCTATCAGTCTGTTATAAGATTGCGATTGAATGGGGTCAAATTTGCAATCTACTTTGATAAGTAAAATTTGCAAAATCTGTTGTAAACGTGTTGCCGTCTACATACGCAGAAGTTCACATTAACTACCACATTAATTACTTGCATTCAGAGTCCAGCCAGAGTCTTGTAGATCTGAAAGAGAATTCCCTCCTCTGATAGTGATGTAGCTGCTGTGGATGGAGATTTATCTACAGAATGATATGGGCACTCAGCAGTCTTGCTTTTATATAGGAATATAATCGGAATACAACCAGTTAGCAACCATTTGAGTCGACTCCCCTGTTGCACAGAGATGCGTCATAGCCAAGTTGTGACTGTCTCACATTGATTGCAATGTGTTGGCAATGGCAATTATTATCTGCAATGGCAATTATTTGAAAAGCTGTCTGAGAGTGATTGCAGCGAGTCTGAGTCAGACCCTTGATTGTTTGGAGACAAAGGAAAATGTTTCCTTTTTCCAACATTTCTTTCTTTTTATTGGACATAACTTAAAGTTATTGTTGGGGGAAAAAAAAGCTGATTCAGAGTGGGTAATGTCTCTTAAATCAATTTAAAAAACAGTTAATAAGAAATTACCCTTTTTTCTGAATAGAAATCTTATAGTTATTCACTCTTTTGCCATGTGTTAAGCTTTTTACCCCTCAGCTCAAAAGACTGATGGGAAATTGTCACTACCACACCGGCGGGCGGCATGGACACGCAAGTTTGAGTGTGATAACTCAAGAATAAGTGCACTGAGGAGTTTCAATTGATGTCATAGGTGTGTCTATTAGAAGGCTGAGGGGTAGCACTGGCAGTTGCCAGTATTTTTTAATAATTCAATAATAATCTAATTTAAATTGTTTTGAATGTTTTTAGCTACTGCTCCATGTTTTTTATTTAAGTTTGTTGGAGAGTTGTGATGTTTATGGATGTGTCATGCTTATGTGTTGATTAGTTCTTTAAGAATTTGATGAGTTGTCACCTCTCATTTTGCTCTTCCTTTGATGATGGGTGTGATGATGAAGAAAACCCTTTTAATTTATATTGCATGATCTAATTTCCAGTTCCCTTTCAAGGTCATGTTTCTGTCAGGAACTGAAGTGAAGTGTCTGTAGGTTACTGGGTTGCTTGAGTTGCTTCATTGATTTTGATAGCTGATGTGTGTCAAATGTTCTATAACAAAATAATAAGAATCATGCTATAAGATGAGCCTGATATTATGTGTATAAAGGACACCTTTTATATGCTATAACTTATGTTGATTGAGCACCCTTTTCACATAATAACTGTAAAAAAACTGTAACCCTTGAAAATTTCTAGTTTTCTTTCAGATTTTAAGTAATCAGTAACAGATAAAGTAATGATGCTCATTCCTGTCAGTCTACATTCTAGACATTTAATTTGTACTGTTTTGCTCAGACATTATTATTACCCAACAATAGCTATGAACCAAAAAAAGACTTTTTTTTAAATATGTTGTGACACTCGGTTTTAACTATGTCCTCTTCTTATGAAATTATGAGGGCTCAAAAATACTCAAAAAATGAAATACAGCAAAAATTCAACCCATTCATTGCTTAATGTCATAATTCTGCATTGTTTCACTAAATATACAAAAGTTGGTATACACAAAATAAAACAGTTAGCCACTTATGAAGTGGTCAGGAACTGACTGACTTTACATAGAATGATCCTAAAAGGCTTGGTTAGTTGGTCTTGCTGTAGTGCTCATTGAATATAGAGACTAATTTCTTTGTTCTCCTCATACAATAGTGTGGATTTGTGTTTGCTTCCAAGGAGCAAAACAAAGTGGTGTTGAGCAATAGTTCTGCAGGCTTTGTGAAGGTCTTTGAAAGTTTTTCTGTGGACACTTTCTTTTTTGGTCATTTTCAGTCCAGTTCAGTCCAGTCCTTGTACCTGACCATTTTCAGAGGAGGTATTTTTGTTAAAGCCAATTAGGTGTTATTAAAAAAAAACCCACCTAATTCAAGGGATCAACTAGTGTTGTGCTATACAAATAAATTTGATTTGATTTGTGTTTACACATGACAGATAGGATAGCGAAGAACAAATTTTAAATTGTGTTGTTTACTGAAAGCACATAATTTGTTCCCATTTATTTAGTTCAGTGCATAAAACACCCCACCAAAGATGACAAACTAATATTTTTGCACCAATAAGGTGATTCCCAAAGAGCGATTAGCTGAAAACATGATATATCATGGCATGTTGTGCAGTGCCCTAAAAACAAACAAAAAACTGGATCAAGTGGATGATAAAAGAAGTGTCAGGCCTAAAACTGAAACCTGAGAAATGGATCTGACCTTTCAGCTGATCAATCTACTGTTCACTGAAGCTTCAACAAAAATGGTCTCAGCTGAGGGGTGATAATCAAGAAGCCATTTGAAAGGAAGGGAAATAGGAAGAAAAGGTTTGAGGTATGACAAATTACACAAGAACTATACTGAAATTGAGTTCTAACTGGCAACAGGTCTTATGGAGTGATAAATGCGAACTTGAAATTTTTTCGTTCAGATTGTTGTCAGTATCTACAGGGGAGACCGAGAGAGGTACAGTAAAACACAGTGGAGGCTTTGTGGAGGATCCACCATCAAATACTATCTGGAAAATGTTGTTGGTAGGCAATAGCTTCATTCTTCAGCATGGGGGTTATCCTAAACACACTGCCAGTGTAGTAAAAGCATATCTGCATAAGGTTAGTGGTTCGATGGCTGGTTGCTCCAGTCTGTATGATAAGTATCCTTGGTTGAGATACTGGACCCAAGTTGCTCTCCAATCTGTTCATTGGAGTGTGTGGAGTGTTAGATAGAAAGCACTTGGGTAGAAAAGGATTGAAAAAAGTGCATGTATAAGTGAGTGACTAAAGAAGATTGAGCGCTTAAGTGGATTAGGAAAGAACTATATAAAAACCAGTTTGGTGCATAAGAACAATGGAACACAACTCATCCTAGATTGGCCTCCCCAGAGCCCAGACCTCAACATCACTGAAGCAATGTGTGATAAAACCGACATAAAATGGAACAAAAGGCAACCAACATCCAAAGAAAGCTTTAAATGTCCGCTTAGAAGTTCAGAGAACTGTCCCTTAAAATTACTTGAAGGCTGTAAGAAAACTTGCATAAGAGTTCAGGCTGTGTTGGAGAATAAATGTGGGCATCCCAAATGGAACAAAGCGGTGGACTGATACTTTTGCACATTACTTTAAGCCATTGATTTTAGTGTCCAGTGTATTCAAATTCCACATTTTCAGAAGAATGAGCTGTGCAGTCATCTGTTCTAAGTTGGCACTTCCCCTGAACTCTGCTTAGTGTGTCACAGCTCTATGGCATCGTTTATGGAGTTCATACTTGTGGTCCCATTAAAAAGTTGTTTTACAATGAATCTCTTTACACATGACATGAGCGTTTTGAAAAGATTACGTTTGTTTTGTTCTCACCACAGTGACTGCATTATTGCAGAACTGCAGTGAGTTGGAAAATACTGTCTCTAAGAATAAAGAACATTGTCACTCTGCACACAGGCTGCCACAGTGATGAATTGTAAAACTCATTTTGCAGTTGATAATCTTCCTGGCTTGATTGTCAAACAATCACTAAAAGAGTGAGGATGCAATAGAATTTCAATAGAGCACGTTCGACATAGACAAAACACACTAAAGCTGGATGAATAACATCCAGGAGCTTTCCAGCATCTTGGTGTCACTCCATTCCAAAAAGTTATGCATTAAAAAAAAGGCACATTCACTTGTGCCATTGTAAAACTGGTCTGTGCCCATATACTTGATCACAGAGCTAAAACATTCACTACTTAAATTGCCACTTACTGCCTTTCCCTTAGATCTTTTCTCAAAGCGAACTAGCCTATTTGACACTCATCTGCCTTTTTCATCTCCTACTTCTCACAGTACTGCTGACATACCCATTTGATGACTATCACTCTGTATCCATTTGCCATCTCTGTTCATTTTGCTGACATTTGTTTGCGTTTCTCATCCTTGTGCATTCTTCCCTGGCATTGCTATTAGCCTCATTTCCCTTCCTCTTTAGTTCTAGAATATTTTTTGACATGGCTAATTTGATTGAAAATTATTTTCCACCCCCCTTTCACAGTTTGTAATTTCCTACATGCTCCATTTTGATATCCCCCCGATGCACCTTGCCTATACTCCTCTGTCTAAATCTCACCATGAGCATATCGAACGCTTGCTGTGAACCGTGTTCTCTGTAATTTTCCACACTGTCTTCTGTGCTCCACTTGTGACCCCCCCGTTTCTTCACTCACTCTTTTTAGGACCTTTAGTTGTTGACTAGACTGTGTTGGCTGAACGCGTGATTAATGCCACTGCTGTTGACCTCAAGGGTGCACATTATTGCAGAACTAAACAGTTGTGTCTCCATCTATCATCTAATTTCCCATGCTAAGCCATGACTATACCAGGCTACAGAAAATTAATTCTCTTTCATACCGAGTAGCTGTATACTCCTGAATAAAGCTGCAAGCATCCCCACCTACACAAATACCAAAAGTTATTCCCTTGTCAGTATATATCCCCTGGAGCAATACTAATGAAGCCATCATCAGTGATTCAAATGCAAATGTCAGAGATTAAACTTTATTTCACCCTCTCTTCCTTTTTAGGGCTTCCTGAATGCAGTGTTTGAAAGGCTAAAACAGTTCTTGGAATGCTGTAAGTATATGTTGCTTTCTTTTTCCTTAAGTATATGATTGTAGGCTTCACACTTCAGTAAAGGTGTTAGTGGTGCTTCATGTAGTGCACGCAGAAGGCATTTCCTGAAAAGTCTCCGATAATTTATAATTTCTGAAGTTAGGTGGTCGCATTGAAAATGAAAAGTTCAGAGAGAGTCATCCTAACGAGCCTTGTTTTTCATTAATTTATATTCTGAAGTATTGGAACATGTCTAATTACAAGGTTTTTTTTTAATTAAAAAAATAGTTTGAATTAAAGACATCCTAATCTATGAATATTTTATGTCTTGAGGAAAAAATTAAAAGACATAATGAATTGTCTTTGATAATCATGTGCGTGCGCATGTGAACATAAGTTCAAGGTATAAAAAAAGCACGACATAATCCCACCTATCAGCCGCTCCTATCCTATTATTTGCCTCTTTTCCTTGATATTATGTTGTTTTAGTTGTGATGATAGTTCTTTACTGTCGTTTTTCAACGTTTTCCTGACCTGTAGTTTTATATTCGGGTTATGAGCAGCAGTTGAATTTAAAACAGTATTTCTTTCACTTCACAAACTTCAAACTCAAAAAGCCAACATTGCTATTTAATAGTGTATTTAATGAGTTTCAACAGTGCTGCTCAAAACAACCCGAGGGTGTGTGGAATGTATCCTGTGTTTTACTTTATCACAGCCTTTGAGTGGGGACTTCTTTTGATGGAAGGTATTTGCAATTTTGGGCCATGTTGTTCTAGATACTAAAGTGTCACAGAAATTCATCCAGGAATTTAGAATCTACTTTTAATCTAATCTCCAAAGATCCCTTTTTGGTTTTCTTTCATCTGGATCACAATTGGCCTGTGAGGTGTGACTACACGGTTGTTCACGATTAGTCTGTGATCAGCAGACAAAAAGCCTGTTGCTTCTTTGTCAGGAATGTGTATTTTTCCATTATTTTCTGTTTGATAATAAAAATTTTCTGGCTCTGTGGACAATAAACCATGAATACTAATATTCCCTCCTTAATACTAGAGTTGACGTATGCTTTAGCTATTCTGTAAATAAATTGTAAAATGGGAAGGGTCCGGAGTGTTAACATTTAAAAAGCAGGGACCATTGATCTTATCTGTCTTGACTTTTTTCTCACGTTTTTCTTTTAGCAAGTCCTAGTCCTTGTACTTCTGATAGCATAAGACAGTATCTGCAGCCCATTCAGGTTGCACAAGTAGCCTAGCTCCTCCAGAATGTACATGGAGCCAGTACATGGTGTTGGAAGAAAACTTGCTTTGTTTTCTAGCAGTTTCAGGAGAGTGGGACAGGGTTGTAGAACGGCAACCCTGAACGGCATCAGCTCTTCAACAAAAGGTGACAAAATGACTTCTAATGTGCAGGTTCCTGACCAAACTGTCAGAAAAAGACTTCATGCAACACTCACGAAGTCCCAACATCCATAGTGGGACCTGTGCTCACAGCCCAGCACCATGGACGTTGGCTGCCTGTTTTACCTAATTGAAGTCATGACTTCGGTCAGAACCAGACTCCGTAAAGTCCTGTTTATGGAGCCATTGATTTTCTTGTGATGATCAAGTGTTCCTTAAGTTTTTTTGAGCAGTGCAGTTCCATCAGGTTTCTCATGCCCTTGTGCTGGATTTCTATCCACTGGGAACTACTTGGGTCATTGGCAGCTGCGTAAGCTTACTTTCCTTCTCATCTTGCTATTTATGGTCTCTTTTTCTTTTCTATAAAAGCATCCAATCAGTTTGAGATAAATCTCAGGCACAACTCCACCATCTGCCGTAGCAGCAGATGTTGAAAAATATCATTAGCAGTATCAGTCAGTACTATCACTTCTAATATTCACCCTGCTGATGGCAGTGGAGACAGGATCATGGTCCTGTTGGTATTTTGGCCTGAGAGATAGGGGAAACGGAAAGACAGCTCAGTGCTTGTGGTGAGAAATATCAGCTCTGCACAGTCTGATAAGGTCAGCTATATACACTGGTATCTTGGGGACGATGTTTGTGGTCCATTCTGATGTCAGACTCTTTATCTTTGAGGTTTTTACTCCAAGACAGATGGCCTGTCTGTTTTTGTCAGTTACTATATTCTTGTAATATACATATATATTTTTTTCTTAGCTGCTTATCTTTTAATAACAATGAATAAATGTTTAATTCTTCAAATATGTTTCTTTGCTTAATAAATATATTTTTGATCGCTCAGATATTGGTTCCTTAGTACGTGGGTGACTTTGCACATCTAACATTACCAACTGTTGCATATCATCAGAGAAACAATACCACGAGCACAAATTCAGTTAGAATGCAGTGGGCTCTGAAAATTTGTATGGCTCAAGAATATGTGGCCAAAAAAGTAAACAAAGCAAAATTAACCTATTTTGCTTTTTTAGTGAAGCTTTTGTCATTTCAAATTAGTACATGCTGATGGAAGTTTAAGTGTGTATGAAGCTGAAGGAAACAATGACCTTGCATGCTCACAAGTGGTCAGAGGAATGTGTGAGACTGTTGTTGGCAGAGCTGATTTCATCAATGAGTTTGGCAAGAATGTAAACTATAGAGGACATCTTTATTGCCTGTAGAATCAGGAGTGGTTTTATGGAGCCAAAATTTACATCAGAGGGAGCGAGTCATTTATTTTCTAGCTTTTATATTACTGTACTTTATTATATGCATCAGCGCTTGTAAAGGACTCATGGGATTATCAGTCAGCAAGGTGTAGTGGGCATCTGACTTTAAAGAAAAGGAAGTCTCAGCTGGAGAGTCAACTTTCTTGCCCCCCTTTCTTTTCTTTCCTGTCTTCCTTGTACTGCAGCTATTGATGTAAATGGCATTGTTAGCTCACTTGGGATAATAAGAGCAACATGTTTTTGGAATTTCTTTTATTTTTTTTATTTTTATTTTTGTCCATCAGTCTGAGATCCTTGAAAGGGTTTTCCCCTATCTCTTGATAAGTAAAATGTCAGTTATGTTTTCTACCATCGGTTAAAATCATCTCTTTTTGGTGTATTACACTCGTAGTGATTTTAACTCATATTCCAAGTTGATTGATGAATGTGTCCCTAGATATTGGGCACACTGCTGTTTATTCTGCACATACGAGAATACCATTTTTATGTTGATGAAATTGTATTTGATGCATAGATGTCACTGGAATTAAAAGATACTTTTAAAGATATTCAGACCTAGATTTTAATATAAAATCCTTCTAAGTTCTTAAGAAGCAAAAATGTGAATCTGACTGAGAACCCGAGGAGACCATACACATGCAGTAGGAACTTTCAGTCACAAGGTAGCCAAGCCATAAATCATATCTGCTTTATTTTGTTTTATTCTAAAACATTCATTTACAAAGTGACTATCAAGCATCATTGAAAATGACTTTTCCAATGTGGTTGTTACTTTAATATGCATTAGGTAAATGTTTACTAAAATCAAGTGCACCAATTGATGGCCATTAGAAATTATAAAGACTTTTGATGCTTACTTATTTGCTTTTCTTGTCAGACTTTGAGGCTTCTTCTGATCTTTATATTGATTATTTCTAAATCCTCAAACTGAAGATCTTGCTTAAAAAAATCAGATTTTTTTGTTGCCTTCACAATAGAGTAACTCCTCTATAAAAATAATGCCACTATACTGCCAACACAAGATCTTTAGAGATGATATGTCTGTTAATGTTAGGTCGTTATCACTGTTATCTAGCAGGCAGTCTTTATCTTTAAGGCTTTTCTGCCTAAGCTCTGAGATCTTAAACATTTTTATTTCAGATGCAAGTAATAAACTCTTAATCACTGAAGAGGTTGGCCTTGAAGTGGAAAATACTAGAATAAAATACTAATACTGATCTCAAAGACGTCCTAAATAAATTCTTCCAAAATAGAGCTAACGACTAATTCAGAGTGATTAGGTTTTCAGTTATTTCCTCCTCCTTTTTGTCCTTTGTGCATTGAATATCCAGGATTATAAAGCTCTTAAAATTTTTATTATTGCTTGCTTTCTTTTTTTTTGTTTTGTTTTTGTTTTTAAATAAGAGTTTAATAAGAGTTGGAGATGTAGCTCCTGCTTCCTACCTTTTAGTCCAGTATCTTGGATCTAAATGAAATGAGTTCCAAGAATGCTGCATGCATATATTTAGTGTAATACTGCTTTAAGTAACAAAGCTATGTGATTGTTTTATATCAGGTCGCCAGGTTGGTTCAGACAGCACATGCAGAGAAAAGCTGGAAAAGACCATCATTTTGTACACTAAAGTTGTGAGTTGACCCGTCTGTTAATTTATGATGATATAAATGACTGCATTACTTGTTCATGAATAGGTTGTGCATTCTGCCTCTGAGGCTGGCCTGTTATAGCTTCTTTTAATTTAGTTTTTATGTATCTGTCCTTGTGTTCTGTCTACCCCTTCCTCTCACGTAGTTGTTAGATTTCCTGGAATACCATCCATGCGCATTTATACCGCTAATTCAGCGTTCCCTGGAGTTTGCTGTTACCTACGTGTTCACGCCTGCAGGAGAGGGAGTGACCTTTGAACGTTTTATTGTTCAGTGCATGAACCTCATCAAGATGATTGTAAAGAATGATGCCTACAAACCCGCCAAGAACATTGATGGTAAGTTGTGAGTGTCTCGGGGAAAGAGAAGTCTGAAGGGTTGGAGAATAACTGAAAAATATACGTGATAATACTAAAAATTAAAATGATGCTCTTGGTAGGTAATAAACATTTCATTTTAGGTTTGTGATTTAAAAGTCAGCAGAAATGCCACAAGCCCTTGAATACACGTCACTGACAGTGAGTTTCAATAGCACAGGGCTATAACGCCATCGGTGTCACTGTACTCCATCGCAGCTCCATGTATTTTTTTTTTCTTTTCCCAAGCTGCCTGAGGTTTCTAGTGCTTCATTAGCAAATGGCACAGCAGTTGGTCTTTCTTCTGTCAGCTAGCATAATCTCTGGGGTTCCTTACTCGAGAACTTTCCCATTCTAACAATCCAAGGTTCTGAGTTTCATTCGAATATCTGACTGTTGTTGTGTCAGAGTTGGTCATGACTTCAGGTTTGCTTTCCTATAACAAAGAAGATAAATGAGGAAGTTAAAGGGCTGTTTAATTTTCTTCTTTTACTGTAACCTTAAATCATGCACAAATTAATACAAAATAAAAAATGAGCAACAGAGCAGATTCTTTTTCTTTTTCTTTTTACCAGAAACATTAAAATGAATTATGATTTTGAAGTTAATGAGCAGACGGCAAAGATATGAGTCACACTTGAGGATTACTTCAGCTGCCCGTTGCCTAAAATTAAGAGATTTTGCCTTGCAGTCCTTATTTATATTTAGGAATCTTACGTACTAAATGTCTGTAGCGACAGTACTGATATAATACAATGTTTGTATTGTATTAAGTAACAATATTTTGAAGAAAAGTGTCTGTGTTTAAGGTGACTTACGACTGAAATGTTGTCTTTTTCCTTTATTTATTGTTGTATTTCTCCATCCTTCAGACAGTAAACCAGAGAGCCTGGAAGCTCACAAAATCAAGACGGCATTCTTCACCCACCCCACACTGACAGAGATTGGACGTCGGCTTGTCTCACACTACTTCCTTCTCACAGAGGAAGAGCTAGCAATGTGGGAAGAGGACCCTGAGAGCTTTGGTAATATCACATCTACAAATATGCTCGCAAATTTGAACTTGTATGGATTTTGCAATGTTTTAAATTTTGATGTATTAGGGAGAATCTACAGCATTAGGTAAATGATTGCTACCATCATATGACCATATTATATTAATACCCTTGATCCATAAATTGGACAGTTTGCAGATGTAAAGCAATTTAAATTAATACTTTAATTAATTTAATTAAAGTATTAATTAAAAATACTTTAATTAAATTAATTAAAGTATTTTTTAATTATAAATCACTTTGTGATTTATAATACTTATTTTTGATTCTCCTTAAAACTGTCAATTGACATAATTTATAGGGTATAGCTCTTGGTGCGCGTTTGTAGTTATAGGCAGCATTTGAGATCTTGATATATTTTCAAAACATCATAGTGTCCTCACAGGCTTTATGTAATGACACTGACCACTCAGACAAAACACTTCATAAAGCTAAAACCACAAGGGCCCAGTGTGGGAGTTCAGTCTGTTGACATTTGGATCCAATTTTATAGTCAGTCAGAGCCACATATTGGAGTGTGTGTGAGAAAACACACTTGCAATTTCAGGGCTTTGTCATAATATATATGATGTTTCTGTTGTGCAGTGTCAGCCATCACCTCCTAATCAACATTTTTTAATAGATAATTATTTTTTGTAACAGCTGTGGAAGAGACAGGTGGTGACTCTTGGAAATACAGTCTGCGGGTAAGTATATTTTTATATGTATCTATATATATGTGCAGGGAAATGGTAAATTAATAGGGTAGCTGTGGCTCAGGAGGGTAGACCAGGTCATCCACTAATCAGAAGATCAGTGATTCAGTCCCCTCTACCAGTACATTCATGAGCATTTATGGAAAGGTGAATGTTTTGCTTTGCTTTGAGTGCTCAGTTAGAATAGGAAAGTGCTATATGAGTGCCAGTACTTTGAACTGTTACATATATAGCACACTGAGTTGGTATGGAAGAACAGTCTGTTCGATCTTATGCTCAAAAGACGGAAATTAAATATTTGCCTCATCATACAAAAAAATAAGCATTAGAGGAATTAATAAAGCAAAAATAAATTGATCCCCTGTGTTTTGGGGTAAAACTGAATGTCGAGAACAGACAGAAATCAATTCTAATGTCTGTCTTTACAATCATAAAAATGTAGATTTAAATGATCATAACAGCCAGTTTCATTTCAGTTAATTGCAGCGGTATTGTTACATATTTCTATGTGTGCTGTTTTTTCAGAAATGCTGTGCAGTTCTGTGTTGGTTGACTGTATACATTGCAGCATCATAAAACATTTAGTGGTGCCTGGAGTTTTAAAGGTTGTCATGAGTCTAGTTAGTTTTAGAGGCTTATCTTCAGCTGTTGCTGATGCATGACATAATCTTTTATCCATGGTCCTATTTCTTCTCTATCCCTCTCCTGTGTTGTGCCCCATTCCACTTACTTTCATCACTTCAGATGACAAATGTCTGCCCTGCTGTTTCTTTGAAGTACAGTAACACATATTTCAGTGAACTCCAAGCCTTGTACAAGTTTTTATGCATTTAAGCCATGAGCAGCAGAAGAAAAGTGGCTTTATGGTCTAAGAACGTGTTAAACATCTAATTACTTCATAGTTTTGAATTCTTCTAGAAAACAACAATTTTGTGAATTTTCATACCTTTTAATGCATCAGTGTTCCTTTCTGATAGTTTTTTTTTTTTTTTTTTTTTTTTTTTATGCAGCGCTATAAAACTGAATGCCTTAGAGGATGATTTTATTTATTTATGTTGGAGTCTAGTAACTTCTGAATTCACACATCAATTCATACATGTGCATGGCAATTAATTATGAAGCTTTTCTGTTTTTGAGAGAAGTTTTAAAATAGCCACAGATACGCTCATAGCCTCAGGATCCACAAATGTATGCTGCAACTGCAATGTATGCTGATTTACAATGGATTCATATGTAATTTTTTTTAATGAACAAAAGAGTTTGCTGCTTTTCAAGTAGAACACTTACTTTTAAAAATTGTGCATGTAAATATAGGCTAAAATAAGCAACCACTAGGCTTAGTGGCAGACTTGTTCTTTTCTCAAAACGTATTTGAACAGCTTTTTAGCACATTGTGAACCTCAGGACGGATCGTTTCTGTATCAGAATCTGTTCTGTTTGTCCTATTCTCATGAAGCTGATTGAAGTACCGTGTAAGAGGACCGGTTATACTACCAGCATATCAGCTCTCACTGATATTGTGGCAAATGGGATTTTTTCACAAATGGCACAGACCATGACCTCTTTCTTACACCTTTTTAATATGCTTTTTCTTTTAACCCAGTAAACTAATGAAGTTGTCTAGGCCGTTTCTTTATTGAGCATAGACACTGACACCCACTAAAATCCCCTAACAGTGTTATATTGATTGTATTTCTATTGAACTGGGAACACAATGTATTGTTTATTTATGTTTGTCGCACCTTTTTGTATGACTTTTGTTTTTGTCCTTATCAAATATTAATGCGATAGCTGCACTCCTCACCTTATCCCACCTCTAAATGCCCAGCAGAACCCCAGGTGCTGTTGAGACTAAAGAATTGTGATCCTATAAAAAGTAACTGTAATGACTTGAGCTAAATGTGATGCTGCATATGTTAATATTCTGTCAACTACCTGTCTCTATTTTTATTTGTTCTAACTTATTTCTGTATTTAGCCCTGCACAGAAGTACTGTTCCTGGATATCTTCCACAACTACAGCCAGACGCTGACACCAGTGCTGCTGGATATGGTTCAGAATCTCCAGGGTCAGTTTAAGCATTATAGCTATAAATCACATAGTGTAATTTCATTCCAGTGAATTTTTAACACTTTGGCAATGAAAACTGTATAGGCAAGAGCCAGTCAATTGGGCACATTTAGCTAGAAATAACACACTCATACATCTTTATAATGCATAAATAGATTCAGTTTATCATCATTTTAGAGAATGTTTGTACAAATCATTTTGTAGCCTGATTGTGGTGAACAGTGGGCTTTTGGGTTTTCTTTTGGTTATTAGCCTTAAAAAACTAAAACAAACAATAGAAAAGGCAAAAATGAAACAAACAACGTGCAACTTCTCCCACCAATATGTGACAATTCATATCCTAGGAGGTCCTTTTTAGGGGAAAAAAGTGCAAGTATCACAGAAACAAAACACAAACTTTAAGAAAAAATCTTTTTTTAACAACAATTTTTGTGCCAAGTAATCTTAATTTCAACTTTTTATAAAATAAGTGATTTTTTTAATTTAAGAAGTTTGCATAAGAAGTTGTACTTGTGTAAAGATTGTGTTGAATACCTCTGTTCAGCTGCAGTATATACCCTTACTCATGCAGCTGTAAGTAGTGAAATTGGCCCTGAGTCACTAATATTTGCATATAAATTTTACTTACAGTGTGGAAGAAAAAGTAAACACACAAAACTACCATCAGATTCATGGAATATTCTGGAGTTTGTTCTTACTGCACTGCTTATATTAGCGATTGGCTCACAATCTAGCAACACCTCCATTTCTCTAAATAAAGAAACATTAACTTTGGAACGTTCTGTGCAGGAGAATTTCTGACCAAAAAAAAGGATTAAAAAATAATGTCAGAGAAGGTTCAACTTTCCACAGTGTTTCCTCTGAAATGACAATGGTAAAAATGGGAAAGAAAAAAGCAAGGCTCAGGCTCCAGTAACAGAGTAGATGAGTTCTGTATCCCCTGAGACATGCACTGTGGCTGATATTGAAGCCACAAAAAAAGGTTTGACATCAAAGTTTGTGTGGGGGAGTGGGGCCACCAGGTAGACCAAAAGAGTATGAAGGGAGCAGGTGAAGGTATGGCTCATGTATCAGCCAAGATAAGAAACTCACTGCTGTAACTGAAACTAGAGTGACAAGTGATAAATGACATCATGAAGTGTTTTTAAAAGTTTTCATACATTTAACATAAGAATAAGATGAAGACAAAAAAAAAAAACACAATTTCCCTCGAAGAGCAAGGGCTATACTAAAATTTTAATAATCTCTATATTACAACATGATGTGGGCCTGTTATGGCATCTTTGTGACGTGATTGGGCATTGCATTGAAAAAATAAAATGTCTGTTGTAGAGCTTTCTCCATGCCCTTTCATATGAATATTTATATTACTTGACATGGTTTCTTGTATCCCCACCCAAGTATCGTCAGTGTTTAGTGACAGCTTGGAGTTTATTGTGGGTGTTGAGTAGCCCGATGGCTGATGGGAAGAAGATATTTTTAGTCTTTATAATAGTATTATAATAATAAATATTAATATTCTTACTTTTGACCAAATTTTAGGTGACATGAGTCTGGAAACCTAAATAAGTATATATTATTTGCTCATACACATGGTCTGAGGCAGTTTGCATAGTCTATTCACATCTGTTGATGAAGCACAGATTTAGTTCAATATTTAAGCTTAACAGTCAGTATGAACTCTGCTATTGGCTGTCATTACGTCCACCTTTCTAAACTCTCGGTCACGTCCACACGCAAATTTGGCACACTGCTCCTCATCTCATGGGGGTACTGGTGTGTAGCTCTTGTTCTGTTGCTGAATTGGTCGTGCTATTACTCACTTGGGTGGATTACAAGGTCCTCTTCTGCCCCGTCTCTCGAGCTACTTTTCCTTTTAAGTGTCAGAGTGGAAATTGGTTTTGCTGGAGCAAGGAAAACACCAGTTTGGGTAATTCTATGGTTGAAAGAAGACATCTATTGATTTTGAAACCTGAGTATACAACTAGAGAGCGAGAACAGCCCATCAAAATGGCTTAAGCAAGACCGATCTATTGGAACCGTGCCTGTTTAATTTCCAGTTGTCAGTTGCATACCTTATATACATTCCACTGTCAAAGAACAATACTGGGACAATATATATGCTGCTATATTGCTTATTGTATTGATTCTGCCTTGTTACTGAAATTAAATCCAGTGTATGTTTGTGTCTTTTCAGGCCCAACCAATGTGGAAGACTCTGTTCAGTTGCTAATGAAAGATGCAGGTCAGTCAAAAGCTCACATACTTTTTACTCCATTGTAGTATTATTGCCCTGTCATGCTGGGAGTATCAGAGTTTGACTGTTCTAACGCAAAAATCTTCCCCAACAAAAAAGACCAATTCCAAAGAGCTCTTAGCTGCCTTTTGAGACTTCCCTCCCTTGTCAGTAGTATAATATAAGATTGCTACTTTTGTACTTCTGTACATCATATCATTAGTCCCGGTTTTTCTCAAAATAAATGACAGAATATGTATCTAAAGTGTTAAACTCCTCTGAATCTGATCATAGACACCTAAATGATTATATTTCCCTTGTTTTTGCTGGTTTATGGTTTTTTCTTTGTTTCACAAGTTGCCCATATTCAGCCTTACATAATACAAGAGAATTAAAATAATGGAAAAAGTCTGTTTCTTTCTCCGTAAATCGGATCAGTCTCTCTTCGTTTTGTTTTTTTATCAGTCCTGTTCTCTGCTTTTTGCCATTTCAAAATTCATTACTTCTGAAGATAAATTATAAATAGTAACAGCCACTATTTCTTGGTCAGAGGGCCCGGTGGCGCCAGTGTCCGGCAGCCTCGCCTCTGTCAGTGCGCCCCAGGGCAGCTGTGGCTACAATGTAGCTTGCCATTGCCAGTGTGTGAATGTGTGTGTGAATGGGTGAATGACTGAATGTAATGTAAAGCACTTTGGGGTCCTTAGGGACTGAGTAAAGCGCTATACAAATGCAGGCCATTTACTATTTCTTATATTGTGTGTATTCTTTTATCCCTTTTTATATTATATTGTTCTCATTCTGTCACTCTTTTTCTAATCTCATCTTTTCTTTTATTCTTTTATTGCACTCCTCTTCATTTTAGTCACCATTACACCAATTTCTGCCTGAAGCATAACCTATAGTATCATTATTATGATGTCTATGTTTCTATAACATGTACTCTTTTTTGTTTTGTTGTTTTGTATGTTAATATTTGCCTGCATATTTGAAGCATATTCAGCCTACTGTTAGCAGAATGAAAGCTTCACAACAAGCATTAATTTGTTGGAAACCATAGCTACATTCCAGTAACCCCAAATTACTCTACACAGACATTTACCTGACATGTTTTACCTTACCAGTTTTCAAGTTTGCTAATAACATCTCAAGCTTGGTCAAGGCCGGCAGAGCCTGACTGGCTCTAAGCTCTGTGTAGCTTTAGCTTTAGCCATTTTGCTTTTATTCGCTTCTTTAAAATGTCCATGTTAAGTTGGATGAAGTTACATTTTTGTGATGGTCCCCCGCAGTTTAATTCGTCAAATTTTGTGTTTTCACTTGCGTCAAAGAGCCCCAAGAGCTGTTTGTCTGTGCTGCTGTGCATGTGTTGCACAAGCATTTAACCAATGGTTAAATGAAAAGATTCTTGTAGGGGAAACATGTCAGTCGTATTGTGAGTATTGTAACCAGTGTAACTTTTTTTCTCTGCAGTATACAATGCAGTGGGATTAGCAGCTTATGAACTGTTTGACAATGTGGACTTTGACCAGTGGTTCAAGAATCAGCTTCTTGGAGAGTTGCAAGTCAGCCATCACAGGTATTCTTTTTGTCTTCTCTCAATATTCTATTTTTAAATGTTTCTTTTTTTTTTTTTTTTTTTTTTTTTTTAAGTATTTTAATATTAAAGCATGCACTAATGGGGAAAAAAAACATACCAGATCTAACTAAATTAGAAGAGGTTGACCACTTGACTGTGAAATGAGTTTTTGGAATTTCACTCTAATTATTACTGCTTAGATAACATTAAACAATAAAATTATTTTTTTGGCCTAAATCACTAATGGCCTCACAGAGGTAAATATACCACATCTAAGTAATTTATTAGCCTTCTGTAAGGATTTCATTTTTGTATGACATGGTTACTGAATTATTAAAAGGAATTTTATTATTATTTTTATTTTTTTATTTATTTATTTATTGATTGTTGGGGGTGGCTTGGAGGGGGGATACTTACCTTTTTTGAACATGTCTCATTTGACCACATTGGTCTCATTCAGGGTTGAAATTATAATAGTGAAGCAGCTTAGCAGTTCTTTTGTAATCGGTGTTTTACTGTATGCAAGCTCAGTTTCAATGTCTGTTATGTTGCATATTTAACACTCCTTCCAGTGTACTCAAGTTAATTGACTATTAACCTCTCCAGCTTTCTCACAGCCTCACAGCCTGTAGCACATTGAATGCATACAAAAAAGCTCATAAGTAACAAATACTTGGGGTGTTTTTTCTGTCATGGTTATGTTAAAAAATACTGCTAGTTTTCACATCACTTTACAAGCAGCAGACAAATGCGGACATCAGCAGCACTCAATAGAAAAACTTTTTTTAAACTGTGAAAGAACTCTGTAAGGGCTCTACAGGCAGTCAGCTAAAGTTACAATGAGTTGCTACATGGAGGGATTTAAAAGGTGTTAGAAAAGGGAGACATTGACCAGAGGTGAGATGGTGTGGAAATGAAGAACAATGGAAGTGCCCTACACACACACACACACACACACACACACACACACACACACACACGAAACACAATACACAATCAAAGCAGCACTCAGAAGGTTGGTCACCGAGGGTTGGTGCTGACGTCACAGTGCATGGTATTTGATGTCACACTGATTATTCCTCCAGGCTATGCAAGTGCAGATAACCCCTCCATTTTTACCTGGGCTTTAATCTCTTTTTAAAGCTTAATCCAGACTTTAAAGAAACAATACAGAATGCAGTTTTACTCTAAGGGAGGATTTTAAATTTTGAGACTCCTGGAAAACACTGAAGATGAGTAAAAAAAAAAAACCCAAAAACCATTATGTAGTCAAATGCCAGCTCTGATTTTTTTTTTTCAATTTTTTGTGCACTCATGCAAATACACATTAATGGTGTTAGTCGAAGACTATTTGAATTACTGCACCAACCAGAAAACACACAAGTTGCAGCTTAACAAAGATGACCAGTTCATCATCTGACCAAATGTGAAATATCATCAAAATCCTTACATGTTATTTATTGATGATTATAAAATAATTATGCACAAGATTCTGTCAAAGAACATTAGACCTCTGACCTTTTGGGCATGGCATGAGTTTTACCTGATAGACTCCGTGTCATATTTTATCACAATTGGCATATAAATTCTTGAGTTGTGGTCCAAAACATTTTTTGCAAGGCCAGAGTGGCCATCTTTTAATCCACTTGAATGTTTCTTCCAAATTTTAAGAATTTTATCCATGGCCTTCCCAATAAAGGGTGTGGATAAAATGAATGGAGAGAGAGAGAGATAGGGGTGATAGAGAGGCACAACTTGAATCTGAAAACTCAGTGCCTGAAGCTACGGCTGTTGCTAGTGTAGAGGCATTAAAATTGATGCAAGTGACAAATTGAAATTAAAACTGTAAAGTAGAACAGTAATTAGAAGCCAGTAAGAAATTCCCTTTCGGCTAAAACTCTGGAAGCATGTCATATGCGGTACTCCTCAGTTGCTGGGAAGTGGTGAAGCAATGAGTCTCGGAGTTCTTTTTGCACTACTGTGTGAATGCACAATCAAAGCAGTAGACACTGCGGTATGGCTACTCAAAGAAGCATGACACTCAATATGTGTCATAAATTTTACAAAATGTGTCGGTGTATTTGTTTTTAAAATAAAATACTTTCAATGTTTCATGATGATGTTGAAAGAGTGGCACACAGTGGAACAGCCTGTTCATTGCTTACAATATAAATTCATTATTGTCTTTTATCTTCTCAGTAAAAATGTGATCATAAAAAGACACTGGCCTTATCAATCAGTCAGTCAATATTCCGACTCGTGGTCCACCAAAACAAAGCAAGTCATATAAAACATATCCTTGAGCTGTACTCGGATTCAGCAAAGCCAAGGTTAGTTACATCGAGGACAGCAGATAAACTTTTCAACTCTCATTGATTTCTCTGTTGTGGTGTGCAAATGAAGCTGTGTTTCTGTCACATGGTTCCCACAGTACTTTGATGGGGCTTCTGAAGTTTGGAATGTGTATTCATCATGGATGGTTTAAAAAGGGACATGCTTGATGATCTCCCTTGGTGCGTGGAGTTTTTCTCTGTAGCAGTCAGAGGTTTCTGTTTTCAAGTGCTCATGCATGACTGCCTACATCTGTTAAAGGACTTCATCTTTGTGATGCTTGTCTTTACACTGTCAGTATATTATCCTGTTTTTCAAGTTGGAATGTAGTATTTTATTTTCAGCTCTCAGTGGGGTGTACTACAAATAAGAATACACTTGTGTAATGTTACTGCAATTAACTTGCTGTTTGTAACCCGCCTTATCACAGCCCGCTAACCCCCCTCCCACACACATATGCACACGTTCCTGCCTAGTTGATCTAAAGCCACCTGATGTTAAAGCTGTATATTCAGAACACTTTATTATGACTGCAATCCAAACACTTTAAACTTCCAAATATGTGTGATCTGCAGGTTTTTTGATATACAGTGGATCTGAACTACTCATTTTATATAGTATATCTATATATGCACTCCGTGGCTATAAAGTTGAAAGTCGCTGTTCCATACAGTAAAGGCCCACATTTGAAAGAGTTGTCACCCTTGTGGCACTTACTGAACCACAGAGCCGTCGTGCTCTTGGTATCAAAGCTAACCAAGCAGACATTAGTGCTTCGCACAGCTCCCCAAGGTTTATAAGTGGAAGTTCTTTTTTTACTGATGCTGCTTTGAAGTTCACCCCAAAGGTGTGTAGGTGGATTTGATACTGCTGAATTGTGGGGTCCAGGTCATGAAGTGTTCTATTGTAGACTTGTAATTACTTGTAGTGGCCTGTGCCACCTGACTTATCTCTGCTTTGTTCAACTTTCTGTGATTTGCGACATTTTGGAAAGTATCACACCTTTAAAATGTTCTAATAGTCCTTTCTTTAAAATGTATTCATTTATTTAAGTGGGGGCCTTACATCTTGTGATAATTTGAGTATGTAAAGAGATTAGGGCAGTACACACACACACACACACACACACACACACACACACACACACACACACACACACACACACACACACACACACACACAGACCAGCCACTACTAGCAACAAATAAAGCACAGCATCAGAATAGCTAAAATAGCTCTCTAACTTGGCAGTGTTAGTAAGAAGAAAGAAGCAGAGGGACAATAACTGTTTGGTATTTGCAGACGTCACATTCAAAGCAGGTTTTCTGGCTGACACACTTGCTCGATGCACATTTGTCACTGTTACCAGAACATTCCCAGATGCTGAACTGTCTGCCTTCCTTGGCCCTTTGTGTATTCACTGTTGGAGTGTTTATTATGGCGTGCATATTGTGATCTCACATTTTCACACATAATAGAATCCCAGAGATCCACAATAATATGCTCAGGTGACAGGTATAATTGTTATTAATGCAAGAAAAACCAGTTTCTTGCAAATAACAGTATCATTGCAATAGCTGAATCAATATCTTTGGCAAACTCCTTTCACTCACAGGATTTTCTGTTTCCTGCTTGGATACAGTTTCTGTGCCACTTATCATCTTGAGTAGTTTCTTTAGGGTTGAATATATTCTTTAGATCAGAAATCTGCCAAATGTTTTTTTCATTCCATTTTAAAACAAATCAGCATTTCAGGGCTGTGGGTCCCTAACCGTTTAGCAAAGTGTTGCCTAAGAATGCAAACTTAAAAAGTCTACAGTGGGTTAGGGTTCATGGTGTTTACAACTGAGATCTGAGTTACTTACAAGACTTAAAAACAACTTGAATATAATTTGCATTCAAATGATATTTGATTGTGAATTGTGATTTCTGTATTAAAGACAAATCACCCTCCATCTAATGCTTCTGAGCCGCTCATCCAGTAGAAGCTATGTAGATGTTTATTTGCTAGCTTGCGGTTTTTTTTTTTATGTATTTTTTCTTACAAGGCTTTAATAGTGCCCTTGCACCTCTTGCAGTTTGCAGGTTTCATGATAAGTTTAGGCCCTGGATAAGTCTGCTTGTATCACTTGGTGTGAAGTAGTAACAGTGCATGTATTCACACCCAAATCTGTCAGCAAAGCTGCTGTGTGTGGCTTACACCTATGGCTGAGCCTCAGGCAGCCAGTGAGTTGTTTGTCAGTATTTGGCATAATGACTACACAGATGCACATTGTATCCAGTCACACTTGAGCCCTCGTGAGAAACAGTACTTTAATTTTTAACTTGCTGTCACTATTTTCCTCCCTTTTCTGCCTAAGCCAAAACAGCTGTCTTACCTGTGACGGGACAGCATGCCTGACAAGAATAGAGGAGATAGCGAGGCATCTTGAAGCTCATACATATTCAGAACTAACACATGACTTGTATTTGGACATAGCTGAGAACTTTTTTTTTGTGTTATTTATTTGGACATCCCAGTTTAGCCTAAAAAACACCTTTTGTTGTAACCTAAACAGATATGGTTTGTGTTCAATTATTTTGCTTCCAGGCTTTGCCAGCATAGAAGGCTGTGAAACACTTTGGCACTTTGACATTCCTTTTTGTTGCTTGATGTGTCTGTCTGGAGTAAAAAGCATCTGTTGGTTAGCCAAGAGAATTTTCAAAGTTGTTACCTTTTAAGTCTTGGTGTTCTCTTATTGCTAGTTTTAGACACATTGGGTTGATTTTTGTTAGGTTTGTATCACAAGCACGTTGTGATACAAACATGTTTACATGGGGTCAAGTCTTGGGGAAAACAAGCACTCACAAAACTGGGCTTATTATGAAGTCCAGATCAAAAGTTTAAGACCACTTGAAAAATGGCAAAATAAATAAATAAATAAATAAATAAATATCACATTTTGCATGGTTGGATCTAAACAAGGTTCCAAGTAGAGCTTCAACATGTAACAAGAATAAATGTGAGGGAGACAAAACATTTGTTTGAGCATGCAATTAATTGAAAACCAGGCTTAATACTTTCTGTCAGGTAGTCACACTGTCATGACATTCTGATGGCAAAGGCAAAACCCCCCAAAAGTTTTCCTTTTTGAACATGGTCGGGTTGTTGAACTGCATAAGGAGGGTCTCTCACCGCGCGCCATTGCTGCTGAGGTGGGACGCAGCAAGGCAGTCATTTGGAATTTCTTAAATGATCCTGAGGGTTATGAAAAGTCAAGTGGAAGACCCAAAACTTTTAACCAGCACTGAGCCGGAGGATTCAGTTGGCTGTCTGTCAAGACACTGAACGATCCAACTCCAATTCCTGGAAGTTTGATTTCTGTTGGGTTTTCTTTTGTTTGTTTGTTTGTTTTAAAGCATTTACTCACTTCCATTTCTCCTTGTTACATGTTGAAGCTCTGTTTGGAAAGTTGTTAAGATCCAACCATGCAAAATGCGATTTTTTTTTTTTTTTTTTGTGTGTGCCATTTTTCAAGTAGTCTTGAACTTTTGATTGGGACTGTATTGGGGTTCCATTTTTATCCCTCAACCATGAAGTCTTATGCTATCACAGGCAGCTTGGACACACAACTTTGTGAATACAGTAACTCATGAGGAGGCATACATCTAAAAAATCTTAGGACTAGTTGAGATTAAGTGTTCTGTAAATCCTGTGAACAGGATCACTTGAGAAAGACGACACCTAGGATTTTCAAAATGATTCCATAGGTGCATCTACTAAAAACCTTGGATGCATTCGATTATCGTAACCTTGACCTTTAGGTGACCAGAGGTCAAGTTTTGTGAAAATCTTGTGAATACAGTAGCTGAAATGAGGTGATGTAGGATTTTCACATTTGTACTAAAGGTGCATTTACTTGAAGATGAGGGGTAGCTCTGGCAGCAGCTATTTTTTTTTAATACTACTTGTCATATCATTGCATTTTTTTTAGTTTTTTTCTTCTTCTTTAGTTTCTTTTGCATTAGCTCTGATTGTGACTTACAAGCTCTTCCATTTGGTGTTGACTAAGTGAATTAAATTTGAGTCCTAAAATCTAAAAATGGTGCTTAAATCTTTACGGCAGTGATGTAGAACTGTTCACTCAAACCTTAGACCCAGGCTGAATCGCTTTTTGCAGGAATGGTAAAGGGAATTCTTTTGTGCCACTGTGTAAAAGGTTCTTCATACTCTCAGAATTGGAAGTCTCACACTACATTGCTTAGGAATTTTAAGTATTGGGAAAATAAAGTTTTACATACACACAGCAATGTATGAAATAAATTACATTTATGTGGCCTCAACTGTGCAAGATTTCTTTCTCGGCAATAATGTAAAATTCCTTTGGGCTCATTTCTGTCCACGGATTTCCCATGGGCTTACCAGAAATGATGAACAGGGTTCCTGACAGCTGTGTGAAGTTGTGGAGGAGGAAACAGCTTTAGCATGGATGAGTCATGTCTGACCTTTGACAAATACCTCTGTCAACCTGTCTGTCCATCTGCTTCTCTAATCTTTTCTTCCACTTTGCTACTGCACTAATAATAGACTGTACCACCTGTAATCTCCCTTGCTGAAGCAGATATTCAGTTTTTTTTTTTCCAGTCATGCACAGACGCAACATAGCCCTGGAAACGTGTAGTCTGTTAGTCACATCAGTACAAAGTCAGAAATAATGCTGAGAAGGTTAAAGATTTATTTGTTGGATACTCAAAGACATTTTGCAACTGGTTTTCTACAACATAATGTAGAAAAAAAAAATTGCTTATATACATAAATGTTGTTTATTTCTTTGTGCGGGACAGATCCTTGCCAAAAATCAAACATTGATAAACCATCACCAAATCAGGAAACGTGTTCCTTACATAAACTTTCCTCCTATGTCTGTTAATCATAACTCTTCAAATTCAGCCCTGAACTCTGCTGAAATTCCTGTGCCACAGAATTAAAGATTAAAAAATGCATACATATTAGCATTTGCAGATTTTAAAAAATTGTCTTTACCAATCTTGGCTCACGATGCCGTCTCATTTTTGTGTGGCAATGCTGCTGTGGTCGCAGTTTTTGTCTCTAAACTTTCCTGACGTCTGTGATCTGAGCATCATGCATCTCCTTCCACATTGCCAATTTTTCTGGCTGGTTCTTCGTTTTGGATGCAGACAGACTCTCTTTAATTAAAGCCGATGCCATTGCCTGTTGATTCTTGGATGTGCCTGTTGATGCCTCATATGTGTGCTTATTCGTTAATTAAATGCTTGCCCTTAGACTTAATCCAGAGTTGAAAGCAATATGGAAATTTTTATTGGGGCCAAGATTTGAAGGGACCGTTATTAAGGTTTTGGTGGAAAGTAAGTAGGGTTCAAACATGAAGCTGAAATTTTGTTAGATTAATGAAAAGCGGTGCAAGTCTAAGGGATAAAGGTACTATATTCTCAGAGTTTTAAGAACACAAATCAAACATTAGCAATAGCCACAGATTTTAACTTGTGTGAGTGATAGTATGATAACAGATGATCATGGGATAATTTACATGCAGTGTCACTCTCTCTTTGGATCAGAGATGCTTGCATTTTGATTTATTGAGAGCTGGTTAAATGTTCCCAGTTGCCTGTTTACTGCCAGTGGCATTGGCATACCTGCTTTCTCATTTTGGAACCATCATTATTGCCTCAAAAAAACTTGTGGAAATCCAGTTTGTCTGGTTAACTCTATTTTACTTTAAAGGTCATTGATGGATAGTTCATTCTTCTTTGATGCTCCAGTTCTGCTGAGCACTTTAACCACTTTCGTTTCTAAATGTGATCCTGTGCAGCAGGCCTTTAATTTAATGTTATTTGCTATATGTTTTTAATGTTATTTGCTATACATTTTTTTTAAGATCAAGACATGTAGCTTGTTTTGTGCATACACACTAGAGCTGACGATTTGCTTCATAGTCCAGTTGTCCTGTTGCCCCTCATGGTATCTCCAGTGAGTGATGGCATCGCTGCTGGGTGCCAGAGCATCATACCACTGTGGTATCCATGTGTATCCACTCGATATAATATGTATATAATATGTTATGTATATAATATAACTTGCAGTTATGGTTTTACTATATCGTCCCCCTCTGTGTTGCAGGTGTTGGTTATATGTGGAAGTGGGACACTGTAGCTTGGCTTTTTTAAAAATTATTATGAATCTCAGAACAATGATAATATTATCGATTTATTGCATCAGTGGGTAAACTGGAAAAAAAATAGCCTTGACTGGTGAGCTATCACTATTAACCTTTTGACCGTCATCGATCCCTGACATCATCCTCTATCAGCACGACTCTAATGCACACATGCAAGGTTGTTTTTCCATCTCCACCTCCTGAGTCATACTGTTGTTTAGCATCTTCTGGCTGGTGGCCCAGGCTATGATCTCTGCCTCCCTGTGGATGTTTGACAGGAAGCCAACAAGAGTGTCACTCCCTATCCTCATCTGTCTCTTCCCTTGTCCTTCAGTCCCTATCATTACTGTCAAGGTGGTCCTTAGACATACAAAAGGAGCTTGCCAAATATAATTGTCTGAAAAATAACTTCCAAACGTATAGCGTCTTGCAATTTAGACATGCAGCTTGCTTTTGTCACATAACTACTCCACACAAGTATTTTTTTATTATTATTAAGTATTCTAGTTTTCTAACTAGGCCAATTCTCTTACTTGGTCATTAGTCACGATTCATTGTCCCTCAGGCTTTCAGTCTCTTGCTCATATGAATTCAGCTAAACAAATGCACATACAGTAGAATGTGTCTGAACAAATACATTCTTTACACTCCAAGTTCAGACTTATCTGTAGGGTGTAATGAAGTGACAGTGATATTTACCTGAGAGCACAAATTGTGACATAGCCTCCAGCATACAGGAGGCAACAATAAAAAAACACAACACAAAAAACAATTCTGAATAAGCCTTAAACAATGACAGTGCAGAGTTCATTATTTGAATAGGCCCAGCAGTTTTTAATGGTCTGCTAACTACTGCTGTGTATTCACATTATGGTTCTAAGATTATAGCGCCAGCTGGTTAATTTCTCCATATTATGATATAATTGAAGAGCACAGAGTAGTCATCTGTTCAGGTTTTCAGCTAAAAGTTACTTTGTCTTCTTCTGTCCTGCAGGTACAAGTTGATTCGTCGACGAGTCATCTGGCTAATAGGGCAGTGGATTTCTGTCAAGTTCAAATCTGACCTTCGACCTTTACTCTATGAGGTCATCTTAAGTCTCATGCAGGATCCCGACTTGGTGGTAAGGCAGCTACATACAGTTTTTTCCCCCACTCAAAACTGCTTGGTGATTAAAGTGCCAGGTTCTCTTACAAAAAACCCTCCGGTTCAGTTCATAATGACTGAAATGGGCTGTTATTGAAAGTGCACAGCCGGCTACGCAAACACAGTTTTCTGCTTAATAGCGTGAAACCACAGCCACTGTGCTGCCATCTTTCTACATAAAAAAGCCAAATGTAATCAGAGTTTGTGACAAGATTTTTCCATCTTTTTTCTCAACTTACTGTTTACTGTAGATTTTATATTTTGAATTATCCACTAACATATTTATTTAGCTGCGGCCTTGACAAAACCATAACCCCAATTTGGACTGAGTTTCACCTTAAGGTAAAATTAGATTAATCATTTGATATGCTTTCTGCCTAATGCACTTGATTGTTTTCTTTTAACATAATTTATATCTAGTAATATGATAACATTTTAATTAAAGTTAAGATTTTAATACTTAATCTCCAAACAGCCAGAAATGTGATCAGGGATTGGTTCACTCAAGAGGTAGCAGTTAAATATCATTTTCTGTGTCCACTAACTGACACTCAATTATCATCTGTCATGTTGTGGGGGTATAATGTTGAATACAAAATACATTTCATGTATATTGAGTAAAATTCATTGCAGATTGCTGACTTTTCTTTGCCAGTAGGTGGCTAGTTAGGATAGTTACTCACTATTAACAGAGATAGATTTGTGCCTGTAAGTAGACTGGAAAATGTACTGCACATTTGAATTTCAACAACCTTGTATTAAGTTGTGAAACACTACTTAATGCTCTTAGAGAAGTTTGTTCAGGGTTCAAATACAATTCAAATAGCAGACACTGAGCAAATCTGGAACATGTCATTCAAACGGGCTCACTTTTTGTGGAACTGAGTGTTGCTATCCGTTCCTGTACATGCAACAGGAGTTGTCAGTCATAGGTTAGAATTTAGAATAAAAACGTGTATACTTTAGGGCTGCCACGATTAGTCACGATTACGTCGACTATCAAAATCGTCGACGGCTAATTTAATAGTCGACGCATCGTTTGAAGCTTTGTAAGATCCCAAAAGACACAGGAATAAGTAGTAGGATTTAAGAGTGTAATAACGGACTGAAACAGAGAAGAAGAAGAAGCAGTGTCCGGTATCGTAGCCGTGTCCAAATTCAGGAACCTCATCCTCCTGTGAACTTGTAGGCCGATTACAGCGACATGACGAAGACTGTCCAAATTTGAAGACTCTGACAAATGCGGCCTTCGTTTCCCCAGATTTGAAGGATGGGTCGGGTGTATACTTCGTGGCCCAACCTATCCCAGAATTCATAGCGCGGCCCTGCTCAGTTTCCAACAATGGCGGCAGCTAGTTAGTTTTAATATTACTCTTATTATTCTTTCTGGATCACAAAATAAACGTTTAATATTTTCAGGTGAGAATGTAACTGTGTAAACTTCAAATATCTGCTCAGTTTATCAAGGCACCACATATTTTCAAAAGCGTCCCAACGTTTTCGCAGACGTCAGTTACCCACTAGCTCAATAGCGAGCCAGGGGCAAGGCTCACTAGAGCCGGTGAGAACACCCACCGCTGTCTTTCGCTACTCAGGTTAAACATGATACATAAGTCACTTAGATAACCTAAAAATGTTATTGTTTGGCTGTTTTTAGTATTTTATTTGTTCCTGAGTAAATCGGTTTGGCTGAGATTAAAGTTATAGTTTTTACACAGCTGAATAAACGTCAAGCAGACAACTGATTATCAGAAGTGTGAGATGCTCGAGAATATACTCCGGTGTCCTGTTATATTTTAGATAGCAAGGAGCAGACGGCTGTTTCATTAAAATTTAATAAACTATCATCTTGTCTTTATTTTTAGTTAGCACTTAAACACTTAAAGCTGCAAGCTAATGATAGTTATATAAGAGCAGATGCATGCTGGTGCAATAATTAGTGACTAGTCGACTATCAAAATAATCGTTTGTGGCAGCCCTAGTGTACTTAGCAATTTGCTTTATGAGGTGGGTGTAGGATATATCAAATTTTGCAAATTTGTTTTTACATGAAAAGTCCCAACTTCCATGTCAAATATTCAATGGTGGGGAGAGTTGTGTCTACAGCTATGACCCAGATAACCAAGCACAAGTCTATGCTGTGCAAAAGCCTGCAGTCTTCTTGACTAATAAAGGCACATCTGATATGCCAATTGATGAGCACTGCTGTAATCCCTCAGATGTCTTGGGGAGTACAAATATCAAAACAGTTGTAACAGTTTCAACTCCCCACCACTCACACTCGCACAGTCTGCTGGCCTCAGATTGGTCTTTGTTCTACCGAAACAAAATTCAAGTTGTAGTGAAGTGAGCCTCAAAATGATGTCATGATAGATCAAGGAAATTTGCTATAGTGATATTCTTGGCAAAACAGGAGGGGGAAAAAAATAACTTGATGTTTTCAGTGATTGCAGCTTGAAGGCAGCATTTCATAGTTCAAACAGACTTGTCTTGTTCTGCCTCTTAGGTAGTCTAAATGTGGAGTGCTACCATATCAAATTTAGCCTAATTGAAATCACTAATGATTTTTGCTTTTTAAAGGTCCAGCCTGAACTTTGATCATAATTCGTGTGGTGTTACCTTATATACGTTTGGCTGCTTTGATCCAGATGTTGTGCACAGATGGTTTTTTATTGCACTTAAAGAAATGCGCACTTAATGTGATAATTTAGTTACATGTCAGTATTATCTATTTTACTCTTATTTACACCCTGTGTAGGTAAATGGACTTTGTAAATAGTTTGTGATATAAAGTAGAGATTTATTTCAGTGCTGTTACCATTTCAGCGGCATTTCCTCATACAAACTTGCATTTACATAACTGACCAGCTCACTTATCATGTTGTAGTTCCTGATCAGTATCTGTCTGGGCCAATTAGAAAGTCTTTATCTGAATGAATTGTTAATCAAACCTCGAGACTTATAAACAATCTACGTTGTTAATATCCTTGTTGCTGCTCTGTTTTCCTTATTAACATGGACAGTTATTCACTTATTTAATTATGACATCTTGTGTCCAAAAATTAGACTGAAGCGCCTTGTCATAGTTGCATTGTATTTAAAAGATAGATGTAGGAGCTCATGCTGCAGTGCAGCGAACTCTTCATTGTTATGGAAAAAGGAAGCTCATTTGGTTGCATAAAGAAGTCTAATTGTGCAGAAGTCTATGGTAAAAACAACATGATCTGTGACCTGTAATACTTTCCCGATGAGTTAATGGCCTCAGTCATTGTACTGAATGCAATATGATGAGTTTTTTTGTAATTTATGGTGCCATTTACTGTTAGAAAGGGTGATAAGGCAGTGGCCCTCGGTGTCTTGATCATATTAACATTTTGATTATTACAAGCATGCTCTCTTAAATAGTTTCGTGATGCTAATCATTTCAAGTTAATTGCTTATTGGATAAAAAAGAGAGTATCATTAATAAGGGTGTTTTCTTCTACAGGAAGTGGTCTGTGTCTAATTGGAGTCTAGTATGTATTTGGTTTACTGTTTGCACTGTAAATTGCATGTACAATCCAACAGTTATGTTATTGTATTTACAACCGGTTTAACATGGTTAGTTATTCAAGATGCAAATATATCTGTAATTGCTTTCCTTCTGAGAAATGAGCATGCAGCATACGCAGACTTCTGTGGTAGTGTTGCACACTCCGGGAGCTTTATATGTGAGACAGCCATCCATGCACACGCTTTATTAGCATCCATCAGTGGCATTCATGAGCTAAATCACAGATCACAGATGCGTGTTACTTGGATTGTGACAGTTTTTTTCAAGGTGTTCTAGTTTTTGCAGCATTCTTATTTGTTTACTCACAGAGTCTTAGTAAAGGTTAAAAATAGTCTTGTGGTGAGTTTAAGCTTTTAACTCCTTGAGCTTTTACACATACATACACATACATGTATTTATGTGAACACTAATCATTAATTTGTTTTTTTTCTCTCATGTATTATAAAGCAACTTAACTTATCAGTAACTACAAATTGTGGAAATGGTTGTTGCTTATCTGCCAGCATTTTTTTTAAAATTAACACTTACAATTTTTCCAGTGAGCACTAGCTGAAATATTTTCCAGAAGAGGATATGCATTTGTGTTACTTAATATGCATGCAGGTTTCTTAGATGATGCTCATTATCATTTTACTCCAGATAATTGTTTTGGATTTGGTATTGCTTTTTCACGTTACTTTTATCTTAGTCAGATTCACTGAGTTGGTTAAATGTAAGTTTTCCCTGGTTAGACCTTCAGTTACTTTTATAGTTGGCATAAATCTGATGATTTTGATTTTTTTATTTTTGGCTTCTTAACCCCTCAGATATTTTGAACATCAGTAACATTTTAAAGTGAATGTTTCATGTGACAGTGTCGGACAATACGTATGTTTTTGTATAAGACCTATCTGAGTATTTTATCTCCATCTTTTAACCCATGGTTTTTCTCTATGCTTTGTTGAATTAGAATGTAGTTTCACTCATAAGTATTCCAACTGCCAACAAGGCCAGTGCTGATGGCACTTGCAGAGCCCACTTCATCAACATACTCCTCTTGTTGCTTGTTAATGTATGCGGAATTATTAAAACCATATTCAGTATTTTATGAACATGCAGACAGAAGGGCTGTGTTTTTTCTTCGTGTCTAAACCAGACTGTCTGAATTTCAGATTTATCTTTCATTAATGTACTTTTTCCATTTGTTTTGTTCGTCACCTGTATTTTCAGTATAGAACAGATGCTTAAAATTTTTGTCTATGGATTTATAATATTGTTAGCCCATATTATTATTGTTATACAAATGATTGTATTCATTTAAAATCGTCAAATGTATCATATCTGTTTAGTGGACAAATATCATACAGCTTATATTTTATTGACTAAGCTGCTGCCTAATGTGTCAATGTGTGAGTTGTAAGTTAATTACCAAAGAGATGCAGACCTTAGATTATGCTTACTTACAGTTATTGCAGTCATGTCATTTTTAAAAAAAATAAAAAATAATATGAGAATCAGTTTATTTTCTGTGGTTCAGAAATATGAGCTGTTCATAGTGTTAGAAAAGTATAAACACCACAAGCTGGAGAAGTTGTTATGCTGCTTATTTGAGTAAGTCAATTAATAATTGAGAAAAATGTGCCAGTGTGAGTGTGATCATACCACTGGTTTGGTGCCAGTAATTCCAAAACCTTGACTTGGCATGATATGATGAGACAAAATAAATGGAGACCAAAACCAAAAGAGTAACTCTAAAAATCAAAGAAGATTATTTAACTCTGCACTTGTGTTGTTTGAAAATGATTGTGTTATGTGCATAAATGATGATGGTAATGCTTGTGAAACTGTCAATATTTTTTAGTCAAGATAAGAAGTATTGAGAGAAAATCTGAGGGTCAAGATCAGATCAATGGGGTGCTCCATATTCATAAAGAAATTTTCTTTGTGTGTGTGTGTTGTACAACACAAACAGAAAGACAGAGGCCAATTGAGTTTTCCAGTCAGTGTATGAATATGAAATGATCTGTGATCCAGATTTGAAACCCCATTTGTATTATCGTGGAAGGGAAAATGCAATTTAAGCACCTTTTTGGGAAAATTTGCTATGCAGACCTTGCAAACATGTTTGCAGACTAAAAACGATAACATCACAAAATTTTCTTTTCCTCCTACAGTAACAGATTTAAGCGAATTCTCACTGGTCACCTAAGGGTGTCAGTTTACAGGCAATAACCTGAGAGCTGTAACTGATCATTAGATGGATGACAACCTATGACTGTTCTGGGTTATCTTACCTGAATATACCCAAACAGGCATGTGAATTTAAAGCTTGAGACATGTTAGTAGACTGGCTTTTAAGTTTTTTTGCCCCTAAGTTGTCTCTAACCTTTAACCTTCTGCCATCAAAGTCATTGCCAGATTATGCTGCTGCGATACAGAAAGCTGAGCAGCCACTTCGATGGCCTTTATTAGGCTAACATGGTACCTTGCAAACTAGCTTTGTTTATTTCTGAAAAGTTGTTTTACTTTAGGTTTATGGTTTCTATTTTTTCTCTCCCGGTGTGAGTTTGTTTGTATCGGTTTAGATGGATAATGTGATGCTTAATTTTACCTGCTGATCCATGTTTTTTTCCCCCTCTTATAGGTGCGGATTGAGACGGCTACAACTCTTAAACTCAATATCCTTTTGATCCCTTTGACAATAAGGATCGTTAACTTCAGCAGCACATGAATTTATCATTCTTTTGAGTGTTATTGTAAACTGACTGCGACCTTGCAAAAGCAAATGTACAATGTTTGAGTGTATCTTGGTGAATTGCTTTAACATCTGTCTACCCTAAAGTTTGACTTCTTCTTTAACTCATGATCACCTGTCGATGACTTTGAGTTCCGCACAGAGCAATTCCTTCCAGTGAGTACAAGTTTCTGAAATTCAAGTTTTAGAAAACACCAAAAAAAAGTTTCTTAGACATCAGTATTTATGTCTAACATTTTAAATTCTGTCTCCCTGTTTAGTATCTTGAGTCCATCTTTGGGCTGCTCTTCCAGTTGTTGCAGCAGGTAACAGAGTGCGACACTAAAATGCAGGTGCTCCATGTCATCTCCTGCGTCATCGAGCGAGTAGGCATCCAGGTAAGATGTTTGATATCATATAGAAGTTTTCCTTAAGTAATATGCATCTTTATATTACTGCACAATGACATTTACGGTATGAAAAGTTGAGGCAAACTCCAAAGTGTCTTTGAAGGAGCCCTTGTGTTCGACATCTGAAAAGATATATTCTGGCAGTGCTCTTTGAAGTGTAACTCCACAAATTGTACTTATTGACTTGGACTCTGCAGGGGACATGTGAAGCTGTTAAAAAACATCAAATCACAGATACAAATCACCAGTCACCTTGTACTATACCCACACCACCAAGGTAAAACGGCCATCTGTCTTAAAAGATAAAGCCCAAATCCTGATTCTTTGTAAATCACAAAGCCTCAAGCAGCACTTGTTCTGATGTCTGCTCTCATTTACAATGAAGATACAGTCTCTCCTCTGCCACTGCAGTGCTTTTGTAACCATATGGATTAGATTTTTGAGCATCCATTAAGTTGTTTTAATCCATTTAACTGCCAGCCCTGAAAAAAATGACTTTCCTTTTGACCCCCCTACGTTCTATTCAGATCCATTTTAAGTGCCATCCCTTAAATAATTCCTTGACTTAAATCTGTCACAAAAATGGCTTTTATCCTAGCAAACTGTCAATCTGGTTAAGTCTTCCCCCAGTCACTGGTCCTGGCTAAACTTCTATAGTGTCACTGGAAATCCCATTAATATTCTAACCGTTCTCACGAGGGATTTTGAACTCTCAAAGAGTGGCAGCAGTTGAGGAACTAGGCAATGAAACCACGAATATGGGTTGAGTTGAAATGAACATGATAACAGATATGAGATTTAGCTACTTTTTATGCTGTCAGTCTCACAAATGTCATCCTAGGGTGGTTTTGTGGGTCTGTTTTTCTCACTTTTTATCTTTCTCCTCAAGGCTCCACGGCATTTTCTTTCTATCTTTTACTGTTCTCTCTGCTCCTAGGTGGCTCCTCATAAAGGTGTAATCAAGCAAAAAATCCCAGTGTGGGGTCTGCAGCTCGGCCACATAGCCACTATAGGGAATAGAAAGGGCTAGCACAAGTCAGTACAAGAAAAGGCAGAATACTTTCTGTAGTTGTTAATTCAGTGCCATTCTCAAATGTCCTGGAGTTGGCTGGCTGCAAAGTAACTGCACCTAAATTGCACAGTGTGCCATCACATTTTGTAATTTCACACAGGAATGACAGTGATAGCATCCACTTAGTCTCTAACTACCCAGATATTTACATGATTTAAACAAAAGATTTGATGTAATCTAAGAACGGAAATGGATATGATACCATTTTGGTATTAGAACAGTGTTTTGTGAAGGAGGAGGATAATGATTGAAGACGGAGAAGTTTTTTTCGTGAACTGTGCATGTGTCATATCCTCGATAGTTTGGTAAAATGTAATGCCTTAGCTGCTGTGGAGCTACAGACACTGACAACATGTGTCAACAAAATTAGCTTCCATAAGAGGTTTTTGCAGATTATGAAGTTGACACATTTAATTTTCGCATTGCTGACAAACAGACTTAAAAGAAAAAAAATATTATGAATTTTACCTACCTGTCTAGTATTTTATTTACTCAGCTTTTCCTCTGAAATGTGTTTTGAAGTGACTGATTTGGGCTTCTAGGGAGGCCAGGGAGGATAAAAGGAAAGGGATCTCAATTTCTCACTTAAACACCCTCCCCAAAACTTTCTTATTGGATGGCTGTTTGTTTTTCTTATGCCAAATTTGTATACAATATTAAGAAAATTTTGAGAGAAAATATGCCCGAGTAGTCTCAAAGTTTGTTTGGGCATGCAGTAAATATGCATAACACTTTGTTGAGACAGCAGCGAATCAGAATTCACCGTTGTCCCTTTTTCTGCTCCCAAATGAGACTTTTAATTTCTGCAAATCCACGGGAGTCTGATGTGAATTGAACATGAGTTGCAACTGTTGTGAAACCTGCAACTTAAGTTGCAGAGCATTTTCTTTGCTTCTTATTTGCCATCTAATGTGATTCTTTTTCAGATACGGCCCTATGTAGGCTGTCTAGTTCAATACCTGCCTCTACTCTGGAAGCAATCTGAAGAACACAACATGCTTCGGTGTGCCATATTAACTACACTTATCCAACTGGTACAGGTATGGTGCATCTCAAATTTACAGTTTATTATTTTTGCATTAGTCGGTCCAGTTTTTGCAAATCGAGTATTCATACACTATTCAATTCAAATAAATTGAGTGAATTGACTGATTAGTATGAGGAGTCAAACTGTTAAACAACAAGTTGATCTATCGTATCAACTTTACAGTGATTAAGTTTATAAGTGTGATTCACAGTTTTCTTAAAAAAACCCCAAAAAACCACGCAAAACCCCAAAACATCAGGATTGACCAAATTTCAGTTTAGTCGTGAATTTCACAATCCCCAGAGCTTTAATCCTTGTTGTAGGTACACATTCGCAAGATCCTTTCAAAACACTCTTGGCAAAAATCGCAATATTAATATTCAGTGGTCTGTTGTTTAATTTCCCAAAGGACCCCAGGGTCACAGCTGGTGCCTCTTTCAAATAATTAATTACATTTCAACTATGAGCAGAGTCAAAGTCAGAAGATATCCACCTGATTTTGATTATCATCATCAAATAGGAGTTGTGGGTTGTGAGAATTAAGCTGCAGATTGCAAATATCTGCAACTTAATTTGGAGATATCAGTAATGAGAAACCCCTAAACTTAAATAGTGAGAAAAACATTTGTCCCAAGAAGAATGCTGTTATGGGCTGAAGGTGCTTATCTCAGACTTGAATAAGATTTGGACCCCTGTGTGGCTGCATTAGCTCATGGTGGGAAATGAAATGCCTGGTGATACAAACATGTTTCCTCTGGGAGAGTAACAAGAGTACACATCTGGCAAACGAAATGAAAATCTGCAGCTGAAGGGCCTCAGATTATCTAACTGTGTTGCCACATGCTAATTTGTTCTTTTTATTTAATACATGCAGAAAAATGTTAATGTTTAAAAGCTAAAATGTAAGGTACAGGAGACTTACTTGTGTTATTGACCCTTTTGTACCTGGACCTAGTCCTAATGTACCCAGTCCTGTGCCTGCAAAGAACTGAATAGAAGTGTGTATGGATTGTTTGGCTTAGGACCAGCTGGAACTGGCACAACCAACTCATGCCCGTCAGTGATCCAACAGCATAATAGCCGGCGTATTGGCTTACTTGCTTTTAAACTTCAGTTTTGCCTGTAGGAGGTTTTTTTTTTGTTGTTTGTTTGATGGAGAGAGAAGGGTTGCACCATCTGGGGATTGAGAAATGCTGTCTTCGTTTTACACCCACATAAATGTAAGAGATGGCATATTTAGACCAAATTAATGTCATGCTATCAGTAAAACGGTGCTGACAGATTTGAAATGCTACTTTGGGTTCTGTCTTCCTTCACACAGATTAATTCCTCTGCTACATGCACGGAGTCATTTTTCAGCACTTCTGAAGACTTTTAAGATGTATTCTAACCATAACCAGTAGAGGTGGGAATCACCATACATCCCACGATACGATATTATCACAATACTTAACGCACGATACGATATTATTGCAATTTTTAAAATATTTTGCGATATTCAGATTCTGTACATAAAAGTAAACTTTATCAATATTCATTTTATCTAATAACAAAGTCTCACACTCAGTCTTTCTCTCATTTCAGTCAGTTTTAATGTTGACAAACTGAACGGTTTGCATTACAGTCTAGTCCAACTTAACTGAACGCAACCATCTGGTACAATTATAGCTATTCTGAACTGTGCAATTTGTGAAAACTATGCAGCCCATTCAGCAACTGAAGAATTTGAAAGTAAATTAAAACAAAATATAATTTTACATTAAATAAAAAAGTTTTAAACTTAATTAAAATAAAACATGGCTTAAATTTAAATAAGTAAACTGTCATGTTTATTGCTGCCATAAAAAAAAGTTAAACACATTTGGACAGTGAAGGAATGTCAGGATTCTTGCTCAGAAAAAGGATCAACATGCTCTGAAGTCAGAGCAAAAACTTTTTTGTAACAAAATATTGATTTCTGCTGTCCCTGTATCGATACATTATTAGCAAACAAAATATCACAATACTACACAGTATCGATTTTTTCCCCCACCTCTAATAACCAGTACTTGCCTAATCTTAACAGTTACTTTAAGCTTGCAATAATCCTAACTTTACCACAACCTCATGCTAAGTCAGGCTCTTCGTATTTGATCATTTTTTTTATGGGGAGTTGCTTTTTAACTGCATAAAAGGAGCTGACACCCCCAAAGTGGGACTGTGTCCAAGCACTCAGTATCATCAACAGCATCTTTCCCTTATCCTCTTCCAAATGATCTTGTGTTCTCTATAAATACACAGTGGATGTGTAAAGCTTAAAGTGATAGAGTGCTTTAAAAGGCCATGGTGTCAGATAGCAGTTAAGTTTTCATCAAGAGGAGTTTGTGTGTATGTGTGAAGAAAGATGGAAGTGAGGTATCAAGGGTGAAAAATGCTTCAGAGGGCATAATCCATAATTTAGAACAATCGTGTTTGTTGGCACTATAATTGGTAACTTTGAGTGCTTGACTTGTGTGTTTGTGTGTATTCTGATTTATGTAAGTATTTATTTTTTTGCTGTGTGTGTGTGTGTTTATGTACTTGTCTAACTGTGCTGACAGTTTTGCTTAAAGGAAGGTTGTCTTTTGCCTTTTATGAAACAAACTTTGAACTGAATTTGGATGACTTTTTTCTTGTCAGTTCAATAACCGTGTTATTGTTTGAAGTCACTCAAAGAGTGTATTCACATATATACATACATATATACACACGCGCACACAGAGAGATAAGGGCTGTTGACGTTAATGTGATAATAACATGTTGATGCAGACAATGCTGGACAGTTTTCAACTGAAGCGTCTGAACAATCTAAAACAAGGGACAAACTTTCAACAGCCATAGCTACATGGGTGGCTATGTCTTGCAGGCAGTTATATTGTGAGGAAGTATATGCTTAAGTCTACTTTTGGCATATTTTTTTGAGCACGCAGTACCCTTGAGATTTTTCTGGAGAATATTCTGAGCAGTATTACATAAACATACATGTGACTAAAGCAAGTCTGTTTGTCCACCTCCATGCTGATATTGAAATGTGAAAGAAATATTGTTAAGGTGCATTTAGAAAAGATAAAGTAATCTGTGATTAATTTATGATTAGTCTCGAGCTAACTGTAGGGAATCACGCGATTAATTGTGATTAAATATTTAAACTGACAGCAGAGGGAAAAGGCTGTAGTGATAGATGTATCACTCCCAAGTGCTAACCAACATCTGGAAGAAAGAACATGAGAACCTTGTGATTTTATCAAGGGCTGAGAGAGGAGCTAGAGAAGATGTGGAAGGAGAATGTAATAGTGGTCCTGCGATAATCAGAGCACTCAGGGTAGTGATCCCCAAACTGGACAAATGGCTCCAGCAGATCCCAAGAACCACATCTGACATTTGTCCAGAAGAACACAGCTTAGAAAAGGCAAAGATAATTCGCAGGACCCTAAAGCTCCCAGGCCTCTGGTAGACGGCCCAAGTTTGAAAGATAAAGACAGCAGAGGTTTGCTTATTGAAACGATGCCAGCTTTAGATGGTTCAACTAAATATTGACATGTGTGACTTTTTGGGCCAGGAAAGTGTACAGGGAATCAGCTTTTTTTTGTTTTGTTTTTTTGTTGTTGTTTTTTTAAATAATTTGAAAATGCAAACTCTGTTTCTCTATGATATGTTGAGTGAAGCATTCAGTTTAGCTATTTCAATTATACTATGTGTTGCCAAATTGATATAGTCTATAGCCTGGTTGAAACATTAATCAAATGGTTGGTCATACTCTGGATATGTTGCCGTTGCATTTGACCCAAACACATCTGGAAAAAGGGATGCAGAATCTTTACTAGATGACCAGATTTGACTCCAGAAACACAAACCTCTAACAGTCATGTAGAGCTGAATGTGTGTTGAGCTGTGTCCTTTCTTACAGTCAAATCCAGCATTATAGCTGTGGGAATGTACCTTGAAATATGGGTTTGGTTTTAAAGTCTTCATCTTTGCTTCCAGTAGCACTGTTTTATGTCCCCTATTAGTTGAAAGCAGTGTGATACTATTGAGGTCAAAATGACACACTACTCGGTTGCTCATTCCCCTTTTCTGTCTTACAGTATGGCCACATGCAGATGTCCAGTGCATTAGTAACAAAGGGCTTGTGAAGTACACTTTGCCAAGAAAAAAATCTCCCAAGGGGAAGTTGCGTCATTTCTTACTCTTACTCTTGTGTCATGTTAAACGTCATAAAAATCTAAATGACCAAGAAATGACCTCTGACTTAGTTCTAGGACTTGCTTCTTTCCCAGAAATCGAACTTAATAGGTCCATATTGTTTTAAAGGGATATAAAGTGAGGATTTTAAAAAATAAATCCATAAACAACTCTTGCACCCTAAGGCAAGTATTTTGCAGCCAAAGAAACATTCTGTGCTTACAAAGAGCTTCCTCCCTGTTAACCTGATTCACTGAGGTATGGTCTTTCACTAGTTGCTGGGGAAGGGTGTGTCAGGTTTTGGATAAGCCGATGTGTCTCTATTTCACACCATTCTGCCAAAGTTATCTGCAAGGAAAACCCATTAAACTGAAGCACACAAACTGACTTCCTGTATCTTTGTGTTCTCACAGGGCCTCGGGGCAGAAAGCAAGAACCTGTACCCTTTTCTTCTTCCTGTCATCCAGTTGAGCACTGATGTTTCGCAGCCGCCACATGTGTATTTGCTGGAGGATGGGCTGGAGCTTTGGTATAGAGGCATATGCAGTACACTAACATTTATGACTTGTACACACTCCCATCAGGACACTAGATACTTTGGATATATCTGTCTTTGTCACTCTATTTCACCCGAGTCCTTTTCTCATGTTAAACATCAGCCTCATTTACTGACTCTCAGTTTTCTTTTCCAAAGGCATCCATTCTTGAGTTAAATGCAGGTGTTGTTAATTCATGCAGCTCAACCACAATCTTAACTTTATCTTAATGTTTGGGAATGTACCATTTTAATGAAGGTGCCTGCTACAGTACACTATGTTCACTTTTGAAAATGCATTGCCTCCAAAATGTTCAGTTCAGCAGAAGAGAATTTGTCAGGGTTACCCTATATTGCTCTTTTATCATCCATTTGCTTTTTAACGTCCTACTTAATCTCTCTTTTCCTGTCTGCCGCGCTGGAGAGCTTCACTGTTCAGCATTAAGCATGCTGTGTCTGTCTTGCAGTAGAAACCCTCAGTCTTATATCTATTTTCCTATCTTTTAGTCTACTTGATAAACAGTGGTGCCCTATATATTTGTTTGCTTGGTTTACAGTCGAAATTGGGTTGTTTTGTTGTTGTTTTTTGTTTGCTTCTAAGGTTATGTTGTGCTTATAATATCCTGATGATGTGTCAATAACACATTTAGTAAGCTAAAAATGTGAATGAACTGTGTATTCAAACATTTTCCTTTTAGATGCCTAATATTAGTTCTTTTTATATAGACTACAACTTCCATTTCAATTTGCTGAGTGGACTTCATTTATAGCCAAAATTTAGCCATTCGATGTTGCTTTTATGATATTTTTTCTTTTTCTTTGTATACAACCTTCATAATTCCTTGTTTTCCCTCTGTTTTAAATCCCCGTGACCTTCTTTCTCTTCCTGTAATATTTGTCGTGTTGCTGTTTCTCATCCCATGTTCTTTTGCCATCTCTAATCTAATGAACATCTCTTTTGTTACTTCTTGTTTTTTGCTCTTTCTCTCTCATCTCATTACTTTGCCCTTGTCTGCCTCTCATCATCATGTCATCATGCAGGTTGGTGACTTTGGAGAACAGTCCAGCCATCACTCCAGAGCTGCTCAGAATTTTCCAGAACATGTCAGCTTTGCTAGGTGAGCTCACATGTTTCTTTGCTTGCTGGTTTGCCTGGCCTGGTTTATGACCACACACAAACTCCCCAAAATAACTTAATGGCATTTTATATGCAGATCACATTATTGTTTAGAAAGGAAGCTGTCACAATAATATGAAGAATAATGTGACTATAATGCATTTTAGAGTGGGTTTCCTGTATAATGGTTATATTTATTTGTATATGTGTTATTATGAAGAGAGAGACAGAAAACATTTCACTCCAGAAATGGTCATAACAGTGATGCAAAATTGCTGCACAATCCCCCCCCAAAACAAGCCAGTGTTGTCAGATCAAATAGTTGAGAATCACAGGGAATGGGGAAGGTTGATGCAATCCATGACCGTGGACTTAATTTTCATAGTTTCATTACCTCAGGCTATTGTAGCTTGTAAAGATCAGAGTTGTGGCTTTGCAGTTGCCTCAAGGCATCAGAGTCACTACTCTTGGTCTGTAGGCAGCTGCGAGGGGCGGCAGACTGAATAGAACTGGCTGGATGATTTATCACAGGCCCACAGCACTGGGACACACCTCACATGTTCTGCTCTGTAGTGGTGTATGTGTGTGGCCTTGCGTGCGATGAGGAATAGTATTGATTTAGTGCTTCTGCACATAACGAGTGATATAACCACTAGTGTAGCTTGATTGGCTTGGTGGAGCATTTGATCACTTACAGTGTGGCTGGGGAATCATGAGACAAGAGCAAAGGACTCGGGTTGACAGTTATGGATTGATGTATTAGAGGATGAGGGAATTAAAGAGGATGAGGAAAGAGGAAAGCTTGATAAAACTTGGCATGGAGGTGGTGAATGAAAAGGAATTATTTAAAAATGATTGCTGGAAAATTCATAAAGAGAAAGTCACATAAAAGAAAGTTTGTGCATTGGAGGAGTGTGGACATGGATGAAAGATGAGAGAAGGCCTTATCTAGTGCTGAACAGAAACAGGAAACCGAGGAGATGAAAACAGCAGGAAAAGGGATTCTTTTTTTTGCAAGGCATCACTGCTAGTTATGTTAAATTTTAGACCAATCACAGAAAATTACAGAGAGGTGGCAGGAAGGTGACAAAAACAACTACTGTTGCCAAGAAACCAAAAAAGAGAAGTGAAAAAGCATACCAAATCCTAGTGATAGAAAAACTGTTTTAAATTCAGATTAAAGTTTGTGGGAAGGAGGTGATCACAATGAGTCCAATCATTCAGGAACATTTTCCTGAACATTTTTCAGCACAGAAGATAAACTAATAATGAACTAACTAAATAACATTTATGCACTCGTAGAAGTCTTGACTGTGTGATTGAAAGACGTCAGCCCTGATTGCCTCCACTTGATTGACGAAGATCTGTCATATAATCAGCGCGTGCCGATCAGCTGCCATATTACTGGTTTAAGTGGGCTTAATGGGTGTATCGAAGGAGGAAAGACAGACTGTAATATCGATAAGTCAGATTAAAGAACAGCAAAAAATTGAAGGTTTAATGGTGGGAAATGAGAGACAGATACACATGGACAGATAAGGTTGTGTAGAAATGGAGATTGACAGATGGAAGTGGAAACACAAATTCCAGGAGGAAAAATAAGCTCAGTTATAAAGGTATATGAGAAAAGGCTGTGTCATTGTGCAAAATGATTAGATCTTTAGCAAGATGATTAGATCTTTAGGATGAAGGCAGACTTCTGTTTCCTACACAGACACACATATCACTGATCACATCACATGCTCATTAGAGATGGGAATCACCATACAACTCACGATACGATATTATTGCAATTTTTTTTTTTTAATATTTTGCGATATTCAGATTCTGTACATAAAGGTAAACTTTATCAATATTCATTTTTATCTAATATCAAAGTCTCACACTCAGTCTTTCTATCATTTCAGTCAGTTTTATTGTTGACAAACTGAACGATTTGTATTACAGTCTAGTCCAACTTAACTGAATGCAACCATCTGGTACAATTATAGCTATTCTAAACTATGCAATTTATGAAAACTATGTAGCCGATTCAGCAACTGAAGAATTTGAAAGTAAATTAAAACAAAATATAATTTTACATTAAATAAAAAAGTTTTAAACTTAATTAAAATAAAACATGTCTTAAATTAAAATAAGTAAACTGTCATGTTTATTGCTGCCAAAAAAAAAGTTAAACACATTTGGACAGTGAAGGAATGTCAGGATTCTTGCTCAGAAAAAGGAGCTGACTTCAGAGCATGTTCCAGTCCACGAAAAAATTGTTTGTAACAAAATATCGATTTCTGCTGTCCCTGTATCGATACATTATTAGCAAACAAAATATCACGATACTACACAGTATTGATTTTTCCCCCCACCCCTACTGCTCATAGACACATCAGGTGAGGAGCTTGCAAGTTAAAATGGATTGAGCTCTGTCTTGCTTTGTTCACGGGAATAAGTCTCTAAACCAGTGCGGCCTACGAAGTAGAGATGGCACGATACCACTTTTTTATGTCCGATACCGATATCATAAATTTGGATATCTGCCGATACCGATATGAATCCGATATAGTGTTTTTTAATCAATAAAACTGTTTTTTTTTTTTATATCTTGCTGCATTTTGTATAAGTTTATACTCAAGTTTAAATAAATAACAACACTAAAGCTATTCTGTTATACCTGTATGTAAAAAATACACTGCGCCCAAAATATTTCATAGTTCAGCAACACTGATCAATCTAATAAACTTAAACCTGCTCCATCCTTCCTATTCTGGTATTTTAAAGAGTACTTAGCAGAAATATTAAGCAACCTAACTAATAGGGTTGCAAACTCCCAGCAAAAAAAAATAGGGAACCACCCACACCCCCCACCTCATGATGCTTAATCGATGTAATTAAATTTAATTTGATGCAGGGAGGAAAATGCACAGAAATAAATTATTTTTCAAGAATAATTAAATAGATTCAACATTTTCTTCAACAAAATTGCAGACTGCACAGATGGTACCTTCCCAAAGGAAAAAGTACTATAGCTTACTAGGGTATATTAGAATTAACAGTTACTATATACAGTAATGGACTTATATATATTTTTTACATCAGATTAAAACTTTGGGTGTAAGAGTCAGATAATTATTTATTAAAAGCTAGACATTTTAAATGAGAATAAGAAAGAAAAGTATGTCTTTGTGCCCCCTTTTCCCTGTTCATGCCCTATCGGCCCCCCTGGCTAAACTTTGCTAGATCCGCCCCTGCACAGTTACCAGCCGTCAGCTGCGTAGAAAAGGATCCTGGTGTAGAAAGTAATATTAAATAAATTCTAACAGCAGATTATCAAGCTTAAACGTGCTGCTGTTGTTCAGCCGCTGGTTTCCTCTTTCTGGTGCAAAGTGGGCCAAAAACAAACGAGAGACGGACTCGCGACAGAAAAGCCGATCAGCTGATCATTGATCAGTTTCACGTTTGAAGTAGGAGCAGGAGAGAGAGAGAGAGAGAGGCAGTCGCTCTATATATTGGTTGTTAATCTTAACGCGGGAATGCTTTACAAACATTCAGAGACACACACTTGCTTTACTTCTCTCTGGGAAAACTTCCTCGGAGATGAAATGCTGGTTTGGTAGCACACAGCCGCTCTATCACGTGATGCACACTGCAAGTGCTACGGTTATGAGCCGGGTTACGCCTTGTAGCAAGTTTTGTGAGGTGCTTTTTTGATATTTAATGGATCGGATTACATTTTTTATTTCTCGCCGATATCCGATCCAGGAATTTGGGTCAGTATCGGACCGATACCTAATATCGGATCGGTCCATCTCTACTGCGAAGCGTAGCCCTAACAATGGTATTCCACATTAGATGAAAGGTTTACTTTCACACATCCATTCAGCACCATTTATCTCCCTAATATGCAGTTTAACTCATAAGGGCTCAAATGTAGGCTACAGCAATTAGTTTCAAATTAGGAAATTAATAGTCTATTTAGATAACAAATTGGTTATTAAAGTGATTTTGCAAGAAGAAATGCCATATTATATCATCTGTCCATCCTCCCAGTGATCCAACAGCAGCCTCGTGTGTTAAAACGCTGAAAACAAATAATAATTCTTGCTCATCAGAGGCTGCAATAGAGAAACAATATCTCTCCCTTAAGAATAGATCTTAATAGATTAAGTATAGATCCTGCTTTGCCAACATCCATCTTGGTGGATATAATATAATGTGACTCATTTTGTGACCCAAATATGCTTATAATTATTCGCACTTTCTGTGTTTACTTCGGAGACCTTGCTCGCCTTTCTGTCAATATTTGGTTCAGTGACGATGAGTGCCACTTTACTCTGGCCATGCCAGACACATTAATGCAAGGAAAAGGAAAAAAGCTTTCACATTTCTGCAGGTACAAGGAAACTGGATTCCATTAGTATTAAAATAAATAAATAAATAAATGAGGGGCAAATGCATTGGGTTTTTTTTTGTTTGTTTTTTCCTTTTTAAATACAAGTCATGTTTGTATATTCATAAAAAAAGATCTGGGCTAAATCTTTGGAGTTTTCTATACGTATGTCTAATATCAAAAAGTGTTGGTAAGTTTCTAATCAATCATCTTTTCATGTTAAACTGTGCTTCTGTATCTAAAATAGATTTAGATTAGGTATTGATTTTGCACATATTAGCTGTTTTACTGTTATGTCATATTAGGACTGATAATTCTTAACACAAGGGCTGTTTAATAGCTCTTATTAAGCTTTCAGCCACATCTCATTGACAACTTCTTTCTTCTTGCATCTGCTATGAGATAAAGGATCCAGTTTTTAGTCTTTCAGTCATGTCACGATTAAGCAATCTGAAATTGTCTTCTCTCTGTTGCTGTCTTTAAAGTCAAGAGTGATCAGCGGGCCTCAGTTAGTCAGGCCCCTGTTATCTTAGCTGTTATCAAATTTTCAAAAACTCTTAACAAGCTCGCTGGTTTTAAGTACTTTGCCATCAGTAGATGTTTTCACTATTGTAGCATTTGTGCATGTGTGCCGCTATTTTAGGCTATGCTTGATGCTACGTTAAGGAGTCGAATAACCCAGATGATAAGACTTTAAAATTACTGCCACTTGTCAGCCCTAAGTACTTTCTCTACAGCTTGTTGCTGTCTCTGTCTTATGTTCTTGTGAAAAATCAGTTTCTCCCAAGGTTATGTTTGCATGTTTAAAGCTCATTAATTGCATTCAATGTGCTTGTGAGTGCAAGTGTTAGATAGAAATTTCAAAGCTGCTATGTTCAAAGATGATAGCTCAGAGGTATGATCACAGGTTTGAACAAATCAGGAAACACTTTGAAAAGCTGTGATTTAATGCTGGGAAGAACAAGAAGTTAAATAGAGAAGCTTTTTCCCTTTAAAACACGCATTTATTTCCATATACCAATGACAAATCTTATACAAGAACTAATGTTGCCTGTGTTTTGCAATCTATCTCTTTCATCAGTCTTCAGCTAGTCATCATCTTTGGCTAGTTTTCACTAGAACATCTGGTGGTTCATTTATTTTGCCCATGGAGAGCAATGGAGGGATGTGGGCCATTGAGATAGTCTGGCTCACTAGGATGTTGGAGCTTGCCAGGTATGTGGCCTGGCCTGCCTGATAAAGAGCCCTGCTCCATCATTGCTGAACTGGAGGAGAAAATTCCCTAATTAGAATGTCAAGAGCCTTGCTTTGGCTAAATTGTTAGACTAGCACTACGCTCTGTATCACTGCCACCACACTCTGAACTAGGACACGTTTCAGCTGTGTGTGGTGCTCTGATTTGTGATGATGGAGCACGAGCACAGAAGTTTCTCTCTTCTCTCTTACTGGCGTTACACTGACTAATGTGAGCAAGAAATATAGAAGTAGCCATTTTAATGTACTTTACTTTGTCCCTTCAGTGTTGAGAAACTCAGCAGTTCAAAGTTTTGGTCGAAAGGTTCATAGTTTTGGTCGGAAACAAACACATTAGTGTTGTATTAATTAAAAAAAAAAAAATAGAGTGACATAAAACAGAAAATCACAAAATGTAGAGATCTTTAAAAACCAGTGATTGTTTATTTTCTCATAACAAGGGATATATGGAAGTCATGTATAGCTCTTGTAGCCATATATGCTAATTTTCATAAGCTTTTTGTTATTTTAGCCTGTGTCTTCAAATAGCTTTATTTTGGTCCAAATGGTCATCCAAAATTGTACGATGAGGCGTTGCAGTGTTTGCTTTTTGCCATTTCCTAATAGCTACAAAGATCCTGGGTTCACAGAAAGGTCTCGGCCATCTGAGGTCTTTCTGTGTGGACTCTGAATCGTTCCTGTGTAGGTTGTCTCTAGGTGCTCCGATTTTATCCCACAGTGCAAAAAAAAGGAATGTATTTAGTGATTCTAAACTGGCCGTAGGTCTTAATGTGAGCATGAATGTTTCTGTCTCTCTGTGTTAGCCCTGTGATAGACTTGGTGTACCCTGTGTCCCTTTCTGTGACAGCCTGGATAGGCTCCAGCTCCCTTGCAAACCTAAATTGGATAAGCAGTAAAGAAAATAGATGGTTGCATTGAATTCTAAGATGATGAATGTTCAGTTATATCAATGGTTCCCAAACTTTTTTGCTGGGCCCCGCTTTGTTTTACAAGAAAAATGCTTCACCATATATTCTAGTCTTTGGCTTAGAATGAAGTTGGTTTGGAAACATATTTAGCTATTCAGATTCATCTCTTGCTTTGCGTTTCTGTGGGCGCCACGTGCTAGCAGTGTCCAAGCGTTTTGTCCCCCCCCCCCCCCCCCCCTTCATACTGTGCCCCCCCTGCCATGGCTCTGCGCCCCCCACTTTGGGAAGGTCTGAGTTATATAAAGCAGAACATCTGCAAATACTCAGCTTTAGGATGCTACTACCAGCATATGTTTAAAACATTGCCAGATGAGTGACTGATAATCAAACTAGTAGTGTCAGTATAATATTAGCCTGCCTCCTGGTTGATAAATTGAAACAGAACTGCTTCATGACCTTGCTGAAGTAATAACATACTGCTGCACACAGTCAATTCAGAGACTCTGACGGATGAGAGATCTGTTTGCACTTGATAAGTGTTAGCTCACCGTTGTGGGCATTTTGTGTTTGTACAAGGTGATGGCCAGCGGTAAGCATAAAAAGGGGTAATGGCACCAACCAGTTCCCCACATTTGCCTTCTATCATTCTGAAATTGTGATGAAAGAAAGTTAATTTAGCCTTAAAATGAAAAAGACATGTTATATTAAAATCTCAGGTGTGTTGTTAAAACCTAGCTGGTAATGGCTTAAAAGTTCCTTTCTTGGCTGTTAGGCACTAACCATTAGTGTAGTTGTTCTGTTTGGACACCAATATACAGTTATTGTTACCGACTGACTCCTCCCTACACTCATATTTTGATTATATTAATAGGGTAATAAATTTTTCCTAAGTATGTTGGTTTGCACTGTTGTCCACAGCAAGGTCCTGGGTTTGAATCCACCATCTGGCTGGGGCCTTTATTTGTGGAGTTTCATTATCTCCACGTCTGCGTGGGTTCTCTCTGTGTACCCACACTTCTTCACACAGTCCAAAGATGTGCACTTAGTGGTGTTAGGTTAATTATTGGTTCTAAATTAAGTATGAATTTGTCACGATCTGATATCCTCGTGTCGGTGTTGTTCCCACATTATCATAATGTTCCAGGTTCAACATTGCAAGTGACCAATCACATTGTTGTGACATCATACTTTTGCGACTTTGGAAAAAAACCTTAAAAAAAGAATCTAATTAACGTGCGAGAAACCGCCTCTGTCCACCGATCCAGCAATTTGAATTCTTTTCATTTCAGGATACTATTCTTTAATAAACGGTAAGCATTATACGTATTGTCCTTGCAACATTGGAATGTCATAAATGAATGACTTGCAAAAGTATGACGTCACAACAATGTGATTGGTCACTTGCAATGTTGAACCTGGAACAACATTTATTATGATGATGTGGGAACAACACCGACACGAGGATATCAGATCATCCATGAATGTGAGTGTGAACGGTTGTCTGTTTCTCTGTGTTAGCCTTGTGACAGTCTGGCAGCATAACCATGGTGAACCCTACCTCTCTCTGTACAGTAGCTCGAGTAGTTTCCAACCCCGCCCCCCAACCAGCCTGAATCGGATAAGCAGAAAAGAACAGATAGATGGACACAGTAAACAAAGATGAAAGTGAATTTCACTGGCATAATTTTGTTTTCAACATATTCTATAGACATATCATTGTCTGTGGGTTTTGTTTGTTTTGTTTTTTGTTGGGTTTTTGGGGGGCGGGTTTGACATAATTATCCAGTGTCATCATAGCTGTTGTGCAAAAATATTGGCCAGGCACAGCCACAGACGAATCAAGCAATCCTGCTAAGGGCTTATGAAAGTACTCTGAGGGAATTGCTAACATTTCTCATAATGTAGCCTCACAGTTAACTGCCCTGTTAATGTGTTTCCTGGATCAATCTGAACAACCCCATTAGACAACAAGCTCTTTATTACAGGTTTCCTAACTGTAAGTAATGGCTTTGATTATAGCTATCACATGCGTTGGAAATATTTGGCCTTATTTGATGCATCAATAGAGGAAACGGTAACATCTTATCGTCTTTTCTTCCATTTTGATGCCATACTCCACAAGGGCTCTTCTTACAGCCTAATAACTGCAGATATACTATCCATGTTTAACCTGGAGTTCCTCATGCATTAACCAGTGTGAGATCTTTGAGACTTTTTTTGCTGGCTATAGAGCTTGGAGAGTGCTTCTCATACGTTCACCTTGGAATATTTCGGAGCATTAACAAGGTCTAGTATTTATTAACACTTTGAAATAACAGAGATATCGTGACTTGTCACTTTTCTGTGAAGTTTTATGTATTTGAAGGCTGTTAAACCCCCGAGCCTGGGGCTTTACTGATCTCCAACTTTTTGTAGCTGGCTGACTAGAATGAGCCCAACAAACATTATCTGTCCTTGTTGCGCTTCATTGCAGATTTTGGCACAGCTTTTTTGCTATCTGTTCACTTTCCTTACTTTGCAAACATTTTCACCCTAATCACAGATTATAAACTGAAAATTGTGGAATAGTGGAATTGTGGAATATGACCACGTTTTAGAAGTACCCAGCAACCATTAGTGGTACTTTAGGGACTGTTATCGCAGTCAGATGTGAGTCTCATTTCCCAGCTAATGTTGATAACTGAAGCGGATTTTGCAGCATATGCCCAGGGCTATGAAGGATGTACTCACTAAAGCTTAATCAGTGCTTTAGCATCTGTTTTTGTGACTATTTGATTATGACGGTGTGTGCGTGGAGGGGGTGATTGTGTCCTCCCTTCCCACATCTTTGTTAAAATTTAATTGCTTTTATAGTGTTTGGCAAAACAGCCTATTCTGATTTAGACTAATTTGTATTCCTTAGGCTTTTCTAATATTTTGTCCATGGGCATTTCTATGCATGGAAGGAGAAAATATTAAAATAATTTCTCTATAATTCAATTGCATCCAAATCTTACTAATTAATAAAAAAAATTTCCTTGTGCCCAGCTGTGTGTTCTACACTTTTGGTGAGTGCTTTGCTGGAAACCTGAGGAAGTGCATTGTCCTCTTCAAAAACATTTGAAGGAGTATTTTTTACCCCTTAGTTGTAAAAGGTTGATGGGATAGTGGCATCATCCTATCGAACAGGCGGCCTTCATCGTGGACACCTAAGTTCGTGAATGTGATAACTCGAGAACGAAGTAACGTAGGAGTTTGAAACTAATAGTATAGGTGTATCTCCTATGTCTCAGACTAGTTCTGATCTCACTGACCTTGACCATGACTCAGAGGTCAAGTTTTCTGAAAATCTTTGGAACAGGATAAGTCCAGAAGGAAGTCACCTAGGATTTTCAAATTGATACCATAGGTCTACCTGCTAGAAGGCTGAGGGCTACCACTGGTTACTATCAACTGCAGACATTTTTTTGTTGTTCATTTGGAACCTGAGTGTTTATTTCCAGACCATCATAATTGTGCTTTCAGGATTGCACTTTTTATATCTCACTGTAGGACCAGTCACAACATAGAACCCAGGAGAGAACAACAAAGGTAGAGAATAACAAAGGTAGAGAATAGCATTTATCAGGCTGTTGTGTTGATGTAAAAAGAAGCCGATATGTTGAAGCTGAGTCACACTAAATCCTCCATCCTTTTGTTCCTGCCGTATTAGTGTCACACCGAAATTGTCTGGGGATGCTGTGTGGAGATGGAAGTGAATTTACTTCCAATAACCAGAAAGATGCAGTGTTATTTTTGTCAGGCTGTTTGTATTCATACATGGACACTGGGGGTGGCCTGGGTTCATTTGCAATCGTGAGGGATGTGAATGATGAAAGTCTTATCAAGTCCAGGCCTTGGTACTCTGGGCTACCCAGAATAAGAATTACATTCTTTGTTTATTTTTTCTTTTAATATTAATTTGTGTTTTCCTCTTATGTTGATAGCTACACAAAACTCTTCTTCAAAGGGTATTACCAGAATATGTACACATCTTATCAGCTTGACATGGCAGCAGTGCTTGTGGCGGTTTCATTATGGAGGGACAGGGACTGGAGAGATGTCACAAGCATTTATTCACCTCTTATTTTGCCTTTGGCATTAAAGACAATGCAGCATGTGTAACTGTGCTTGCAGGTAAGATTAAGTATTTTTGAGTGTACTCATATGGTGTCACTGAAGTGTGATAATGGGGGTGACAGTATTTTCACAGGCATAGAAAAAAGAACAGTCTACTCTTTGTTTATATTAGAACTAGACTGTTTAGAAGAAATAGTTTTTCATCAATTCGATCGATTTTATTTTCCCTGGACTGCCTCAAAGAGATTCTGGCAAACCGTCAGGCGACTCAGGAGAGGAAAGCATTGCTCTACCTGCACTGTGTATAGTGCAGATGGAGCGCTGCTGACTTCAACTGAGGACATTGTCAGGTAGTGAAAAGAGTACTTTGAGGATCTCCTTAATCCTACTGACATGTCTTCCGTAGAAGAGTCTGGGGTAGAGGGGGGTGACTTGTCAATATCCGGGAGTGAGGTCATTGAAGCAGTTTAACAACTCCTTAGTGGCAGATCTCCTGGGTTGGATGAGGTTCGTGCCTGTACAATGTTGTGTGAAGATCAGGGCCAGTACCGAGACAGACCGAGATGGTGGGTCCCATCTTCAAGAAAAGGTTCGGAGGGTGTGCTCCAAGTATAGGGGGATCACACTCCTCCGCCCCCCTGGGAAAGTCTATGCCAGGGTGGTGGAAAGGAGTCCGTCCGTTAGTAGTACCTCTGATACAGGAGGAACAATGTGGTTTTCGTCCTGGTCGTGGAACACTGGACCATCTTTTCCCCGCTTGAGGATCCTCGAGGGGGCAAGGGAATTTGCCCAACCAGTCTACATGTCTTTTGTGGACTTGGTCCGTTGCTATAGGCCATTCAGTCCTTATAAAGCCTTTGCAAGAGCTTGGTCCCTATAGCCGGCAATAAAGCGGACTCGTTTTTGGTGGGTGTTGGACTCTGCCAGGGCTGCCCTTTGTCACCGATTCTGTCCATAATTTTGATGGACAGAATTTCTAGGTGTAGCCAAGTGGCAGAAGGCTTCCACTTGGGTGGTCTCAGAATTTCATCTCTGCTTTTTGCAGATGATGTGCTTCTGTTAGTTTCATCAGTTGACTGCCTCCAGCTCCCAATGGAGTGTTTCGCAGCTGAGTGTGAATGACAATCAGCACCTCTAAATCAGAGGCCATGGTCCTCAGCTGGAAAAGGGTGGATTCCTGACTCTGGGTCAGGGACGAGTTCCTGCCCCAAGTGAAGGATCTTGGGGTCTTGTTTAGGAGTGAGGGGAGAAGGGAGCGGGAGATTGGCAGATGGATTGGTGCTGGACGCTGTTATGAATATGACTGTTTGATTGCCTGCTAGGTGGCGCCTCCACGGTGTAGTGAGATAATTACACCTCTGGACTGACTAATATAGGTTTGCTTGTTGGCACACACCTCCCAAGAAGTTTGTACTTTTTTATGTCTGAAATGAGTCTGTTACTAATTAGCATTGATTAGCAAATATCTGTATATCTGCATTTCACTTGTACAGTTTGTTGATGAAGCTCAACAACCAATCTAGTTAGGGTAGAATACTCAGTCATCTTCATCACTTCTGGTTCCAAAAAAATAAATTTAAAAATGGCAGCAACAAAATTTGGAGCACAAAATGAATGAGTGGTGTCATATTGTAAATGTTCTGATGACAGACCCATGCATATGTTTATTTAAATGATAATGATTTATTTTTGGCAACTAAAATATGCGTGCTGCTGATCATGATCATGGCTTGGTGATCCTGTCTGCTTGGAGGTCATATCTACTGGTAGAACCTTCTACAGTCCCACTTCAAAGACAGTTTAGTAAAACAGTTAATTTTTTTTTTTAAAAAACCCTGTAAGAAATATATTAAATAATTTTACTAAGTTTCCTGAAAAACTTCCTGCCCTGTGTTGTGTGCATTTCAAATTTGAATTGTCTGTGTGGGTATTTTGGTCCTTCCAGCATCATGTAGCTCACTCAATTAAGATTTTAGGTAAGCATAACTGATCTATTGTATACACTTTAGGTACTATCTTATCAGAAAGTACACATTTAAGAAGAGGAATGAAATGCAAGTAATAACCAGCTAAAGTAATATAAAAAGCCCAGACTCTGATCAAACAGAATGCCAAAAAATAGTTATTTCTTGTCAATCAATGCCCACAATGCACAACTCTGTTGTTTACCCTCTTGGGGAAGATTTGTGGTGAAACAACCTGGTTTTCCCCTCAAAGTTACTCTGTTTGGTGAATTGTAAAATAACAGACAAATGCTTAATGTAACATTCACGTCTCTTCTGAAAATTTGTTTTTCCTCTCAGAGCCCTTCATTTCAAGGTTACATATCAAACCAGATTAACCTTGTTGCCACATTTTTAGTACACCCCACTAGTTTCCCTGTCACATGAACTGAAATAGCTTTTAAACTGCGCCTGGGGTATTCACGCTAAGCTCACTCATAAAAGCCCCTTTCCATGTTTGTTCCAGTCTTGGCCTTTAGAGACCTGCTGGTAGAATCTCCGCTCAAAGCAGTTATAGTAGATGCTGATCGGTTCTCACTGGAGGTTTGCTGTGAGAGCTCTGCCACCAGCCAGAGCCCACCAGTAGTTTAAATCAACCTATTTTTGGCAACTTGTAACTGTTTTCAGTTACGCAGTGTGAGTTGAGGCATATTTTGGAGAAATATGAATGAGATATTTAAGTACATACTATAGCCAACCTTAATTTTGTGTCTTGTTTTATGTATTGCATCAATTGTTTGAATATAGTTGCTTACTTAGTAGTTTTATTTTTGCAATCACAACAAAAGAAACTTGCTAAAAAGTTATGTTTAGCTTGGCATGTGCTCAGGCTATTCTATTTACCCTATATTTGTTTGTGTACAGAAACATCTATGCAGTAATTGTGTTGTTGGCACAAATTATAATTTGCAGCTAGAGCAGGTATTGTGAAAGCGGAGGTATTGCTTTCTTTTGAATTTGATTCAGTAATGTTTAATAAAATCATTGGTGTCACTGACAGTGCAGAGATGGATTAGCCACCCACATGTTTTCCTTTGCTTTCAGGTTACCTTGATGGGAATAAAATGATTTAGACACAACAAAAGAATTTCTTTTCAAGTTAAATCTATTTGAATACATTTATTTTTGAAATATTGATTTTGCTTGCTGTTAGGCTATGAAAATAATGGCTTCCATCAAATGAACTCTTTTGTGTCCTTTACTAAATAACTGCATAATGGAATTTGAAGGAGAGAAAAACTTCCAGCATTTTCGGTCATTTGGTGAAGTATCTGGGAAACCAGCAACACAATATCTCTGGTTTTTACTGGGTTAGAGGTAACTATAGAGTTACTGCACATTTACTAAAACATATATTTTTAACTTAAAAAAGAATATGCATAAAAACTGTTACGTGTCAAAATATGTAAATCTAGTCTCTAAGTAAGCTTGGGCATTCACACCCATTTATCCATTGTCTGCGGACCTGCCATGCTTGCAATGTTCAATGAACTGACGTCCCCTTGCTCATTCACTATTAAGAAATCTGTTGCCTTGACTTTTCTTTTCTTTTTTTTATGACTTGGGCTGACCAAACGAATGCATTTCTTTCCTCTTAATGCTCTCTTCCAATACCAATTCTACACAGAATGACATATTAAAATAGTTATTTTGACTATTTAGACATTCCTCTGTTTGCTCCTTCCTTATTTATAATTTGCACTAACCTGTGTCTCCTTTGTGTTATATTCAATAATTGTCTACTCATTATCAATTCTCCTTACATGTGTTTAGCGTAGTATAGCCTTATACTGTGTTTGGCTGATGCAGTGACTAAATTGCTCCTGGAATACATAATGTACCTGAGAAGATAACAGATGGCAGAATATATTATTGTCATTACTTTATTATGTCTGACAGTTGGCTGGAGAAAACATGTTGCATGCATTAGCATAAATATCATCTTTACAAACAGACACGCTCATAGTGGGCCCGCTATCATTGTTTATCACAGATTCTACTATAATCTTCTTGCAGTCAAACTTTGACAAGTAAACACATCAGGTTTAGGTGTTTTGATGTAACCAAAAGAAAGGTAGGATTTTGTTTAAAAGGGCAAGGAATCACAGCCTCCTAAGCAACGTTATATTTAAGTATGTGTAGTAGGAAATACTGCACAGGAAAACTGTAACAATACTGTGTTACAGTTTATAACCGTAAAAGGCTGATGGGGTATTGTCGTCAATTGCCGGGTGAGCAGTATGGAAACCAAAATTTGTGAATGTGAGAAGTTGAAAACAAGGCGACGTAGGATTTTGAAATTTATACATTGGTGTGAGTACTAGGAGGCAGAGGGGATAGCACTGGTGGTTTATTATTTTGATTTGAAGTTGCTAGTATAAATTAATTGTCTTTATTTTTGTACAAGACTTCTGTTCGAACAGTTTGTCTTTACCTTACCTTATAGAACTTGATATCCTTGAAATTGTTTTCATCAGTCTTAAATTAAACTAAATGCACTTAATTTAACAGAAAGGAAAAGCTATTGATAATTAAGGAGTTTGTTGTCTCATCTTGTAAACTAGGCCTTAGACGATTCATCAAGTAACTCAAATAACTTTACCGCAAAGAAGCAGATTTTTTTTTTTTTGCTGCTTCAATCCTTCATTTACTCTAAGGGTTTGGGACTAAAACAGACCCGCAAGAGAAATTTAATGAGGGGGCGTGTGTGAGTAACATGGAACCAGAGTCTGTCTAAAAAGAGGGTGAACAGCAAAGATGCAGAGCCATTTCCAAACCGGTTAGCTCAGGTGTAGTGAAACAAAGTGTGTTTGTAGTATTTAAAACAGCAGTGCCTGATACTGTAACCATCATTATAAACTTTACTGGGAAAAAGCTAGCGGGAGTCCTTAATCAAACCACCTGTTCAGCAAGCTTTAACATTAAGAAAGGCAAACTTAATGTTGAATGGAAGCAGCTACATTTTGTTTTAATCAGCAAAAATCTACAATAAAGCTACAGAAGTCAAAATAAAATGAACTGTTAATACACTGTGCTTAAATTGGGTAGCTTGCTGAAAGCTGACTGCAGCAATCCCACTTGTTGTTCCAGTGATACTGCAGCAAGCGTGCTTTATATTGTAAGATAAAGACCCTACAATATAGAGAAAACCACAGCAATTATTGTGCTATTGTAGGGTCTTTACTAGTCACACCTTGAGGCATCTGTTGTTGTCATTTGGTGCTATATAAATAAAACTGAACTGAATTAAGAGTCTCACTCAGCAGTCTTATCACCTCAGATTATTTAGAAACAAAAACCATATTCTCGCAGCGTTTTTGATCCCTCTGTTTGTTATGCAATGCTCCAAAAATTACCTGTTGTCCAATTTGTAAAGTGCAACATTTACATTTCTGTTTTAGAGCTGAGCTCTGAGAACCTGCGTACCTGCTTCCACATTGTTAATGGCTACATATATTTGTCAGCTACAGAGTTTCTGCAGGTGAGACACAACAAAAGAACACTTGGACTTCACATAACTCTTATATTGGCACGATATACTGTCATAATACATGTTGGCATGCTAATCTGCATAAGTTTTTACAGAACTGAACCATCTACCCTGATTATTCCCTCCCCAGAACTACGCAGAATCCTTGTGTCGATCGTTTTGTGACCTGCTGAAAGACATCACAAATGAAGGGCAGGTGCAGGTGCTCAAGGTACTCCCATTCCTCCCCTCTCACAAAAAGTCAAGTCACGTAGATGTTGTTTTTCCAAAATCACAGCTGATTGCGTCTCGTTCTCTTTTATTGTCTGGATTTATTTTTCATTGCTTTTAAGTTCAGCCACTGTGAGAGGTTGTTTTGCCTGTGTGGCCACTGAAGAGCAGGTGCGCTGAAAGCACCATTATATCCAGTAAAAGGAGACACATAAACATTTACACACACAAACTGCGCAAGCACTGCTGCTTATTAACTGACACCCCATTATAATGCAAGAGGAGCTATGACTTTTTCATTACTAATAAAAGAATTCGAGAAATGGCACATAAGGAATATCAAACGGCTCACTCTAGACCCTCTTACCTGCAGCATCACCGTCTTTGATTATGAATACAAGAAGCAGCATTTAGTTTTCTTGGGAAAGTAATGCAAAATGTAAAAACGCTGCATCTTTCTCATACTGTACCATCTATAAAAAGAGGGATTTTCCCATAACGACAGAAGTTTCTTTACATTTTTATGTGGCTGACCCTTTGTGCTCCTTTTCTGGCTTCCTCCTGAGATTTTCCTGTCAGTTTCTCTCTACTCCTTTTGCTTACTCCACCCTCTGAGGGTCGCCCTTCATCCTTCCTCGCCCTTTGTCCCTGCAGGTGGTAGAGATAGCTTTAAAGGTTAGCCCCATGCTGGGAGCCCACATGTTTCAGCCCCTGCTGCCAGCTGTCTTCAGAGGTATTGTGGATGGTGAGGTGAGTTTTACCTTTGCATCTTGCTCGAATCTACACTGGAACTGTGTAAAAGGAGGAACCTGTAAAAATATGTTTTTCAATATTCACCACATATTTAACCTTAAATTTGTCTTTCAAGGTTTTAGTTCTTTCTCAAGTGTTAATAGTCCCAGCCCTTCTTCTAATTTGTCCTTTACTGTCACTTGAAATGAATTCTTCAAAGACTGTATAGTGGCAATTATTGATAAGTCAGCTCAGTTAAAGGTTACACATTCACAGGATTCTGCTGTGTCAGTGGGTCCATCTTTTCCCTCTTATCAAGCTTAATGACTCGTGTTTTATGTAAAACCATTTATGCGTGGTTATGTTTCATCATCTGGATGCATGATTGCGTGTCTATGATCTACAGAGATATCCAGTGGTGATGTCCACCTACCTTGGCATCATGGGTCGTGTCCTGCTCCAGAACTCCAGTTTTTTCTCGTCTTTGCTAAGTCAAATGGCTTCCGAGTGTAACCAGGAGGTGAGGTTTGATGTCTGCCCTTCATTTCTCTCTCCTCAGCACGGACTCAATGAATGTCTGTGGGAGACATAAATGCAAAGTGCCTGTTAAAAGGGAATCAGTGTGAACGAGGCCGAAAGTAATGAGCCAAGGAATTGCAAATGGTAACATTTTCAAGCCCTAAAATGTTGTCCTCCTCTACTGTGAAACTCTGAGCAATGAAATTAATTGTGCCTAGTTCTGAGATTGCAGCCTTAATCTAAATAAATGCAAAGATGTTCCTCTCTAAGTTGTCTCTCATAATACCATGCTCGTTTTTTACCACAGAGGACAAGACAGGAAGTTTAATCAAAAATATAGCGAAGGTTGAGACACATCTCTATACAAATTGCTGCTGCTCTTTTTTTTTTGTTTTTTGTTTTTTTTGTTTTTTTACTCACTAACCCTTTTTTCTGTCCTCCTTATTTCTTTTCCTCCTTTTCTCCGCTCATCAGATGGACCAGTTGTTGGGCAATGTTATAGAGATGTGGGTTGACCGAATGGACAACATCACTCAGCCTGAGAGGAGGAAGCTGTCGTCGCTGGCTCTGCTTTCCCTCCTGCCATCTGACAACAGGTGAGAATCATTTTTGAATTCTTTTCTGTGTTGAATTTGCTTTAAGCTCATGAAAATTGGATTGAACTGCATAGCTTACTTTAGGGCACAACAGGGGGAAAGTAATGATGTTCTTGGAAAATTATTTAGCAGACTCTTGTTCATCATTACGGATATAGGTGGTGAAATTATCCTGTATATATTTCTCCTTGCAGCCATAAAATGCAGAACAGCACAACAGCTTAACGGGCGCCTGCTTTAACACTCTGGGTGCCAATTATATGTCAGCCGAGCAGCACAAATGCGGATACTGATATACACACTTTGTACAGGCCAATGCAGACAGCTGGGTTTTCAGACTTGCATATGGGGGCGAGAATATATTGTCAGAAATAAAACGACTTTCCATCTCTCTTTAAGACTTAATGTCACAAGCTATAGTAAGCGATGTTACTTAATTCTGTAATTCATCATCCTCTAGCCAAAGCATGAAACACATTTGTTTATGTCTCTCTTCTTCTGGTGGATTATTGTCCCGACCGTAAACACTTTCTGGGCAACACCTCTCTCGCTATGATAAATGAGGAGATAAATACGTGGATACGTGCTGACAGACACAGAGTACCTGCCCTCTTACATTGAACTTGAATATTTTCTGTGCTGTACTGACAGGATGATGGAAATGATACATGTTTATATGTGTAAGCAGTCTTTTTTTTAATTGTTTTTGGGGTTTTTTCTATTAAGATGTCACCATAAGCCCCCCAATCTATGGCCCAAAATCTCTGAGGAATGTTTATAGCACCTTAGTTAATCTATGCTACAAAGAATTTAAGCAGTTCTGAGAAGGCAAAAGGTGTTGAACCCAGCACTAGCAAAGGATACCTAATAAAGTGGCTGGTGATTGTATGTGATATATGTAATATGTTATATATGATTTACAAAAAAGAAATCACTAGGGGAAAGAAAAGTGAATGGGATTTACTGTGACAGAGTAGTGACTACTTCTCAAAGATTTCTACGAACTAGTTTGTAAATAGTTTTTTTTTGGCATGCAAGCCATCATGTAATCACTGTGAAGTTTTTCACTTAAGGGTGATTTAAATGACAGGCACTGAGCAGCACCACTAATCAGCTATTAGTTTTTCACTTGGGAGTTGTTTTTGGTTGATAGAATTAGAATTGACAGACATGTTAAAATGATCTTAAAGGCAAAGCCTATTTCCAGTTGTTTGTTACCATGGCCATCAATTTAAGACTGTTATTCATAACCAGGGGCACGTATATTTAGTGATTTTATTTTACCCTCCCAGGATATTGGTAGGTATATTTTACGAAAAGGATCAACTGTAGAGCCACTGCTAGATATGATTTTGTGTGTGTGCGAGAGTTGCCTAAACCATCAGGCCAGTAATCTTTATTTCCTAATTAATATTATGGTGACTAAGTAATTGAGCACATTTCAGATTATTTAGCACTGATATCAATATTTAGTCTGATTTGGTACCATGTGCATGTGTAAAATTGCCAGACTTACAAAATAAGGGACACATCTGTGTATACTTGCTTCTTCTGTGTTTTTCCCAGAATCATCTTTCATTCTGATTTTCCAGGTTATGGCTTGTCCTAATGCTTAGTGAACTTTATGTAGCATTGCCTGGGGTCTACCTGGCTGAGAATATGAACTGACAGAAGAAGGAACAGTTGATGTATCAGTGCCCATACTCACACTTTCTTCCCTGTTTTCTCATTCTTGTTGATGTAGGGGAGAGAAAAAAAACCCAAGTATATTCTGTCCACTACCACTAACCACTGAGACTCACTCAAATAGTTCACCAGTGACTGTGGCAAGTCTCCAAGCTTGTATGGTTGGGTTTCATAAACGATATTATTTTTAAAGGTTGTTGATGTCAGTTATATTTATATAGCCCAAATTGCCAGTCACTTATCTCAGGGCACTTTAGATAGAAATTCAAATTTCAAATTTCAAATTCAAATTTTATTTGTCACACACACACAACCATACACAGTATGACATGGGGGGTGAAATGCTTGTAGCTGCGCAATGCCCGACCATTAAATGACAGAAAAAAGATTTACAGTATTTACAATTTACTACAAAATTTACAAATTAACTTAGGAATTTACAGTAAAAATAAAAATAAATAAAAATGTGCAAACAGCAGAGAGAGATTATAAAGATTATAAATTATAGGAAATTATAGGAAATGTGTGGTGGTGCGTGTGGTGATGTGATGTGTGTGAGAGTCCAGTCTTATAGTGATGTGTGTGGGAGAGTACAGTCCTACACCTGGTTCAGGGCCCGAATAGCCTGGGGGAAGAAGCTCCTCCTCATTCTCTCTGTTTTGGCCTTAAGGGAGCGGAAGCGCTTCCCAGACCTCAACAGTGAGAAGAGTCCATTGTTGGGATGGGAGAGGTCCATCATAATCTTCCTAGCTTTGGACTTGCACCGCTTGGTGTAGATGGACGGCAGGTCAGGGAGCTCTGATTGAATGATGCGTTCGGCTGAGCGCACCACTCTTTGCAGATCTCGTCTGTCCTGCTTGGTGCTGTTCCCAAACCAGGTGCAGATGTTTGCCGTCAGGACGCTCTCGATGGTGCAGCAGTAGAAGTTCTTGAGCACCTTCAGTGGCAGATGGAAGGCTCTAAGTCTTCTGAGGAAGAAGAGACGCTGACGGGCTTTCTTAACCTGGGTGTTGATGTGGCAGGACCATGACAGGTCCTGAGTGATGTGGACACCCAGGTATCGGAAACTGTCCACTCTCTCCACTGGCGTGCCACTGATGATGAGGGGTTTGTAATTCCTCGCCTGCTTTGTGGTGAAGTCCACGATCAGCTCCTTAGTCTTGCTGATGTTTAGGAGGAGGTTATTCTCCTGGCACCAGGTCTCCAGGTTCCTAATCTCCTCCAGGTAGGCCGTCTCGATGTTGTCGGAGATCAGGCCTACAACAACAGTGTCATCAGCAAACTTGACAATGGAGGTGGTGTCTGATGTGGCTACACAGTCATGAGTGTACAGTGAGTACAGCAGGGGGCTTAAAACGCAGCCCTGAGGCACTCCAGTGCTGAGTGAGATGGAGGGGGAGACTTGTTTTCCCACCCTCACTGATTGGGGTCTGTCTGTGAGGAAGTTGAGGATCCACTGACCCAGTGATGAGCTGAGTCCTAGATCCATCAACTTGGTGAAAAGCTTAGAGGGAATTATTGTGTTGAATGCTGAACTGTAGTCCACGAACAGCATCCTAACATAATTCCCTCTGCCAGTGTCCAGGTGACTCAGGGATGTGTGGAGCAGGTGAGATATGGCATCGTCTGTGGAACGATTAGTCCGGTAAGCAAACTGAAGTGAGTCGATGGTGGCAGGAAGTGAAGAAGTGATGTGATCTCTCATCAGTCTTTCAAAACACTTCATCACAATTGAGGTCAGTGCTACTGGACGGTAGTCATTGTGGCAAGCGGGCTGTTGTTTCTTTGGAACAGGAACTATAATGGACTGTTTGAAGCACGTGGGAACCACAGCTTGGGCCAGGGAGAGGTTGAAGATCTCCGTGAACACCGGTGTTAGCTGGTCAGCGCAGGCTCTCAGGACCCGGCCAGGGATTGCATCTGGTCCTGCTGCCTTCCTGGTGTTCACCCTCCTGAAGGTGTTCCTCACGGCATGCTCTGTGATGATGAATGCATTTTCTTCACTGGTGCACTCCGAGCGCGCGCAGCCGTTTGTTGTTTTCATTGCTGCGGCGTCGAAGCGAGCATAAAACGTGTTCAGCTCATCAGCCAGTGAAGCATCGGCATTCATCATTGAAGAAGCTGGTCGTTTATAGTCCGTTATAGTCCGCAGTCCTTTCCACAGGCTCCTAGAGTCGCACTGTCGTAGCTGTGACTCTAGTTTTTCCCCGTAGCTCCGCTTTGCCTTTCTGACCGCGCTGCGCACGTTGTAGGACGCAGCCTTGTATAGGTCCATATTACCGGAGACGAGCCCTTCATTGTAGGCAGCGGTGCGTGATCTCAGAGCGTCGCGGATGTTTTTATCCACCCACGGCTTCTGGTTGGGAAACGTTCGGATGATAGTTCTTTCTGCTGTGTCGTCCGCTAGTTTCCCGATAAATCCCACAACCGCTTCCGTAAACATGTTGATGTCGTCAGAGCTGCGCCGAAACATGTCCCAGTCTGCGTCATCCAGTGCGTCATCCAGTGCGTCCTGCAGCGCGGCCACTGATTGGTCCGTCCAGCGAGCGACCTCCCTCCTGATTGGTGGTTGCTGCTTTAGCCTTTGTTTGTAAGCAGGCATGAGGAAGATGGCGGCATGGTCCGATTTCCCAAATGCCGGCAGGGGTTGAGCCTTGTAACAGTTCTTGAACGGGGTGTAGCAGTGATCTAATGTCCTAGTGCCCCGGGTGGGGCAGTTGATGTGCTGGTGAAGGTTGTGAAATGTCCGTTTGAGATTCACTCTGTTAAAATCTCCCATAACAATGAGTGCGGCATCTTGGTGAAGTGTTTGTTGATGTGTGAGAGCCTCATGTAGCTCACATAAGGCAGTGTCCGAGTCCGCGTGTGGCGGAATGTAAACAGTGCAGGCAATGACCGCAGTGAATTCCCGAGGGAGATAGAAAGGGCGACATTTAACGATCAAAAGTTCCAGATTGGGCGAGCAAGAGCGTGTGAGTGGGTAGATGTTTGTGCTGTCGCACCATCTGTTGTTCACCATCAAACACACTCCACCACCTCTTTTCTTCCCCGACTCCATTGTCCTGTCCATACGGTAAACCGAAAAGAACCCCGTCGGCTGGAGGTTGGAGGAGGTTGCAGTCCCGAAGAAGGGTCAAGACCTAACAGTATTACAGAGATAAACAAGACGATACACTTTAAGTAAACACTTTCTAAAAGTCGGGAGTAATCCTTCCCTTTTAACAGAAGTAAAGCTCCAAGAGAACCAGGCTCTGGGAGGACTCTCATTTGTTACAACCAACTGGGGTGATTTTAAAGTGAAAAGTGTAGAAATAAGAGAAACAATACGACAGGCTGTTGACAGGTTGGCCGGGCTGGTAAGTGAGGACTGGGAAAATACACCTCTGCAGCCAGATATATCTGCAGAATGGCAGGTAACAAATGACAACAGAGTGAAAAAAACACAAACTGAAAGAGAAGACCCAGTTAATGAGTGTTAAATCGATAATGGCTTATGAGTGCATTTAGAGTGAAGTGAGTCAGGAAGAGGCTGTTTCAGCAAACCATGCTAAATTATATGAGACTTGAGAGTTTAGGCCTAATCTTACAGTGTCTTGGGTACATGGTAGTAAATTGTTCTTTTGGAAACTAAGGAACTACAAGCAAGTGTGAACTCATGAGATATAAAATTTTCTGTTGGAGTCATGTAGTACTTGTGTGATTGGTCTCTAAATGCTTTATATGTAAAGGGGTTTTAAACTCTGGAGTTTAATTGCTAGTTTTAGGAACGGAGTAGTTCAACTAGAGGCTCTTCAAATGGCTGTTATGATACAATTTTTTTTTTTTTTTAATGTAGAACTACAGACTTAGGCTACGTCCACACGTACACGGGTATTTCTGAAAACGGAGATTTTCTGTTTTTGTTTAAAAAAATAATCCCGTCCACACGTAAAGGCAGAAATCAAAGAAAACCCTGCTAGGAACATGCCAAAGCAACAGGTGGCGATATATTCCTAACCATGCAGAAATGTTGGCCAATCAGAAGTCTAGAAGCCTCGGTGGGAAAAAGTAAACAAAGCTGGGGCATAGAAGCAGAACCGAGTGGTATGTGTGGAGGGACAGTAACTGTGTGTGTATATGTAAGCATTTAAACACTGCAGAGACTACAATTAACAGTATTGTAGACATTAATTTCACCGAAACAATAACGTGGCGCACAGTGTGACGTCAAAAAAATGCGCACACCTTTGACGCTGCGTTTTCTGCCTTTTCTCTGTTTTTCTCGTCCACATGTAAATGCAAAAACTGAGTTTTCAAAAATATCCACCCTGGCCGGAGTTTTTAAAAATATCCGTTTTCAGTGACCAAAAACGCCGTTTACGTGTGGACGAAAGGTGCAAACGCATAGAAAAATCTGCGTTTTCAAAAATACCCGGGTACGTGTGGAAGTAGCCATAGTGATATAAGTGATAACAGTGAACCAATAATCAGATAAGACATACAGGATAGAGGAAGACAGGACAAAAAAAGTAAGACTGCTTGTACTTGTGTGGGGGGGTGTTTATGTATAAGAAATTAATATAGTCCTATCTAGAAGTAGCAACTGGGCTAGTTTTCATTGTGAGATAGAATTACTATGAATTTTGCCCATATGAAATGCATATAATGTGAAAATATTGTTTCCTCTGGAGAACTGTGTGGACAACATGATAAGGCTTTGTGTGTATAACTAATAAAGTAAAAGGAAAATAACACTGTCCCATTTTTTTCCAGTGAAAATGTACTGATGATGTCCAAAGTGATGGTGAGATCAGAGTAATGAAGCTCTGTTCTCTGTGTTATCAGCGTGATTCAGGACAAGTTCTGTGGCATCGTCAACATTTGTGTTGAGGCATTACATGATGTAATGACAGAAGATCCTGAAACGGGCACTTTCAAAGAGTAAGTATTCATATTTTTTTCCTTGACAAATGAAGAGCAGAAAAAAAACTGTGCTTATAAACGTGGAAATTATACAGTCCAAACCTTCCCATCAATTTTTTCACAAATGAATGGAGTTTGTAATTTTGACAAAACTGATGCATAATGAATGAAGACGCCCAAAAGTGCTTGAAGCACTACAAATGCAGATGCGATGCTGAAGTTGGAATTTATCAAATGCAAACCTCAGAAGAAATATTTTGAGATGAAAATTAATTTCATGGGGGCAGCGGCTCACTACGGGGAAAACAAGGAAAGCAAATGAGAGATTGACTTGGTTGTATTTGCACCTTGATAAAACCTCACAGTAATGCCCGTGTCTGAGTTACCATCACTTTCTCACTGTGGGAAAAGTTACTGAGTACAGCGCTCCTTACACTTTGAACCTCCTCTATATATTTCATTATTTTTGGTCTCTTTCTCAGCAGTTTCTTAGCAGATGTTCACCAAACATAGACACCTATTCACTGCTGTGAAAGATGCTCAGCACCATACTAAGATCTAATGGTGTGAAATGAACTGAAAAGCTGGGAGCAAAGTCTACTGTATGTGTTTGTTTGCCAGTGATATGTTAAATCGTTTTGGGTCCCTGTTGGGTGTGACACGAGTAGTAATATGTTTGTAGATGAACATATTCCTCTGAGCGTTGTTTGCTGTTTATAAATGCAGTCAGCTGAGACAGAAATCAGCGAGTAATACAATCATTCCCCTTTTATTTTGGAATTACGTAAACTTTCAAATGAACAGACCTCTGTTTTCGTGAGTGGTTTAGAATTGTTCTTGCATAGTGTGAAATGAGAAGTCCTTACGGCCATGAATGAAATTCAGTAAAATAACAGTCAATTTGGCATGCTACAGTTTTTCAGTGTTAACAGTACAAGATGTTGACTGTAGCTTCTTTAATGACGTGCCCAGAAGAGTTACCATTTACTAGTCTGCATTTTTGTCTACCCAGAATTGTGAGTTAATTAATTTGTGTCACTTTGAATGTCATTGGTTTAGGTGGAATAGAGTTAAAATTTCTGATCACGAGTTATCAGTAGCTACGTGCCACAATCACAGTGTGACATTCAGGACCCCCCCACCTTATCTCTACTCACAATAAGGCTTAAGTAAGGACAAAGGAAATAAAAAACCATACACAGATTTTATACTGTGCACAAAGGTTTTACTTGTAATTCTCTCTGCATGCAGATGAACCAATATGAATAGCATTCAGGAAAAAAGGGGTGCCAGAGGGTTCAGCATTTGGAGTGTCTGTGTATGCATGCTGCCTGTTCTGAAATTGTCTCCTACTGTGTAGGTTTATTTGCAGTTATTAATATTGAGTTGAATATTATTGTGTTTGCAGCTGCATGCTGATGAGCCATTTTGAAGAGCCCAAGCTGAGTGATGATGAGGAGCCACCAACTGAGCAGGACAAGAGGAAGAAACTGGTGAGTGAAATGCGTAATTCATACACGGTACAGATCTAATTTTGAAATCTTTAAATCAGTTTTTCTCTTGTTTCATTTCCATTACTGGATAATAGACAAATAGCTTTAATAATGAATTTATTTCTTATTGTTTTGAGTTTAATTTTCTGTTTATCAGAGTGTCTTTCTGTGTCCCATCTGTTCTTGTGATAGTTTATGCCACTCTGGAACTCATACAGTAGATGCAGAGAGGAGCATAAAAGGTTCATTCCAGGCAGCGAAAAGGAAAACGGTCACTTTATGTAGTATGTTGTCAGACAGCAGTTCAAAGCAAGCTCAAAGCCTCCTGCAAGTCTTTAGATAAGCATGAATGTCAGTGAGTACCCATATGTGGCCCCTAGGTGGGAGATGTACACCAATTAAGTGGTGCATGTATGTATGAGCATGCATCCTCTGAGGATGCTTCCTGTACCACTTTACACTGTGAAAGTTCACAAATCGCTTCACTCATTCACACTATTGTTTAGCTATATTGTTGGTATCCGTGGTCTTCTCTAAATGTGTGCTTAGGCAAAATTAAATTTTTTTGTACAAATGGGATTTTATTTGAGTTTGAGTAAATACAGCTATATTTATATTCTTGTTTTACTTTTCTTTGCATGTGTGTGCGTGTTATTTGCTTGGCAGCATCCCAGTGCACTTATCACCTCAGCCCAGACCCTGACTTTTTGCTCCAGGGGAGAGAGGAGAGAAGACTTAAAGTCACACCTCTCTCTGCTTTTTAATGTTTGTGAGTCTGTGTGCTTGGAGACGTGCATGAATACATGTGTGCAAGCAATGGGAGTGCCCGCATGATGGACTTTTCTATGTGAGGCAAGTTGATGAGAAAGGAGACTAGTGACACTTTTTAGCAACTGTGTCTGCATCTGTATGAAAAAAATTTTGCATAAATGTCTATATTTTTCTGCTGGTCTCAAAGATCTTGTGAGAGACACAGGTATCATTATTATTATTATTATTATTTTTATTTCTTTTTACATTTTTTCCTCTCATGTTCTTTCTCATCAGTTGACATTGAAAATCAGTGATCAGCTAATGTGAAAAACCATAATTTTTTCCTGAAATTTAAAATCGTTATCTCCATGTGGCTTGATTATGTTTCAGGTCCACTTCTGAGTGAATTTATTTTTTCCAGCTTTCATCATAAGCTGCTTCATATGTCTGCCATCTGCATCACTGGGGTAGCATAGGGGTCTGTTTGTGTCAGTGCCGCATAAACAGTGCCGTGCAGGTACGGGCAGAAGCCCTGGATACTGGCACTTAAGACATGAAATGTCACATCTCTAGAGATGAAGAAGCTTGAGGTAGTGGAGGAGGTGAAGCAGGCCCAAATAGATCTGAACACACCTCCATGCATGTTTTATTGGAACTGAAGTCCGATAGAGAGGTGGAATCTCTCCTCCTGCCACCCTGTGCAGGCGTGTGTATAGTCATGTTTTCCTAAATTTAGCCCTTAATTTAGAATTTTCCCTTTTGAATAAAATGTTTTTTTTTTAAATAAAGTACATTAAAAGAAATTGATTGAGACCATGTAGTATAGGAAACCTTTGCAGATAAATTTGCTTTCCAATATCATATACTGAGTGTTGATTTATCACAGTGGCTGTCAGTTAATTACAGGAAAATATATAATGCAGAATGAGTTCTGTTTTGTTAAACCACTGACACATTTTCTAGTGTTTCTTGCAGTATAGTGAAAAAGTCTTGAAACATCCCTTATATCTCTATTCTGTTAAGAAAAATGAAAAGTTCTGCACCTGTTTGAACATGTGGAGCTATGCAGGACATGGAAGTGGAGTTTATAAGGGAAAAGCAGACTTCTATTGTAGCAATTCTAACGCGCCTAAAAGTTGATATTTGGTATGAACACATTTATTCAACACAGCCTGAACTCTTCTGTTTTGCTCGATTTTTCATTCTTTATATTATCCTGTTTCTTCTTCAGGTACTTCAAAAAAACTATAGTTTTTTAGGCCTGCCACTTCATCTTTTATCCTCCACTTGTCCAGTTTCCTTAATTTTCCTAGATACAAACTGCACACCATGCTAAAATAGAAGTTTTCAGCCAACAGTTCTTTGAGAATTACTCTGTTGGTGAAAGAAAAATGATTTGATGACTGTTAAATTCATATGTTTTGCATTTTTATAGATTAATCTAAAGAAATGGGAACAAATGTGTTTTTGAGGCTAGTGATACAATCTAAAGTTGTTTAGACACAATGCTGGTTCATCCAATTGTTAGGTGCCTTTTTGTGCTTGAATAATTCAAAAACAGTGTTGAGTAGGGGTTATTGGGATCACCTGAGTGCTCACAGTAACAAATAAAGAAAAAATATTTCTATAAAAATGGTAAGGTACAAGACTGGATTGAAAATGAGTGAAAAAGAAGTCAAAGTCTCTCTTTGGAAACAATATAAAGAGATGAGAGTTGGCTTAGGATTAGTCCTGTTTACCAGGAAGGAAGATTAAGTAATTCTTCAAGCAGATATAGACATGTATTTTCTTTTAACAAAATGATTACTTTAGTTTCTTTCTTAGTTTTCTTTTTTTCTTTTCCTTGGACTTTTGAGCCGTTTGAGTCATTACCTGTTTGTGTGGATGAATAGAACTCTGTTTATTTTCTTAATTTTCAAAGTGCCTGAAAAAGAAAGATGTAGTCCAGCTTTGTACTTCTTTAAAGTAGCCACCTCACAGGGGCAGAGTGCGAATAAAAATTGGACTTCTGACTTGGACTATCACACCTAAATCGATCTCCCATGGAGTGTGAGATTAGAATTCAAACTGGATAGTATAGAAGTAAATGGCAGGACCAGTCATATTGTAATTTTTGTTATTTATAGGGGTTCTTCATTCTTCATTGAAGCAAATCACAATCATGAAGCGTCTCGATTGGACTGATTGCTGTCAGTGCAGGGGACCATTGATTTCACAACAGCCCTTGTCAGCCCATTATAGAAAGTGAAAGTTTCAGTACTTGAGCTTGGTGATGACTATTAACGAACGAAGGGAAATGTCAGCAGTGTCTCTTAAAAGGAATAATTTAATGAATATGCTATTGTGGAAATGCTAAAGATTAAATGTAAAAAATTGATTGAATAATTAAAGAATATTATAGTTATCTCATCTCATCTTTGTAACTATTATTTTTTGCTAAATGATGTTTCTTCTCACATCTTTTGCTATTTATCTGTCTTTATACATTATAGTATAGTTAGTCATTTAACATCTGCCTGCAGGTATTGGTTTGGTGTTTTGTTTTGTCTTGTCAAATTACATTTAGCTGCTTCCAAACACAGATTCACAGTCCTGATCAATGGGTGAATAAAGTGAGAATAGAAAAATTACTGTAATCATTGATTCAGTTGTTGTAAGCTGATCCCTTTAGGGATTGCCATAGTGGATCATCTGCCTCCATCTTATTCTATCCCTTGCATGCTCTTGTCACACCAACCCTCTGCATGTCCTCATCTAAAGTTTTCTTGTTTTCCTCCTGCCTGGCAGCTCTGTATTGAACATCCTTTGTCCAATATATCTCTTTTCTACACATGTCCAAAACATCTCAGCCTTGGCTCGCTAACCTTGTCTCTAAACTGCTCCTGAGCTGTCCCTCTGATTATACACATTTCTAATCTTGTCCATTCTGGTCACTCTGAACAAAAATCTTAGCATCTCTACCTCTAGCTCGGCCTTTTTTTTTTTGTTACTGCCACTGTCTCCAACCATATATCATAGCAGATCTCACCACTGCCTTGCAAACCTTCTCTTTCACTCTTGTTGCTGTCTTTCTGCCACAAATCACCCCTGACACTTGTTTCCACCCACTCCACACTCTCTTCTTCATCCCTCTTATACGCCGTGCATTGCTTTGGATGGTTGACTCCAGGTATTTAAACTCATCAGCCTTCACTATATCTACTCCCTGCTTGTTCACCTTTCCACCTGTCTTCCTCTCATTTACACACTTGTATTCTGACTGCCTTCTTCTTTCTTTCATATGCACAAGACCATAACAACAAATCTTGCTCCTGCCATCTCTTCATCTCCTACTGATTCTACCGATCCTTAATGTATTGCTTGCCAGTTAGTTCAGGAAGACCCAATTTATTACCTGTACTGACAAAGTGAACAAAACTAACTAAACCTGTTGTGGTTTTTACATCAAAAATATAACTCATTTACTAATTTATGACTTTTCTAATGCATATAAAAATGAAAAAGTTTCACATTAAAAACCCAGAGAAACATTAAAAATTATTTTAAACGCTCTTATTTTGTCAGGTGGCCAATATAATAATAATAATAATGATGGATTGGATTTATATAGCGCTTTTCAAGGCACCCAAAGTGCTTTACAATGCCATTATTCATTCACTCTCGCATTCACACTATGTAAATATGTTTACCAAACCTAAATATCTTGCATTATCTTGCATTTATCAGCGGTGTACTGGCCTTTTTTCTATATGTTAACAAATCCCGATGGGCCAGGAAAAAATCCATAGTTGTTTCCAGCCCTATCGGCCTAATAACTCACCCAGTGGACCTGTCACTTTGGAAACTGGGATCAGTTGCAACACACAACGAAGTTAAATTTCATTGAAATCAACTCTTATTGATGCAACCTTGGACTTACATGTTTGCCCATGAAATCTGAGTATTCTAGACAACCAGACTAAGCTAACTGCTGCTGTGTTTTGGCTTCTGTTCATAATGCATTATTTGATTCCTGTGCTTCATCTACAAGGCCAGTACCATCAAACAACAAGAAGGATAGGCAACATCAAAGATTTAGTCCAGTGGGTACTAATGACATGGGTTCTGTTTGTTGTGTTATGGGGGCACACACACACTTGAGCCCAATTACTCTCTCTCGTCTTTTTTAAAAAAAAAAAAACAAAAAAAAAAAACAACTACACTACGCTAATGTATGTGCACGGCACACATAAAGGTTATTGTGCTGCATTTATGTAAGTAAATGCCAATTACTGATTGAACTACAACATAAAAGTAAAAAATACGTCTGCCCTCTTGCAATCAAATCTTCAGAAATAAATAGGTATATAGTGAGCTGGCTGTTTTCCAAACCTAGTCACTGAATAGTGATCCAGGAAGGTCACACTTGATTGAATACTTTGAGCAATGCAAATAAAATTCCATTTGCCTCCATTGTAGTGTTTGGACCATAGAACTAGAAAAGAAAATCCAATACCTATTTACATAGCAAAATACCACAAGGTTTAATTTCCATCTTTATGGACTGCTTAAATAAGCAACCCTTGTACTATTTGTAATAGTGTGTGTTGTAGGCAGGTACCTTTCTCAAGGGCAAATCAATAGTAATTGCTAAGGAAGGAATGTGTACACTAATGATCCGCAACATTAATTTGTGTAGCTTCCTCTCCTACTGCCAAAATAGCTCTGACCTCGAGAAATGGACAAGGGACGTAAGGAAATGCTCTGTTTGCTACTTTATTCATATTTTTCTTTTTCTTTGTTTTTGTTTCTTTTGTTTTTTTCAGACTACATGATTTGCCAAAAAATTGTGACCCAGTTACAGTACAATTAAATAGGACTTGTATTAGGGAAAGCACAGAGTTAGAGAATCTGGGATACTACACACATAACATTACTAAAAGAAAAGTTGGCCAAGTTTTTTTTTTTTTTTTTTTTTTTTTTTTAAAGTGTGTTCACTTACACACACACAATAAGGAGGCCACAATAAGAGTTACATGTTGCATAGTCTCGGAAAACCTGTTCCCCTGCATGTTTTCCGCATTCCACTTTTTTTTTTCCAAAAAATTGATGTTGGACATCAGCTCTTGGAATTGGACTCCACATATCATTACGCATATTACTTCTTATGGATAATTATATGACAGCTGCGTTGTAGCATCCCAGGTGCACACCAGCTACATATCCTCATTTTCTAAGTCTCATTTGGTGTGCTTTACTGAGGAGTACAGCAAATGTTTTGTTTAATGTAATTTCGATTTATTTGAACAGAATGCTTGGTTTAGTCATTTATAGCATTTGCTCAAAATGTGTAACTGATGAGATTTTTGTTCCAGGCTATTAGGCTAATGAGTTGATCTTCAGTATCGCGTTATTCTGGAGTTGGTATTGGAAGGGTTTGGTAAAAATGATAGTGCTATAACAATTATTTTCAAAGTTGTTCTATGAATGTGAAAAGTGACAATGCTACAGTCAATCTCGGGCTAGCAGAAGTTTGACTGCAGCTCTACCTGAATGTTGTTACACAAATGCAATTACATTCATAAATAGAAATAAAATTGTATATATTGTATTTAGTTAAGAAGCATTCATTGCATCCTTGTACCAAAAGAAAGGATTTTGCTTTACAAAAAAAAAAAGATTTAGCCAATGCCAGTTTGTCATACTCACTTTTCTTATTTTGTGTAGATTAGCCAAGTAACTAATTTGGCTCCTTAAATAAAAATTTAATTAAACATGCTTGAGTTATTAAGATGATAAATTAAGAAAGTTGGTGCATTTAAAATTCACATTACAGGTTTTCATTTCTCAGAGTTAACCAAAAGTATTATTTAAAGCTTTGATGAGCTACCAATGAATCTTTGAATTGATCTTGTCATTCAACGATTTTTCATTATTTCATTTTAAAGAACAATCAACTTGCCTCTAAAGGTCTTCCAGAGGTATATATTTATAGGAAATGAGTTTCAGCGTGTTATCAATTCACTCTGAGTCACACAAAGCATTAATAATGAAGACATGTCATTCTTGCTTTATTATTGCTCCTGTTCTCAAGCAGACCATCGGTGTCAGTATAATTTGGTTTTGTTGAATAACAGACCTCTCTGTTATTTTGTAGCACAAGATATAAAGATTTTCCTTTGTACTGCCTAAGACATACAGAGTTATCAAAATTTGTTTTCATCTCTGTCGGTTCCCAGCTTTAATGTCCATGAGAGCAGTCGGAGTTGGCATGATTGCAGTTTTTTTTTTTTTTTTTTTTTAAATTGGCAAGCGATATAGAAAAGCTAATAGGCTTATCAAGAAATCCAGAATATTGCATTGTGTCTGTAAGGCAGTACTTGGAATGCTGTCATTGTGTTCTGTTTGGATAGTTGACTAGAGTAAGTTATTATTGGTAAGTTAAAGTAAATATACAGATTGATCTGCAACCCCAAAGCCGTGCAGTATGTAGTTTAGCAGTATCTTGCTGAAATATGCAAGGCCTTCCCTGAAACAGACATCTGGATCAGACCACATGTTGCTGATAGTGCCCCCATACCATCAGAGGTACAGCGTCCATGTTTTCTACAGTGGATTTCAAATTTTGATCCATCTGCCCACAGAACAATTTCCCACTTTGCCTCAGTCCATTTTTAATCAGTTTAGTCAGAGATGACTGCATTTCTGGATAATTTTCACATATTACTTATTCTTTGCATGTTAGAACTTTGACATGTATTTGTGGTTGGCACACACAATGATTTCCTTCTCTTCTGAGCCTATGCAGTGATTTTTTTTAATCACTGCATAGGCTCAGTGTTTTTAATTGAGTGCTGAGGACCTAAAGATCATGAGCGTCCAGTGTTGAGATTTTTTTCTCTTTTTCCAATTGGTGAACCAATGCACATCTTTACTTCTGAAGAAAACTGCGTTTCTAAGATGCTATCCATATGTATACAATCTTGTTACTGATCTGTTGCCAGTTAACCTAATTAGTGGCAAAATTTTCCTCCAGTGGTGTCTGTTTAGTACCACTTATTTTTACCCCCTGTCCCGGCCTTTTTACAGCATGTTGCTGCCATGACCTAGTTCACTATTTCATGAATCTTTTGTGAAACAGTCAAATGTCTCATTTTAAACATTTGATATGTATTCTATTGTGACACTCAGCTGAATGTCACAGAGAAAATGAGAAGCATTAGGAAGGTAACCAGAAGGCAGTTTACCTCCATTTCCATGACTTACATTAAATCAGTTTCCTAGATATCCACACAAGCTTCTGCTCGACTAATGAGGCTAAAACAGCAGATAAAAACATGAAATTTTTTCATCCATGAGCTACCTGTAATGTTTCTTATAACTGATGCATGAAACAAACATAAATGGCATCATATTTGGGCTGAACAGACTTTTTTTTATCACTCTAATTGGATCAAGAGGTCTGACCTTGTGCATTTCCAGCATAAATACACCAATTTTCAACCTCAGCAGAGATCAAATCTGACAGAATGATTTACATCTGTAATGCTATTCAGGACTTTAAAGGATTCTCAGATCCCTGTTAGACTAATGCTAAACAGTTATCATTAGTGTTGGCATACTGATGACTCTATTCCATGTTAACATTTTAATAAGGCTGTGCTCTTAAAAAGAGAAGCCAGATATTATGATGTTATGCATGCACCACGGGGAGCATTAGAATGATTTTGCCCTATGACATCTCTGCCAGTCTTTGTTTTTACATTTCAGCTCTGCTAATCAGATGATGCACCCAAAAGCATGTTGAGTATTTAAACCTGTCAGCTCCCTGCATTTATTGGGAGTTAATTAGTCTGATTCAAATAATGAGGATAATTGATCTTTGCTCTGACAATTCACTTGTAAAATCGATCATTATGTATCTTAATTACCAGTGAAAAGCTTATTCATTCTGCATATGGCTCATTACAGCGCTAACAAATCTCTATGATTTTGATTGTTTGGTTGGAGAACAATACAGTGTAATTCACACTATTGCACTTTTCTCACCAATCACCATGTTAATGCTATGCTATGTAAAGAACTCTGGCTGTTTATTAATTTTTTCTTCTTTTATTTTTATATGCAATTGTAATTCTTATTTTTATTATTTTAATTGATGATTTTACTGCTCTAAATCTTTTATTTTCCTAATTTGCCATTCTGCCTTCTTTGCCCTCTCACTTGTAGCTTTCTGTAGAAATTGATACTTTTTTAAATGCACTATGCTGCCAGTGGAAGCCGGTCACTAATGTTTATTGATAATATGACTGATACAAGTAGGGTGAATTATGAAGTGTACAGGTCTATATTAGCTGCTCAGACTGAGCCAAATACAGCAAAACTGATAGAACAGCACTTCACAATGCAAATAATGACCCAAAACAAGTTTAAAAGGCAAAGAAATTGAATGTTCGGCAGTGGCTAAGTCAGCCATCTGATCTCAACCCAATAGAGCATGCCTTTCAGTTCCTGAAGACCAAAATGAATGCAGAAAACCCCACAAACAACCAGCAAGTGAAGGCAGCTGCACTAAAGGTCTAACAGAGCACCTGAAGTGAGGAAACGCACTATTTGGTGATGTGAACGGGTACTAGTCTTTGACTGTAGAAGATTGTCTTAGAACAGGGGTGTCCAAACTCCGGCCCGCGGGCCGCGGCCCGCAAGTAATTTTATAAATAGAATCGAATATGGCCCACACTTCAACTTTTGCTTGAGTGTATTGCACTTCTTAGTTTTAACACCAGGGGGAGCTACTGTTGATCAAGGCAGTTGCTCCACCAAAAAGGACAATCACAGAAGAAATTTAGCCCAAGTTAGTTACTAAACATGGCAGAACCAAAGAAGCGAAAGGTAGAAAGTGAATGCAGAAAATTTCAGACATGGTGGGAGAGTGAATATTTCTTCAAAGAATTCAAGGGGAAGTGTGTCTGTTTGATCTGCACTGAAATTATGGCAGTTATGAAAGAGTATAATGTACGACGTCATTATGAAACCAAACATCAGGCCTATGCATCCTACACTGGTGCTGAGGGAGAGCAGAAATTAAAGCAAGCGGTAGCTCTCCTGCGGGGTCAGCAACAGTAATTTTTTCGTGCTCAAAAGGTCCAGGAAAAGGCTACAATAGCCAGCTATGAGGTCGCCCAACTCATCGCAAGACATGGCAAGCCTTTTTCAGATGGAGACCTCATAAAACACGGCCTCGTTAAAGTCACCGAAATAATGCGCCCGTCAACAACGTCAGCATGTCCAGAAATCCAGTTGCTGAAGACTTGTCAGCCAACATTAAACTGCAACTGTCTGATAAAGCTGTGCTTTTGATCTTTACTCCATCGCATGCGATGAGAGCACCTGTACCCGTGTGTTAATGTGCAGGTACACATGCTTCAAATATCAATAATGCGCATCAATTCTGTCACTACCCTGCTTTTGCACACCACTTTCTTATATGCGCTTTTCTTGTTAACACACAGAGTACACACCGCTGTGCACTGCCCACGTACACGCAAAGTCAGCTGATCTCATCTGATGCAGATTTGCTCCTTGATCAAGTGACATTTGTCTGGATTTTTGGCACGAGTGGCGATCAGCACCGCGGCTGGATGTCCCGATTTACATACCCAGCGCAGCTGGTACTCACCAGAATAATTTACTAAAATTATATGCACTCCTGTTATTAAGTCCAGTTCAGTCTGTTAATGTTGATAACTGTTTCAAACGAACGTTAATACGTGTGTTGCTAAGCCTAATAACTTAAATAACAAGCTTGAAATGTACCCGTCCCATTTCCCCCTTTATTGTTTTTTCTCTGTGCTGTAAATCTTCTGTCTAAGAAGAAATCTGAGGCTGCTGTTCTGAGAATGAGCTACCAAAGCTTTTTCTGAATAAACCAATAAAGATCCATCTATGGAAAGCTGTGATGAAGGCAGTTTTGTCTTTAATTATATTCAACAATATAATATATTCGACCACTTGTAAGTGATTTTTCTAAGTTTAATACACTAAAGTTAAGGTTATATACCTAATTTCTAGTAAGTGGCCCAGCCCCTCCTATATTTTTATGTATGTGGCCCTCAGTGAAAAAAGTTTGGACACCCCTGTCTTAGAAGTATTAAAAAGTCCTCCTTTTAATCCTTTTAAAAAGCTTTAAAGAAAGGGAACCAATATATAAATTATCTTTTTTTTAAAAAATAATAATTTAGCCGTTTAGTTCCATGAATGTTTATTTATTGACGACTATCTTGCGAGTGTCATCTTGTGTATTTTAGCAAATTTTGCAATTTTAACACAATGACGTTAATTAAATGCAAAGGCCCTCAGTATAATGTGACAGATACTATGTTTTGCCCTCTGTAAGCTAAAGCACAGCACTTATGGATCTAGTATACTGTATACACAGTATGATCTGTGAATAGAGTAGCTGTTTTGAGTGTTTTACAAATTACTTAAAGATTGTTAAACTATGGAGTGAACACTGAATAAAGTGAATGGGGGATTTACAGCATGAAATGTACTGCTTATGCTGCTAACAAAATCATGCTGCCATTATGTGTGAAGCTGGAATTGAGGAATAGACTGTCCATTATAATGTAATACTTTCTGTCACAAGCTACAATTTTAAGATGGGTAATGGCACAACAGATGCTGTTAAAGGGCACGGTCTAAGTATGAAGTGTCTGGTACAGTGTAGCACATTCTCCTTAGATAGTTTGCAGGCATCTTAAACAATTAGCTCGATTTTGAAGATTATTTGTCACAACAAAGGCTTTATTAGAAACACTAGTGTGCTTTTTTTTTTTTAAACTTTGAATTGAGCTCTTGTGGGATTTAAAAAAAAAAAGTGATGTTTAACCTCCTAAGACCTGAACTCTTTCATGGCATGCATTTTTAATTTCTCTTTGCTGTTTGGGCTGATTGGGACCTTATGAATGTAAAAACAAAGAACGTGATTTTTTTTTTTTTGTATTAACCTTATTTTTGTTTCTGAGAAAAATCAGATCCACATATGAGGATATTCACTTTAGATTTCGATAGAACAGTGGCAGTGTAATGTCCTCGTAAGTGGATATCAGGCCCTTGTAGAGCAAAATTTAGTATTTTGGTCTAGACAACCCAAAATGTGATGTCCACATATGTGGACCAAGGTCCTAGGAGATTAAACTAGATATGTGATATTACACTTAAATTTGTGTGCAGGGTAATACAGAACATAAAGCAAAACACACTGATAAAGAAAAACTGTTTTTTAAGGCAACACGATTAAAAAAAACATCAAATACCTCATTTGGTAGCGGCAATAACAATAATACAAATATTTGTTGTTTTCCTGAATCTGGCATGCATGTGAAAAGCCTACAACCACTTAAGAGAAAAGGATCCTTGTAAATACTCAACTTTGGTCTGGGTGCTTTGTTTTTTGTGCGCTTCCTCAATTAATGACATTTTAACAAGTTTAATGACAAGTTTTAAACAGAAAAAGTTGCTGACTGCATCTTTCCCCTCTTAGTGCCATCTTATAAATGCAGAAGTTGGTCTTTTAATGCATACCAGATGGCACACCAGATTTCAGACAGGATGTCTCATATCACTGTTTGACCAAGCTTGTCACTCAAAGCCCTGGTTCAAAGATTCCTCTAATTCATGGCCTTCTGCTTAGAGCACTAAAAAGAAATGTTTTTCTGATCCTGCTAGTAGGGCTGGGCCATATCATACCGTTTGTGGTAATACCGGTATAATGTTAGGCAATGATAAGAAAAAGAAATATCGCGATAGAATATGGGTAAGACACGCATGCGCAGTGCCTTTGTTTTCATACGCACATGGCAGAAAAAGCATGGCGGCGACGGAGAATGAGAAAGGCGAAAGCAGATTGTTGAATGAAATAGATGAACCAGAATTGGTTTGTAAAAATGCTGCAACTTCATTGGTGTGAAACTGGTTTGGCTTTCGTCCATCAGATTAACACCAAAGCACAATTTTTGGTAGAGCATGCTAGCGAGCTGTTGTTATTACCGTGTTTTTCGGAGTTGCTCTTAAAATCCTTTGATTTTCTGAAAAATCACACAATAATGATTTAAATGTTGATTTAAATTTAAATGTTTCTCATGCCTGTTTAAGCTCCTACACATTTTCAAGTCTGCACCTGTATGACAGAATGCTGAGGAACGCTTACATTAAGCCCTTTAGTACAGTACTAATTACGATATTGCCATTCGTGCTGCCTCACTAGGTGAGGAAATTACTGCAATCAAGGAATAATCTGCTCTCGAAGTCAAGAGGCCATGCCCTAATGAAAAGTAGAGAGAGATGTGTACATTTGTGTATGTGGTGTTTTTAATCTTTCTGTTTTTATTTTTTCTTTACAGCGATTATTCTACTCATGTCTCAACTCTGTTCTGTCTGATGTTGTTTGGTTTCTTTTATGTTCTTTATTGTAGTAGTTTTCTAATTTGTCAGTGCAATGTATACGTCCTTGTACTGGGGACATAGCTATTAGTAATGAATGCACCGAGGGGTTTCCAAAGCACTCCTTTTTTCTTTTCTGTTTTTTAAACTGAGCTCATTGACATATAGCTTTGAGCACAAGTTTAATGCATTAGTGATGTAAAGTCACAGTTTCCCACTGAGAGGCTTACAGATAAACAATGAGATATGCCTGTCATGACTTTCTTAGAAGATTTAATGATGCACTATAAACATGACTATTAGTAGGCCTAAGGGCATAATGATAATCAACATCCAAGGCCTTAGGAATTGATGCCCTATACATCATATCACCGTATTCCTAAACAGTGAGACAGCTTCAGCTGGTTTCGTTTTTTGGGTTTTTTTTCTTCTGCAAACGATAGGAAAGTTTCATTTCTGTCTTAATTTCTTAACTAGATTGCCTGTGTGATGTTTGAATGTACATACAGCCATCATAATATTGAAACTCTGTTTTTTCCAATCATGCCACCAAAACAGTTTTGCCTTTTAAGGCATGAATACAGAATTTCTAGTTGTGTTGTCTGGTGGCTGGCACAAGAACTTTGGCAGTGAAGTCTTAGGGACTTGTTTTAGGGGTTTGAGTCTTCATGGATTGATTGGCGTTCCAGTGCATGCTGTGCAGTGGATACTCGCCTTGCTTGAGATCTCTTGGGAGGCAGAGTTATTATGCCTTAGGCTCTTTGTTTTGTTCCTCCAGCCCTTCTTGGCTAGCTTTTGCAATGTGGCAGGGCATCATGCCTTGCTGTGGACAGCTGCTGCTGTCAGGCGGTGGGTGTTCAGTGGTGAGGTGAGTGGTCAAATTATGGTTATTTTCCAACACCATACCCTTACTCTATAAGGTACGGTATAAAGTTCAGAAAAGTCAAATGCAGTTTGTGAAACTACATGGGTACACAATCCTGCTTCCAGCTCAATTTTGTAGTATGCACACCAGCATGCTTTTCTGTTCATGCATGATCTAATACATACTTGGAGAGGACTGCTGAAGTTTATAAAGAAAAAGAATAAATTCTTTATTTTGTTGTCACTAACTGTGTGTCTGTTTTAAAATGTAGGCAATTAGCTGCTTACAGTGAGAGCTCAGTTTTTATACTTCTTTTTAAAAGTATAACTAATGATGTCCATTACCCAAACCTCAGGTTTAATTTTCCACAATAATCTCCTACTTTAAATTATGTAGATGTGTTGGGTATTGTATAGTTTGTTGTAGTCTTTGTTTATTAGTGAATGCTAGATATATATATTGAAACACTTGTAATGAAATAGTCATTTGTAAAACTAATACAGCCTGCCATTACAGCTGCTGTTGTGGTTTGCCACAACCTTCACAGCCATCCTGCAGACATGTACAGCAACTTTAATAACTGCCGCTATTTATTTAGACTCTTTCTTTCCTGTCAGTCTTGGCAAACTAAATTAAATAATTTCTTCCTTTAAATTGTCAACATGTGTAAAAGTACCACCTCGGTACAAGACTCTTCAAAGAAGTCTTATCATTAATTAACGCTAAAATGTTAAATATGATTGATGTATCTCTATCACTGGATAAGGTACCACAAGCTTTTAAGGTGGCTGTAATCAAACCACTGCTTAAAAAGCCGTTACTTGATCCAGCTGTCTTTGCTCATTATAGACCAATCTTCAGGTGTCCTCCTATTTCAAAAATTTTTGAAACAGCTAATTGATCATTTGCAGAGGAACAGAGGTTTCAGTCAGGTTTTAGCATTTCACTGAAACAGCACTAGTGAAGATTACCAATGACCTTATGGCCTCTGACAGTGGACTCATCTCTATGCTTGTCATGTTCGACTCCAGCGCAGCATTTAATATCTTTTCTCTGTCCCCTAACCCCAAACCGGTCACAGCAGATGGCTGTCCCTCCTTGAACCTGGTTGTGCCGAAGGTTTCTTCCTGTTAAAAAGGGAGTTTCTCCTTCCCACTATTACAGAGTGCTTGCTCATAGGGGTCATCTGATTCTTGGGTTTTTTTCTCCAAAATACTGTAGAGTTCTTACTAGGGCTGGACGATATGACCCAAAATTCATATCTCGATATTTTTTACCTGGACGGCGATATAAGATATATATCTCAATATTTTTTTTAAAGCCATAAAGTAAGAACAAAAAGAGAGCTCTTAGTCAAAGCTGTGTCCCAGATGTCACACAGGCACTTTTATTAACATAGAGCATAGATGTACATAAAATTTACTCAAAAAATTATTAAATAATAATGCTCCATAAATAAAAGAAAACAATGTTGTTTTTGTGCGTAACAAAAAGCTCACAATTGTGCAGTCAAAATGTAAACTAAAAGACGCTGAGCATAGTAACAAAGACAGATTTCACAGCTGCTCTGTTCCCAACTTCTACTGTGTGACTGACAGCATTGAGTTTGAAATCCTCTTCGTAACCACGTCTCTTAACAGGTGCCATTTATGGTCCTTATACACAGTAGGGTAATGTTACGTTGAAGCACAGTATGTATCACTCCGCGTCCGCGAGGCTCCTCGGTAGCCGTAATGTTCTGACAATCCATCAAGCGGTGCAGCAGCGTAGCTTACCAAAGTCGTACTAAAACATTTTTTGACAGATTGCTGAGCGCCGTGTACCACATAAAATCGGTTCGCGGCCATCAAGCACAACCAGAATTCATACATAAGGCGCGCTGTAAACTTTTGAGAAAATGAAAGGATTTTAGGCTGTGCAGCGCCTCTGGGCTGCATGGCGTTAGCGTGGTTAGCTAGCTAACACGTTGACGGCGTCCAGCCCCACGCACTGGGCGATGCGCAGTAACTCGTTAACGGAGATTTGCCGTGTCCATCTTGTCGCTGCAGGTGAAGCGATAGGGGAGGAGGGGGAGTTGTGTTCAGTGAAGGAGGGGCGAGGCAGAGTAACGTTGCGTAAAGACAACAGTGGACGAAAGAGAGGCAAACTTGCGGCTCCACAAGTATAGTTATAACGTAACATAGACTATATCGATATAAAGGATATTGTCACATCTTATATCTCGTATAAAAATATATCGATATTTTTTAAAAACTCGATATATCGCCCAGCTCTAGTTCTTACCTTAGTCCCTAAAGTCACTTGATGCGACTCAGGCTCAATATATGGAATTATATACATAAACCTGAAAGGAACTGCACTGTGTGATGAATGCCTGTATCATTTAGAACACCTATATTCATTGAAATTACATTCATATTATTTATATTAAGAAGTTATGCGTTGATCCTGAGGGGTTCTTTAGATTAGGTCAGCCAGGCTCCCTGATTAAGATTTAATAAGGCTGTAGAGAACCCTTTTTAAATGGTCAGAAGCAGTAGTCAAGCAATGAGTGTTAAAATCCCCCAAGACTCAGATTTCAGCCTTACATGTCTTCAGTCATGTTTCTGATATTAGGTATTAAACGTCATTGCAAATGCTTACTGGAGAACTAAATGTAAAGTGCTTAATGGCTCTGATGCTTTTCCGTAAAGGCTGCTGTCTGTAGTTGTCTATAGTTTGTGACCTTTGGAAAGCATTATAGCATTGGCCATACATGATCTTTTCTTTTGTTTTTGTAAGTAATGCAGATTCTTTGTCTGAGATTTCCATTAGCTTAGCAATACTGTATGCTAAAGTAGTAGAAAGCAATGCGGACTCAAATGTTTTTTCTGGGCAAAGCATGACTGAAAATGCCTTATTAGCATAAATTCATCTGTATTTTTGAGCGAGACATAAACAAGCAACTGGTCAGGAAATTTCTCCTATTTACTAGTCTAAAGATTTGTTGGATGTGATAGAATGGGATCTATTTGTATTGTCTGGAGTTTTCAGAGTTAACTGTTTGTGGGTTTTCGAGCAGTTACATTTGTCTGAACACCACCACAGTAGATGTCAAATACTAATGGGAGGGCACTATGTAATTTATTAAAAAAAAAGTTGGTCTAAATCTTAAACAGTTAACCCCCTTAAAGCTGAAAATTTGCACTTCAATCACTTCTTGATTATTTGATTTAAACTCTTCTGTGGTGGTACACAGAGGCAAAATTACAAAAAATCAATCTTTGTCATTGTAAGTGGTAGGAGACAGAGTCTGCAGGCAACACAAAAACACCCAACTGACTAAAAGCGAGGTACTGATCACTTCTAAACAGAGCTGTGGGAGTCCAGTGGTGCAAGTCCAGTCAGTATCGTTTAATACAAGTTAAGACAAAATGTCATTGGTGCAATGAAAGGGACAGTCTGCTCAGCTGCAAGGTTGGTGAGATCAGGATGTCTATCATTGCTATAGCCATTATTATACTGACTGAGTTGACTTTATATCACCAAGCAATATTTTTTTTTCCTCACTTAAATTTCTTACTGATGTAAATAAGAGCTAACCTGATCATTAGATCTGGACACTCTATTTATGAATTTTTTGTTCCCGTACTTGGATGCAAAAAATTCTCAAATTATGCAAAGCTATTTCTTTATTTTTAATTAGTTATTTTAACCTTCTTTTTTTTCTTTTACTTTTTTCTTCAGTATCATCTACTGTGCCATTTGTTCCTGTCCTGGATTTATTTAGGGCTTTGGGGACTAGTGGACATTTCCTGCACATGTTTGTGTTTTATATGCAGTCTTTGTGTTTGCAGTAGCACATTTACTCTTCCTGTGAAAAACATACTTATGAGACAGAAAGATTGTACTGGAGTTTTTCACAGGAAGAGTAAATGTGCTACTGCAAACACAAGGACTGGCTGCTCCGATGCTAAGAGACTCCCCTCCAGCCACTGTATGTTTATGCTTTAAGAGCATAAAAAGCCTGTGGTGGGCTTTAAAATGTTGGAATTGAATTGCTCTCGAGCTGAATGTGAATAACGACACACATGAGTTTGTGTTAGTCATCGTTAAGCTGAAATTATGATTTAAAAATTCACATCGAATTGGAATGTCTGTGGAAGGAAGATTTTAGTGCTACATCTTTTACATTTAAAATGTGGAATTAACACGTCCATGTTTACATGTTCTATGTATGTTTATTTGTCCCCGCCCAATAACTTAAGATATATGCTTGCGTGTATAAGTATGTAGGTGTCCTTTAATCAGGACAGTGTATGTGGGGACAACAGTCAATAGCTGATATCTGCAGCAGTTGGAGTAGAGGTAATAGGATTAGTGTCAGACTCGGATATTCAGCAGGCCCATTCCCACCAAGCCAGCGTAGCTCTGCCAGCAAAACATGCACACATATAGACTCCCTCTCTTGCATAATATCCATTAGCCACACTCTTATATATGCTTCCATAATTACTGGCATAGGAGCAATTCTTTGCTATCCTTATTCTTTGATGTTCATAATCAGTCTTAAGTTCAATCTGATGTGGCGCCTCGCCTTAGGGCAATGCCCCAATATCCTGCACTTTTACTGAATTTTTTTTTTTTAAAAATCCCATGAAAAGAGCAAATTCAACAATTAATTTTTACATGATTTTGTCTTTAGGTGCTTATAAGCATCATAATTTCTAAGTGGGATTTACTTAAACCACAATGCCTATGATTATTGTATTGAAGGACCATCATTCATGGCAGCATGTTTTCATTTTTTTATCAGCAGTGAAGGTTTTTGACACATCATGATTTTGCTACACTTGAGTTTAATCTCGAGTTTGGTCTTTTAATGTAAACTGGATCATCTTTTTTTTTTTTTTTAACTGTCTATTCAGATTGATGGTGTTTTCCATGAGCTCACCCACTGGTTTTAAGTAACTATAGCATGAAAAATATCTTTTGCAGCACATAAGAAAATATGCCTGTGATAAATTGGGGACTTTTTTTGTATACAGATTCGATCATATACAAGTATGCAGATACTAAAATGTATGGCTTAAAACTTTTAAGCTGCCAAGTTGTGAATAATTTACTACAAGTGGTTGGCATTGTTTGCACCGTATGCCTAATGCAACACACATTGTTTGACACAGACAAGCCCAGTGATAGGTCTGTTCATCCAGAGACACTGATGAACGTAAAAAAAAAAAAGAGAGACAAAAGTATTTTGCATGTAACATATGTCACATTTCAATTTAATTCAATTTAATTTATATTGCCAAATTTAAAACAACAGTTGCCTCAAGGCGCTTTAAATTGTAAGATAACGATGTTACAATAATACAAAAAACCCCAGAGAAAACCCCAATAATCATATGACACCCTTTGAGCAAGCTTTTTTTTGGCAATTGGTGAGAATGTAAACTCTTTTAATAACAACAAACCTCCAGCAGAACCAGGCTCAGGAAGTGGAGCCCATCTGCTGCGACCAGTTCAGGTGAGGGAACGAAGACAGGATTACGACGCGCTATTGAAGAGAGCCAGAGATTAATATCAACTAATGATTATAAGAAAAGTTGCGCGTGAACACACAGTGAGTTAAAAACGTATGTCTTGTGACATAAAGTACTGTATATAAGCAGGAAAGTACTAAGTCATTTGATTTCTGCTGCAACATTTGAATGGTAATGTCAGAATTTGGAGTAAACAGTGTACCTGTAAAAGCATGGATTTATCCTTACTTGTGTTAATGGTTCAGGCTGGTGCTGGTAGTTTAATGGTGTAGGGAATATTTTGTTGGCACACTTTTGGGCCAGTTGAGTGTCTCATAAATTCCTTTATGGACCAAAATGTAGCCATCTTCTCAAAGTGGTTTCTTGAACACAGTGAGTTCACTATACTGAAACGGACAAAGTTGCCAGATCTCAATCCAGCAGAGCATCTTTGCATTGTGGTTGAATGGGAGATTCTCATCATCAGTGTCCAACCAACAAATCTGCAACAAGCATATGATGCCATTATGTCAGAATCGTTGCGGAGAAGCATCTTATTTAATCAATGCCACCAAAAGTTAGGGTGGTCCAATGTGTCAGATATGGAAAGCCCTTTCCCAGTAAAAACCACTCTGTTCCAACTAAAGAACAGCTGCATACAATAACATTAAGTAGCCCTCTGTTCTGTTTAGGTAAGCCACTTTACACCTAGAAGTGGGGTGACATGATTAAATAATTTCATGTTCCAAACTCTCTCAGGTGTGCTGAGGCTATATTCTTCTACAGCCTGCTGGCACAGATTAGCTTATTTCCCAGACAAAGGTGTATGAATAACTTCCAAGCAAATATTGAGTAGAGGCTAAATTACATGTTATTGGCATGGATTTGTGAAACTGTGGAACCTTGAAACAGTTGTTCGTGTGACAACACTAGTTGCAGAAAAAAGATGCAAGCAAAAAGGTGTTTGGCAGCCTCTCTAAGTAATGTCAGAACAGATGGAACAAATGTAGGCTTTTTATTGGGTATTTTGCATGAGGTAAAAGCGGACTGCCGTGGGTGCTTAGGATCATTATTATTATCATTATCGTCATAATTACAGTTTTTTCCTTCAGAGCGTATCTCGCCTACTTCTCCATTCTGTCTCCTTCTTTTTTTCCCCTCTATATATTCTCACTAGACATCTACCAAACCTTTTCCACTTCCTTCACATCTCATTTGTCTCTTCTATTCATCCTCCCTGTCATTTATCTTCTTCTGTGTCTGTGGCATGGCGACCATTGCTTCTTTATCAGTGAGCTGCAGCAGGAAGCATGTCACTCTCCCTCTGTCCTTTTCTCTCATAATTATTCCTTTTCTTTTCCCCTCAAATTTCACTGGTTTCATATTTCTTTCCTGCTTTTTATGTTGCGGAGGGTTTTTTTTGTAGGGGTTTTTCTTTTGTTTGTTTTTGGCTTGTGCGCAAGGTTACCTAATATTAATACAGATGCATATTTTTTTTCTTTCAGTTCATCCTTTCAGTCAGTTTTACTCGTAGTTGTTTTTACTATACTTATTATTTTGGCAAACCATGTTTACTTTTTTGGTTATTGCACTTGCACTTCTTACTCTATCATTTTCTTGCCTTCATCTTTTCCCCACTTATCCAGAGCCCCCAATTACTTTGCCGTTTCATCTTCTTCACAGTACAAATTCCAAAATTGAAACCTTGCCTCAAATGACCTGAACCAATCATATTTCACATAGTTGACTCCCATCAAGCAACTGAACAAATGACATAAATGAGAAATGCTTCCAGTTTACAAAATCACCTTCATTATGCAGTATTTGTGTCCTGATGGGATTGTTTTTGTCTTCCCTTCTGTTTATTAACAGAATGGCTGAAATTGCCATGCTAAGGTTTATACACCAGATTTGGACTACCTGCCAAGAGAAAAATAATGAATAGAGAAATAATGTTGCTTATGAAAAATGCATTTAATCCTCAATGTTTGGGGAAGCACATTAATGTAATCACTTTACATTTGTTTAACGTATTACTGCTCCTAAATTCAGCACTCAAAATGCAAATGTTAATCAAATATTTGTCACTTGCAGTGCATGAGTTAAATGATCTCTATATTGAAAGTCATGCATGTTTTGTTTGTTTTGTTTCTTGCTTTTTATGCAAGATGGTGTAAAAATCACCTAACTTTGATTAACACAGAAAGCTGTATAGAAATGGCAAAGTATCTACAAATCAGGAAGTGCAAAGATCTCCACGTGTCATTAGGAAACTGCTTTGTGCTGATGTGTGTGAAAATGTTAGTTTTAAAGGTAGATTATCATTATCTACCATTATCAATCTAAGTGTGTGACAGCGCCCCTCTCGGAGTAGTGCAAAAGTCTAAAACATGTCCAAAGGGAGTAGTGTAATGGATTACTCACTTTGAACCAAATAAATAATATATTATTTTTGCTTTTAAGTGTTATGCATAATACATTATAACCCAAACACTGATAATGCATGACAGAAAATTTACATGCAGAAAAAATAAGAGAATAAGTTTAATTTTTTTTTAATGTATATGATGGTATTTGTTTAAGACGGCGATGCCATTAAAACCTGAGTTGACAATAGCTTCTTTTAAACAGCATGATGCTTTGAGTCAAATTTGACCACTTGAGAGCAGCTTACGTGTCTAGTTAGAGATTCTAAAGGCGACGAGCTGGCGAGGCTGCAGATGATGTGTCGTAAATTAGCTGATGAAATTAACATTTGCCCGCAGTGTAATCCACTAAGCCCGGTGCTGTCAGCATCTCCTTACACAATACAATTCTTAGTTTACACTTCAATACATCATGCAGGCCCACAGTTTATTACATCACACAGAAGTTGGTGTATGTGCTCACACACTCGCGCTCCTGCGGAGTATTTGTGTGTTTGCAGTTAGACATGAGGCACCACGGGATGTGAGATAAAAGCTGGAAAAGTACAGGTTATTGCATCATTAGCTCCAGTTAGCATTTGTCTGCTTGACTTAGTTTCCTTTCATATTCTCTGCTACAGTACAAATGTGTTTTTCGACTGAATAGAGTAGTCTGTTGTAGTAAACTGTAAGAGGAGTGGAAATAGGAGAGCAGGTCTGAGAGATCAGAAAGTTGAAGATTTAAAAAAAAAAAAAAAAAAAAGTTTACTATTATGAAGTCTGTGAAATTGTCATCTCTGTGCAATATGTCCTTGTTAATCCCAGTCCCGAAACCAGTATTGGCAATCATTGTACTAATACCGTTTGTCTTTGTGTGAGCCTGTCATTCAGAGAGCTTTAAGGGTCTTGGTCCCTGGTACACATGATGTTGTGTGAATGAAGTGTGTTTAAAGTCCCTCATAGGCCAATTTTAAATAACACTGATGTTTTTATAGAAATAACTGAGAACTGTTTGCTTTGGAAGAGGACAACAGTAGTCTCGGGATTACTTTAGAGATGAGGGCTTTTACAGCCCCTGTCATTTCAGCTGTCTCTCTTCAACTCTCTCATGTTTCCCACTCATCTCTTTTCTCTGTCCTGAACAATGAGGTAGAGCTATGATTGCCCACTCTTGCATCCCACGTCATCTTGTTTTTATCACTCACTGCCTTTATGGGGTTCTCTGAACCACATTACTTAGCCAGTTCCTGGTACTTAATTCCCATGCATGACGATTCTTTCCCTCTTTTGTCACATTTGTCTCCTCGTTCCCTTATCACATTTCATTCCTTTGTACCCATCACATCTACACCTTTTGTTGCCTCGTGCCACCGTTATTTTTTTTTTTCTTCTTCTCTTGTCTTCTCATCTCTGCGCTTGTTTTTCCCCCTGTGATGACAATGGATTGTGCATACTGTTTATACTGATAGTGGCAACATTGTAAAGTGCTTTTGATCAGTGTTGCTATGTGCACAGTCTCAACACAGCATGTCCTAAATACAGTCCATTGCTCTATCTCAGAACTTTATTTTTTGGGGTACAGAAACATTTACTTTATTAGGTACACCTCACTATTACCAGGTTGGCCCCCCATTTTCCTTAAGAACGGCTTTGTTTCGTTTGTGGGACGTATTCAACAAGGTGCTATTCCTGCGCATCCACAATTTGATTTACTGTTTCACCAAAGCCCAAATGTGCTTTATTGGATGGGAGGCATGGTGATTGTGATGAACTCATTGTGAAACCAGCTTAAGAGGATGTGTTATCCTGCTTGAAGCAACCATCAGAAGATGGATACACTGCGGTCATAAAGAGATGATGATCGCAGCATAATAGAGGTTAGTTGTGGCATTTTAACAGTGTTCACTTGGTTGAAAGGGGTCCGAAGTGTTCCAGGAAAATACCCCACCCCCCACCTCGCTATTCCACCACCAGCAACAGCCTGAACTGCTGATACCAGGCAGGAAGGACCCATGAGTTCATGTTGTTTACGCCAAATTTCTGTTACAACAGAAAGTGAGTATTTTTCTGCTCACATCACTTATGTTACTTCCTCTTTGTGCTGGAAGTGGGAAAGGGGTTTCTCTGTATCTCTCTTTTTCCATTCATCAGAGACATCGTCTGTTCTCCAATTTTGGTGAGCCTTTGCAAATTTTATACTCAGTTTCCTGTTCTTCTCTGACAGGAATAGGAGTGTCACCTTGTGTAGTCTCCTGTTGCTGTAGCTGATCTGCTTCAAGGGTCAGTGTGTTGTAGGTTCAGAGTGTGTTCTTCTGCACACCTTGGTCATATCGAGTGGTTATTATAAATCTAGTAGATCAGCAATTTCCAAATAACTCAGACCAGCTCGTTTGGCACCAACAACCATACAAAGACACTTAAGTTAACTTTCTTACACATCCTGATGCTTGGTTTGAACTTCAACCATACAATCAAGACCATATCTACATAAATCCATAAGGTTGCTGCCATGTGATTGGGTGATTATATACTTGGGTTCATGAGCAGTTGAACCAGGTTAACTAATGAAGTACCTTGGCAAGTGTACATTCTGTTTATTTTCTTAATTCTATTCACTTATCAATTTCTCTTTAATCTTTATTAATAATAACAATTTAATAATAATTATAATATTAATGAATAATTTACACTACTTCAGCAAACTTTCATCCACACCCTATCATATGCAAAGACTTGAATTGTTTTTCTGGCATTTTTCTAAAAAGCTCAATTGTGCAGTCCTGATAAGGGGCTACATTGCTGCTGAAATATTGTAATCTCTACATACAGACTTAATTGCTTCTATTCCTGTTTAACCCAAACTAATCTGATATTTACTGAGACATGAAGAATTGCATTAATAATGTTTTCCCTAGTTTGATCATAGTAGATGCTTAAGAGGACCATAGTGATTAAAAATGTATTCAAGTGCCATGATATGTGGCTTCAGACGCACACCCCCATACACACAAAAAGACTTTAAAGATGTTGTGGTATACAGAGAGAAGGTAATCATGCAGCTTAGATGAAAGCTTTTCCATTAAGCCACTCTGCAACATCCACTCTTTACTAGTTTGATAGCATTGTAATGACGAAGACCAAATTAGTATGACAAGTATTGTTTCCAGTGATTGGCTAGAGACTAAGATTTGCCACTGCAATATTGTGCTTCTCTAAGGACCCTGAGTTGTTTTTCAGTTGTGGGCTGATGTGATTAAGAGTGAACACGCTCGCCAAAATGTCAAGTTTGTGCTAGGTGATAAAGGAGATCACAAGGAGAGTTTTTTTGAAATTCAAGATACTCACCTGCTTTGAAGCAACAATGATAATTAATCTGTGGGGAAATCATAGCAAAAAAAGAGCCAGAACACGTGGAAATGTTACAAACGGTGATATAGTAAGGTACCCACACTGATTAAAAACATATAAGGGTGACTAAAATTGTCTTTATACATTTTATTAGACGCACACAAAAAGAAATCTTCAAAACTTGACTGTATGCGTGGAAGTTTTGTTTGTGCAGTGGTGTTAACAGAACTTGTATACCTCTCTAATTTATTTGCAGGCCGAGTCCCGGCTTTCAGGCTTTTGCCATCTGTTGTGTTTGCCTCTGCTTCACTTCACAGAAAATAAATGACAGTGTGCAGGTTTGCAGAAATGTGTTAGCTGTAGTCCACCATTCAAGTCTTCTGTGCTTGTTTTTTTTTTAGTTTTTTTTTTACACTGTTTTGCAATTATTATTTTTCCAGCGCTTTCTTCGGTATAAGATGAATGACAGTGACTGTGAAAACTGAATTATTTTTCCTTGTGTACGTTTTCTGTTAGTTGTATATGTCAGAGTCGCCACACATAAAAGGTTTCTGTTGTATTTTCCTCCTTTTTTGTAAAAAATCCACAGTGCATTTTCAGTGAAAGTCCTTTACACACCTACTTACACACATTGCCACACATAGCAGGCATTAATAAAATTAAGAGTAATTAGTGGATTTGCCTTTTTTTTTGTCAGGCAGCTCATTTTATGGATTATGTTGATATTCTTTAAGTGAATCAAGATTACACTCTCTTTTCTAATTAAGATACGCTTTCCTTATTCTCTAGGTGGAGTACCTCTCTGTAGTCATGAATTTTTGTGTGTCATCCTGTTTTGTTCCTGTCACATACTTTGTATATATTGCTCTGTATCTCTCCACTATTTATAGTGTGCAATACCAATAATCCTGCGTCGTAAAAAGGAAATGTGTAGTTGTCCTTCAGAGTGCTAAGTATTCATATAAACCATTAACAATTCTGAAACCAGAGTAAAAGCTTCTATACCGAGACAGTAACCAAAAATAATGGCCTGGTGTAGGGCAGCATCTCTTCCAAAAGTTATTAGATCATGAAAATGAAATTGAGTCTGAGAGGAAAAAATCGAAAATGCAGATCTGAGTTTGTACCAGAACATTAATCCTCCCTGCATCGGTTTATTTAGTTTCAGTTCAAAATTGGATATTTACTTACTGTATCTTGAACAGCCTCTGAAATGAATGTATGGGAACTGTTAAGACCTACATTACAACCATGAGCAGCTGATTTGCTGGTGTTTTTGTTTTCTCCCAAAGTGCTGCCTAGCAGATCCTTTCTCAGGTGGGATAAGTAATTTTTCCACTCTCCATTTTCTTTGTCCTCCTGCAGTTGGCCCTGGAGGATCCGGTGCACAGCGTTTCTCTCCAGCAGTTTGTCTATGAAAAGCTGAAGGCGCAGCAGGCCCTGATGGGGGACCAGGGCTTTGGAGCCCTGATGGAAACTGTGGACACGGAGCTCGTCAGGCAGCTCCAGGAGTTCCTCCAAGGCCTCTAAATCACATCTAAAGTCTTCACTACCTTACAGAAACGTCCTTGCCTAATGCTACCCTCTGACCCCATTTTTGAAAATGTACTGGAAAGGCTAACAGTCTGCCTGACATGTGGACTCCTAATTCAAACCTCCCCAACCTCTGCCCATGCTATGCCTTATCTATATTCAAAACCTAGCCTTGTCAACTGTCCTGAGCTAACACCCCATGCCCCCACCGACCCCCACACCCCTCTCTATTATCTTATTTCTTGTCCTTCCCTTTTTTTATAAAGACTGGGTTAATGTGGGTCAGAGTATCTTCACGTTTTTAAAACACCTACATGACGACATCAACGCACTAGAGCTTCCACTCATTACTTATATTTTGTCCTCACTTTTTTTGGTTTTGCTGTGAAATAGGTAGAAAATTGAAAAAGTTGTATTAATGTTGCGAAGGTTGGGGAGTATGGGGGTGGGGGAAGAATCATCTGCAGTGCCAGAACAGGAGCCTCGGACTATTTTCTATGGAAAAACATACAGATTGTAGCAGAAAGGGGGATAAACCAAACCTGAAGGACCTGAAGCAGTGTTTACAGAATCTATTCTTAAAAGAGAAAAAAATGAAATGTAATTTTGTATGTATGTAAAGTATGGATGATATTCTGCCTGACATTATTTGTAGTTTGTTTTTACGTCATGTTAATTTCTCTACAGCTATTTTTTTTAATAATAATTTTGTCATAACCTGAGGTCAAATTGAAGTAACTACTGAGAGAACTAAAGTGGTTTTTTGGTTTTCTTTGTATGGTGGCTTAGAGTTTTGTTTTTTGGTTTTTGATTGCAGAATGGGGGCTTTTTAAATGGTTGATTTGTAAAAGTGCTGAACTATGTTTATATATACATACCGCTGCTAATTGGTGTGTTGGAGCACTTTAATAACCAAAATGGTCACATCCCTTTCATTGTTTTCACGTCAGTATACTTAAACACAATGGTAGAAGACCTCAGAGTAGTGCGACAGGATTGTGCATACTAGGCTGAAGTTGCATTAGGCGCATTGAGAGCCTTATCTTGATTTGTTGCCACATCTTCATTTTGACTTATTCCAAATGTGACATGCTGTTAGGTTTCGTCATCACTTTAATTTGAAAGAATTTCATTCTGGCCTGTGCGGCTGTTATCAAGTGGCTTTCAGAGCCATTGAAAAGAATCACAATGCATCACTGGTGGAAAAGAAGTTAGCTGTCCTGCAGTCTTTTTATTTTTGTTTCTGAATTGGCCTGTAATTGGCGTGATAGTTTGATATATTTGATTTGAGAGGAGTCATTTGTTTTTGTGTTCTATCTTAAAATGCTTAATAAATAGGAACTAACCTATTTGATAAAGAAAAGTAATAAATTACTGAATATTGGCACTTAAGTATTTAATAGTTGCATTTTTACACACACACAGTAGGAAACATTGTCTAAAACTATGTTGCAATTTTAGACTCATTTACATAAGTTTTTTTTATGGTTTAACAATTTGTTTTCTTTTTTCATCGTGGTGCGTGTTAACCTTCTTGGGAAAGCGATGGCCCTGACATTAGCTCCTTTGACACTGTGATAAGAGTTGAGTAGCAGTCAGAATTACAGCCTTATGCTTTCAGCCTTACCTGCCCGTGAAACACAAGACCTTTTTACTATTATGTTGACTACTTAACTAGTTCAACAGTACAAGATTTCTTCACTTGTTAACTCTTGATGGAAATTATTAAGTTTGTTTTCAAAACGACATAGTAGAGGAAGTTCTGGAGCTATAACTCTTGGTTATGTTTTCATGGGGAAAAATACTTATATTCCAAAGCCTTCAATAAAATGCAGTAATCAGCCAGAATAGTTGTCTTTGTATTCCCAGTGCTTATTTTGTGTAACTGAAAACAGTAGTCCCTATTGAGTTTTTGATGTACTGTTTTTTTTGTTTTTGTTTTTTGCAGTCTGATTCTATTGAGTGCATTTTTCTAGCAGATCAGACATAATTGTCCTGCAGATAATGCAATGGACTTGGAAGTTGTCCTTAATGCTGGAACATCAAGGACTGAGCCACTGGAAAGGAGCACGAGTGAGAGAGCCTCAGGACACTGAAATATGATGGTAAGCATAAGGTTTAGATGTATCCTCTCTTGAGAGTACAGCATGACTGATGTGCAAACTCAAGTCAGTTTGGTAGACGCTCTTTTTTTTCTTTTTCGTTTTTTTAAAGGAAGCTGTCAGTTAGAAAAATGGGGCAATAACTACTGAGAAAGTACAAGGAAATGAACTGGCAATTAGTGGGAAATAGAACTCGATCCTACAGCCATGCTTGTGGCTCTTTGGTTTGAGCAATAGAAAAGATTCAATTCAGTTCAGTTTTATTTATATAGCGCCAAATCACAACAACAGTCCCCTCAAGGCGCTTTATATTGTAAGGTAGACCCTACAATAATACATGCAAAGAAAAACCCAACAATTATATGACCCCCTATGACCAAGCACTTTGGCAACAGTGGGAAGGAAAAACTCCCTTTTAACAGGAAGAAACCTCTGGCAGAAGCAGGCTCAGGGAGGAGCAGCCGCGACCGGTTGGGGTAATGCCAATGCACAGAATAAATATGACTTTATGACAGTTTTATGAGAGAGTTTAAGTGATGACTGAGATTATTACAATTCATTCTGAGGAATAAATTGAATTAATTTTTGTACAAAATGGTTTCACCCTCACCAAAGTTATTAGAAAGTCATCCACGATATGCCTTTTGATTGGTGTGCACACTGTATGGATCTGTGTGAGACAAAACTGTAATACTTAAAAAAAAAAACAAAACGCCAGGTTGAAAATCTCAGGTAACTGGTAAAATTAGCTGACTAAATTCCCACAAGCTTTCAAAAGTGGTGACCCCGACGATGGTTTTAAAGCATTTGATTACACTTTTTGTTTACTTTTCAACATACTATTTTAAACGTACTATTATTATTTCTGTTTGCGCACATTATCAGAATTATTGCAGCAACAGAAAACAAAACATAGAAATTACGAGGGGCAATATTATTAGCCCCCTGAAAAACCTTCTTTTTTTATTGACCTATAGCACAAACCACTGCTGTGGAATGGCTACACTTTAACTTTGAAATGCTTAAAGCTTGTAAAATCAACCAAAAACTGAGGGTTATCTTCCAATTTGACACAGTATAAAACATCAGCGAGTGTTTGAGCTGTCACTTGAAAAAGCATCAATAACAAAACAACAACTTCAGAAAAACTTTGGGGGGGGAGAGAATTGTTGATGCTCACAAAACAGGAGATGGAGCTGGAGTGACAAGTATAATCAGGAATTCAATATTATTCAGCCATAACAATGAGCCTGGCAGGTAGGAAGTCAAAGATTCTGAAAGATTGTAATGAAAAGAGGTGTGAAGTGTGTCTAAAGACCCCAAAACAACTTCCGAGACACTAGTAAATGACTTAGCCTAGTTGGGAATTGAAGTCTCTAAGAAGACAATCACTAGAATCCTGCACACATTGACACGTTCAAGCCAAACTGTTGTATGCAAAGCACAACCTGGAGAACAATTACAGTGCATCTGGAAAATATTCCCAGCACTTCACCTTTTCCACATTTATGTTACAGCCTTATTCCAAAATGGATTAAATTCATTTTTCACCTCAAATTCTACATGCAGTACCCCATAATAACAAAGTGAACAAACTTTGGTTGAAATCTTTGCAAATGCATTTAAAAATAAAGACAAAAATATGTTGACAAACCTTGGCCCCAGTGTGAGGTCCACAGCGCTCTGGAACAAGTTATCATCCAGGATGTCTCTGTACATTGCTTCATTCATCTTTCCCCACAGCTCGATGCTGCCACCACCATTCTTCACTGTAGGGATGGTATTGGCAGGTGATAAGTGGCGTCTGGTTACCTCCAGACATTACGCATGACATTAAGGTCAAAGACTTTCTTTGTTTTTACCCGACATGAGAATTTTGCCTGAATGGTGGATTGCTTGGAAATGGGTGTCCTTCTGGAAGCTTCTCTTCTCTCCACTGAGCAATGCTGGAGCTCTGTCATCGACGGGTTCTTGGTCATCTCCCTGACTATGGCGCTTCTACTCGGATTGCTCAGAGTGGCAAGTGGTCAGCTCCTGGAAGAGTCCTGACGTTTCCAAACTTCTTTTCATTTATATATGAAGGCCACTCTTTGGACCTTAAGAATGCTGCAGAAAAGTTTCTGTACACTTCTCCAGATCTTTGCCTCGATACAATCCTGTCTCAGAGGTCTACACACAATTCCTTGGATGTCATGGCTAGGTTTGTGCCCCGACATGCAATGTTAAATATGGGACCTCATATAGACAGACATTCCTTTCACAATCATGTCTAGCGAACTAAATGCATCACATCTGACTGATCATCAGTAGAAGCAGGACGTCCAAAAAAAACTAGGATGCTTGAAAAAGTAGTGTTAAAAAGTCTTTGCTCTATTTAACAGCACTTTGGAAATACTTGTACCATTAATTCTGTTTTCATCTGTACATGCCAAGAAATTTTAATATTTTTATACGCCCACTTTGTACTCTTCTATCTATATATAGGGTTTAAATTATTTGAGAATTGTTGTACTCTATTTTCAGTTGCATTTAAAACAGCACTACAGCTTTTTGCTTCTTCTTTTTTTTATATATATGCATTTTTTAATGCTAAAAGGCAGCAGTGGCAGGAATTGGCCCATTTGTCTTAATTGGTAGAGAATAAATGTACTTCTGGCTACTGGTCACTTGAGTGGCTTATAGAGTGCAGAAGGGGTTATTAAGGATTCTGCACCCATCTTCACTTCCCACCCTGCCTTTATTCCTTGCCAGCACTATTAATCCAAGGGACTCAGCCATTCGTCTTTCTTCTCCCACTCTCTTTCATCCTATTGCTACCAGTGTAGTTCTCTAGAAACAGATATGAACCACAGGTAGACTTATCCGCAAAGCGTTTTGTTAATTATCCTGTGGTATGCATGACAGGAGACCAGCGAGGATTAGCTCTAATCAATAATTTGCATTCTTCATTGGATTAGCTTCCCACTTCAAAGATTATCATTACACAGCAGCATGTTCACTCTAAAACTTTGGTAATTGCTAATTTTCTCATTTAAGTCTTCTAATTTATGTACATTTATCATTTCATTACCCGGGATCATTTAGATATTCATTTTTTCTGAATGAGGAAAAAGAGGTAAAATATCAAAAAGCAAAATAAATTTAGAAGCCCTGTTTAATCGGTGCAGTGAAGTTTTCTGCTTCACTTTATTTATTTTCACTGTTTTGGTACATTTTTTTTAAAATAAAATTCTCTTCAGAGACAAAAACTACAGTGTAGACTGTTTTAATACTTGCATTGCACATTTGTAGCAATTAATTTACAAAAATAGCTTTTTCAAAGATAGCGAGCGAAGTTTAAATATCTTTAATGTTTTTTTGTTTTTTTTTTACCTTTTTTTCCTTGCTCCAAGTTGGTTCTGGAAATGATATCCAGTCTCATTAATCATAGTAAGTACGAAGCCACAGCCAGCAAACATTTACCTGATCTTAATGACTGAAGGGGCAGGCCTGGCACAGTCCTAAGGCTACAATTTTTACACTTTGATTGTATTAGCTTAAAAAAAAGAAATATAATAACTATTTGATACATTTTTCTCAAACTGCTGAAATGCATTGCAGAATCAGGTTTATTTCTTTACACATACCTGTTTTTGTCTATAACTTGGATATTTGTGACAAGTCTGCTCACACACTCGACATCCCTCAAAGCCATGTTCCACTTTAGAGCCTAAAACTCTAAAGATGCATGCACTGACCACAGGGTACCTATATTCTGATTGCTGATTCCAGCGGAATAACATGCCAGCTCACATTGATCATCTCAAACTGGTATTATGAAAATTCACTCAAATGGCCTCCACAGTCATCAGATCTCAATCCATTAGAGCCCCTTAGAGATGTGGTGGAACAAGAGATTCATCTGTGCGAGGCTGTCATCACTGTGGACCAAAATCTCTGAAGAATAGCACTTTGTTGAATGTGGCCTTGAAAAGTTAATGGTAGTCCTATCTGTCAATATCACACTTTTATAGTTTAGTTTTATTGTTTATAACACCTGTGGGATTTAGTGGACGTTGACTATGTGCAAAATATATTTGCCTAAAGCATACTTTAAATATGTCCTTCCTTTGCCATGCTTCAACAGCTACCTGATTGTGTCATTTTGATTGTGTGCGGGTTATGTAGAAGAAAAGTATCAGTGACAGCATGTGGGTGAGCGCCCATTTGTCTATGCATTGATTCTGATTAGAAGTGGCGGTTCTTGTCTGCCAGTGGAAGCCTGTAATTAAAACCTGAAGTTCTTGGCATGTGCGATCATTATGTGGCCATACTGCATGTCTTTCAAGTAGGTGTATGTGCACTCATCGTATTGATGACTCAGTGTCCTCGTGTGCTCCTGTGTGCGCATCTGTGCGTGTTCGAAATCTCGCTTCTGTTACAGGAATATGAAAAGTTTGCTGATTGAAGTGTCACTTTGGTCCACTGATTAATGAGATTTTTAGGCAAGTGTGACAGTTGTATGGAACCTACCAATCAACCAAGCAACCAGTCAGTGCTCCCTATTCAGAGAGCACTGACATGAGATCGATTACCTCGTGCTACGTAGAAATAGCGCCAGGTGGGGGGAGTGTGTGTAAAGTGGACATGACTCTAATGTCACATTAGTCACAGCAATGATAATGCCATTTAGCATCCTGACCAAATTATTATTTTGGTAAATTAATAATTAATATATTAGCGTCTTTGAAGTGATGGTTGAACTGAAGAATGAATTTAATAATACCGCTTTAGATTTTTAAAGCAAAACAGAATAATTAATGAAGGCCTGCTTCGATGCAATTAAAGGTCCACATATCAAGTCATTTTAATTACCAATTTGGGGATTTTATTTTGCTCATATTAATTTTGTTTATTTTATTGTTTATAAAACTTTATTTCTGGTTTAGTTTTTATCAATTTTGATTTGTTTTTTAACTTTCACTGCTCTGTGAATTTACCCAGTTGAAGTCGACAAGATATAAACAAATCTTTAATAAGCTGTATGGATGATTGCAAACGCCTAGACGCTATAAAGCTAGCAGAAAAGATAGTATTCATTGAGTGAATGTAATCAGCATCATCACCTTAACTATAAGTTGATGTCCTCACCTGTAATGTGACCAGACATTCACCACAATTACTATAGGTTGCTCTGCTCCAGTCCAAAAATGTGCATCATTTAAAAAAAAAAAGAAGCTGCTATAATTTAGCACCATGTTATGTACAGATCCAATATCTAATTTAAAAACTTATAACTTAACTTTTTTTTAAAAATCTCTCTTCTTCCTCTCCTGTCTTCTCTGTCTTGCATCTTTCTTTACCTCTCAGTTTCACACAACAACATGTTTTTTCTCTCACTGGCAAATTCAGCAGTTGTCTGCTAGCAATACATTAGCTAGCAGACACCTTTTGTGACAAACTGCCCAGAGGTAGTTTTTGTGTTTGGTGATATTTGTAGAGCTCTTTGAAAATTTGCATTTCATGCTCAGTCTTGTTCTGGAGCACTAGCTAAATGTTACCAGAGCTTTATTTACATCTGCGCCATGAACAGATCACAGCAAAGACAAGGAGAACTATATGTTCTGAAGTGTAAGCAGCTGTGGGATGTACTTATTTTCTATAACTCATATCGCCATACTGTCCAAGAAAGGGACACCAGATTGCAGAGCATGAAAAAAATCAACTAATTTGACAGTAATATGCGTTAAGCTGCCTATCAGTTGTAATTACTCAATAATTAAAGGCTCCAAAAATGCTGTTGTGGATAATTAAAGCTCCCTTCATCCCCTGATCTGGGGCGTGATTTAAGAGGTTCAAAATATGTATTCCTATACAAACATAACACTTCACGAAGGCAACTCACTCAGTTATGTAGACATCCCAGTTTTAACAAACATATGCACCAAAACCTCATCATCCTTGCTGTAAGGACAAACCTGACCAAACTGACAGAGATGAACTCTTAACACATTTTCTTTACTCAGTACTTTTAGCTTATTTTTCCTCCTAAAGCCGTGTATGTGTTTTATTTCGTTTAACACAATGTTTCTGTCTTTGTTTTTCATTTACGCTAACTGAAATCTTGCAGGATTGTGCCACTATTTGACACTTGTGCAAACGAGTACATGCCTTCTTAGATCATCATTACAAGTAAAAATAGGCTTTCACAACCTGCTACTCATCAGCAGTACGGCAGCATAATGCAAATAAATATTTAATGAGAGCTGAAACTACAAGACAAAATGTCACAGGAATTCTGTCAAAGACCAGAGATTGGAACGCAGGAAATGGAGATGTTCTACTTCACGCCTCAGAGTATCACAGTACATTTTACGCTGCAGGCTGTAAGAAGTGAAGCCAACGTGAAACCCACAGGTGGGGACTCGAGTAATAATGCAGTCTTGTTTTCATCTTTTGCCCCCCTCTTGCTCATATAGAATAGAGTAGTAGTTGCACTGCAGTCATATTACTGCCACACTTTCTCTCTCTTATCAACACATTGTCAGTTATCTCAGGATATGACTCAAGACTTTTTGCCTTTGGCTGGTTATCAACCCTCAGTACCTTATGAGAGTAAAATATTTCCTTAGCAAGTGCCAGAAACAACTCGTATATTAAAGCAGTTTTTGTTTTTTGCTCACCGTATATTATTTATTATCTAAATTAGGAAATGTTATTGTATACTAGTCTTTATTCAGGTGAATTTATTTGGAAAATCTGCATTTGGGCTGCTAATGGTTTATTTATTATTCAATTATTATTCATTCAATTTACAATCCTGTGGCCTGGAATGGATTTAGATCCATTATGTTAAGGTTTTCTTTCCACTGAAGATAAGTGATATATGAAACTGACCACTGTATCGATCATCTGTAAAGCCAGGGGGTTCTTGTGACCTGTACAGCATTAGTAGGCTATTTTCTTTCTAATTGAGTCGCTTAATTTATGTGTTGTTGTTTTGATCTTCTTTTCTCCTGACTTAGGTATTGACAAACTAATCCGTCTCCGCAAGCCATCATGGCATCGGCTGACATTAAAGGTAAAACAAAAGAGTGTTTCTTGCCTTACGCTAGTGAGAAAATTAGGAAAGGCTATGATATGAAAATGTTTTCAGTCAAGGTTTCTGGATGGAAGTAATCCATTTTCAGCTGTGAACAAAAACACTCCCAATAGCTGCACATTAATGTTGATGTCAAGCAACATTTTAGTTTGAGCCCAGGGCACAGTGATAACAAACTACCTTTTTCCTCACTGTATTAAAGAGTCGTTTCATTTAGAGAAGTCATTGAAAAGCAACACATTATGACCTATTTAATGTAAAATGCATATGCAGTATTGTGGAAATGCTTCAGCATTGAATGTTTGGAATTTTACCCACTGCACAACATCAGGTGGGATCATTTTCCAACGTCAGCGCAAACATACAGCAAGAGTAATAACGACAAGAAGAACAATGATTTTCCCACAGCAGATTTGTGCCATATGTGGAGCGAAGCAAAAAAACAGTCTTGACTTTAAGACAGTTGGCAAATGTGCTTGTTCACAAAGGCTTAAAATTAGGGTGTTGAAACTCAATAGGAAGAGATGATTAGATGCAATCAAAATGCATGTTATGCATACAAACAACCTAAAAGCATCAGGCTTTTTAGCTTGTTTGTATGCATAAAGTTAAAAAAAGCTGAGACCACAGCTGACACTCAAAACTAGACACTTTGACTATCCCTAACTACTCTAAAGCATTACCCCTTTTTTCTAAACATGAAAAAACCGAATGGACGAGTGCTTTCCTAAAGAAGAAATTTATTTAAGTTCATTTTCCCCACAAATAGATGTTTCAGGCTGTCAATGTCATTGTATTATCCATGAAAAGATAGTGTAAACGGATGGAATTCTGGAAGTGAAATAATCCTAAAGTAATCCTCTGAAATGTCTGGAAAGGAATCATTGATAAGTGGTAGCCATAAAGGAAAGTAGATAAGGCCTGTATCTGAAAAGACAGGCCCTTATCAGTGGTATTATAAACTAAAATGTCCTCTTATCAGTTATTCGCTGTTTAATGGCACTCAGAGCAAGGTGAATAAAGTAAAAAAAAGAAGAAGTAAAAAGGCACAGAAGTCAGAGTAATATCGTTCTTGGGAACACAGAAAGATTACTTGAGTGTGTGTATATATACACAGTCTATTAAGCATTTTCATTGGAGTGTATTCATGGACTAAGTGACTATTAGTAAAACAAGATAAATTAAGAACAAAGCACTTACATTAGAAGCGCATAATCACAGAAAAATGACTGAGAATCACATTCCTGTGAGTAAATGTGAGGAAGCTGTTGCCATGGGATTAATGACCCCCCTCTCTCATGTTGAGCCTGTTCAGCTCCAGCTGTGCACGACAGAAATGGAGCCGAGCGCAGCGGCAAGCCACTTGCGTGTGCTGTAATCTTTCAGGTATTGTGGCAGTACTGTCCACATGAACAAAATAGATTCGCAGTCCAAGAGACATGTCTGTGAATTGTCACAAATGCAGTTAGTGAGAAAGAAAAACAAAGAGCCTTACTGCAACAGAAAAAGCTGTGTTTGTACAGTTTTTTGTTTGATATAGACATCGGCAGTGGAATCCCCTGTCCATGTTCACAACAACGAGGAAATCCCCCTGGAGAATGTGGTGATGTTGCAGGTCTTTGAAGCTCACAGTTTCTGAAACATGTTACACAGCGTGATAAATTAGAGGTGAAGTGATACCCCGGTTAAAATCACAAACACAAATTTGACTTTGTAAGCATTGCCAAAATATACTGGACTGAATAATTACCATTAGGTGTTCTTATTATAGTGACCACCCTGTGGAGAAACTCAGAGGATAGTTTTCTTCTGTCACTGCAGCTGCTCATGTATACTCCCATATCATATCAGGAGTAGTGTTTATAGTCAAAATTAGACTTTAAACTCCACCGTAGAAGGGATACATTGGTGGTAATTAGCTAAATGACATCTCTTCAAACAGGAGTTAAAATTGTCATTGGCTAATTTCACATCTGATGGGCTGTAAGTTTAACTGCGACACGGCAGCTGCAATGACTGCGAGCTTTTGTTTGATGTGGCTCCCCATAATCACGCTGACAGCCTCTTGACAGATGTTTGACAGAGTGGTTTCAGGTTCACCGAAGTACCTGTAAGTGGAGTGCGTGATCAGAGAGTGAAAATAAGTGGGGTGTGCAATCACCATCACACACGCACAAACACACGCTCACCGCGCCCTCCTGTTCTTATCCGAGTCTCCCTTCGACCCTTCTATTCTTACTCATTCTCTGTCTCTCTCTACTGGTGGCTGATTAATATTGGATGGCAAATCTGTCATTTAGTTTCCTACCAGGGAAAGAGATTACAAGGTTGCATATATGAATATTAAGCAGGCATTTCTCTGTAAAGGTACACAATCCAGGATCAAAACGATGTTAATAGTGTGGTAGAACTCCTCTGTAATTGCAGCAGCATCAAAAGAGAATGTGCTCACAGTGGTGTAGCACCTCACATTGTCACCTTTTTAATATCACAACATGGAAATGTTCCAGCTTTCTCCTCAGTATAGTGAACATCACTCTTAAAAACTGTTGGCTGCCTCTGGCTTTCACACGTCAGTTGTAGTGCGCCCACAACAGGGAGGAATCTCAACAAGAGATTTATGGGTGCCCTGGAGGTCCAGACGCCTTGTTGGATTACCTGATTGCCTGTGGTTTCAATTTTGCATTATAGGAGATTTACAAGTTCAGGAAAGGATTTGATCTGTGAAAGCATTTGCTTATGATATTATGGCTCGGTGTGCCGTCTGGCTGATGTGTGTGTCACACAGTAGAGGTGTCATTACACATGAATAGGTTTAGCTTTTTTTTTTATAATTTCCAGCACATTATTGTACCGGTATGAACTCTTTGTGGTGTTTCCTACATGATGGTGCATCATGTGTAAATGACATGTTGTTTTCTACTTTTAGCTCTTTCCCCAGACACATGGGCTGTATATTAAAGTGTTACCTGGTAAGTATTAGATCTATGATGCCTAACTTTGGTGCCAGGGCATTCACTAGGGTTTTCTTGGTACAGTGTGCACATGTTTGCTGTCAGACCTACCAATACAATGCTGGATACACTTCTCAGATATTTTGGTTCACATCACTGGCATGATAGCATCACACAGTTGCTTCAGATTCTTCAACTGCACATCCACCTTGCAAATCTGCCGTTTCACTAATTGAGATCTAATTGAGATTCCACTAAATGAGTTGGGGATTATTTGAGCTTTGTGACATGATGTGTTGTTGGAAGCAGCCCTTTAGAAGAGGTCCACACTGTGGTCATGGTCAACTACAATACTTGGCTAAGCTGTGGCATCATGGAGTAATAAGGGTGTGCCAAGAATATATCCCCACACAATTACACCATCAAATCAGACTGAATTGATACAAGACAGGATGGATCCATGCTTTAATGCGGTTTATGCCAAATTCTAAACCCTACCATTGTGCACTATGCTGCAGCAGGAATCAAGACTCTTCAAACCAAACAATGTTTTCCAATCTTCTATTGTTCAATTTTGGTGAGCCTGTGAAAATTGTAGCCTTAGTTTCCTTTTTTTAGCTAATAGGAGTGACACCTGGTGTGATCTCCTGCTGTTGTAGCCCATCTGCTTCAAGGCTCGACTTGGAGTAACAAGATGCTCTCCTGGTAACAAGTGGTTACTTGAGTAACTGTCGTCTTCCTATCAGCTCAAAGCAGTCTGGTCATTCTTGTCTGATGTCAACAAGGCCTTGTCACCCATAGAACTGTTTTTTACACCATTCCTGTGTAAACTCTAGAAACAGATTTGTGGAAAAATCCCAGGAGAGCAACAATTTCTGAAATACTCAGACCACTCCGTCTGGCACCAACAACCATACCACGCTGAAAGTCCTTAAATCAAAATCACCTTTCTTTGCCATTTAGTCGCTTTGACTAAATGGCAGTTTGAACTTCATGAGATTTTTCTGGACCGTGTCCATATACCTAAATCCATTCATTTGCTGCCACGTGATTGGCTAATTAGATAGCCAATCAAGAAGGTAAACAGGTGTACTTAACAAAGTGGCCAGTGAGGATAAATAAATATTTCACAAAATAGTACTTTTTTTATGATATTGCATTTTAGTTTCAATCAGAAAAATAACTCAAGTGATGCACTAATGAAAGAACTCGTTGTTAAAAGTATGTGTTTTGTATGAATAATACATAACCATGGCAAGTCCATAACCCTGGTGTATTGCTGTATATATTGCTTCATTTATCAAAGGCAACCACCATCCCTCCACTATAGATTATTATAAAAATGTTATTATTTTATCATGGACAATGTAGGTAGGCTTCATTTTTATGTTGTATTTAAAATGGTTGATATAACATTGCAGTTCAATTTCAGAGCGAATGATTACAGTCAATAGATAAATGTCCAGAGGAAACCAGTCAAATCTAAAACACTGACTTATACATAAAAAAAATAGCAATGAAAGCAATAATTTGAGAGTGCAATATTTACGAAGCCTGTCATCTTTGTAGACACACATAGATCTGTCTGCCTGAAAATTGTGGGTTTAATATTCTTTAAGAGTTGAGAGTGTCAAGTGTTGAGAAAATCGGCAAAAACATAGAATATACTAAGCTGCTCTCTTCATTTTATCATCCTGGAGAGAATTTCTTTCTGGAAATATGTCTCAGATTTATGATGTAGGCTGTCATGACCTTATCCTCTTAAACTTGTGCTTTTCAAGTGCTTTTAAAATGAAAGAGAGTTGTTTTATCAAGATATAAAGGGGTCAGGGGAGCTCACACTTGAAACTAACAGTAATTTTCAACATCTGCCAAATTGTAAATGATCTAAGAAACATGTTCTTACACAGTTCTCTGTCAACACTAAATCCACTTCTGCTTGCTTCTGTTTCACAGTCTTTTAGGATATGTGCATGCATGCTTTTCCACGTGTTGAATACTGATATTGTGGTTCTTCTGTTCTTCCCACTTCTCTCTGGCATTCATTTGCCCTTCTTTTCATTGTCTTTCCTCCTATCCCTCTGTGCAACTGCCTTTTATTTTGAAGCCTTTTGTTAGCAAAACTGTTAACTCAGTGCATATCTGCTGGCCACCCACCTGCTAAAAAACTGTGTGACACGTCTGGGGAATTACTGCAGTTGAGTTTGTTGCAGAGAACTGTGGCAGAGACTAAAACCAAATGACCTCTGAGCTTATGTGCTGCTCAATTAGAAGCAATAAGTCCTTTCTCTGATTACATTCTCTGTAAAAGAATTCATCATCACACCTTAAACTCCGTTCCTCCATCTCCTCTTCTACTAATGACAAGTAGGGGGTAGAAAAAAAAAACGAAACTAAAATGATTTAACTGCGCTCTGCCTAGTGAGGTTAGAAAGCAAAGAAAATTGTAAGTAGGAAGTTCATTGACAGTCATCTGTGATTCTGTGGAAAGATGCGAGCGGAGGAATGAGAAGGAGGGCTGAGATAAGAGGAAAGGCAATCTCAGAAGTGAATACATTAAAAGCTGAAGTACGCTGATGAAAGTTGTCAGAAGCTATGAAATACATAACAATGAACAGCTCTGCAGCTGCAGCTCTTTGTTCTGCTTATTATAACAGATTCATATACAAAAGCAAGGTGACTGCTAATGGTGTTATTATATGTTAGAGTTGGTTTATGTGAAGCATCCTCTTTTTTGAGCGACAAAAGCATGCATTCCCGCTGAGTGATTCCCATCATTTTGGAGATTTGTAGTTGACCATCTGCTGCAATTTTGAGTGAACTGAACACATTTTACTAGTAACAAAAATGCTTTTTGTTGAACTGCCAGGATTTGAATGCAGGCTAATCAGAATAGAGGCTCTATGTCCACGGGACTGTCGATGATCTCTCAGTGATGCAAGAAGATGCTGTGAAAATATGCAGCCGTATTCTGAACTGCTAAATACGCGAACTAAGTCACGGACACAAAACGACCTCCATTCACCCCACCCCACACTCTCCTTCTTCTTGTCTGTTTGCTCAGGCACACGTAATCCCCTGCATCAATGTTCTCCTTTGATACTTACATAAACACTCATGCACAGTGGAAGGTTAACAGCAGTTGGTCTTTCTTGGGCAGCATGAGGTCAAATCAGCTTTAGGGGATTTAAGGAACAATCAGAAACTAAGCCTTTGAGGGAAAACAACACTTCAGTCCACAGACATGCATGAAGTGCTTTCCAATCATTCCTTGACTCTTTTTGTGTGGAGCTGGAAGTGTCATGATTGAGTTTTCAGCCCATTAAATCTGTTTAGAGAGGTAGATCGTAGGTGTGGCTACCTAATATAATATATACAGCAGAGTGCTCACTGATGCTTTTTTTTGTGTGTAGTCAGACTAAGCCTGCTGTAAGGATTGACACTGACAGTAAACGAACCCTTTTAAGGTAGGTATCAAGGATAGGTCGAGTTTTCTATCATCACCCATTTCTCACCATCATACTTTATATTAGGTACACCTATACAGAATCATATACCTACACACACATGCACACATACACACCCAGAGGACACAAATACACTCAAATCCCATACCTGGAATTTCTGATGTGGTGATACAATGGTCAAACTGGCACAGCATGCAGAATGGAGCAGTAAGCTGTACTGTGATTAGTAGGTCGATGTCATACGGGAACAATCGATTTGACATTGAGCGCCGTAGGCCACTGTACACACCAAATGTGAATCACACTGTCAGCTTAAGATCACCCTTAGCTCTCCCCGAAAGAAATCAGGCAGGCAGGGGTACAATGACAGGCCCTGTTGCTGTTAAAATACACAAAATATTATGAATCCAACACATTTTCATTGCCAAGGTGTGAGATTACATGAAGTTGTTCTGTTCGCATGTTAGCTTGACATGTTTGGTTCATGTCAAGCTAACACTCAGCCACAGATTAAAGGTTTATTACTTATTTCTGAATCATGTATTATTCCCCCCCCCCCCCCCCCCCCCCCCCGTTTTGTCCAGATTTGTGACTCAAGTAATTTGTTTCTTTGATAACAAATAGAGGCTTACTGTGTACTTTTACATGCATGTGGTAGATGGAGTAGATTTCAGGATATAGTCTCTGTGTGTGCTCCAGTGTTTAGATGGGTAGGGTATATACTGACTTTATTTAAGATAAGATAAGATAAGATAAGATAAAACTTTATTAATCCCTCGGGTGGGTTCCTCTGGGAAATTCGGTGCACAATTTCATAGTGCACAAAATAGCAATAGCAACAATAATCAGTTTACATAAGCACAGGACTGGGAGAAAAATTATACACACATTATCAAGGGATTTGAGATAAATCACTGGTTAATATTAGTTGGATTGGTATTGTCAGCTGTCCTCTAGATGCATTATTTCTCCCCTGGGATTTTCCTGTGACAGTAATCCTTTATTCTATTTGAGGATACAGACAAAATTACTAGAATGACTGTTTCAGACTATCCACAGACACTCATGTCATAGGTCATCTCATGTGATCTGATCTGCAATGACATGGTCTTAAAAGTCCATTTTGTGACAAAGCAAAATAGGTTAATTTTTAAAGACATCCACAAAAGCCTATTTCCAAAAGTTATTTCAAAGCAGATTTTAAACTTTTTAAAGTGTTTGTAACTGGAGGTTAATGGTTCCTCTAAACTATACTCCTCACTGATTTTACAAATTAAGTTTAACCTTAGGCAATGGATGTCTACCAGAATAATGAAAATCTCACTGTTTCCTGTGAGCTCTTGCTGTTTGTGTTTGACACAACTTTATTTTTCCATTCATCTTCTACTGCTTATCCAGGGTTGGGCTAGGGGGGCAAAGGCATAAGCAGAGATTCCCCCACATTCCATATCCCCACCCACCTCCTCTCCATATCCCCACCCACCTCCTCTCCATATCTCCACTCACCTCCTCTAGCTCATCAAGGGGAGCACTAAGGTGTTCCCAGGCCAGCTGAGAAATGTAATGTCTCTGTAATCTTTAATCTCTCCTGAGTGGGTAGCTCAGGGTCTTCTTTTGATAGGACGTGCCAGGAACATCTCACCCAAAAGACCCCCATAGGGAATCTTTTCAGATGCCCAAACGACCTCAACTGGCTTCATTTGATGTGGAGGAGTACTGGCTCGAATCTGAGTCCCTCCTGAATGACTGATTTCCTCATTCTATCACTAGAGAGGAGCCCAGCTATCCTTTGGAAGAAGCATATTTCTGTCATCTGTATCCATGAACTCATTCTTTCGGCCAGTACCCAAAGTTTGTGACCATAGCTGAGGATAGGTACGTAGGTAACCAGATAAAAGGACCAGTGCAACATTCACATTACTGTACAGGTAAGAAGCAATAAAGGGACCAGTTCACCCTGTCTGGACCAAAGTTACTGGGGTCCCACTCGGGCTGGCATATGTAGTGTGATCGCCTTATAATTGGAGAACACACTCCAGTCAGTTCAGAAGCAGTGTTGGTCAAGTTACTTGAAAAAAAGTAATCAGTAACTAATTCCTGATTACTACCCCCAAAAGTAATCCCATTACATTACTGATTACTTCTTTTCAAAAGTAATTAGTTACTTAGTTACGTAAAAAAAATATTTACAACCTGAATAGGTAATAAAGCAATAGATCTTTCAGCCCAGTTCTATTTTTTCCACATAATCCATCATATAAAATGTAATCAAATGAAAAGTCTCTTTTTGAAACTAGTTTTATTAGTTTTAATCTTTTAACTTTATGCATCAAGCACACATTAAATTATATGCAACATTCTCTGACTGGAAGAAATTTGTTTAACATTTAAACCTATTTTCTGCATATTCCAGCATATGCTCGGAAGTTTAGGGTTACTTCTGTTCAGAAGTAACAGAAATTTTCAGAAGACGATCTCCGTTCAGTGTTGCAGAGGCATATCAGCTCCATGCAGCCACCTCAGTATGGAACACAGTCATTTTAGAGTCAATGCCCTCAACATCCCTCAAAATGTTGTTTAAGTTCTCTTAAAGGTGAACTGGGGCCTCACCCAGACATTCCCATCACAAAGACTGAGAGAAGATGACGAGTTACCCTGTGGGTACACCTGTCCAGTCTGAAGGCGCACATGTTTGTCTAATCATCTTCACATTCACAGCACACAATGATGGTAAATGGAGACTCTGGCCCTGTCACAGTCTTTATAATATTAACATATACTGCAGCTCAGGTATGTGTGTCTCTGGTTTTCCCAAGCACACACACATCTCGAGCTAAACCTCCTCTGAGAGGATGGTGTTGATATCAAAGGAGAATTGTGTAGTTTTATTGAACTAAAAAGCCACACACCTCAAGCTGACCTTCGCCGAGAGCATAAAACATCCTTCCTTCCTGAAATGATCGAAGAGTTTGTTCACAATCACTCTGGCTAGATGCAATTCCAGTCCACACTGTAACTGCTGATTGATAGATGGTGGCAAACAGCTGTAAATCACAGGAAATGCTCCATCACCTACCAACCAAATGCTTTCTTTCTTTTTTTTTTTTTATTAGTTATGCTTGTATGGCTCCGTGCTACTCCTAGAATTATGAAGTGTTGTGTCACTTCCTTCTGTCAGATAGCAAATTATTCTGGTCAAAAGATTATGGCAAACAAATGATGTTTGTGAATGACTGCAGCACGGATGGCAAACATGATGACAATGAAGGCCGTTTCCCCAGTTTGCATGCTCCACGTTTTCCTGAATTTAGTGGCTAAATGGTACTAGACAGCTTCAGGAACTTTCTAGATAAACATGCTAACAATGCCCATCTATCTGCTGATGCAGGGAACCTGCTGCTGTTTATTATCTGTGATGCATGATACCTATCTGATGCACTCCTCATACCTAAAGTGTCTAAATGTGTACAAGAAACGGGTGTTTTCATACTTGTGGGTTCTACCTTTAGCAGTCCTTCATGACAAACATACACACACTTGCTCAGACTCACAAAGACACCCATATTCACACTCCTCATGTCCCTTTTTTTAAAAATCATTCATTAACAATTTAAAAAAAGAAATTGAGTTGAATTTGACTAAAATAAGGATTAGATTTATCATCAGCAACCTACCTGGAACTTGCCTCACAACATTAGAACCACTGCATTCATGGTTGGTGTTTTCACCTGCAACCTTTCAACCTAATAAGACTCCTAATAGATGTAGAAAGATCCTCATCTCATATTCAAGTTCAAACAGAATTTGTTTCCTCTAATGTGATTGCGCTTAATATAGTTGGCTCTGTGTGTGTGTGTGTGTGTGTGTGTGTGAGTGAGCAATGACCTTTCATTTTAAGATACAGGCTGCAATGCCAACATTAACTTTAATATGCTTGCAGTGCCACTTATGTGTGCTTGTGTCTGTTTGGTAATTTTCTTGTGCAAACCAGACCCTCTTGTGCTAGGGAAGTTGCACACCTGAGGATGTGTTTATCAAGATAAGACGTCTTACTGAAATCTGTATTATTATTATTTTTGCCATGGAAATTGCTCTTTAGCAGCTGCAATTTTGTAGCTTCAGATGAAAAAAAAAGTAGACTGTTTTGGTTTTTGTCAAATTTTGTTTAAGATGGTTATTATTCAATATTTCCAAAAGCTTCTTGAAGTGATCGAGATTACAGGAATCAGGAGTCCTAAAAGGAAATTGAAACAGAAACAGAAAAATAATGGATTATTTGGAAACGCTAAAATGGGCCTTTTTCCTAACTATTTCACCAAAGAGCCAATCAACATCTAAATTGAAACGCATGAATCCATCATGTTGTTTCACCAATACATGCACACAGTATAGATTCACAGCAGCTTCACTGACAGGATGTTGTTGTGTACTTCATTTTTCTTGTGTAAATGGATCTATAATGTGAATTAGAAGAGCATTTGTTTGGTGTCTTGGTTAGTTGAAGACCAGCAAATGTGAGCACCTTTTGGGAGGTTTTGGGAGTCTGCTTTTCTGGTACTGTGGAGGAAAATCTTCAGCAAGGATCTTAGAGAAGAAATTGTTGCTCCCTATGAATCTTGGAAAGGCATTTCCAAATAATTTCAAGTCCATCATTCTACACTGAGGAAGATTATTCACAAATTGGCAATCCTCCCAGAGATTCTTCCCAGAGAGCTGGGACATTCCAGCAAATTCATCATGTTTAATGTTCAAGTTCATTACAGTACAATTTGAAAAAGATAATGATGTATGAACCCTGCTTCCGTGTCCAAACTACATTGCGTTCATTAAGGCTGTTGTTTTTTTAATGTGTTTAAATGCTTTGTATCATGTTCTATTTAATCTAAACAAACCCCTAAAAATAGTCAGTGATCACTGTTGGCCTCTCTGGATTTTTATTAGCACTATTCATCCGCAGCACATTTTAAAGCTACGTTTTTAAAACCTTACCATGTAACGGCCGCCCATTGGCTCATGGTTTGCCAGACACCAAACTTCTAACTCTGTTAAACTTTATAAATCCTGTTTTTCATGGATGCCTGGATATTTATCTTTAATGTTACACCTGGTGAGCAGCTATGTTCATCATTTTATTGAAGACAGATTTTAACTCTCGGTGATGCCACATTGTTTGTTTGAGTTTGGTAACTGAAGAGGAGGTTGCCAGGGAAATGCCTCTTCTCTCTAAACAGAACATGGAAGTACAGCTTCTGAACAAACCACAAGACCTCTGGAGCAATATTCTTTGGACACGTGAGACTAATGAGCTGCGTTTTATTTCTCAACTAATTCAGCATATTGGGTGTGTTTCAGTAAGAACACCATATAATTTAGTTTGCCATAAAAAATACAGGAGTTTGTCCCTACAGATAATATGTCAAATGCAGTATTGCAGAAAATATTGAATACAGCGTTTGCTGTAATTTGCTGAACTAAATCTTAAATTGGATTTTGCTTTTATGCCAGCTTTTGTTTTTTAGACACACTCTTTGTAAACTGCTCCCACTGTCATCTAACACAATTTTGACGTTATAAATATTTCTGTTTTTTTTCCCCCTAGTCTCTCATTTTGACTTCAGTTTTGAAATCGGGAGATCAAAGGGTTTAGGACTGTAGCAGTGCTAAGCCCACTGCAGTTTACAAACAGCAGCCTGCTAAGCAATATCATGACACTTGCTAGATGCCAGAGTGTAGCCTAATGAACTGCTGCTTTCAGGAAATGTAAACTTTAGTTTTGTGCAGATGATTATAGAGAAAGACCTTTGTGACCTCATCATGACTGTAGTGTCATAGATTTTAGTAATGTTGATTATTGATTCATCCAGACACACAAAATGTAGCTGAAACAGTTTTGAGCTTTCTTTTGGTAGATATTCAATAAATTCATTTATACGTAAGGGAAGGCCTTTATCTGTAATATCATGTAGATTTTTTTTTAAAACTGAGGTTGGCAAAATTGGAATACATATAAATTTTTCTATGCTTATTTGCATTTTCAGTGCTGATTATATATCACTAGGCAAGCTTAAAATTAATATATTTAATCCAGTTAAATGAGGAATTTGATTTGACTGAATTTGCCCCTTTTGCTCCATACTGTTTTTTGTTTTGTGGGATCCCACACAGATCAGTTTTAGGTCCTTTCATATTTAAGATTACTCACTTTATTTAGAATACTATAGAAGAAAAGTACATTTTTATTCCTGTGCTGAGGAATCGTCACCAGCTGGGGCTTTCGAGAAGGACATTTCGAGCTCACTGTGGAAGATGTGTATGATATCTCGTACGTAATCGGAGATCTGTTAAAAATCAGCAGTACTGGTGAAGAAGTGTCAGACCTACAGTTTAGGATAGTCCGTGTGTTGGAAATGTTTGAGACTTTGGTCAACAAGTACAACTTGTCTCTGGAGGAGCTGAAAATGGAGCGGGACAACCTCAAGAGCGAACTGGATAGGATCATCAAGGAGGGCTCCTCCAGGCCTGGCGCGCAGACTTCGGGACCGAACCAGCTGGTGGTGGACCTGACAGACCCCAACAGACCCCGATTCACTAAAAACATAGAAGCTGTAAAATGTTGGCTCACTGCAACAGCAGAGATAGTTTTCAAGCCAATAGTCATGTTTAAACCAGTCTACTTTTTTCATAGCAATTAGATAAATGAATTTCAGTTATTAGTATCCTATCTCCTCAGTATCACTATCATCTGCCTGTGGCTCAGGGGTACAGTTTTTAATTGGTCGCTGCGTGTCTGTCCGTTTTTTCTTTTTGTCTTATCTCATTATCAGATAATTCTGCATTAAATGATACTGAAAAGTAAGATGTCCATAGCAGATACATTATACAACAGTCAGACTGTCTGAGCAGCTATTGATTCAGCATCTCTAATCTATTAATTAATCATTTCACTTCACTGAATATAAAATAAAGCGTATTTGACTAGAGCACAGCTGTAGAAAATGGAATGTCTACTTTTAGAGCAGATTAACTAATGTGATCACCGTCAAATTAAATTAGTCTGTTTTTTATAAGACCAAAAATCGACCCAGCGGTTGAGCGGTCTGCTGGAAACCCTTTTGAAGTCCCTTATGGCCACAGTGGTCATTTCAGAATTTTAACGGATCATTGTCACAGAACTTCTTAAAGGTATTCAAGCCCTGGGGCTTGTTCTAGGCAATAGATGAATTTCATGTTTTTTTCCCTTACATTTACCCAACTGAGTCAATTCTAAGTTCCTTTATTGGCTTTCTATCTGTGAGGCAGACTCTGGTGTTGATGGACCATACCTGAGGTGAGTGTTGTTGTGTCACTTTGGAATTACACGAGTAGAAGAAACAATTAAGTCAAAGCCTAAATCTATAGATACGCTATATGTAAACTGTAGACATAATCCAGTTATATATAATAACACAGAGTTATGTTGTGTTTGCATTAAAGTGTTGCATAAACTGTGTCAGCTGATTTTCTAGGTGAGTCCTGAAGAAATTAGCTGCTAATACAGGATGAGAGTTACCAAAAGTGTGCAGGTTTTTTTAGCATATATATTTGTCTGGTCTGTTTGGAAAATTTCAGTGTTAACATGAAGCAGAGTAGAACAAAAACATAAATATGTATGACATATTCCCCCCCCCCCCCCCTTTTGTGCAAACCAAATGATCTACAAATGTAAGTGCATAAAGGTCCACCTCTAGGCATGAATCCATTTTTAGTCATGAGGTGAAGCATCGCTAAAAAATCTAATTACAATGACCAGGACTTTGCTGTTAGGGTTTGACTTCTGAGGACCTTTTCATTATTGAATAATGCTCCACGAAAAATCGAAAACCAACTTCTTTTGAACTTTTTCAAAGTTTCACCTTTGCCCCACCAAATCATAATTAAAGTTTTGAGCTAGAACTACTGAGATATAGACTTATGATCTAATGGTGGCAGCTCCTGTGTCAGGCAGACAGCCAACAGGACACATATTATTAAATCTTGTCCTAGGCATTTCATTTGTATTCTGGAAAGAGAACACATTCTTCCATAATTTGCCTCAGGTACTGTGAAACACACACTGTGTCCACACTGCAATTGATCCCTATTGATTTTTACCTAGACGCCTTGTACTGTAAGACCGTCTTTTCCAGACAGATTTAATGTTTGAGTTCTTATGATGAGTCTAAGGTAGGGTGGATATGATTTGGATAAAAGCCCTGTGGGGATGTGAGTTACGCGTAAAACGATTTGGTGTGTGGGTCAGTAAGAGAGCCAAATCTGTCAGTCATTTCACTGCTTACCTTCTGTTTCTCTTATCCTTTGCTTGTCTGTACTTTTACACACTGAGGATGGCATATCTGTCAGGAGCTTGTGTGTCCTCATTCCTGTGTGTATATAGTCTGTGCATGCTTGTGCTCCACCGGTGCACTTCTTTTGTATGTGCACTGAGCTGGGTGAAAGTAGTGCCTCAGTGCAGTTGCAGCGTTAAACCTGGAAGCCTTGCCTGACAGATTGACAGACAGAATAATTAGGATGAAAATTGTCTTTGGCCACCACTATTTCTCCACTCTGTAAGCATGCAACATTGTTTCTATTTCCATATATTAAGAAATATTCTTCTGTTACTCTTGACATGTCTTTAGTGTCGTCTAAGCCCCTTGAAGGATGTAATATCTTCATTTTTCTTGTAAAAAATTATATTTACATAAGGAAAAAGGAAAAAAAATATTTTAAAAAGTTATACCAGCTACCGATGCAATCTTTTTGTCAAAAATAATTACACTGTTAGCACAAATGACATTTAGCCAAAGTGACAATTTATCTCGCTTCTTTCTATTTTGACACATCCCATATGGAAAAGAAATATTAAAAACTTATATGATTTACTCATGAAAGTGACCACTTTCTCATTACTTTCATATATTGTTTTAGTAAGTGTCCAAAACATACAAGTTTTCATTTATATAATCTTATATCTGTTTTCACTCTTGTATGCTTTTCATACAAGTTTCACACAAGACAGATACAAACTTTATAAGATTTATATATATCTTTTCCATATGGGATCCCTTGGCCATCCCTTAAATCTTGATTTCAGCCACATATGCCTGAGTGCTGACATAGTGCCATTACTAATGTGTTCTGTTGCTTGACTGCCTCTAAATTACAGCCCATCAGCAACTGACAAATGTAACTGTACCACAGTATTACATGATTTTCACCCCCTTTGTTCTACTCTCAGATTTACAACCTGTCTCTTGAGTGTAATTCAGAGTGATTAAGGCTGTTTATTAATCCCACGCCCCTGACCGTGATCCTATAATCAATCAGCTATATTACAAGTCTCGCACACTCTGACAAAGTAAATTACATAGCTGATTTCCCATCATCCTCACTTTAGTACCTCTCATAAATCACACATTAAGAGTAAAGCCTATATAGGCTATATAGATCTGTGTGGATACATGCTGCCCTGTGCAAAATCACTGAAACAATTCATAGCTGCATTTGTGGAATGCATGTTGTTTTATATGTAGGCAAAATAAAAAAAGCAACAACACAAAATTACAAAACTTTAGTTTATAGCTTAGAGAGCAACATTTATTACTGCTGGGAATATATATGCACTGAATACTTAAAAAGTATATGAATAGGTTTATACTACATTAGATAGAAGATGATATTGTATTAATACTGATAAAGCTATTTTTAGGCTGTTTGTGTGTAGGTATGAGAGGATGCATTGATAACATGCTTTGCCTACAAATAAAAGTATAGTTGTTATTTCAGAAGAAAGCCACCCCAGTTACCCTCTCTACAGCTAATAAATGGATTGTGTCTGATGTCACTGGTTGCATCTGTTGCCAAAATGCCCAGAGCCTCTTAATATATCTGGAAGCATATATTTTTTGTTTTTATTGAATAGTTCACTGGGACTTGCTGGGACACTGCATATTGCCACAGAACTCTCTCACATTTTGTGTAATATGCAGATGAGCCCTAGTTTGTTCACTAATCACAGTGAGGGGAACTTGATTGACATGCAACAATGTTTTTCTGCAAAAGGCAATCACTGACAATTTCACAGTCTGCGCTACTCCCTAGTCCTTGAATTTTATGAGACTATAAAGCGGTGAGTTTTACTCCAACCTCAGCTATCCCTTTGTGTCCATCCTTATCACTTGCATCTTCCTGTTTTGCAGATGTCGAACCCTGTTTTTCAGAACTATTATGGTTAAACACACTCAGTTGCTCTTAGTTTTTGCGCCTCTGGCAAATGTGCAAATGAGCGCACTTCTAATTGCACAGCGTAAAATGTAATTGTGTGCTTTATAATGCTGTATCTCAGGCATTTTGTACTTTTGGTCTATTTGTTTAAATCCTCTAAATAAAGGCAGAAGGCAGATTGAAAACTCTTAAAGAACAGAGAAGTATTTTCATAAAAAGATATGGAGGAAAGAGCAGGTCCTGCTGTTTGAAGCTTGATGCAGTCACTCTCCCTGTTTTAGGAAATTATAGCACACTCTCACTAAAAGCATTGGCTGAGGGAAGCAGCAGCCCCCTCCGCATCTCCGTCCCTCTCTGTATCTTCGTCTAAATGTCTGTGTCTGTATCTCTCAACTACAAAGATGCAGCTTTCATATCTCACACTTCCACCCGGAGGTGTGCAAGAAGTAAAGTGGCATTAGTAGATGACGTAGCTCCAAGTTAATACTGCTCAAAAATAGCTGATTTTTTTTTTAATTTCTGTGATTTGCTCGGTTTCGGTGTTAATCCCTTTGATCGAGTGGAGTGCTATCAGTCTACCCTGAAATAAATCGAAGTGGATGGAGGCAGAGAGCAGAGTGGGAGCTCTTGAGTCATAGAGAGACTTTTCATAAAAAGTGCAAACACTATGGCACAGAACAAAGAGCAGACCCTGTCGTTTGAAGCTTGGAACAGTCCCTCTTCTATATTTTTTTTGTTTTTGGAAAAATTGTAGACACACACACACACACACACACACACACACACACACACACACACACACACACACACACACACACACACTTTGCTCTCTCCTTTACTCCTTCTGCTTCTTTTTCTTGGTCTCATCTTTGACTTTCTCCATAGATACATAAGTTCATTATAAAAAGAGCTTCACGAGAGAAAAAAAATCTTGATGTTTTCCACTTTGCCAAAATACACTTTGTCTGTTCTACAAAATAAAAGGAAGCAGCTTAAGATGAGACAGCAGCCTTGTCCTTTCCATGTGTCACCGCGTCCAAGCACAAAAGCAGCTTTGACATGCCTTACCCTTCTATTCTGGGATGAAAGATAGCTAAAATGATTTCAGTTGGGTAAATAAAATGGATAACTGCCACTGTCAATACACAAAGAATCCATCTGAAGTACATGCCGTCTAACCCACTTTGCAGCAGAAGGCAGTATACAGCTCATAGTCTAAGTCAGTATGTTACTTATGGGAAATGGCACTGTTTCAAAAAAAGGTGTCTTTTGAAAGAGATTAAGATTAAATAATGACTGCAGAAATGCGCCTATTTTAGGAGCCACACTGGCTCAAATTTGTTGATAGTGGATAATTTCCAAGGGGCATGATTGTTAAAATAATGTTCAACATTAAATTACACCCCAGAGTCTGGGGTGTAAAGTCTTTTTTATTTATACTGTAACTGGTATTAAATGGTATTTAATTTAAATGTATTATTTTTATGGGGGGGGGGGGGGGCATCACCAATTAAAGCAGGACAAATGAATTTCATAGTGTGGGTATCAAAGCTATTTGTGACTTTATTTTAAAGTAAAATTAAAAATGTAAGTGTGTGAGTAAACAATTATTGTGACTTTAAATTGTTCTTGTCTGAGCATAAAAAATGTATAATCCTGCTTGTATTTTTTTTAAAGAAACCAAATTATTGCTTCAAAATGTAAGTGGGTTACCCCATTCATGTTTTAAAGAATACAAGTTGTAAGCTCTTTAAAATTTCATTTTACAGTAAATAATGGATTAAAGCATAAATTTTCCATTTTCTTTTCAATAACAAATACCTTTATATAATCATGCAAAGCATGGCTTGTGATGATGTGTTTCAACAGAAACTGATGAGCTTGTGAAAACATTGAGCTGCCATGTCTATTGAGAAATGTCTGCTGTAAATATGGAAGACAAGTGGTCTTTCTAGAAAGAAATGATTCATTCAGATGCTGATATTGATGTAAGGACTATTCATGATAATAATTGATTTGCTGCTTTTCAACTGTAGCTTTGGTTGTAAACTATTCATTTATTAGAATAAAAATGTATGAGTATCTATTGCAGCTCACAGATGTTATCTTATTAGGCAGGCAGTTTCAAGTGAAGAAATTAAAACAGGTCAGCGGTAAAAAACAATTATGAATGACATAATTACTGTGATTACTCTTTTGCTTATCTTAATTTCAGAATATGAAATGTGCAGTGCATTACCTTTGAAATGAACAGCTCTTTTTCTGAACGTGCTTAGATTGCAGTTTTCTTTTCATACAGTCCAGTTTGCAAATCTAATGAGAAAAGAAAAGTATTTGGTCAGATGCTTAATTAAGGCCCTGGAGAGAGAACACGGTTTTCCTTTTTGTTTTGTGTGCCAAAGAACATACAGCCCCTTTTCACCTTCTGAAGCTATCTAGCATAGCAAAGCAAAGCAAAGTTATTCATGCAGACAGACTCAAGTCAAAAGGTTAAAAATGGGCATGTTGCTAGAGGGCTGTTGATCTGAAGTTTGATTTTCAGAAACCCCAAGCTCTCAAGTGGTAAACAAAAGAAGACCGTGCTTGAGTGTTAGAGACACTGTGGTGAAAGATTCGGTTAATTGAGCAAAGGCCTGAAATTGCTCAATTAAAAGCACTGGCATTCTGACAGGGCAAACAAGGCAACCAGTGCTGGTCTAGTGAAATTTAAAAATAGATATTAATTAATTAAAATGCATCAAAAGGAACTCTCTTCCTTAATATCAAACTGCATTCTGTCATACAGTTTCTTGCCTGTTTGCACCCACACTTAAATAACTGCCTATGTGTGGCTCTGGTTGCTCTGGAAGCAGGATTAACTCTGCTTGACTACAGTACTGGAGTCTGCAAATTTCATTTATGTGTCTGTATCCTGTTAACAAGCAATTTGTTCTGGTTGTTTGCGCATGTGCATTTTAGTTAAACCTCTGGCCTCTGACCACTGACTCTAAAACAAGGATGCCACTTAATTTTTCTGCATCCAAGAGATGAAGCCAATGAGTGAATGCTTTATTTACAGAGTTTATGCACTTTCTTATTCATGTCCTTGCTCTCTCCACAGCTGCTCCCCCTCTTTTCTCCACTCTTCTGGTTCCTGGCATCCTACTGAAATATGGGAGGCATGATTAGAAGATGAAAACCACCTGTGACCAGCCTCCCCTGACACTGCCCACGTGAAACCTTTGCTCGATCCCTCCAATGCCACAAAATACACCGTACCTTTGCCTGACTTAGGCCGGGGAGTAGTTCGGCCTAGCCTACTATCCCTTCCCTGTCGACTGAGAGAGGAAGTCACCACAATTATCTGTGCCCCGACCTATGGCTCACCTTGAACTTAAAGGACTGGCGAGCCAGGACTCTAGTAACTTTCCCCACATATGCTGCACCCAGGTGTCACACCGGATAAAAACATCACCCAGGTAGGCAGCAGGGCATGTAGCATGTGTACCTAGTACCCAGTCCATGACACATTGGAAGGTGACTGGGGCTTTAAACAAGCCAAACAGAAGTGGACCAAATTGGTGCAATTCATACCGAGTCAAGGATGACATTTTTTTCTTAGACTATAGAGCACAAGTGTCAAACTCCAGTCCTCGAGGGCCAGTGTCCTGAAACTTTTCCATGTGTCCCTGCTGCAACACACCTGAATAACATAAATAGACCATTAGGAAGACTCAACAGAACTTGACTGCATGCTGAGGTGGCAAGTCAGCCATTTGATTCATGGTACAGCAGCTCATGAGTGAATGAACATGGTGCAAAAAAAAAGTACTTGTAGAAGTACATTTTTCCAAAGACTTTACTTCACTTTAATTTACTTCAGTAGGGTTAGGGGTTGCCACCTCAGCATGCAGTCCAGTTCTATAGAGTCTTGCTAATGACTTACTAATTTTATTCAGGTGTGTTGCAGCAAATCCCCTCCTTCTAACAGTACGTGTTTCTATTGTTATCAGTGAACGGCGGCAGAGTAGAAGAGTAGATGTAAGAATAATTGACAATTCTTCAACCAGGGAGGAGTGCAGAAAGGTGAAGACATCAAGGAAGAGTGCAATATAAGGCAGGCAGTGCAAAATCTGAGTTTTAATCTGGTCCAATTTGTCTTGTTAAACATTGGAGGAAGTGGCGTGCATTGACTTTCTGTCAAAGTCATTGCACGCCACTGATTAAAAGCAAATGTCTCGTTTTAAGTTGACAAGTTACCCGTAAATCAAGTTAATATATTGTTCCTCTGGCCTTTCCAATTTTTGAGACATTGGCTGTAGAAATGTATATAATGAAACCAGAGGGCACTTGCCTTGTAGTACTTAGAGAGCCAAAAAATGCATTTGGAAAACTCAGCATTAATACCTCTTTATTGAAATCGTGACCAGGTTGTTGTGAGCAGGTTCCTAACTTGCAGCTATGAGAATGACAATAAGGTTTGCATCCTGTCATGTTGGGGTTTTTTTTTAGCTTCTGTTCTGCAGAGTGATATGATTTGTGGGTAATGCTTAGTATAAAACTTGTCCCTGCACACGCACACACACACACACACACACACACACACACACACACACACACACACACACACACACACACACACACACACACACACACACACACACACACGTCCATGGCCCCATTTTGGACCCCCTTCTTGATCCCATCATTCTGCCTCACTGTACAAAAGTGTCTCCTCTTCCCCTCATCCTTACTTTCCCTCACTCTTGGTTTTCCTTCCCCCCCTTTCCATTTGCCCTGAAGTGTGAAATGAGAGCGCAATGAGTTGACTACTTGAGAGTAGAGAGGATGAGCGCAAAGGGTCTGTCACAGCAGAATGATCTTAACAGGTCTGTCCACCTCCAAATCCCCAAGCCCAACCACCTTTTCCACACTCCAGAAAAATCTGCTGTGACACCACGGCCATCGACCAGTTACTGATCAGAATCGAGCCAACCATCCAGGCAGTTGGAGAGTCACCACTACACCAGGACATGCATCTGACTGGGAACCTAAGATAAAGACTGTAAAGACTGCTGTATAAACACACCCACACACACACATGCAAAATCAGCACTAAATTATCTATGCATTCATACACACATCAACAATTCCATCAAGGTCCCATTCCATTTTTAAATTGGTTTACCCTCCTGACGAAGAACTTCAATACGCTTGCACAAAATGATAACTAGGAGAAGTAATTGGATTTTAAAGTAAAACGCTTTCCTTCAAAGCTGCTGCTGCAATGCAGCTTCTGGATCTTAAGAAATAAAAGATATTGATATAGAGTGCTGACATAATATGAAGTTATTAGTTGAATAATGAGGGATGACAGCAAAGTACAAGAGAAAACAAATGTAAACAAGCCAAGTTGTAGTTTCAGCCTCACCACCTGTTGTGTTTCTGAAGCTAATAACTACACCTGCTTCAGTTCTCAAACCAAATTAATCAATTGCACAAGATCAGTTTTCCGGTATTTTCACAAGTTCCGTGCTTGGTTGGTGCAGATGCGTGGGCATCTGTCTCAGCCTCATACACACACAAAAAGAGGAGAGGTGCATCCGTCAACCCTGACAGAATCGGACAGATACATGGAGCTTGTGTGAAAAGGGTACTAATCCACTTTTAGAGAAAAGACCTAAAGACAGAAAAAAGAAATAAAAATTACCACGGTGGTGAGAGAAATGGTATGAAATATCATAGGCTGATAATAACAATATTTGCCTGTTGGCTGTGATTATATATACACATATATGACATCTCTGTTTTGAACTGCAGGAAATATTATGCTATCATACTGGAGATATAATCTCTGGAGAAGGGATAAATCTGGTATAACATTGGTAACTTTTAGCATATTAGGATTCAAAATGAGGACTGGCTGACTCAACAAAAACAGTGGCGTGTTACAGCCTATTTGGCACACTACTCAAGAGGAATGCTAAATAGGCTTATAACGGACAGGTCCAAATTGTATTATTCAGGTAGTTTTTATTTTTTTTATCATCCATGACATTGCAATGGTCAGATATGATCTCTTACTAACACATCATTTTAGCAGCAATAACAGTCTAGTGGTGAAAGACGTGCATTAAATTAAATAAATGTGCCAATACAGTAATGTAAATTACTCCAAGTATTAATTCTGTCTGAAAAATCCAATGAAATGCAAATATATTAGTAACCAGTAGTATATTCATGATATACTACTGGTTCCGGGAGGATGACTGCATTATTATTATATAATGTATGACATCATAAGATTGGTAACAGTCAAGCACTGGTGTGTGAGCAGCATATAAATGTAGGCAGTGCTATTTTGAACTACTTTGTATATAGTTTTATATACACAGACATGTAAATCTCCGCTGTGGCGAAAATGAGTGATGAGCCAGGAAAGAAGGGAAAAAACACAATTCAGTTTTTGTTTTTTCTTTACTTTGATTTTTTTGTGAGTAAAAATGGATCATTTGAATATTTATTGATATTGATGTGCAAAGTTTAGAAGGAAAAATCAGTATCTGATGAGCTGTCAACAACTGCAGGAATGTCTTAAAGACATAAAGACCTGGATGGCCACTAACTTTCTGCTTCTTAACTCTGATAAAACTGAGGTCATTGTACTCGGTGCGGAAAAGCTTAGAAATATGGTATCTAAGCAGATTCTTACTCTGGATGGCATTACCTTGGCCTCCAGTAACACTGTGAGGAACCTTGGAGTCATTTTTGACCAGGATATGTCCTTCAACGCACATATTAAACAAATATGTAAGACTGCGTTCTTCCATTTGCGCAACATCTCTAAAATTAGAAATATCCTGTCTCAGAGTGACGCTGAAAAACTAGTTCATGCATTTATTACTTCCAGGCTGGACTACTGCAATTCATTATTATCAGGATGTCCAAAAAACTCACTGAAAAGCCTTCAGCTAATCCAAAATGCTGCAGCAAGAGTACTGACAGGGACTAGAAAGAGAGAGCATATTTCTCCTGTTTTGGCTTCCCTTCATTGGCTTCCTGTTAAATCCAGAATTGAATTCAAAATCCTGCTCCTCACATACAAGGTCTTAAATAATCAGGCTCCATCTTATCTTAATGACCTTGTGGTACCATATCACCCTATTAGAGCACTTCGCTCTCGCTCTGCAGGCCTACTTGTTGTTCCTAGAGTATTTAAAAGTAGAATGGGAGGGAGAGCCTTCAGTTTTCAGGCCCCTCTTCTGTGGAACCAGCTTCCAGTTTGGATTCGGGAGACAGACACTATCTCTACTTTTAAGATTAGGCTTAAAACTTTCCTTTTTCCTAAAGCATATAGTTAGGGCTGGACCAGGTGACCCTGAATCCTCCCTTAGTTATGCTGCAATAGATGTAGGCTGCCGGGGGATTCCCATGATGCATTGAGTTTTTCCTTTCCAGTCACCTTTCTCGCTCTCTATGTATTAACAGACCTCTCTGTGTTGAATCATATCTGTTATTAACCTCTGTCTCTCTTCCACAGCATGTCTTTTATCCTGTCTTCCTTCTCTCACCCCAACCGGTCGCAGCAGATGGACGCCCCTCCCTGAGCCTGGTTCTGCCGGAGGTTTCTTCCTGTTAAAAGGGAGTTTTTCCTTCCCACTGTCGCCAAAGTGCTTGCTCATAGGGGGTCATATGATTGTTGGGTTTTTCTCTGTATCTATGAAGCGCCTTGAGGCGACTTTTGTTGTGATTTGGCGCTATATAAATAAAATTGAATTGAATTGAATTGAATTGAACTTAAAAGCTCATCAAATATGTCATTGTGTAGAATGTTGTGGGACTGATACAGCTATGACAGTATGACAGGTATAGATATGTTGCATGTATTACATCAGCTTGTGCTTAAAATATACAGTATACTGAATATATCTGTTGGCATTAAGATGACCTTAAATATGTCTGTAAATTACGACCTTGTAAATGCTCCCCTCACAATTAGTTAACGTAGAAAATGCCATTTAACCATAAAAAACACTTTATTGACCAACAAGCTACTTGTTGACTTTCATTGGGGTTAATCCCTAAAAGGCCTCAATCGTGCCATCCATGCTTGAAAGAAATTTGCGCAACTACACCATTATGTACGGTTCAACATCCAATCACTGTTCATGTTGCCTTTAGGTGCACCTTGTAGATTCGGCAATCTATAGTCATGTTTGACTTTTGTATAGTTCCTGAGACACTTAGAACTTTGAGTGCTCTGTTGGAAATAGTTCCAACAGTGCACTGCTCTTTTGTTTTGTTTTGGTTTTTTTTCCAAATAGTACGCAATAATATCTATTTTTGTTTTTTTGACGCAGTTTATAAAAATTAGTGTATCCCAGAATGAAATTAATTTCCTGTGATTGGGAACTATTTTGTGCAACTCTTTTGGATTTACAGTTTGGAGGGATATACCTTTGACATTTCTGTAACTAGAAAAATATGTTTAAAAAAAGTTTTTCTTTGTTGTTTATTGCACCCTTTTTTTGGTAGCAATTTATGTAGTTATATGGACTTAATACATGCATATTATTCAAATTTGGGATATAAAGGTTGTATTGATCCATAGCAATTCTTCAAAAAATGGCTGTACAGCAATTAAAATGCAAATATAATCTCTGGCTGACTTGTTCTGTGTTTGGCTTAAAAGGGTTAAACGCTAAATGTTTTGTTCAGAGATATTTTTGTAATAGATTTACAGCTACATGAACCGGATCTCTTCAATAATTTACTGTGTTTGTTCAACATAAATAACATTCCCAAAACAACAGCATACATATACTTTCCTGCCAGTCTTCTTATATGTTTTTAATATCTTTGCCTTTAAAAATAGATGGTGAAGAGGACAAGCAATGGCATCCTGAGTTTCACAGAACCACTTGAGAATCAATCACTGCCGTAACCGTGAGAGATAAGAAGTTAAAAAGGCGGCATTCAAAACTAATTGAAGTCATTATTATTCTATAAGCGAACAGCTTAAAAAAACCCTACAATTTTAGACCAAAGAATGTATTTTTTGATTAAACATCAATTTTTCCTCAAACTTGTCAACCTCTTGACTCTATCTAGGGAGGTGATTTAAAAATACTTCATTTCACTTTTGCTTTTTTTTTTTCAAACCTGTCTCCACTTACTTTCTTCCACACAGTCCCCTTTGATTTTTGGCAGGACTTTGATAATCTGAATAATCAGATGAGCTGGGCCTGTGAGCCAGCCTTGAAATTGGGCTATACCAAGTCAGGCAGTAAATCATTTTAACACTGCTGTGAAGAGGGAGGACAGTACAGCCTGCTTATGTTACAGACCAGAGCACTGTTCCATCTGAAAAGCACACTGCAGAAGACGTAAAAGGGAGCCTCAAATATGTGATCAATTAGAAAACAATTTCATTCGGGGTAAATTAGTTTTTAACTCGATAGCAGGTGAGACTGACACATGCATATAACTGTATTTGCTGTGCAAAATCATTTAAAGCACTATTCTCAGTGCAGCGGCATTGATATTGTAGTAAAATGAACTCAAAAACCTGATTCATTACACTTTGGTGGGTAGTTAGTGCCCAAGGGCATTCAGAGATGACTTTGAAATGTTACTTTATATTACTTTTCATACAATGGATTTGGTTGATGCTTTTAGATTAATGTATTGATTCAACACATTCTCTAAGAGGAATAGTACTTGGGAGCTAACTGTGTCTCCACTTTTTCCATCTGCATTTGCTTTAGAAGGGTGTTTGTCAGAGAAAAGTAACCTGAATTTGTGATTTCTGTGTATTTTTTCTGTCTTTCTTTGAGCTGCCGAGAGTGAGATGCGAGGATACAATACGGTGTGCAACCGGAGCCAAGATTACAGACAGGAGATAAAGGAAAACATGACTAACTCATGGATAAGATGAAAGGATTGTTAAAGAAGCATTCTCAAAGGGATTAGTCAGGAAGAGTAATAGGAAGAGCGATTATGGATAGGTTTTAATTGAGAGGCGAGAGGATGGAATGGTGAATTAAGTCCTCTGGCAAAGGAGCCTGAAGAGCTAATGTGTGTTGTGTGAATGCATGTGAACGAAATACGTTCACATGTCAGGCTATATTTTATGTATTGCTGAATCTACACATAACACTTTACTTTTAAGTTAAAGCCCTTAAAAAATAGGCATGTATGTAAAGACAGTCATAAAGATGACACAGTACTGTATATTCACAAACTGAAGGACCAGGATGGGGAATATTTTCTGAATAATACTTAATAGGCACTAAAGTGTGAAGAGTATGAAAATGGAGAAGAATTATGTGTTTTATTCACCCCCTTTTCCTAAAGCCACATCTACAATGTATGAATTATGAATGCAATAGCTTGCATAAAAGTGAAGAGATGCTATCTAGAGAACAACTGTATGCACTTCAAACGTATAGAACACTTTGCAAAAATTCCCTGAGGGCTCTCTGGAGGTCTGAGCTTCCAGGTTGCTAGTGTACAGTTTCTTATTAAAGAAAGGCTGAGGTTTAAGCAAGACCTCAATATGGATCATTTCCTTTCACAGCTATTTATAAAGCTGTTTCTAAATACACAAAGATCTACAGGTCTACTTTTTTTGTGACTATGACGTGTTTGGAATTCCCACAGTGAGTATTTCTTGTGTTTCTTCACCAGAATAAATCTGAGGATACGGAGAGACACTGTCAAATGTTTTTCATTTTATTTATTTCTGTTTATACAGACCTTAATATTACAGTTAGATTTTAGTATAGGTAAAATAATAATAATAATAAAAAATACCACATGTAAATTACAGGATAATCAGAGCACCTCTCTAGAGATCATGCTTAGCCTCTGAATTATTTACAATTTTGTGTTTACTCGAAGATGTAGAAACATGGAGGTGGTTGGAAAATTAATTAGCATGGGGCATCATGCATAGCAGGGGTCCATAAGAACTTGCAGCAGATAGCTGTTTGCTTGTTTTCATGTGTGTTGCAAAGACATGAATAAGCCATGGATTAAACATGAAGAGCTGCAGGATTACACAGTTATAACACAGTCACAGCAGTGGCTGTATACATAGGTTCTGGGTTTCTAAATTCTAAAGCTGGGCTGAATGAAGCTTCTACATTTATAAATACATAAATTTAAAAATGTGGGAAGAAAGACTCTATATACAATATATGTATAAATACATATTGGTTTATATATATATAAAAGCGTGTAACATAAAATTACAAAGACTTTGGAGATTTGATCTAAAGTAAGTTAAAGAAATATTCCAAGAGTGCAGAGACATTTTCTTCTATATGAGATAAGCTGTCACTGATTGACCATGGTGCTAAGAACCTTGGGCTGCACTGCATTGAACATGAACATGATTCTGTCGAGGAAATCGCTGCATTTTCTCAGAAACCCTTTTTGAAAGTCACTGTCAGTAACACAGTCCATTCCAACATCCAGAAATACATGTTAAAACCTACCATACAAAGAAACAAAAACGAATATAAATAGAAATCCTGCTGTTTTCTTTTTTTCCCAGGCAGATTTAAGATGGATTCAGGCAAAATTTAAAAAAACATAAAAACACTGCCCTGTGGTCTTGTCCAACAAAATCTGAAATTCTATTTCAGTCATGGAGGTGGCATGCTGCGGGCAAAAGATTAAAAGGACCATCCTGCTTGTTATCAGCACACAGTTCAAAAGCTTGCATCCATGATAATATGAGGGTGCATTAGGCCTTACTGCATGCTTTCACTTTGGTGAAGGCCCCATTAATGTTGAACAGTATACAGGTTTTGCAGAAGAATGGCCTCTTAAGTGTGATGTGGAACACGAGACTATTTTTGGCTCCCTATTATTTTCAACAATCATGCTTTCCCTCAGTCAAGTAACTCATAGTTTTAGTTACTGTTATACAGGTACGGCTACAGTCACACTATGGAAAATGATGCTCTGAGATCAAAATTATTGTGTGATGAACTTGCAATCTCCCTGCCTTTGAATTAGTCTTTTTTAGGACGGGGCCCAAGTCTGAGACCTGTTGCAGTCAGCTGCAGCCTTCAAACTGACTGTGGTGCTTCAAGATGGTGATGAAACTGAGTTAAAATGGTAATTAGAAAGTTTTGCTATAAGCTCTAAATAATTAAACTTCATACAGCTTTGAGGCATCCAGATGTGACAGTGGCAACTATCACACACATATCAAAACACATAACAAGGGATTGAAATCGATAACTGGTTCTTAAGGTCATTTTATGGCGAGAAATTCCACCTCTGGGGAAATAAGTAACGTACTGCATTACTTTTAAGAAGAGTGTTTTGTGTAATTCATTACTTTTTTTGTGTACCTCCGCAACACTGCTAACAAGAAAGGGGAGAAATACCTCCAACATGCACAAACATTTGACCACACATCATGCAATTAATTTGCATGAATGTAATATCTTTGATGAGCTGCTTAGCGGTGGTGGTGGTTCTCAAAGCAGAGTCAATGAGAATCAATAAGTGATATCGATAATGGAATCACTGAGTTCTTATCAATCCCCATCCCTAAGGCATGCTTTTTGATGTTAAATTTAACCCAGTTCGCAGTAAATTGCCTGCCACAAACCATAGTAACTCAGGTTTGTGTGGTTCATTATGTGCTCATTTTACTTTTGGTTAAATGGGAAAATATTTATATCAGCTTTTTTCTTGTCTATTTTCAATTAGACAAGAAAACATAGCATTTAAATGATTAGCATTTAAATGATTTGCAAATCAGTGCAGTTGCTATTTATTTATGGAAAATCCTATTTATTTATTTATTTATTTATTTTTTAAAAAAATGCAAAATACACACTTTTAACAACTCAAACTTTATATTGTCAGTATGTTTGGTTTCCTTCCTTCCCATGGTGTGGAGCCTACTATTCATTTCCTCTTGAATGTTTTTATATTTTGAGTTTTAAACTGAAATCACAGTAGATTAATTAAGCAGAAGGAGAAGAGAAAGACGGTTACAAGAATGAGAAATTGCATCATGAGAAATAAGCAGGAAAAGAAGAAAGCCCTGTGGGTAAAAGTTAACTAGTCCAAGACGTTATCTAACCCATCCCCAGCAAATATGATTTTTAAAAAAATGTTTTTATGTTTTATTAAGCAGGAGAAGAAGAGAAAGAACGACAATAGTCGATGACTATAAAGACTTATGCAAGAGCCTAAAAATGTGATGCAGAGAAGTGCATCAAAAGTTATTTTAGCAGGCCTTGGAATAACTATTAACAGTCGAGAGTCTCCACAGCTGTAACCTCTTTATTTCTGGACTGCAACATCATTTAAGCAAGTTGCGCACCATGTAGTACCATGGACACACTGTGAAAACTGTAAACAAAATAAATGAACGCTTAAGTGCATACAATGAAACTAAGTCACACAGCTTAAGAAAGGACAATAATCCTGTTCTCTAAAAAGATAAACAACACATGCTTACTGTGCAGATTTTTTTGATACAGAGGTGAAATAAGACATCCGTTTTTGCAGGAAGGCATTTAGAATAAGAAATTAACATATTACAAAACTTTCAAATTAGCATTAGTATATTTACTATGTAGTTGGTAGAGTAGAGCAATAACTGAAATGCATCAAGTGTATTTAAACGTCCAAGGTAGGTTGCTAACCATTCAGCTTGTAGAAGAACAACCAGTTTCTTTATGGGCCTTCCTAGTATTTGGACTTTGTGGAGAGTCCTAGTATTTGTATCTGGTGGAGTGGTTTTTCTCCCTACCTGTACTTGTTGACCTAAGCTGTCACTGTCAAACACTCTTCCTAATTCCCTCTGGTTCCTGGGCAGCATGTCCTCTTTGATAATGACTATGCCATTCTTCTTCAAGAACTAGGGGTTAAAGTGATGAGCTACCTTTTCTTCCACCAACTTCAGAATTGTCCATTTAAATGATGGACAGAAATGCATCCTTGTGAGGCATATGTGTCTTGAGGCACCAATTCCCCTGGAGGTGAAAGAGGATTCTTTGATTTTATTAAAATTAGGTTGTTTAGAGTGTGGGTCTCTAGTGTCTGTGGATTACTGATTGTATCCATAGTTAAAAGCCAGCTGTTGACAGTGTCCATGGCTTCACAGAATAGTGTCCAAAGCAAAACATCATTCAGCCTCACTGGGTATTGGCCAAGGCTGACCTTTGGGGCAGTCCTGATGGTCTAGATTGAGTGTTTTCAGGCACCATCTGCATGACTTGCTGTGGGTGCATTAAAAATGAATTCACACTGCTTGACTGCAAGGAATGCCTCTGGTGCTTGGGTGTTGCACTGCTTAAGCACTTCTTTGAACTGTTTTTTTTTAACATCTACAAAATGTGTGCCTTGATCATAATAGAGCTGAAAGGGAGTACCTCTCAGGCTGATGAAGCACTTTAAGGCACTGGTAAAAGCATCAGTGTATAGGCAGTGAGTCCATCATCTCAATATAAACTGCACAGGGTGGAAGGCATGTAAAGATCAACATATATTTTGATCTCTTTGCAGCACCTTTTAATGACAAATGGATAAAAATGGTCCATTCCGCAGAATATGAACGCAGCAATAGTTTTGACACATTCTGTGGTGAGTACACTGTACTTACAGTGTTCCTCTGCTGGTCATCTGTGTTTTTGGCATTGAAACTTAGTGAATTAAATTGGTGACAGCTTTTCTCCCATCAGTTATCCAAAGCCACTGACTCTGAGCTCCATCAAACTCTGATTTCTCCCTTAATTACAGATGTTGGCCCAGTGCTGTTGTATAACACACATAGTTTGGTGATGTGACTGTCTTTCGGAGGAATGATGCTGTAGGATGTTTCATCTTGTGACTTGGGGTTGACCAAGGGCATAGATTTGGCATGGACGGAAGGGACATGTCCCCACCAATATCCAGCGGTTATTGAATTGTCTCCACCAATAATTTGATCTTGTCGAGTAAAGAAAAACAAAACCGATAGAAAGAAAAAAAAAAAGAACTGTCAACGTCTCATTCACCTTATGGTGTAGAAAGAGTTAAATTACGTTCTCTACCGGAGTCCTTCCTCGTGTGACAAATATGGCCAATGTGATTGGCTGTGCCTTTCAGGGAGCTCTGTTTGGTTTTAGCAGCAGCAAGCCTGTGGTGCGATCTGCAAGGAGGATGGCAGCAAAAAGGAAGAACCTGGATATAAGAAAGTATTTTTCAAAGAAACCTTTAAGAAAAATTGTATGTAACCATGAATAACGTGTTTTAGAAACTAACTGCACAATAGGCAGCACTATTAGTTATCTCAATCTCCCAGAGTAGCATTTCTAATTTTGATTGAAACTGTCAGAGAAAATGGCAGCCTCGAGCAAGCCAGGATATTAGTTTACAGAGGCTGTTAAAATTATATGCCTAACGTTAAAATGTAAAATACTTAAAGGTAAAATGCTGTATGCCATGTCCACCAGGAAAGACTGGACAGTATAGATGTAAAACAAGCATGCCCTTCACATAGTGGACATTGAGTTGTTGTGTGGGGCACCAGTAGTCCATGTCTGTTGCTGTAACAGGAGTTCATGTTTAGAATAAGAAATCTCAGCTCACTGATTTGATCGGGGCAATAGTGCCTAAAATGTTGCATAATTTTGCTGAGAGATCTTTTACTTTGTGGTAATTTTAGATGAGTATTTCTATGGACAAAAACCACCAGGTTCCCTTAGTGCTAATGTATATAAGAGATGTTGGTGTACTATAACTGAAGTAATGTTGTTAAGTCCTTAAAGTCCTATTCTTTCATTGTCATGACTGTATTTGAAGCAACTTTTTATTTTTGTATGATACCTGATTTATATGGAATATGGTTGAAGTAAACTAAAGTCTAAAATACTACAGTCATTTGTTTAATAGTAATTTAACATTATATAATTCACATATAAAACTATGAATTGTAATTTTAAATGGTTTTAAAGCATGTAGAATAGCATATGTAGGCAAGTATAGTTCTCCTTTTTTTTTTTTAATCAAGAAGCAAAGACAAAAAGGAAAAAAAAAAGAAACAGGGCAGGGTTCGGTGGTTGAATCATCCACCAATGCCAAAACCAAATCTTCCACCAACACAAAGAATGACAATGATTTAGAACAGGGTCAAGTCAAAAAAGTGTGCTGGATTTTGGAATACTATCTATTTTTTGAGAAAAAGAGACAGTCCTTTCAGGCCTGCTGTGCCATTTTAACAATAATGTAGGGTTATTGCTGCTGGACAGTAAAAACCAAAAAGCACGCTCACTTTGCAGTCCTGGAGCACTGATAGTTTTGAGATATCTGAGGTGATGCCACTAAACTGATGTCTTCTTAGCTGGGACATATGATCGACGGTTATGAATTCTTCTGTACAGATGTCACTGGGCTTCATTTGAGCTCGACTAATTGCGCCTCAACATTAAGGTTTGCCAATAAATCATGTCGAACCACTTGTGTGTTGAATATCAAATACTGTAGGTGAGAATTTCCACAAGCTATCTGTCTCTTTCCTCATGCAATCCAGGTAGATGACATCCTACTACTTATACCACATCCATGTCACCTTGTACTGCTTTGGATGATATGCCCTTTCCTCAAACATCCAAAGCACAAGTGATTCTCATAAATCAAAGCTTTCTTATCATCAGTGTTCTTTGCTGCAAAGGTTGAACACTTAGCAATACCATGACTTTCATAACTGCAGGTGATCAAATGTTTGTATTTAGTGCTCTAGCTCTCTTAGGCAATCTCTCCTCTGGGTTTTTGGTATTCATTAAGAATGAAGGTGCTACTGGATTACAAATGACTTTACAAATTTCTCTATTTCCTCCACAACTACTGGGTTTCATTTGTACATAACACGTTCTGGTTGCTTCCTAAGTAACTTGTGATTTTCTTCACAGTAATCAAGGATGGTAAGACCTTTGACATGAGGTATAGCTTCAGCACAACCTTAGAAGAACCTTAGAAAAAATCTGCAAAGTGCTAACAGATCATTTGGAGCTATCTTGGGCCATTTAAGCAACTTGATTTTGAAAGCCTTTCATATTCAATTTCAATTCAATTCAATTCAATTTTATTTATATAGCGCCAAATCACAACAAATGTCACCTCAAGGCGCTTCATAGATACAGAGAAAAGCCCAACAATCATATGACCCCCTATGAGCAAGCACTTTGGCGACAGTGGGAAGGAAAAACTCCCTTTTAACAGGAAGAAACCTCCGGCAGAACCAGGCTCAGGGAGGGGCGGCCATCTGCTGCGACCGGTTGGGGTGAGAGAAGGAAGACAGGATAAAGACATGCTGTGGAAGAGAGACAGAGATTAATAACAGATACGATTCAATACAGAGAGGTCTGTTAATACATAGTGAGTGAGAAAGGTGACTGGAAAGGAAAAACTCAATGCATCATGGGAATCCCCCGGCAGCCTACATCTATTGCAGCATAACTAAGGGAGGATTCAGGGTCACCTGGTCCAGCCCTAACTATATGCTTTAGCAAAAAGGAAGGTTTTAAGCCTAATCTTAAAAGTAGAGATAGTGTCTGTCTCCTGAATCCAAACTGGAAGCTGGTTCCACAGAAGAGGGGCCTGAAAACTGAAGGCTCTCCCTCCCATTCTACTTTTAAATACTCTAGGAACAACAAGTAGGCCTGCAGAGCGGGAGCGAAGTGCTCTAATAGGGTGATATGGTACTACAAGGTCATTAAGATAAGATGGGGCCTGATTATTTAAGACCTTGTATGTGAGGAGCAGGATTTTGAATTCAATTCTGGATTTAACAGGAAGCCAATGAAGGGAAGCCAAAACAGGAGAAATATGCTCTCTCCTTCTAGTCCCTGTCAGTACTCTTGCTGCAGCATTTTGGATTAACTGAAGGCTTTTCAGTGAGTTTTTTGGACATCCTGATAATAATGAATTGCAGTAGTCTAGCCTGGAAGTAATAAATGCATGAACTAGTTTTTCAGCGTCACTCTGAGACAGGATATTTCTAATTTTAGAGATGTTGCGCAAATGGAAGAACGCAGTCTTACATATTTGTTTAATATGTGCGTTGAAGGACATATCCTGGTCAAAAATGACTCCAAGGTTCCTCACAGTGTTACTGGAGGCCAAGGTAATGCCATCCAGAGTAAGAATCTGGTTAGATACCATATTTCTAAGCTTTTCAGCGCCGAGTACAATGACCTCAGTTTTATCTGAGTTAAGAAGCAGAAAGTTAGTGGCCATCCAAGTCTTTATGTCTTTAAGACATTCCTGCAGTTTAACTAATTGGTGTGTGTTATCTGGCTTCATGGACAGATAGAGCTGGGTGTCATCTGCATAGCAGTGAAAATGTATGCTATGTCTTCTAATGATGCTGCCTAGGGGAAGCATGTATAATGTAAACAGAATTGGTCCTAGCACCGAACCCTGTGGAACTCCATAATTAACCTCAGTGTGTGAAGAGGACTCTCCATTTACATGCACAAATTGGAGTCTATTAGATAGATATGATACAAACCACTGCAGTGCAATACCTGTAATACCTACAGCATGTTCTAATCGCTCTAATAGAATATTATGGTCAACAGTATCGAATGCTGCACTAAGGTCAAGAAGGACAAGCACAGAGATGAGTCCACTGTCAGAGGCCATAAGAAGATCATTTGTAACCTTCAATAAAGCTGTTTCTGTGCTGTGATGAACTCTGAAACCTGACTGAAACTCTTCAAATAAACCATTCCTCTGCAGATGATCTGTTAGCTGTTTGACAACTACTCTTTCAAGGATTTTTGATATGAAAGGAAGGTTGGAGATTGGCCTATAATTAGCTAAGACTGCTGGGTCTAGAGATGGCTTTTTGAGTAAAGGTTTAACTGCAGCCACCTTGAAGGCCTGTGGTACATAGCCGATTATTAGAGATAGGTTGATCATATATAAGATCGAAGAATTAATCAATGGCAGGACTTCTTTGAGCAGTTTTGTAGGAATGGGGTCTAAAAGACACGTTGATGGTTTGGAGGAAGTAATTATTGAAGTTAACTCAGAAAGATCGATTGGAAAAAAAGAGTCTAACTTAACATCAATGAAACTAAGAGTAGCTGTAGATAATATTACATCTGTGGGATGATTATTGGTAATTTTTTCTCTAATGATAAAAATTTTATTTGTGAAGAAGTTCATGAAGTCATCACTAGTTAACGTTAAAGGGATGGTTGGCTCAACAGAGCTCTGACTTTTTGTCAGCCTGGCTACAGTGCTGAAGAGAAACCTGGGGTTGTTCTTATTTTCTTCAATCAGTGATGAGTAGTAAGCTGTTCTGGCTTTGCGGAGGGCTTTCTTATAAAGCAACAAACTATTTCTCCAGGCTAAATGATGATCCTCTAAATTTGTGACACGCCATTTCCTCTCCAGATTACGAGTCATCTGCTTTAGGGTACGTGTTTGAGAATTATACCACGGGGTCAGGTACTTCTGATTAGAGACCTTAGTTTTCACTGGAGCTACAGTATCCAGAGTCGTACGTAGTGAGGAGGTGAAATTATTAACAAGATAATCGACCTCTGTTGGGGTAGCGTTCAGATAGCTGCTCTGCTCTGTGTTGGTACAGGGCATTGACGATGATAACAGTGGCTGGATTATATTCTTAAACTTAGTTACAGCGCTTTCAGAAAGACATCTACTTTGATAAAGTCCACTCTCCACTGCTGCGTAATCAATTATTGTAAATGTAAATGTTATCAAGAAATGATCAGACAGGAGAGGGTTTTCAGGAAACACTGTTAAATGTTCAGTTTCTATGCCATATGTTAAAACAAGATCTAGAGTGTGATTAAAGTGGTGGGTGGGTTCTTTTACATTTTGAGAGAAACCAATTGAGTCTAACAACAGATTAAATGCCATGTTGAGGCTGTCATTTTTAGCATCTACATGGATGTTAAAATCACCCACAATAATTATTTTATCTGAGCTCAGAACTAAATTAGATATAAAGTCTGAGAAATCAGACAGAAACTCTGTGTAAGGCCCAGGTGGACGATAGATGATAACAAGTAAGACTGGTTTCTGAGTTTCACAGCTGGGGTGGACAATGCTAAGCATCAGGCTTTCAAATGAATTAAAAGTCTGTCTTGGTCTTTCATTAATTAATAGACTGGTGTGAAAAATTGCTGCCACACCACCCCCTCGACCTGTGCTTCGAGATTTCTGGTAGTTAGAATGACTCGGGGGTGTTGATTCATTTAAACTAACATAATCATCCTGCTGCAACCAGGTTTCTGTAAGGCAGAGTAAATCAATTTGTTGATCAATTATTAAGTCATGTACTAACAGAGACTTGGAGGAGAGAGACCTAATATTTAATAATCCACATTTCACTGTTTTACTCTTTGGTTCAGATGTGGATACTGTATTGTTCTTTCTTTGTGATTGTTTAAGTTGTTTGTTGCTGGTTTTTAGTTTGTTTTTTGTCTTTTTGGAAGCAGACACAGTCTCTATGGAGATGGGTTTTTGGGGGGGTAGCAGGAGGAGAGAAGCTGCAGAGAGGCGTGTAAGACTGCAACTCTGCTTCCTGGTCCCAACTCTGGATAGTCATGTTTTGAGGGGTTTAATAAATTTGTCGATATTTCTAGAAATGAGAGCTGCTCCATCCAAAGTGGGATGGATGCCATCTCTCCTAACAAGACCAGGTTTCCTCCAGAAGGTTTGCCAATTATCTATGAAGCCCACATCGTTTCTGGGACACCACTCAGACAGCCAGCAATTTAAGGAGAACATGCGGCTAAACATGTCACTCCTGGTCTGATTGGGGAGGGGACCAGAGAAAACTACAGAGTCCGACATTGTTTTGGCAAAGTTACACACCGATTCAATATTGATTTTAGTGACCTCCGATTGGCGTAACCGGGTGTCATTACTGCCGACGTGAATTATGATTTTATTGAATTTACGTTTACCCTTAGCCAGCAGTTTTAAATTTCCTTCAATGTCGCCTGCTCTGGCCCCTGGAAGACAATTGACTATGGTTGCCGGTGTCTCTAGCTTCACATGTCTGAGAACAGAGTCACCAATTACCAGAGTTTGACCCCCGGCGGGTGTGTCACCGAGTGGGGAAAAACGGTTAGACACATGAACGGGTTGGTGGTGTACCTGGGGCTTCTGTTTAGGACTACGCTTCCTTCTCACCGTTACCCAGCCTTTCCCCAGCTGCTTGGGGTCTGCCGGGGAACAGCTAGCGGGGCCTACGCTATCTTCGGCTGCACCAGCTACAGGGGCCTGGCTAGCTAAGGGTGAGAGCAGGGTGCAAAGCCGAGTCTCCAATTCAGTAATCCTGGCCTCCAGAGCTGCAAATATGCTACATTTGTTACAGATATCATTACTGCTAAAGGAGGCCGAGGAGTAACTAAACATCTGACACAATGAGCAAGAAAGTGCAGAAGGGACAGGTGAAGTAGCCATGGTGCTAACGGGTCGGCTACGAGCTAAGCTAGCGAAACAGTACAGAGACAGTGAGTGAATACTATAAATTAGGTAGTGAGTACACAGAAAGTGTGCTTCGGATGAAGCACGTGAAGATTATACTGTGAAAAAAGAATGTATTTAAAAGTTGTTAATTAAACTGCTAAGCAAATAAGCTACTCAGAAACACCACTGTGTTTGAGCAGGAACAGGAAGCGATACTATACCACAGAGCGAGCGAGCGAACACCAAGTGACAGCGCCACCGACCCGACGGTCATATGACAAATGGACATTCATACTTCCCTTCTTGAATTGCAAAAACACTCTGATAGGTGCTCTCTGTCTTTGTGTAAGAGAATCCCTCTACATCCTTATGTGCCTCTCCTGTGCCTCTAAAGATAATGCTTTAGATAAAGCATTGTCTCATTTGCTGGGAGAGGTTTATGACCTATAAGAACCATCAATGAGATTTTTCATTCCACGAATTGTTGAGGATCACCAGTAAATGTAGTGGGTTCTGGAACAAGTAGGCAATTTAAGCTTGGTGAGTTTGTAATTGCTTGAATTAGGCTGATCATCTCTTGAGTTAAAGAGGCCATAGAGATTAGCTGTTGAATTTGAAATAGCACGGCACATGGATTTAATACATGTTGCATTGTTATTTCAAGAGCCTGATTTTGTTTCACGATTATTTTCACCATAATGCCATCATCACCTATACTATATGTTTGCACTCCAGATGCTGCTATTTATTATGTCACTGTCCAGTTGTAACTTTTGTAACTGTATTATCTTCATAGCGCTTCAGATGCATTTCTGTCTTGCTTTATTTCATATTTAAGTGTATGTAGTTTGGCTTTCTGAGCTTGCATCATTTTAACATCCTTTGCCTATTCTTCTGTGGCTATTAGTTCTGCAAGTACTTCAATTTGTTCACTTGAGTGTCAAGCACAGGGGCTTATATATATGATCAAAAAGATCAAAATCAAAAACATTTTTTAAAAAAAAAGTAAATAGTAACATGTAAGTAATCACTGAGTCGCTGACAGGTGGTCAATACCAAACTGCTTCCAGGTGTGTCAGCAAGAAAAGTGGGAGAGGCAGCTAGGCCCCTAATCTGAAACACACAACCAGAGTTAGAACAAACACACCCACATTTACACACTGATTGGCTGCTGAGATTGAGCAGCTGACGGATCCAGTGGATCCTGGGTTCAAATCCACTGGGTAGTAAGGGCCTTTGTGATGCAAGTATAAAATGTGAGAACTACTGCACCATCTTCAATAAAAGAAACCACACAGTGAGCTCTGTCAGCATGGGCATCATTACCAGCAGCATGTGGTCTCAGCTCTCAGGCTCAAGAATTCAAGTTTTTCACTCTTGTATTTAAGAACAACTGTACTAAAAGCACATCTTTCTATGCATTGTTTTTGGCCCTTGTGTTGCAACATAACCACTTGCATTTGACGCTCTGGGTCTCTATCCTGTATTTCAAAGGAATTGTATTATTTTTACAACTTTTTGAAATGCTTATGCAAGATGAAACACTCAAAGATAAACAAATTAAATGAAATAAGAATCATTTCTCAACAGCACTAAATAGGATGGTTTGCATGAATGTGAAACACAGAAACCCTTTGATTAAAAATAAATGAATTACAAATGCTTCATTTTGCTTCATTTGAACTATAAAGATGAAAAACAGAAACGTAATCGTTTCTTAAATGATATTTAGTTTAGATTGCACAAATAAAAATACCACTATTTGCACTTAATGATTTCAACATACACAGACTTGTAATTTCCTGGTTTTTAAGAAATGCTTTATGCACTAACTCCATGTAGTAAAGACTTTTTTGAAATACTTAGTACAGCGTTTATTTACCCATAGTTAAAGAAACTGAACAACATCATAATTTATCTCCTTTCTTTTTTAATATATAACTTTCTTTGCATTTGATGGTGGGATTCGTGGCCTATTCTTGTACATTAGAAGTCCATAGCTAAGAATTATGCAGACGCTGTCTTGATCCTATCACACTTTTCCTGTGACTCAAACCCCACAGCCATCTACAATCTCTAAACTCCTTGTTAGAGAGTAATAAACATTACTGCAGTCACCATTTATTACCATGCTATTTGTCATGAGTGTGGTGGATATTGCTCATACTTTGAAATCCACAGCGTCTGCACAACCCTGTTAATTCCAGACCTTGCACTATATGACTCTCTACAGCTACAAAAATATGAGGTACCCATCCCTCATCATTATTCCTCAAGTCTCATTCCACTCTGTGAAGTATCTCCACGGTGCACTAGACCATGGCACAATATATTACACTTTACGGCTTGAAATATAAAATACCGACCCTGCCACACAAACATTTAGGTGGACGACCAAAGATTAAAGTATTTTAGACTGTTTGGATGATGTCATGTAATTTTCCTGTTTAATGATTCCTTCACAAGCCGTTTTTTTTTCTTTTCCTTTTTTACATCGAGTAGAGAATGGATGGATGCCTGGATTCACACTTTCCCTTCAAGAACAGTTTTCTTTGCCATTACAAATCAAAACAGCAGTACTGAAAGGTTATAGACCGCTGACAATCTATATATCTGCATTTTTACACATTTCTCATGTACTGTGTGGTTAAGATTCTCTGTCACAGTATGTTGTACAATGTATCATTCAAATGCTTCTGAAGTGTTGATGTCAAAATTGCCAACACATTTGAAAGAAGGCATAGGGAGAGTAAAAAGGGGAAAAATGATAGCCTTCTAGTCTCTGCTTCATGACTTTTATGGTGTTGGACTTCTGTACACACATACAAAGAAGACCAATGTATTATGAAGAATAAAAGAGGAGGACCAGAGATAGAAGGTTGATCCCTGATGCCTCCCATACCTCAATTGTTTTGACCAATTTGTTGTGTAAATTACTCTGATTCAAAAAGCTTCTGGACGGAAACCTCTTGTAATTTTGAGGTAACCGAAAGAAGCGTTTTAAATATCAACAATTTCTACTACCGTGCGTCCTGACCTCCAAATGAAATTGCCTTGTTTCTAACCACTACAAAAAGTGGCTTGTTAGAGAAATATTGACATTAGTATGTACACATGTGTACATACCAAAGCAACTACTGATCCTTTTTTATGGTAATCACAGTGTCATTTCATCTGTGCTCTTTTCCTCACGACTGTAACAGCCTCGACTCACCTTTTCCTTCACGTTCCAGTGGGAAATCATCTGTACTTTTTTCAGTTGTATGCTGTCATTCTATTAGGTGACTCCACCATCCAAATTCTAATATCCTCCTCATTTCTGCAGTGTGTCACACAATGCTACTCGAGCTGTCCTCCTTTCTCTAGTTTAATATGTCCTTACACCGCTGATCATTTTGGTTTTTAATAATTCTCTGCATAGTGTGCCATTAAGTCGCTTTCCAACTATTTCTGTCACACATGTAAAAGTGATTCTGATTCTGAAAAACTCTTCAGGGACCCAAATGCAATTAATATTTCATGTTGAACTTTGCAGAAGATCAACATCTCTTGGTTATAATGAGATTGCATCTCCATGGACTATAAATTATTTCTGAGAGTTTTCAGCTCCCATGATATGAAAATGCCAGTATGGCTCTTAAGGGAGCAACATTGCAATCAATTTCCTAATGCTAAGTGAAAATGTCAAGAACATTCAATGTTGATTTGCCCTGAGGTCTTTGGTGTTTAGCTGAAGCTCATCATTAAGTGTATATACTGTAAGAAATCTCTATATAACAGTGCTGTCTGAACTGCTTTCAATGAGTCATTTTTAAACCAAAAACATCAGCCCTGATCCTCCGCAAGCTCTGCTTTTACACAACAGGATAATAGAAAGGTGATGAACCAAGATACATGTATGGACTGATGTGGCATTTTGTATTCTCAAAAAGCTAGTTTTGGTAGGAAGTCCAAGTCAAATAAATACTAACACACATCAAAGTGCACCTACAATTTTTGCCCAATATTTCTTCCTCTGTGTCTTGCAGGCATCCAAAGGGGTGATGAGCACATAAATGTGAATGACCCAATAAAAAAATCTAGACTGCTCCCCCCTCTGTGAAAAATGTATGATACATTCTGTTACATTGTTTTGCACTTTGTCCAAGGCTTCAGGGTTTTTGGTGTGACATTTTTACCTACTTGTCTAATATTTTTAAGGGTAAGATTGAGCCAACTCTGATGGTAATTATCTTTGGGATCTCCAAAGAAACACAAAATTTACAACACTCTCAAAAAAGGTTTATGTCATATGCATTGGTTATCGCAAAAGAAACTGATCGTGCAGCTTTGGAAAGGCAAAGAGACTCCTTTATTAAAGACGTGACTTACAGAACTTACAAATACTCTTCATCTGGAAAAAATAAGATATACCATGAATGATAATGTAAAAGACTTTGAATTAATCTGGCACCCTTTACTTACATACCTTGGGAAAATATAAACTTTCTTTTTTTCTGGCAGTCGGGGGATTGGGGCCCATAGTGGGTGTTGTTTTTTTTGTTTTTTTTCCCTCTTTCTTTTGATGTTGTTTATTTGTCTGTTTTGTAAGCTTAGAGAAAAAAGGGGCATAAGTTCTATCAATTTGTAACAACCATGATACTTGCTCCTAATAAAAGATATTTGAAACAAAAAAATCTAGAAATACATATAAATCAATATACATTGGTAAATGTATGCATTCGATGATAACACCTTATTCACAAACACATTTGACAATGTTTGCGATGAACACTGGAATCACTTGATTCACTTCAGTCTTGAAAATGATCTCATCTTCCTTTAATTCCCTTAAAATCTAATTTAATCTGTTAATGACAGGATTATTTATCATTACCTCAAACACAGTATATATATAATTATTAGAATGTTAAATAATTTATGCTTAATATCATGGTGGTTGCCAATGCAATTAACTCATTCTTCATTTAATTTAGATAGTCTTTCATTTTTAAAATATTTACAGTTTCTATAACTTAAAATATACATAGAGAGAAAAGCGTACTGCAATGATTAATAATAATCAATAATGACAATATTGACTTCATGTGAAGTCACATGTATGCGACTGTGCAAAAGCATTGAGCTGTGAGCTCTTAGGTGCAGTGGTTTACTGGAAATATGAAACATGTGTGGACACGTAAACACAACATATCAAGCAAAAACAGTTTGCACAATTCTAATGTGCTTGAAAGTCAGTATTTCTCTCAGCATTTCTCTCGACCCCTACAGCGCCTCCTCTCATAGTCTTTGACTGACTTGCTCTTTGTCTTTCACCTCACCCAGGACTAGTTTTCCTTGGGAGTCACTGCCAAGAGGCAAGAGCAAAAGCCTTCAATGTGGGACGCACAGACACCTCCACCATGGTTAGGTGGCAATTCATGGAGGGGGTAACCAAAAACTGCCAGTTTGCACCAGAAATTTGAAACCAGTATATGAAACCTGTTGCCTTTTCATTTCAGTTCCTGTGTAATTTGGCATGCCTCTGTTCAACTATCATAAATAGTTTTTGTCCTTCACTTACGCAGTTTCCTCACATTTTTTAATGACACACTGCACACATGTATTGGTGTCCGATTTAATGCCGGTCAAACTGCATTAAAATGATAATGTAGTACTGTAGCTCCATTATTCAACATCCTTTAGTTCTGATTTTGATTTCTTCACCAACTCTTAAAGGGAATCTTGTTCTGTTTTGCTACTAAATCCTCCTTTATGTTCAGCAAATAGTGACATTGTTTTTGATCTTTGACTGAAAAGTGGCAGAATTTAAACTAATAAAAATGACTTGAAACCATATGCTTTGGAGATATAAAGTTATTTCCAAAACTTGAAGTTGGGAATTGTGTATGAGCTGAAAACTGTTTTCCAAGCTGCATGACACAGTACAAATTGTCTTTGGTTTTGTTCCTTCCACATTACACATCATTAGATCCTTTGATTAACGGAGCTTTAACAAAAATGCATTTATCTAAAAATAAACTAGATCATGTCTTTTGTATTGAAATCAAAGAGTTCTCTGTTTGGATGGGCTGAGCTCATCTACTGAACATGAGAAGTTTGCACAGTGCTTGAGCTATTGTTGTTTGTAGTTATGTGTACTGCAATAATATAAAGCTGTTGCAGTGTGATCCTGTCAAAGCTTTGGTGCAATATGCAGATAAAGCAGTAATCCTCCCCCTCCTAGCCTGCATTTATAGAATACACTGGAGCTGTGGGTCTTTCTTATTGAATTTCACAAAATTCAGGTCATTTCAAGCAGAATGGCTGTGTTTACATAACTGTCTTGGGCCTCTTGAGGTGAAGGCTTGTTGCCTTATATCAGCTGTCCCAACTGAATGAGGTGAACTAGACCCCTTCTCCACTCCACCTGTCTGATAAATGGCCTGGAACCAATTCCCTCGCTTTGCTTTTTTATGTCGTCACATGTCTTTGATGTCATCAGATAATTGCTCCTTTTAGAACTCGGAAAGGGCCACTCAGCAGTCACGGGATGGAGGAGTATCCATGGCGACAATCTTTGTTATTCCACACTGCAAACAACTGTTTATTGTACCCTGGATGAGGAAAACGCTTTTGAGTGGAGATACTGCACATCTGGTGCTGAGGGAAAAGGGAGGCAGAGAGAGAGACAGATAGAAATAGAAGGAAAGAAAGAAATGGTGAGGGAGATTGGAGAGGGAGGTGAGAGGCAAACTAGAAGTATCATATTTTTTATGTGCGAGTTAGTGACATAGAGAGAGTGAGACAGGTATTTAAATGGATTCCAACTGTTCAGGGACTGAAAAGAAAGCGAGGTGGGGGCTTATGTAGGGAAAAAAAAACAAATCAGTGGGTTTTTGTTTCCTGCGTTCATAAAAGGTTTTTATGTGCTAGCACTGATCCTAACCATGCAGGAGAGATATAGATGCCCACACTGGCTACATGGATAGAAAGACAATCCCTGTAGATGGCAGATAGTGCAGCCACAAGTTTCATAAAATGAATATTTTAACAGTTTCTGTTCAATCATCCGCTAGTTTTCTATCATTTTTCATATATTGCAATCATGCTTTATATACAATTTCACAATTTTTTTTATTAATAATAAATGCATAGAACAACAATGTGAATTATTTCAGGGCCTGTGATTCTGCTGGGTCCATCAGCTCAGCACTCCCCCTCCTCTATTCCTATATTAGACTTGATGACCAAGCTAAACTCCACTATACGTCAAAGCACTTTAAATTACAATCTTCTTCACACTCCAATGCAAAAATGAAATTGGCCAGGCCACGTTTTGCAGTTATTACCAGTGGATATTGCCAAATGCAATTATGGCAGAGAATGCAGGCCTTCCAGCAAAGGTTTGACTTTGACTTGCTGCAAAATTAACTTTATTGTATATCTACAAGGTGATGAGAGTCAGGCATATTAATGTTCTGAAATGATACAGGAAGAACGGCTTCCGGTAAAACAGATGAGCACATAACTGGGACTATGAGACTGCTCATACAAAGAGAATGTTTAGTGTTGTTCACAGTAGGGTTCACTTTTAACGCCGAGTAAAATGGTGAGGGGTTTGTTGACAAAATATATAAGAACTTATCAGGAATGCACACTCTGTAGAAAGAGGATTTATTACACATTTTGAGTAAATAAGCATGAAGCCATATTGTGTGAAATTGCTCCCTGTCTACAAACATTTTTGTTCTTGCTTATATATGGACCCTTGAATATATCTCTGGAGGCTGGTCCAGCATTTCTTTCCCTGCATTGCATGTTAATGGCACTAAAAAGAAAAGACTAGGTTTAAAGCAGGATGTGGAGGAGAGGAAAGGAAATTATCCAGAGAAGGAGTAAATAAAAAATTCTAACAACTCAACTAATGGAAGTAATCATAGTGGCTCTCAGTGCTTGTTCAGAACATTTTGGATTTCAGATCCACGTCCTTTTGTTTTGTGTATTGCATTTTTATGTACTCTGCCCTCCCAGTCTTTATGGTTGGGAGGAAATTATGTGTTCCATACTGTACCGGTTTTGTCTCCACCTGGAATTTGATCCAAATCCACATTTACATATACATGTGTATTATATATTAACTTTATATCTCTAAATCATATTTTTTTCTTTTCTTCTTTCATTTTTGGGATCTTTCTACCTTTGCCTTTTGTTTGTACCCCCAAGAAAAGCATCTGCAGTCAGCTGACATTGTTTAACTGCCAAAATTTTTTTTTGCAGATAGACAAGAATGGATGTGTGCGTCATCAAACATTGTTTAGAGAGTGTTGTATGCTGTACACTTTGTAAAGCCCTTTGAGGCAGAGTTGTGATTTTGGGCTGCATAAATTGACTTGATTTGAGATGCAAAGAGGGGAGAAAAATAGGACAGAGTAAGTGATAGAGAGGGGAAAAAATGAAGCACTGCAAACTGACCTAAGCCTGAAAGAGAATTACAGGCAGGGAGAAACAGTAAATGATAATGATTGGAGGGTAAATGGAGCAAGTGCACATGAAAGCAGGCCAGCAAAAAAACAGAAGAAAAAAAGCCTCAGTGTTATATGTGCCCATACATCTGAGTGTGTTTTCCAAGACAGCATATGAATCCATGGATAATGTGCACTAACAAAGCCAGCAAGTAGTCTAAAAACCTAACATAGCTGCTTCCCAGTTTACAGAAGTCTCACTCCCCATGGAGTTTCACTCAGGGAATTCTTGTCATTTTGCAAGGCTGAGTTTTGCAATCAGTGCAGTGTATTGTTCACACATCTCTGTTAATCCTGGCCTAGTCCTGGTGGATTAGAGCAGGCGAGTCCTCTAGGGTCTTGAGGCTCAACTTTATTGATACTCAGTGTCGTTCAGGGGGAGAGAGAATGTCCTGGTTTTGCAGGAGGAGAATCAGATATTGTTCCACTGTCTGCTGCCTTCGTACATTTTTTCCATTAACTTGTCGCCGTCACTTTAATCCCACCTGATGTATTGCAATTTTTCTTTAGCATAACATTAAATCTGTTGTATGATGACATGAGAAATGTTAGCGATTGTTGTTTTATATGTAAGGGAATATGAATCCAGGCTTACATGAAGGGAAGCCAATCAAAGAAGATGTATGGTATTAATATTTGTAATAAATTACCAGTCAGGAAACCACTCTGCATAATTCATATTTTGTCAGATTGAATATTGTATCCACTGTAAATGCAAAAAAGACTTTAACAGTGTCTGTGTGCCGGGAATTAAAATTCTTCTCTCTGCTGAGGGACATAGATGATCTCCAAACATGTATATGTCTCTGTCCAGATTTACTGAAATGTAGTTGAATATACAGTATCTGTTTATTTGATTCTCACTTCTAGGGATTTGAAGGCTTGAAAATGCAATTTTAGTGAATCCAACCATTTTAGGCACATAGTAAGGCAAGGGAAAACAACTGGAAAGACATTACAGTATGAAAGAATATAAAACATACTCGTGTTCCCCATGCAATGTTATGTAGTGCACTAATCTCAGTTCATTCAAATATAGCAGAATAAAAGAGGGAACCCATGCCTTTTGTTCAAATGAAGCTATAAACAGATGTGCAGATAAAAATAATACCTTTTGCCCAATACAAAAAGAAAAACAAAACAAGAAAACAAGCAAACAAATATGTCTGTGAAGGTTCTCAGTCATCCAGGTCATCGTAGTCAAAGGAGCTTGCAAAGAAAAGCGTCTGGACTTCTTTAAGTTACTTGAAGACGTTTCACCTCTCATCCGAGAGGCTTCTTCAGTTCTAAGGTCAAATGGTGGAGAGTCCCAGATATAAACCTAGTGGGAGTGTCCCCCCACAGAGGGACAAAAGGACCCCCTGATGATCCTCTAATCGCCTGAGCCAAGGTGTGGAACTGGGTGTGGGTCCCAATCAGCCAGAGTTTCAGGTGAGTTCACCAATCTTAGAAGAGGTTTACAAGTTTGTGGACAATGCTCAGCGGGCCCAACACTCGAAAGAAAAAGAAAGACAACGCAGGAAATTTCACACCTTGCTTTCAAAAACACACACTCCTCATTCTGAATCTGAACCTACACAACCCATAGAAGAAAACACACCTGAAGACAGTCAGGAGAAATGGGTTAAGAACTTTTCAGACAGGAATCTCACTGAACCTGAAAAGAGAGTATTAGCCAAAGGTCTCAATTTTGCCATTTCTCCACAACAGTTGCCCATAGTGGACCTCATCACAGCCACAGAATCTGCCATACGGATTAATAAATTATCACAGACAGAAGCAGAGCAAATCAGGATGAAAGTCTCAGCCACCCTCTCCAGTGCCAAAGTCCCTCCGTCCAACCTCACAATACAGGAAAAGAAGGCCGTCGCTTCCCTGAGCAAAGACCACAACATCACTGTTTTACCAGCGGATAAGGGAAGATGCACCGTGGTCCTAAACACTACAGATTACCATACAAAGATCACTACTCTCCTCAGTGACAACAATACCTACGAAGCCTTAAAGCGAGACCCCACAAGCAGCTACAAAAAGAAAGTTATAGCTTGCCTTTAAGACTTGGAAAAGGACAAAATCATTGACCGCCTTACTTACCACCGCCTTTACCCAGGGGATGCCATACCCTGCATTTACGGACTTCCAAAAATCCACAAGGAAGCTGTCCCACTCAGACCCATAGTCAGTAGCATAAACTCAGCCACTTATAACATTGCAAAACACCTTGCTACCATCCTTGCTCCTCTCGTGGGGAACACCCCACACCACATCAAGAACTCCACCGACTTCACTGACAAGGTCCAGAAACTTACCCTGGATCCAGATGAAACCATGGTGTCCTTTGATGTAGTCTCTCTCTTCACGTGCATACCCACCACGGAGGCAGTGGAGACTGTCAGAAAATGACTACAAGAAGACAACTCCTTCGAGGACAGGACCAACTTCGCACCCGATCAGATTTGCACACTGTTAGACCTCTGCCTCACCACTACATATTTCAAATACAACGAAGGCTATTACAGACAAAAACATGGCTGTGCCATGGGCTCCCCCGTGTCACCTATTGTAGCCAACCTTTACATGGAGGAAGTGGAAAGGAAGGCTCTTGGCTCTTTCAAAGGAAGAGTACCCAGCCACTGGTACAGATATGTAGACGACACCTGGGTCAAAATCAAGACACAAGAAGTGGAATCCTTTACTGCGCACATCAACGCTGTGGATAAAAACATCAAGTTCACCAGGGAAGACACAAAGGACGACTGTTTGCCTTTCCTGGACTGCGCTGTGCACATTGAAGAGAATGGCAACCTCAACATCGAAGTTTACCGGAAGCCCACACACACGGACCAGTACCTCCTGTTTGACTCCCATCACCCTCTGGAACACAAACTTGGAGTAATTAGGACCCTACACCACCGGGCACAACATGTTCCCTCTAAGCCTGAAGGGAAAAAGAAGGAACACACACATGTAAAGGAAGCACTCAAAACGTGCGGCTATCCTAAATGGGCATTCGTAAAGTCAGCAAAGAGGCACAGAAAAGAAGATCAGACACCAGCGAGGGAGGATAAGAAGGACAGACGCAACAACATTGTCATCCCGGTGTATCAGAGAAACTCAGGAGGGTTTTCTCCAAGCATGACATCCCGGTGTACTTCAGACCCAGCAACACACTCAGACAAAAACTGGTTCACCCGAAAGACAAAACGCCAAAACACAGACTTAACAATGTGGTGTATGCCGTACAGTGCAGCGAGGAATGCCCAGACCTCTACATTGGAGAGACCAAACAGCCACTTCACAAGCGCATGGCACAACACAGAAGAGCCACCTCTACAGGACAAGACTCAGCTGTCCATCTGCATCTTAAGGATAAAGGACACTCTTTCGAGGATGCCAATGTTCACATTTTGGACAGAGAGGACAGATGGTTTGAAAGAGGAGTAAAAGAAGGCATCTATGTCCACTGTGAGCGACCATCTTTGAACAGAGGCGGTGGTTTACAACACCAACTCTCTGCCATCTATAATCCAGTTTTGAGATCCCTTCCCAGACGCCTTAACGCCCACTCACACCCTGGGCCATCTGACCTCAGGAATTCGCATGATAAGGTGGGGCCAGGTTTCACAATGAACTCACCTGAAACTCTGGCTGATTGGGACCCACACCCAGTTCCACACCTTGGCTCAGGCGATTAGAGGATCATCAGGGGGTCCTTTTGTCCCTCTGTGGGGGGACACTCCCACTAGGTTTATATCTGGGACTCTCCACCATTTGACCTTAGAACTGAAGAAGCCTCTCGGATGAGAGGTGAAACGTCTTCAAGTAACTTAAAGAAGTCCAGACGCTTTTCTTTGCAAGCTCCTAAGCAAACAAATAAATAAAACATTTAATTATCACAGTATGAAGTCAGTTAGGAAGAATAAAATATTGTCATTTAGTTGCTGCAAATGTTGTGCTGTGTGCAACATCTGCTGGTCTACCTTTGTAACCTTAATGGGCTGCAGGTGCTGTCACATGCCGTCTGCAGTGACAAGGTTACTAAGAAAAATGTATTTTTCACTAAGAAAAAAGTATTTTTCTATACTTTTCTATAGAAAAGTATAGAAAAAAATGGTCGGCGTTTACGTCTTCTGCAAGTCTTGTAAATGTGATAACTTGAGAACAAGGCGACGTAGGATTTTGAAATTGATACCATAGATGGAGAGGATGAGCAGTAGCACATTTTTATAATAACCATAACTAATTTTATCATAGGTAAGCAACAGAACTGTAAGTTGTCCCACTTATTGACTGTAGAGAGCTAAACATAACTTTTCATGAGTCAAAATATATTTAGCAAACTTATTAAGTGATTGACTAAGTGACTAAAACTAAGACCCACAATAACAAACCCATAATATTTATAACCCATTGGTCAATCAAAGTAATACTCCAGTCATTAAATATTGCTTGAACAATATTTAAGCATCACCTCAGGCATAAATGCCAATTATTTATTCACTTTTTAAATAAAAAACATTAATTATGATTCACTCATTTATAAACTACACTTATGAATGTAGATGATGTAGATGCTTTCGGCACTTCAAAACAAAATAAATAATTAATTTAGTCATAATAAATATATATTGGTAATAATTAACACTAATATTTCTGTTTATGTGTGGAGGACAACTTTGGTGATGTAGTCTCAGGTTCCAGGGGAAGAAACTGCTCTGCCTCTATATGCAGAGTAACCACAGTGTGGCCCGCGCAGGTATCTTTAGTATCCTTTGGGGTCTGCACAGACACTCACCTCATCGACATCCTGATGCTCCGTAGAAGTGTTGGTGATGTATTTGGGAGTTTTAATCACCCACCGCATAGCCTTTTGGATGCTGGGCTAGTGCATCACATACCAGTTTGTGATGATTTCAGTTAAAATGCTTTCTATTACAAAGCGGCTCAACCTTCAGAAGATTGTGTGAGCTCAAACCCTCCGGTGTGTTTTTGTCTGAACAGAAGCAGTAAAATGTTTTTGACTTTTCTGCAGTTCAAATTCAACAGCCTTTCCAAAAGCATTTTTTTTTTTGTTTTCTTGTGACACTTTTGCCATTTCTCATTAAATGTGGTCATGACCCTTTTTTCCACACTACTTTCATCACCTCCTCGCGGTAACTGGCGGTTTCCGCTGTTTGTCTGCATTTTCTTGTTATCCACTGCTGTTTTTTCCCGAGGCCTTTTGCATCAAAAATGCAGCACTATATTTTACAGTCTTCAGTAATTGAGCTCTTCCCCTTATGTAATCCAGTGCCTCTGAAAGCTGCCTGTGTGCTGATGAGAGATAAATCTCTGGCAACATGTTGAAGTTCATACTGGAAGCTGATCACAGGACCTCTTTTGCCAAATTATATACCGTCTGCCTGCTCACTTTACCACAAAACCCCGGAGAGAAAAGCAGTAACATAAGCATTAACATACCAGCTGTCTGACAAACTGACAGCGTGAAATCTAAATCAATGAAAATTTCAAAGTCACTGGACATTTTTAATATGATTTCATTATTAGTATGCACATGTGCATTCTTATAATTATAGATTCACAAACAAAGTGCTGTTTCAGCGATTTTAGCTGTGAATCTCCACTGAGGGGTAAGATTTGAAAATATTTCGGGATGTTTTAAGAGTAAGGATCACTCTACTGGTAAGGCAGAATTTGTACTGACTCTGCAAATGTTGATAGTATATTTCTCCTGGGTCTGCACAATCAATAAGAGCTGAGACAGGCATATATTATCACTATACTGTATAAACCCTATCCTTTCCCATTTTTATGTAGCATTCTCCCAGCGGGAATCTTTCTCAACACTTCAATCAAATTTGCTCATCTTAACTCATTCTTCCCATTTGGAAAATTAATAATTTCAGCCTTTGATGGTTTAATCATAGCTCAATTTTCAAAACAAAGCTTTATCTGAAAAAAACATTGTTGCCTTTTTATTAAAAAAAAAAAAAGGTTATTTGTGCATGAACAGAAAAAAAAGGATTTAATCAAATGAACAGTACTCGGAAAAAGACAAGCAACTCACATCGACAGTAATTTAAACGTTTTTTTGTTCAGTAGGCAAGTTTGAAACATTTTAATACAACATTTCACTCAAACAGCACTGCAGAAAACTCTATTGACTGAAATGAAGAATCAAATTTTGTTGAAATTTAAACTGGCTTTGATAATGAGCATTACAAAAATGGTTCACTGTGTTTTTGACTGCAGATCAACTAAGGCTTTCATGTCTCTAGAAACAACATTTGCAGTAAATAAATGAACAGAAAAAAAGCTGATGGAGTTTGATCACGATCATTATTCCGCGTATTTCTGAACCACACATTATCTCTCGTGTGTTGTTATTAACTTTGACTCAATTATCATAATATTCTCCTTTTTTTTTTAAAAAAAACAACCCTTTTAACACCAATATTTTAGATAACTCTCAGTGATGACAACTTTTGATGGTAATCATAAATTGCTATGATGTTTGGATAAACATAGTTTAGTACATAATACATGTCATAGTTTTTTCACTGAAACACTCTTAATTGTCCACCTGCAATTCAATTTTTGCCCAATTTACACTGATTTATAAAAAGCTGCAGAAAAATTACACTTTAAATTGGGGAAAAAATTGATTTGATTGTTTAATCTCCAACAAGTGATGTTTTCATTTTCTCTAGTATTGGCGTTTCAGCTGAACCAAAACACATTAACACTAATGCACAAAAATCTTGAGCTACCCCTCATTTCTTTATATTTTGCTTCCAAGGAGCGAGACTTTCTAGTACTTTAAAAATAAAATCTTGAGTAATAGTTCTCCAGGTTTTCTAAAATGCCTTTCTTTTTTCTTTTTTGGACTTTAGCTGCTTTTTCTCTCATTTTCAGTCAAGTCCTTATACCTGAACATTGTAACAGGACATATGAAAAATTCAAGCTTACAAAATGTACCTGCTTAATCAGTATTAGCAAAAAACTGGCGTAGTGTGCAGTGAGTTCTTAAAAAATCTGAGGAAACTGGACAAGTGGATGACTAAAAGATGATTTAGATCTAGAGCAGATGAACAGCATATAAATGTGAAGTGTCCACAAACACACCGCCAATGCAGAGTGGGATCATCTTGACAGAGTATGCAGCTAGTATTAAAAAAAAAAGAGCTTTGGATGTTTACTTAAGCCATCCAAGAAACCTGGAGAACTATTCCTGAAAACAAGAGTTTAGTCTGTACTGAAGAATAAAGGTGGTCATACCAAATACTGAATTTCAGTCTTGATATGTTTTGCCTTATATCCTGTATTGTCATTTCTCTTTGCATATTTGCATATCAAAAAATCATTGCCACTAATTCCCATTTTCCCAGCAAATACAAAGAAATAATGGGTGGCTCAAGACTTTTGCACATTACTGTAAAATACTCAAAGACAGCACTATGAAGGTGTTAGAATGATCATCAAGAGTAGATAATTTTGTACAAAATAGCCATACCTCCCTTCATGACATCTTTCACCTTCTGTCTATCTTGATCTCTGTTTCTCTCAATAACATTTAAAGGGTCTCTCAACATTCAAGACAAGAGGTCATCTGACAGGTTCCACTGCTCAGAAAAATGGAGCAGGAGCAAAAGGTCAAGGATTTCTGCCAGCCAGACAGCAAGTGGGTGCTGCTCTTCTCTGACCTGTTTTTCTTCTTCTTGATGTTAAGTGGAAAGACTGGGAAAATGAACAGACAGTGGAAAGCTAAGAGGAGAGGATAGTTACTGAATAGTGAGAGAGGAGTGAAAAGGTGAAAACTGAAGTGCACAGAAAAAAGAGAACAACAAAGGGGAAGGAGAAGAGGGGAAAGGATGAGAAAAACACGAGGGTTAGGCTGGGATGTAGACGACTAAAAGACTTCATCACATTATTATGTCATGGAAGTAAATGAGCAGCAAATTACAAATGAACAAAGAAAAAAAACTGTTAAATCAATCTAACAGAAACTCTCTGTGGATTGGGACTCGGGTGATTTGGGATAGGAATTCGATGTTTTTCTACTGAAAAGCAGGTATTGATCAGGATGCTTCTAAGATGCTTCCCTGTGGAGGTTTTCCTGGACCTCTGCCTACTGTGAAGAAACCTTTGGGCAGACCCAGCACACTCTGGCGGTATACACATACTATTTGGAAACATCTCAGGTTCAGATCCCAGAATTATTGACATTATGGTTGAGTATTGAACACAGACTAGTATCACTGTAAATGTCAATGTTTATTATTCCTCATATCCAGGTCTTCCACATGTCTCTCATCTAACACTGTTGCACAGTTGCAAATACACACCTGGTGCTGTTTGTACAAACAACCATACTAGACTGGGAATGTCTGGGGATATACTCTCATATGCTATTCATAAGATAAACCCTGTGGCTGCTGTTACTGCATGTATCTAAATGGCCTCAGTTAAAGGCCCTGTTTGTGAATGATGAAGTGTCACTGAGCGCATAAACTGCAGTCGGGCCGTGGCAGAGACAAATGGATGGACTCTGTTACAGGTACTTCTGCTGCTGTCCACTAACATTAGAGTACAGCGCACAACATGCATGAATGCACTCACATCACACACAGTGACAGTCACATACATAAAAATCTAAACACGATGCAAACCTCTACAGAGAGCACAAATATATACTACACACAGCAACCCCATATGGGTATATAAACACCCCGAGGATGCTTGCTCATGCGTAGATTACCAAGCACACACACTTCAATACAGCTTGATAAGAAATAACTTCACATACGCACTTTTACACTGCAGCAGCTTCCTCATCTGCAGCTTTTAGCTTAGCTACGAGTCCAGACTCTGATAATCCACATGATCGATGCTGATGAAGAAGTGAACAGGGGAAAAAAACACACATAAAAAAAAATCATGTCTTTTTATTCCTGTTTCTCTCTCAGTCCCTCCACCCACCCTTTCTTTTTTTGCCAGTATGTAGGCATATATGACTCCTTGTTCGCCACCCTCAGTGTGTACTTTATTGGAATAACTACCTTAAAGCACTGAGTAAATAAAGAGAATACATTACCTGAATCTAATAGTGGTTATTGGAAATGTACCTCTCACTATAGATTATTCAGGCAGCCAGCCATCTCTCCTTCAAAAATCATTAAACTTCTTTGCTCAGCAAGCACACACACTAAACAATCTAAACAATAAACCTGTAAACAACTGTGTAATAAAAAGATGTGATTCGATTGGAGCTTAGTGGAAACAAAAACAGAAGAAAAAACTATAAACATAAATACTTTAGTGATTATATGTATCTCTCTATACATGAAGCTTTATCTCATCTGTGATTATTTTTGACACTGAATCATTTCAATGGTTTCTTTTTACTTTTCATTTTATTTATTTATTTTTTTGACCATCATAAAACCAATCAAACCCAAATCAGGCTTTGAGGCTGCTTCATCTAGACTGCATTACTTTCTTAATTTATTTATAACATATATATCAGCACTGTCAGATTTAGCCCGAAGGCTAGTTTTCATCTGGCACGCTGATACAAGTAAAGAGAAACAAACTCACAAAACACACACAAGTAGTCCAAGTAATATTTCTTGCAGTTATCAGTGACAGTAGCTCGCTCCGCTCTGTTAATCGCTCAGCAGTTTGCTAAGTTGTGACCAATAAGAGGTAAAGGTTGTTCTAAAGACACCTAATTAGATGGGATCTGAACTATCAGTGGAGCTTAAAGGAATTACTGTGTGTTTTTGCCTGGCGTGTGTGTGTGTGTGCACGTGTGTTTGTAAGTGCCCAATTAATGTGCACATCTTCTGCCAGTGTCAGTATCATGTTGGCAATTAAAACAACATGACTGAAAGAAAAGATGCTGTCTCAGAGGACCCAGAGCAGCGAGCACGGAGATGATATTATTAAAGATCTGTGAAGCAGCCGTGGAGCCACTGTTGCTCAAGGCAGAGACACTTAAGCCCCAAAAAGCAGTGTTGTCTTTCAGGTTAAATGTTGTCCCTGAAGCAAAAAAGCTGACATGTTAAGTTATTTTTACTTGGACTATGAACATATTTACAGGACACGTGGAGAGACGCTGTAAAAATGCATCGCAAGAGTGGGCAGCAGATGAAACGAAGATGGTGGGCGCTGGGGGTTTTTTTTGTGAAAGGGTTCGTTTTAAGGCAATAGATCTTGCTCTTGGCAACATGTTTTGCCTGCTGACAGGCGCTGGATATGATGCAATAAGCCAAGTAATCTTTCCTCTCCAAGAGCTCTCGCTCACTCAGTCTATCACTCTCTGTCTCTTGCTCTGTTTTCAGTTGCCATTAACAAGGAGCCACAGGCAGCATGGTCCAAATTAACACCTACTGTATATTAACGTGATCTTCTGTGAGAATTGCTGCTGCATCCAGCCGCTGGGAGAAATACTCTCACAGCATCTATGTGGTATTTTTCATGAAGAACTCTGAGATAATTAACTGAATATTGATGTTTAAATCCAAGCTCACCAAAAATAAATAAATAAATAAAAAGACTGCGAGTGAAGGTCAGCAATTTAAGAATGTTTCTCAGCGTTAAATTGCAAAGACTTTGGGGATTTCATCATCTACATTATATAATTAGGCGATTTAGTAAATCCAGAGAAATCTCTGTACACAAGGGACAAGGCTAAAAACCGATACTGAACGTCCATGAACTTCTGCCCTCAAAGGGCCCTCTATTACAAACAGGTCTGATTCTGCTAATTGTGAGTCAATTCAAGTCAGGTCAGTTAATTTTTTTACTCCCAGTTTACAGCAACGGTCACCTTAAGGTGTTTGTCTGATTGTTGGGGTTTTCAATCTCCAAACAATGCTTTCGCTGATCCCTGCCTCTTTTAGGATGCACCCAGCTAACATCCAGCATGTGTGAAGGAAAATGATAAAATGAACTTGCTTAGTGCTTTTCTACTATTACCTAGCACTCAAAGCTCTTTTTACTACAAGTCTCATTGAGCCAGTCACACCCACATTCATACAAGAGCTTGGTTCTATTCCCTTGCCTTTCCAATCATTCACACACACACACTTACAATCCGATGGATGCATTGGGGATTCTGTACTTGCCCAGGCATACTTTGCCATGCAGACTGGAGGAACCGGGCAGCCAATGGGGAACTATCTGAGTGGTAGAAGACCGTCACTACCTACTGAGCCACAGCTGTCCCGCTAATAGATTAATAGTTGCAATGGGGACATCTTAGCAGGCATTCCTAAAAATGCATAATATTAATAGTGAGAAATGCCTGATATGAACTCTTTTTTTCAAGTCAGGCATTACTGATTTCAGCAAGACAATGCTAAGCATTAATCTGCATGAATTCCAACAGCATCCTCCATGGTGAAAAGAGTATGACCCCCTTTCACTCCAGACAAAGCAGACCATGAGCTGTCGGGCAGCTGAAATGCCGTTTTAAGTAAAAATAGGGAAATATCTTTTGCTTTGACAGCTGTAGCAATTAGTAGAAAAAAACCTTTAGATATTGTTTTTAAAAGGGTTGATGAAATACAGCTGTAATTCTCTTGAGGAGATGATGGTTAACACAATAGAACTTACTGGACAATTAATAATTTCTGTGCTTGTCTTCCTGCCCTCTGATTTAAGGAAGTGAAGTTTGTTGGCAAACTGTTTGTAGAGAGAAAAGGTGCATTCTTTGTGGCATAAAAAGGGAAGTGAGCATTTATTTTCATCAGTCAAAAAGACAGACAATTTTTTTTGAAAGATTTCTACCTTTAAAAACTCTTCAAATGATAAATAACATTTTGTTGGTGGATAATGGCAGCTACGCCTGTGTTTGGTGAATGGTGGGTGTCAAGTGCCTTGACACTGAGTTCATCTCCTGTAGTGTGCGGTCCAAAAACTCCTGTTTTCTGGAAGTGAGTTGAAGACCCTTCAACTGTCTCTCAAAATTCTAATATTAGTATTTGGATTATTAGTGGGTCAAATCACATTATTTTAACAAGACATTGACTTGACAGGCATATCTATTGGGTAAAAAAAAAGAAAAGATAGATAGATAGATAGATAGATAGATAGATAGATAGATAGATAGATAGATAGATAGATAGATAGATAGATAGATAGATAGATAGATATCAATCCCCGCTTTTACACTTTTTTTTATTTTATTTATTTTAGGTCCATACTGACATGATAGTATCCATGATGGAAATCTCCAGTTCCACAACATCCCAAATGTGTTCTGTGGGACTGAGATATGGTGATAGCAGAGGCCATTTGAATACAGTGAAGTCATGTTCATGGCATGTCACCCTGCACGTCAAACGATCTGTACTCTGGTCATATAAAGAATGGTCATGGTCAGCAACAACACTCAGAGGCTATAGACCCCAGGACTTTCCTACCTCTTTACTGCCACGCTTTCCTCAAACCAAATCCCTCTTTAAACTCATGCATTTGGTAGACACCTGTCAATGTTTGTACCTGAGACTGACTGTGTCTGTGACACACATCCACATCCAAACAGACAGACAGACACAGCTGCTAAAGTTAAAACTGCCTTTGTGATTCCTCCTGCTACAGTAGACGTGTGCACGCACACACATACACACAAACAAGTGCAAAGTCGTAACTGCCTCCAGGCAAACTAAGAGGGGCTTGTTCTGTTTAGAGTGGCCTTCTTCGGAGACTGTGTCATGCAGTCACTGTTTGTGTCACTGAGGCATGTTTGGTGCAGAGTCTGTCCACTGTTTTTATCAGAGTTTTAGCCGAACATCACTTATTGAAAAGGAGTGCGCGATCCTCTGGGAGAAGAGGAGCAAACAAAAAGGAGAACAAATGAAGCAGCGGCAGCAAATGTTTGGCGCTTGCTGAAGGAGAGACAGAAGAGTTCTTTCAAATTTCAAACGCTGAGGTGAAGTGTTCCTCACCGGCTGTAATTCTAACAATGGGGTCCGACTCTTCATCTCTCTTATACTTTTGGGTCTTTTGTTTTTTTTTTAAAGCAGAAAGTGGCAGAATGGATTAGATATTGTTTGCTTTTACATTCTTTTGTGTTTGCTGTCCTTGAACACATGTCCTCCATCACTGTGATGAGTTTGTGTGAGTGTGCTAGCGTGAGCAAGAGACAGTCTCATCCATCAACATTTGGACTACCCTATGAAACAGGAATGATCTGTTTGTAACTAACCTCTGTTCTAAAAAGAAAAGAAAAGAAAACCCATACCTTAACAGACCCAAATCCTCATTTCTCCACGTCAGAGGGGGTTTTGTGGCGTTATTTCTCAGAGCCTCCGGTGTGTGATGAGCTGTGGGATGTGAGATCCTTGAAAAAACTATGACAGATCAAAAAGACCCTGAAGTAGGAGGGGGCGAAGCAGAAACGTGTTGTGCTGAGTGCTCAGTCATATCCATGTCTCTCTTACTTTCTCCTTGTCTTTTCCTGTTACCATTCCCTTTTAAGCCTTCACCCAGTCCTTTATATCTTTGGGCTTATATTAGATTTTGTATTATGTAAGTCTTCTTTTTCTATTTTAGTTTCTGCTCATCCACTCGTTTCTACAACTCAGCATGCTTTTCTTTCTATAATTTGCCTTTCAATCCACTTAGACACTGTTTCGCTCTGTTCCTACAGAAGCAAACACACCACCAGAACTAGCATGCAGTACAGCCTATACATTTTTCCACCTTGTGTTATACTCTAATATAATGCCACTTTGAGCTTGTCCCTCGTTCACTAGAGGTTACCACAGTGGGTAGCTCTACATGTTTGATTTGGCAGATTTTTTTTTTTACACCGGATGCCCTTCCTGACTCAACTCCAGAGGTGTTTCTGCCTCCTTCCAGGAAGGAGAGGTGTTATCCTCATGTTAATGAGGTCAATCAGAAGGAGAATGCTCTGACGGCTTGATTGGCTTTATATAATAACACTGACCTTCATGTGTGTTTATACATCAAATGATGTTCATGTACTTTATGAATTTATTGAAAGAATGATCATAAACAGATCAAACACCAAACTGCTGTCTTTACCTGAAGTGGTAAAATTATTTCCGCTTACTTCATGTCATTCACTTGCCATCTGAAGAAGCTGGGTTTCCTTCGAATGCAGCCTAAACAAGTTGGTTTATTTTGCGTTTTCCATTTTGAAATCCCTCACAAGCTAATAAACTGATCTTAGATAATAGCCCATATTTATTAGTGCAAATTGTGTGTTTAAAATGTTCCTTTTCTCAGTACACAGTCCAGGCTTAGACTTTCCCACTGGGTGATTGAAAGGGACTGCTGTTTTCAGTCATGTGATCACCTCTTTTCTCATGACCTAATCTCTGGTTTAGCCTTTTAAATGTCCAGTGTTTTTGCTGCTTTACCTCAAAATAGGGCTGTTCGATATGACAATATATATCGGATGATGATATAAAAACATCTATCATTGCATTTTACGCTATCATTTGTTTTGTGGTGTCGCAAAATAAACTGTTTACGAAAATTTATTTTTTCACCGTTTTGATTGTCACTGTAGTGGCTATATTAATTTCTTAAAGTTCTCTCTTTCTCTTATATTTTATATAACCACACTACAGACAGACAAGCGCCTGTTTTTATGCCTTGTGGTTAACAACAGGGACGGTAACAGTATCGCGTGTCCGCTTGTTTATGTTCCACATAAACCTTTCACAATAAAGCTCAAGATCCTGTTGAGACTTTTCAAAATAAACTGAATCACGTGAAAGAGCAGATTATTTACGGATGAGAAGTAAAAAAGAGCCGCCAGGTGCTAAAAAATAAACATTAGACTCAAAAGTTAGAACAGGCAACCCGCAGCACGCCGTGTAATAAATACAAATAAAACGGCAGCTGTTACAACTTATGTCTAAAAATGTATAGTTTCATGCATCAGTTAAAACACTCGACTCCGGGTAAAGGACACGCAGCTGGAAACACTTCACGCAAGTCGAGAAGCCCGAGATTCACAGAATTTACAGAAAATGTTAAATTTTTGTGATTTATATTGTTATCAGACGATAGAATTCTTATATCGGGATATGAGATTTTGGTCATATCGCACAGCCTTACCTCAAAATAAACAACTTAAATATCAGGAAAAAAAGAAGAAAAAAGAGGTAGTAATTAATAATTAACAGCAGGTCTACTTCTTTGTTTACAGTTTATGCACTTTCCAAATTACTGTAGCACCTTCAAAGAACTTATTTAAATAAATATATGTTCAATTTTAATTTTAAGTGCCAGATGTTTGATCTACCTGTCTTGATCTATCTATCTATCTTTCCTTTTTTTTTTTTTTTTCGCTTAACGCTCCATATAAACTCTATAAATGTTGGATATAGCATGTGCTGTTAGAGGACATGGGTCATAGTACTTCTCTGTGTTTAAGAAGAGCTGAAACAACTGATTTTGGCTACTCTCTAACCTACAGTATACTGAAATGCTTCTATAGAACCAGCATCAAACTACAAAATAAAGGCAGAATCAGCTAAATTTCACAGTTTTAGTCTTGAGGGCAGCTAAAGCAGTAAAGGCTAATCCCCCTGTTACTGATAGGCTAGCATTTTAATTTATATAAGCATCCTCCTCTCCTCTCCTGCTGGGTTGAAAGAAAGCTCCTGCATCATCACAGTGCACCCACATGCCTATATTACGTTCAAGATTCCCAGAGTGATTGGGATTAATGCACTTCCACAACCGATCCCTTTGATATTACGGCATAGTTCAAAGAAGGTCATCTACTTCGTAATCCCATACAGCAGGAGCAAAATGTAATGATTCTACTGTAATAGTCTTACACACAGTGTGACTCATAGTTGTGAAATATACTCATTTCTGCTCATTGGCTCACACCACAATCTGTATGTGTTTCTCTGAGCCTGTTATGAGCCTAGAGGTCATAGGTAGAGGATTAATTTTCCCAAAAGCATTTTAAGTGCATTCATGTTACTCTAACCGGCCACAGAGCAAAGTGATCAGATGGAGAAACCCAGGCATGGAGAGACAGAGGGGTTGTATGACATCCTCCTGTCCTATTAGTTTATTGTTTCAGGTGCTCTTTGGAAATGAAATCATCAAAGAAATCCAAGGAACTCTCTTTTCTAATAATATTTTAAATGGCTTTATTCTCATCTTTAACCTAAAACAAACCCCTCCCCTGGGTTTTTGACATACAAGCCTTCATCATCCATCATCATTTATGATGACATAATATCAGTTATCAGAACAATAATCAATGCATCACAGAGACAGGCAAGAGACTGAGAATACATTTCTGTTTCACAATTTTGAATTAATACTTGATCACTTATGTGAAATAAATTTTATTGGCCTGTGTTGTCAGTTCCCTTTTAAAAACCACCAGATTTTACACATACAAGCAAAAGCAGCATTCACCACACTATGAGTGTGTTTTCTCTTACTCATAAACAAGCCTGGTAACTGCTACTTTACAGTGCAGCAGTAGGTGTGCGGTATTTAGTGATATGCGCTTCCTCATATAAAACATTCCTCAAATAAAATGAAAAATAAAGTGCATTTTTTGTTTTGTTTTTATTAATTCTTTGCAAGATATTTATTATATCTAGAAAATATATTTATTAATTGCTTATAATCATTATTTTTTGATAGAGTCTTCATTTATTTGACTACTTCTTTCTTGTACTAGTGCCATAGTAGTACCACTGCAATGTACATTAATTAATGAAGGTCGTGAGATGGAATTGCAAGCCTTAAATTAAATTCAACAATTGGCCCATACATTAGACCTTTAGTACTTTTACGTGTGTAAAAAGGGGTTTACAAAACAATGTACTGTTTCTTTCCATGCATGTGATCCTCAAGTGGGACTGCAGCTGTTTTAATGGATTATATTTCATTCATTAGCTGTTGATACACCAGCATTCTTTGCATTGGTATTAAAACATTAACAAAACATTTTTGAATCACTAACATAGTCTCAAAGAGAGGCAAGTTTGTGAGAAGAATGTAAGAGAAGGTAGAGGAAAGAAAGTTATAATTTTCACTGGAATTATTCAAGATATTTTAAAGTGGAAATCTCAACTTAAAAAGCAATCCTTGGTGAAAAGGCTCCTTGCAGTGATAAAAATTAGATATACTGTAATTTTATCTCACATATGATCACCCAGCAGAGTATCAGCTAACTTGGCATGCCACAGGTGTCACCTGTAAACTGTCATGCTACTATGTTTCACATTCCTATCTGTCCCTAGCCAGCCTGCCTTCATATCTGACCAGCCTTGGGCTTGATGTGTTGCCATGGCAATGCTTCAGATAGCCACCCATCTTGTGAAGGAAGCGGGCCTGATTGGGGCTTCTTCCTGAAAGTTGTTTTCCTCCTTCCTCTTTTAATGCCTGACAGCATTTATCTCTCTATCTACTGTAAGTGGATTTGTGTCTTGGATTTGCTTGATAGATGATAGCAGTTATACAGTGAGGAGGTTTCCTGCAACTCTTCTTATTATGTGGCCTATTTTTCTGAGTAACCCTCTAAACTATGTGCTATTATGAGTGTGCACACATGTGTATGTGTGTGTGTGTGTGTGTACGTGTGTGTGCGTGTGTGTGGACTAAATTTAGCACAGATTTTCTTGAGGTTGATGATGTAACAAGCTGTCTATGTAGTTCTCAATAAGCCTTGATGGAGAACTGCACAACAATCCTATACAAGAGAAACGAGTTAGACTCCCTCTCTTGGTTTTTCTCTGAGTAATTTTACTTTCACTGTCAGTCTGTTGTTTTTTCTGTCTTTCTCTAACACTCAAGGGACAGAAATAGAGAAGAGAGGAGGCCAAAATGAGAAGAGCCACAAGGAGATTGAGAATGCATCGTATCATAAATGCAATACCAGTTCTCATTTTAGAAGAAAAATGCCCATCTTCTTTTGCTTTCAACTCTGAGGTGGATTTGATGGCTAGACACTGGGCTTCATTTGATACCCATTTGTTCTAAGACCTTAAATACACCATGCACTGATAACCTGATCATCACTCATCATCATCAGTGTGTTGGCCTGTCAAAGCAAACTGATAAGTTGCCCACTGTATTGTGTGCTCAAGAACATAGGAAAATCACTCATTCCTTATTATCTATATGAAGATATATGATGAGGCATGTCCTATAAGTGAAAGTGTGATTTTTCATAATGGGCCTCTGCTCTCTTCTTTTCTCGTTTTTGCTTCTAAACAAACATTCACTCATATTTCTTCGTGACAAACTTTGATTGCTTTTATTGTTTCAGTGCTACACAGCTCATGACATGGGACGGAAACCCCGCGTGCCTCATGATAAAATGCATGGAAACAGCACAGGACACGTCTTGCATGGCAATACAACGATGGCTGCCGTCGCATATAAGCTATATACTGTAGCTACAACACTGAATAAACATGGGCTTGTACATTAACAGCGAAAGTTTCTATATTGACTTGTTTCACCGGTGGATTATTTTTACACCATCCTTAAGACACGACTAAAAGGGACTGTCCCTGAATGAAAGTCTGTGTATTGTTGTTGTTGTTGTTTTTTTTTTTTGTCTTTTTGCTGTTTCTATACAGTCACTGAACATCCCCTCTCTCTGATTAACGTATCCGCATTTAAATAAACGTAAACGTTTTTCTTTTCTTTTTCTTTTTTACTCTGGTTATGGTCTGTGGAATTTGCATTTTATAATCTTCTTGAAAGCGTTTTGGAAGTCTTTGTTGAAGTAGGCATATATGATGGGGTTGAGGAGAGAGTTTGAATAGCCCAGCCAGTTTATGACTGCGCCCAGCCACTCGGGCATGTAGCAGCTCTCTGCACAGAAAGGCAGTACCAGTGCAACGATGAAAAAGGGCAGCCAGCAGAAGATGAAAGTTCCCATAATGATGCCGAGTGTTTTCACCGTTTTACGTTCCCTGGCCAGCGCGATCTTTCTCTTCGCCCCCGAGTTCTTTTCATTCATGTTTTCATAGCCGTGCGAGGAGGACTGAGGAGTGTTGGGCAGAGGCAAGTGCGTCTTTGAGTTGCTGATAACTTCTATGATCTCCAATGATTCGCCCTCGTCTCCATGCTTCACCGCGCCATTTACGCACGGAGAGCTGGATTTAGACTCATCCCCGCGCTTCCAGCCTTTGCCGACGGCCTCTCCGTTGGTTTTCTTGTGAAAGATGGCCGGAGACACACTCAAGCACTTTTCTGACACTTTTGCTTTCTCTGCTTTCTTCACTGTCTTTCGAATCCGAAACCGAGCAGCTCTGAATATTCGTCCGTATAGAACTAACATGAGGATAAGAGGGATGTAAAAAGCTCCAAACGTAGAATAGATGGTGTAGCCCGGGTCCTGGCTGATCATGCAGGCGTCGGGGTTTGCCCTGTCTTCGGCGCTTCTCCAGCCTAACATAGGCGGAATAGAAATGGAGAAACCAATTAGCCAAGTGACGCTAATCAAGAACGCAGCTCTCCTTGGTGTCCGTTTATTTACATAGTCAATAGGGTCCGTTATGGCCCAGTACCTGTCCAAAGCAATTGCGCACAGATGCAGGATGGATGATGTACAACACAGTACATCCAGAGAGATGAATAAATCACAGATCTCCTGCCCCAGAGTCCACTTGTTTAAAACCTGATACAGGGCCGCCATTGGCAGGACCAGCACAGAAACCATGAGGTCTGTCACGGCCAGGGATCCGATCAGATAGTTGGCCACATTCTGGAGAGATCTCTCCAGGGCGATGGCTGCCACGACGCACGCATTGCCAAATATGGAGCAGAGGATGAGGGCCCCCAGGAGCATTGAGGTAATAATCTGGTAACTTAGCACCAGATCTGGAAGAGACCCGGACCCCGTGCCATTTTCACCCCCGTTCCAGTCGACAACCACGTCCCCCCCACTGGGGTAAACACTGGTCGCGTTGCTGTCGTTGTTGCTTGTGGTTATAAAATCCATAATGCAACCACACTCAGAGCGAAACTTTTCCCAAAGTAGTGGGGAGTAGTGGAAGAATAAGCAGGAGTCAGTCAGCCCCCTCAGACTGCTGCTGCCGCTGTGCGTTTTACCGGGTCCATCGGAGTTACCGGGCTCGTGCTGTCGCTCTCAGGACGCATGACGCAGACGTGCTTGTGAGTGCGTGTGAGGGGGCTGTGTATGTTGTAGCCCATGAGTGTTGACAGCCGGGTGCGCACACTGGTACTGCGAATCATCTGAGCTTGGTGACGCCGTGAATTCATTTATACCAACAGCTTTAGGTACGTCAGACCGGGAGGAGGTCGTCCTGGAGGTTTGTGCCTTTACTCTTCTTGTTGCTCAGTTTTTCATCACAGACCGCCACCGAGGGTGCAGAGAGCTACTGTCCTTTTTGTATCTCCTTTATTTTACTCTTTGGACTCACTGAAAAAAGTATTTTGTTTATTTATTCATTTTTTAAAGTTTAGTTTTAGCCTTCATCGGAAAGGGTTGGTATCAGCCAGAACTAGTAACCAGGAATTTTTCCTTTCTTTTTTTTAATATAACGAGATATCAGAAAATTAACTATCAAATGAAGCAAATTTGTCGTTGGGCTACCTAAGACGGATACATTTTAAAAAAGAGTATCTATCGTCGGTTCCCATGAAGTTTTTGTGTAAAGCAACTTCGTTTGAAACGGATCTTTAAAAAATATTTTAAAACAGTTCTGAACTAGAACCGAGAAATTCGTACAGCGTGTTTACGAGTGGAGCTTTGCAATTTTGATGTGAAAGGGAGAAAAGTTCAAATGTCCAGAGCGCTGAGAGAAAAATAGTTTCAGGACCAGGAACAGCTCCTCTGCAGTCCTGAAAGGAATGCTGCTGCCCTCTGCTGTACGCGAATGATATTGCACCAAATGGTAGCCGTTGCTCCATCAGCGCATATGAGTTCAGGGTAGGTTGTGTGAGTACATTACAGGAAGGAGGGGGTTCCCTTGAAAACAGCTGTAGCCGTTGCCTTGTGTTCAAGTGTATTCGAGCCAACAAATAATGTCAGCTATGAGTCAGAGTGGAGTCTGAATAAACGCAGTTAGTGAGGAACTTCTCAAAGGGGAGGGATGGAGGCTGTGGGTGAGTGTCTGTTATAAGGTGATTGTATGAAAGATAAGTGAGTCTAAAAAACGTATTAAAAAAAACGTAAAAGTTCTCATTGGAATTCCACACAGAGGCCCTAAGGCCAGGTGATAATAAAACATTTAAAAAGAAAAGATATTTAGATGCAAAATGTCAATTTGGGGAAAGGGCCATGAAGTGAAAATTGCAAAAGCTAGAAATGACCAAAGCTTAAATGGACAACAAAATGTGTACAAACAGAGCACATAATGGGCAATTGATATTTTCTGTATTTGTTGAAATACGTTTTTTCCTACAAACTGATCACCATTTCTATAATAGCTGACAGCTGCAATATCTGGACAGTATTCCAACCTTTTTTCGCTTTCATCAGACTGTGTGCAAAGATCTACTTTTTTTTGCCACAGCATATGGCTCAAGAATCCAGAATTTGGCAGCCCTGGCTTCTGTTGTGGGTGCTACATTGAATTAGTTTATGACCAGCTAGTGGGTTACAGTTGTTCTAAAGTGACATGATTGTAAGATACATTTTTTTTCAAATCACTAAAGCTAATTTGGGATAAGACTCATCCAACACTAGCCTGTGCCTCCAAGTGCCGCCCCCCCCCCCCCCCCCCCCCACCACCACCACCACCACCACCAAGGATAATACTCAACACATTTGCAAAAACTCCAAAGTTCTGTTTTAAAAAAAACCTTGTTATTCATTCTTTTTGTAGGATGGTTTCAGTTTTTAGACACTTAACTTTGATTTTAACTGCGAGAATCTGCTGTGTTGGTTATACTGGAGTTTATAATCAAAGTGGATGTATTCTTTTCCCATCCCTCTGAAGCTCCCGAAATACCAGTGCGATGATTAAATTAGAAAGTCTCATGCTCTTTCTGTATAATACTTCCAGTGTGTGTGGAAATCAGCTGACACGACACAGGTAAATATAGCCTTGTGTTAAATTTGAAGGGGGAGGGTATGCAAGGATGTTTTAAAACATATTGCCACTTTCAACCAAAGAGTGGTGAATCAGAAAGAACAAAAAAGTAAATCAAATTAGAATTTGGGGTTGTCACTGTGCCATAAATGGCACTTGTTCTCTTCCTTTTTCAAGGTACTTGGCAGGTAGGTTGCACAAAGCATCTTTGAGTGCTTGCCGCTGTTCTTTTGTATAACATCTGACTTTTATTTGTCTCTTGATGTAATTCCAGATTGACTGCTTGGCATTGAGGGAGCCACTCCATTTTCTCAGAATGTCAGCGAAACCAAAATCCAAGTAACAGAAGTACTTATTAAAATGACAATTTTATCAAAGACAGACACCTTTAAAGGGATACAAATCACCCTTTCTTGTCATTTGTCTTTGAAACAATTAGACATGACAGTCACTGGAAAAATGATAAAAGCATGTAATAAAAGCTAAGTGCTGAAAAAAAATGAGGATAAATTTAGTGCTTTCATTTAACTGCTCTATAAGTGATGGATAAAAGATCAGATTGCCAGGAAAGGATAAATACATTAAAGAGACCAGACACTAGACTGACGCAACAAACTGACAAAACAACTTGGCAAAAGATGAGAGGAAATGTCAAGAATACAATGAGAATGAAGGAATAGAAAACAGGTGAGGGAGGTGTGAAGAGCCACCTTCACAATGGGAAAGGGTGGAAAGGATGATTAATTTGATAAATACTAATATATAACTTCATATAATAACCTTTTTAATAGAACCTCAGTTATAAAGCAGGATCCTTAAATTCTAGTAACCAAGAACTGATAAATTGTTGGGATTTTGTTTGATTGTTGGAGTTTCCTCTGTATTATTGTCACATCTTTACCCTACAATATAAAGCACCTTCAGGCAACTGTTGTTGTGATTTTTGCCTATATAAATAAAAATGCATTTAATTGAATGTTTTTCATGCACATCTTTTTTTAATTCAGGAAAACTAAATTCTGTTAACAGCAGTAAATAATCTCTTATTCTCTTCTTTGCTTTTTAAAAAAAATAAAGGAACAAAGCAACATTTTATTTGCTAGACCACTGAAATGCTTTAACAAGGAAGCAGCAGCAACACACACACACACACACACACACACACACACACACACACACACACACACACACACACACACACACACACACACACACACACACACACACACACACACTGTGCTGTGCTTATCAACCAGTGAGTGAAAAAAGCTGACACCACGGTTGTAGGCATGAGGGGAAAAAAGGTGGCTCTGGCTATTTCACTTGATTTTTGTGAGTCTGCTGGTTCCATAGTGGTGTGCTCAGGTGCTCATAGGTCATGAAGGACAATAGCAAGGCCGTTAACAGTGCACCTATTGCAGTGGGGCTCACTATGGGGACTTTGTCTTTGTTAACAGAGTGGAATGCCCCAGTGGGCTAACAGGGACAGGATAGAGAGCACCACTGCTCACCACCTCTGCACTCGAACACTCCCTGTAGCTCTTAAAAAGAGCTTCAATCTATACATCCAGAAGAAGTGGGAAAGAAGAGCAGGAAAAGGATGACAGGGGAAAAACCAGGCTAACTGTGTGAAATTGCTTCAGATGTCTTCCACTGGTGGGCGAGGTGCTTTGAATGAGCCATGATGAGCTCCCATGTGGGAGCTTCTAGTGTAAATGTCTTGAACAGAGTCGGATGTAGCGAAGCTGAGGATGCTGGTGAGGAAACCAGTACTAATGAGACTCACACACCAAAGGTGGAGAGATCTAGGCAAAGGAGTGTAAATCCAGCAGGCGAGGGAAGGTCAAGCAATGTGCTGGTGAGACCTGCGCTGTCAGGTGGAAAAGCACGCAAAAAGACCTGCAGTGAGGACAACAAAGGAAGCTGGAGAGAGCAAAACCAAGACAGGGGTGAGGAGACAATAACTGCTGGAGATTTGGAAGGAAGAGAAAGAGGGAAAAGCATGGAAAGAAGAATGGCGGAAAGAGATGAAACACATGGAGATGAAGCACAGTATAGACAGAGAAGAGAAAGCACTGGAAGTTTGTCAAGTAATAATTCTGATCATCAGTTAAACAACATTTTGGAACTTGGAGAAGGATCGAGCAACTTGCAGAGAGGACACACCTGCTCTCGACTCCAGAGCACTGGCTGCAACTGGACCTTCACTTCCAGTTCAAACGCACTGTCCCGTCGGCCTGCTACTCATACCAGGTCCATACCCCGGTCACCCCAGAGACCTTTATCCAGACCAGCTGCAGGAGACTTGCACCTCTACTCACTAAGTTCATTCAGGGAGCCAGATCCATTCTGGGTGGAGGTGAGACCAGGATCAGCAACTGGACGATCTTTGACCTTCTATGAGCTAAGAGGGGAAGGCGAGGATGAGGGTGATGAAGAGAACGTGGAAGATGGTGATGAAGGAGGCAGCGGGGTGGTAAGGGTGATGAGTCAAAGCGTGACCTCAGCAGTGGCACAACCTTGTGTTCCTTGTGAGAGGAGGATGAGTAAAAGGGAGAGGAACAGGATTAAGAGTCTGAGGAGGAGACAGCGAAGAAGGGAGAAATGGAGACAAAATCAACAGCAAGAGAGCAGACAGGTGACTGGCACTGCACACTGACATCACAGAGGTTTAAGTATCACCACAAGATGAGTCACAGAGGCGGTTATTAGATCACTAAATGATTTAGTAATTGCTAGATCCAGTAATTAATACTCAGGATAATTTATTTTTTTAATATGTAGTCTTTATGGACTTTAAGGATTAAAGACACACCAAATAACAAATGTTTTTAACTGATGTTTAACTGATTTAACAAATGTTTTTCAGTTTTTAACTGAGTAAGTCCTGAGATTTATACTCAGTAAGTCCTGAGATTTATACTCAGTAAGTCCTGAGATTTATACTCAGGACTTACTCTTACTAAAGAAGTATTTATAGCACAACATGGCAGGTATATGTAGTAAATAAATAAAGAAACAGAGGCTGCATGCACATAATCATGTGGTACAAAACAACGGGCACAAACATTAGGCCTGTTTCTTTTTTGTTGTTGTTGGGTTTTGTTTTGGTTTTTTGCACTGCATCTATTTTTCACTGTTTTTACTCATGGTACTTTATATTACAGCATACACGTGTGTGTGTGTCTGTTTGTTTCATCTAGACTCTGGCTCTCGAAAGCTATATCAGCAACCAGCTCATTTCAATAGCCATTGTGTGCGCGGTTTAAAGTGGGGTTACATCTGAATTAGTTGCATGATGAGGCTTGGGCAGAGAGCCCTTCAAAACCGACCAGACAAAAGAGCAGATTCCATTTTGATTGGCTGCTGCAGAGCTGCAGTCACGTTGGCAGACTGAAATTACTCTGACTGCTCTGTTACCGAAAGTCAAATTAGTTTCTTCGACACTTTCGTATGATCGATTTCCTAATCCTTTGTCCTCCTACAGATTGTGCTGTTTTTAGTTAAGATATCTATCTGTTATTCATTGGACTTGGTGTGTAAATAAACTGGGTCATGCGACAGGACCTTAGCACACCAGCAAATCTACTAGCATGGCTGAAAAAGAAAGGAAGAAAGTCCAGACCTACTCCCAAATAAAATGCTGTCGTGGGACCTGTGCATGAACAAATGCCTGCAAATCTGAGTGAACTGTAGCAACGCTGTAAAAAAGAATGGCTCAGATTTCCCCCACAATGATGTGAGAGACTGATAAAATCATACAGAAAGCCATTATTTAAACTTACTGCTGCTAAGAATAGTTCTGCAAACTACTGAATGATAGGGTATGCTTGGTTTTTCATACGCTGTGTCTCCATTGCTGTATAGGCTTGATAAATAGATAACGACACTGTAGCATATAATGTGTTGTCGTTCATCTGAAGCTGATAGACTCTAGCAAAAGCCTAATGATTTATTTTTTTTATTATGTCCTAATAATAAAAAAATAAATAAATAACGGATTTTCAAATAGGTTTGAAGGCGGGTGCATTTTGGTGTACACCGGATGAAACCAGCTAGCTTCTTCCTTCTGCTTCCATTTATCCTAAGCTAAGCCAATCATCACCTTGCTCCTCCTCCACACCTAGCACACCCTTATATATTGATGTTCTCAGCTAACTTTCAGAAAAAAGGCATTTTTCCTTAGACTGATAAAGACATTGAAAACCCAACATATATTCAATATGTTTTTAAACAAATACTTTTGTTACCCAGTACCCATTTCTTGCTCATTTATCATGTTGAATCTTTATTTACAATCATTTATCAGCTCTGTGAAAATTGAATTTCAGAAATTTTGCACTTATTCTCGATTGGGAGAATATAAAAACCTAGAACACACGCTGCTATTGGGCACACTGGTCAGATACCCTGGTTTTGATTTTGGATTTTCACAATGTGTTTTAACAATATTTTGTACAATACAGAATGTTTTACATTTTTTTAATCCCCTTTTTAAACTGTCTTAACTTACTGCATTCATGTGGCTGCTTTCTTGGTTTGTGCTGGCTTGTTTGAATTTGTTTCTGAGAAAAGTGTCGTAGGACAAAGCTAGAGGAGATGCTGTTGTATAAAAACAAACCACAGGATGTGATTTCATCCTGAGTAATGCAGAGACATTTAGTGTTGGCTTGTTTCCAGCTGCTGGAAAAAAGCTAAAATGTGGTTTTAGCTGCTGTTCTGCAGAAACACATTTTGTGAAGGAAATGCAAATTGTTTGTGGTGCAGCAGCGCTATCAAATAGAGCTTCGCTCGGTAATAGGTTTATCTATAAATTAGCAGTTTTTTTTAGTCTAAACTTTGGCTCTGTATGTCATAGAGCACGCTCTTATTCATTTATATACCAGTATATGATTGTAACCTAGACAAAACTGGCATGTCACCATACATGTTGCCAGGAGAGCCTCAGCATCTATGCTTACTTAGACACCCTGTGCTCTGTGTTCTCTCCTCTCTTTAATGACACACCTTGGGAGGATGGGCTGATGTGACTGGGAAGTCCCTGGAGCTCCCCTAGGGTGAGAAAATAGTAATTACTTTGGAAACACCCCCAGGATTCTTTTTAAACAGTGAAGCTTCAATTCTCAGGGGTCTGCCAACACAACACGTGTTTGAGGAGGCGGTGGGTGACTTGGAGAGGCCTAGCTACTATTTTAAAAAAAGAGCTTTTGTTACATCATGGAGTTATAGCTGGAATTTGGAACCATAAAAAGTTAGTGATGAGGGTAAATTAACTTTTGAGGAGAAGAGAAGAAGTAAGGAAAGAGTGTAGCAGATGCTCTGCATGATGAAAGAGAATACTAACTAGATCCAAGACCCACCTTCTGTTTTTATCCAATAGAGGTTAAGAGGGCTCATAGTAGGGCTTAACTGACAAACTGCAACAGATATAAAGTGACACATTCTAAGATGCACCTCTATTGGTTTTCCATGAAGTAATAGGAGTTTGAACTAATGCCTATAATGGGTCAGACTGCTCTCTCTAACAAACAATGTTTATGCTTTACAGTAAGATGTGTGAAAATGTAGGTAGGCAGACATTTCACTTGACTGAACTCACACCTGACACCCTCATGTCCTCACACATATTATTATGCTGTTTGGATGGGTGTCAAAGAGGGTTACATTCGTCAAAAGAGAAAAGAAATTCAAATAGAAGAGAACTGTGAAAGAGGACATTTTCACTTATATTTAGTGCTAACTGGTAGCATCTTGTAGTGATAATTTATACTTAACATCTCATACGTGAAGGGTCAAATCTCTGGATTGCTAGGCAAGATACTAATATCTTGAGAGAGGTTAGTCCATCTAGCCAAAACTGTGCAAAAATGGGTTTTATCATTATAATATTGGAGCTTTAAATATGCACGGATGCAAACATAAGCAGGTTTGTGGTCACACAAGAAAAGGTATTTTTAACAATTAAAATGTTCTTTTCTACTTCTGTTTTTTTTTCCAGAGTTCAACAGGAAACCCATCCAGCAGCAGCAGTGAGGACGATGAGGCACTGACTACCGGGGACAGAGAGGGCTACATCTGCGCTGTCTGCTTGGATGTGTACTTCAGTCCTTACATGTGCCATCCATGCAATCACATCTTCTGTGAGCCCTGTCTTAGGACCCTGGCTAAGAACAGCCCCACTAATACCCCCTGCCCCCTGTGCAGAACAATCATCACACATGTTTTCTTCCAAAAAGGTGAGATGATGAGCAAGGACCACTTACTGCATAATGACTTAATCAAACTTCCTCAGCACTAAAGACTGAATAAAGCGAGAAAGGTTAAAAAAAACAAAACAAACAACTTCATGTAAAAATCTGACATTAAAGACAAACGATTTCAGCTACATTTTTATTCCTATGATGGCTGCTACACAACATCTAAGCTGCAGATTGTTCAGAGGGCCCAGCTGCAGATGTCCCACAGGGAGCAGAGTAGACCTAAGTTCAGCTTTGACCAGATGAGTCACTTAGACTGAGAAGACAAAATCAAACACAGTCTGAGTACTTTGATTTGGTGCTTTCTAATGGAAATATGAAGTAGTATTCCCCATTGGTGGAAATGAACTGTAATAATAGGAGCAGATGTTTTAGGGTTTCTTTAAACCAGTAAAAAGTGGAACCCTAAAGCTGTAGGGAAACCTTTTCACCACAATGTTAAGCAGTATAATAGTAGTTATTACTGTAATAATACATGTATGGTGTATATTTCTGTGGTGTGTGCTAACAAATGTATTTTGTCACCTTGGGATAATTTATTAGATACAATTTTGGTTTGATTTTGGTCAAATTTATGAATCACTGAAAAACTTTCATTATTCATCCCAGCCTATTTCTAGATGTATATAGTAGCATGGATTAGATGGTGAGGAGGACTGTAGAAACACTGAGGGCTCTTGTTAATGATTAGATGACAAGATTAGACTGTCGTGTTGATTACCAGAGCCAAGGTCACAGAACAAGGAGATAATCAGAGAAGCAAGTGACGCCACATGTGCTGTTACTGAATGTGTTGAGTAAATCAAACATATCTAGCCAAGCTATGAATAAGTGATTAAAATGGTCGGGTTTTTTTTTCATTGCATTAACTTTGTGTCTTTTTTAAAATATGTATTTATATAGAGCTAAACCAAACAGCAAGAACATTCTTTCCAAAGGAATACCTTTCCCGGAAACAGAACTTTCAGAAAGCAAGCTGTGCAAAGTGGCCTCTCCCAAGCTGCAGAAAACTCTTCCGCATCTTTGGAGGCAAGTTTTTAATTCCCTCTAAAGTGGGGTCATATTTAAGCAACGTCATCTGCAACAACAGCAAAAGTATATAAAGATAAAGCATAGCTAGTATTTTATGAAGCTGCACTTAAAGAGCGCTGTTGTTTGTGACTTTTGACAATATGACGCGTGTATGCTGTGCTACCTATTTATCGTAATTGTACCTCAAGGCCTCACAGAAGACTAAAAATAATCCTGTGCATTTCATTCATTTGCAATTGAAGAATTTGTAAATGTCTTCAATAGCAGCTCTACTTGTATTAAAATCTGTTGTCTAACATTTATCAAAACACTGAGGTTATGTGTGTTAATTACCCCAGAGGAAATTGTTGCTTTTTTAACTACACAAAATGACTTCTTTCTCATTTGAACCAGGCTTCCAGAGGCAGTCGAGTCCTATTGCTAGACGGCAGTTCCCTCACGGAGAAGGCTACCCTCTGGACACCATGGATTTCGAGGATGACACTCGTGGCTGGCGATTTGACATGGACATGGTCATCATCTACATCTACTCAGTGAACTGGGTTATTGGGTTCTTCATATTCTGCTTTCTTTGCTATTTGTTCTTCCCCTCTTTTTGATGCCCTGGCAGCAATTTTGGGGATAGCAATTTTAACATAGAAATAAGGTAAGGCTGAAGATAAATTTTGAAGGGGGGGGGGTAAAGGGGAGTGAGGACAAAACATAAACATGATGCAGCGAGCATGCAAGTACATATGCAAATTTTAAAAAAGGGGGGTCAACTTAAGCTGTAAGGTTTAATGAAAACGCAGTGAGTGAATTTCAAGCAGGTGAGGAGGTGTAGTAGAGGAAAACCATCAGTGTGCTAGCTTCACATCTCTAATAAATCACTGAAATAAGGAAAATCCAGTGTTCTCAGTTTTGTGTCTCAACATAATGAAGAGCATGTTAATATAACATGTTAAGCTGCAGTGTTTCAACATGATCCCATTACACTTTTCAATGCCTAAACTTTTGTTTATCAGCACAGCCACTTGAACTGTACCCAGTGTGATTACTTTTCTAATGTCCAAGGACATATTAATTTCAGTGTGAAATTTTTAATTACCAACTTCCATCCACTGCAGACACTTCATTTTTAAGATGTGTTGCTGTTGATTAAACATATTGTAATGCAGCAAACACTCCATGCAAAATAAGTTTAAATTGCATCCTTGTTGCATTCCTGTAAGTGGAATTAACCAAAATAATGAGCAGATCTTAGTTAAAAGAAAACAGACTGATGAGGGTCTAATAAGACTGTAGAGGTTGGATATCGCAATAGCAAAAACTAAACGAAACGTTAGAAAAACACACAAAAAAAATGTGCTTTAAGGTATGGGAACATTCATTTGTGGTTTCATGAATGCTTTCCCCAACATATTACTAATGCTAATAATGCTTATACCTGATGGAGGCACCATGATGGTGGTGAAGTGCTCAGTACTGCTGGTTCTGGTTTTAAATGGTCTGGTCAGTTGAGGACTTTCCGTGTTTAGTTTGCATGTTCTTCCTGTTTCCCTTCATGCTCCCTCCCTTCTCTCTGGTTTTCCTTCCACAGATTTGGATGTTAGGTTACTGGTGAGTCTATATTGGCTATATGCATGTTTAGTTTAACTTATTACAATTTATATGAAATAACATTTAAACTTCCATACAGGTTTGTTGATGCAACCAATTTTTATTTAAGGCATTTTAGGTCATTTCTTTTTTTGCCAAAGAATTCACACATCTCACACATCTTACACATTTCAAACTTTTAGGTTGGAATATAAAAAACTCCTTTATTTGAACTTTTCCCACAAGTTTCCATTATTTCTATAGCAGCTTCATATAAAGTATGCACCAGGCTTTTAATCTCCATGTGGGTGCATTGCTCACAGCTCTAAAACTAGACATTAGTCAGTGCCGCTTAGCTTGCTGTAAATGATGGCTTATGAAAATCTGTGTTTATTACATACTTCTGGTCCACTTTCCCCATACATTTCAATTTTAAATTATTTAGATCAGCTTACATTGCATAAGGCTCAGAGACAAGTGTTTTTAGCTGGTTTCAGAGCTGCTAAGAAGTTGATTGCCAAAAGGGGGAAACTTCAAATGCTCATTTGGCAGCAATGGCTGCTCACTTTCATGGATGTGCTTATCTTAAACTCTCCATGGCCTAAATCTGTGGAGCTAAAGAAGGTGTAGTTAAACTTTGGGTCCAAGCTGTGGAGAATCTTAAATCTTTACTGAACTGATTGCTTCATTGGTCTCTGCTCTCTAGCCGTTCATCTCCCATTTTTTGGACAAGTTTTTTGTTTTGTTTTTTTGTTTGTTTGTTTTTTTTTTTTTTTACATTTTTTGTGTGTGGCTGTTATGGTTCTCTTTGGTTGTTTGTTTTTTGCTGAACTTTTACTGTAGTTGTTCATACTACTGATATGTTTAGGGTTTTTGTTTGTCCGAAAACATTGATCACAAAAGCTTACTTTAAACTAATTGTCACTATACAGTTGTAAACTAAATATCACAAACTAATTCTCTGCCTTGCCTTTTTTATGCCACTAATATATGTGATTGCGTCTTCAACTCCACACGCAAGTCTTCCTTTGTGTTCATGGTAATGCATGTCAGGAAGAGCACTCCATACACATTCACTGATTTATTCACAATATCTGCTGCAAAGTTTTCTATTTGTGGTTGTGAAAAGCAAGGAGAGAAAAGCACTCATCAACAGCCGGTAATTGATTCTGGCACTCTTATAGTAAAGCGGTGTCCATGCTGAAATAACGTATTTCCTGGATGATCTTTTGTGGTGTAATCAGACACACACACACAAAAACTTTATTGACCAGTTACACATCTATATACTCATAATATATAGTAAAAAAAAAAATAGTTTGTTTTTGTGCATTTTTAACTTTAATGTATATCTCAACCCCAACTGTGTTTAGGGTCTGGTGATAAAACTGCATTTTTATTAGTCGAAACGAAGCTAAATCTTGAACTATCCAAAATGTAAAATAAACGATATACTATCTACAAGCTTAAAGTGCACTTTTTTCCAATTAAGTAATGGTAATATAGCTATAGCCCACCCTTTTCATTCTTTATGTTAATTATATTCTTGTAAAGGTAGACGGACACACGCGCAACAACAGAAACTTAAGCACTTGTTAAGTTAACCTGCATGTGAGTATAAATGCAGTAATAATTTGTGATATTCAAAACTAAAGAGAACCACTTTAGGCTCATTTTTAACGGAAGTGTACAATTCATTCTTTTTTGTCTCAACTCGGTACTTGTGGTGGAGGTAAAGTGGCCAGTGACCTCAATTTCATACGTACAGGAGTTGATATGTCAGCATGGGGGAGGAGGGGGGTTGAGTTGATGGGCCCTATTAGTATTCGCGTCCTTTGGGTGCGCAGTGTTGCCAGCCACGTCAGGCCTGTAGCAACTGTTCTTCTACTGCCTCTCCAAGGTTAGATATAGGCCCTTCCTAATAGCTGGAAACACTCAAGGAAACAGACTGCGAGCCGACTTGAGACCGCGAGAGCAGGAATTAAGTTTTTCGACGTTTTCCGACACAGTTGTACGCTGTGAAATTGTCGCCGTGGACACTGGCCGTGTTATTTCGTCTTAATAGGAGGTTGTATAGCTAAGAAAAGACTGTTACCGTCCGTCTTATTGGTGCTTAATGGAAACGCGCAATCATAAAAAATGGTTGCATTTGGAGAATCTCCGTGAATGCGATCGTTCCCTCTTGACATCGGTGCGTCAGAAAAGACACCTCAGCTAGCTGGAGTCCGGGTTGGGTGTGAAGTCTTCACTGTGCACCGTGTGCTGCTGGAGTGAAGGTGACTTGCGCCCCGTCGCAGTCAAGGCAATGCGGAGAGGAGTCACGGGCGCTCATCCGGTACTTTACCTGCGCTCTAGGGCTCTTCTTGGGAAAAAATTGCTACCTTTCCCACATTAGGAGGAAAGAACGTAAGACATAGAGCAATAATAGCGTTCGAGTTTCAACACAGCCAATAGCTGGCGAAGGTGAGCTGAGCGTAAATCGAGGAGAGAATAAGGTGAACAGTGAGGTGCAGGGTGGTAAGGCAGGAAGAGAGAAAGTGGTGGAGTTTGGGGGGATAAGACCAAATCGTTCTGTCTTAGGGCTGTTTTAATAGTGGATGTGTATGCATGAGTTCTGCATCGAATGGGCGCAAAAATCGCCCCAGATCCGCCGGGAACATCTTCCAGATCGGCAAGCCTCCTTATCGAGACTCACAAAGGAGGGAGAGCACCGAAAGTACCCGCAAAGCCCAGCGCGCCGTGGCCGACTGCAGAATGGTAGGTTTGCGGCACGTTAGTGCCTGCATGGTGCCTCTGATAAGGAGTGCTGTGCTATTATCTCAACCTTTCTTTGTTTAAGGATGTTCCAATACCCTGTGCATGCACGCCGCACAGGCGACAGCTCTTAATAGCTGCAAAAAAAAAAAAAAAAAAAAGAGAGATTCTAACCCGGTCTAGCAGCCTAAAAATAGCTTTATGCATTTGCATTGCTTTGTCGGCAGTGAAGCCAAACAGAACACCTCGGCGTGCAGATTGACTGTGTGATTTGCATTTAAAGTGTGGAAAGCTGCTGGTGATTTGGAATGATTTCAGCATTGCCCGAATGACAAGATTACCCATGGTGGAGTGCATGATCTTGGCACATATGTGCTTTGACAGAAGCTGACAGGAATGATAAAGCCTACTTCACCCTTTCATACATCAGTGATCGTCATGGAGCCTTGCTGTTCGTTTACAGGACTACAGCAGGATGCTATGTAGGAGGTGCACAAAAAGAGCAGAATACTTGTGCCCCAAGCTCAAATTTCGTGGTTGTGCAGACAACCAAATTTAGCATGATGGAAAACCAACCAATTCAACAATCAGCTGGTTTATCGTGCACTCTTACTTTGCGGGCTGTGCTTCACTTTCCGCGTTTTTCGCAAGGATCAATAAGCTTCAGTGACTGCACATGTGCAAGGCTGCAATTTTTGAAATGAAGCACACGACAGTGTAACTGCACATGGAGCATTATTTGTCCCCATTAGTCTTTTGGGGGGGGGGGGGGGGGGGGGCTGTAAAATGCTGCTCAGCATTTCCTTCTTGGCTGACGTGTTTTCATGTTGACAGGTCGGACTGAGGATAAAGACTATCCTGTAATTTATTTGTGTGATGCTTACTTGTCTGGTTCGTTAGGTAATAACTTTTTGTGTCTGTGTGACTTATTATCTCACTGTAATGCAGATCGTCCAAGAATTCAATACACTTGTGGCTCTGTACCGTGAGCTGGTCATCTCAATTGGCGAGATCACTGTCGACTGTCCTTCGTTACGGGCCGAAATGCTGAGGACCCGAACCAAAGGCTGCGAAATGGCGCGAGCGGCACACCACAGTCTCTCCTTGATATCGGGGTGAGTTGGCACAGACGCTGTCCGTGGTTCTGAAAATGAAGAGCCATCAGTGGCTGAACGCTCTGCAACACTGCAGCGCCGGAAGTTAAAAAAGTAGCTAATTTTACCAAAGTAAACCTGCACAAGTATCAACATTTGAGCTGCTGAATATTTTTTTGTGTGTTTTTTTTTATAAGAATGTTCTTTCGATAGGCCATCTAATGCTTGTCCCATTAAATGACTGCTTTTTTTTTCGTGGTGGGCAAAGTATGTGGGAAAACAGAACATGAGATCAGCTTTTAAAAATCATGACATTTCTAATTTGTTAGAAGGAGAGCTTTACCAGGAAGCAATCACAACAACATACTGTAACTGATCACTTCCCATTAGCTGACCTAAAACGTTAATGCACAAAGTGGAGGGAAAGTGGAATGCTTCCCGGGACTAATATCTGAGATAATAGTATCAATAATGTGGAGCCAATGACGTTTTTTTTTCTTCTTTTTCTTGTAATTTATTGAGAGAGTGGCTCCTTCAGTACAGATTTTTTTTAAGAATCAGAATCCTTGGGAGGTTTTTTTTCTTTTGCTCATCAAAAACAAATGATATCACAATGAAACAGTAAATTAAAGTGGTTAGATCCAAAGTTTGTTCACTGTTTAGTGATTCTGAGTAGATTTCCATGCTAAATAAGATTTCAAGTGGTTTGTTTGTGATGAAAGCTTTGATTCAAGATACAGGAAAACAGCTGTTTTAGGAGCCTGAAAGGACTGCTGTCTTGGCCCACAATATCGCCTCTACAATAGCGCCAGTAGAAGAAGGGCAAACGGAGGCTTGGGATTTTAACATCCTCAGTGAGGCTAAGATGCCATCCAACTTGGCACACTCAAACTTACTTAAATAACAATCGGACAGACTGAAGCCAGTGGTGAGAGAGATTTGGAGGACGTCTGCAGTGCCAGCTGCTTGCCAAAGCCTGGGTGCTGCTGGAACAATAACAGCATCATGATTTATCTTGCAGTAGGGGCATATTCCTACCACTGGATATACTGTATATTTAAAACCACGAGAGATCCTTTTGTATTAGAAATTATTTGTCACCATATTTTTTACAAGGTCCAGTTTTAAAAAGTGTTAAGCTGCACTCTTTTCTATTTTAATTCACTCTAGTGAGGCTTTAAAACTACATGTTTGATGCGTGACACTGAATATGTTCAGTGCACATCTCCCATCGCGCACATGCATGAATCATGAATGCAACTTTATTTGAATAGGAGCATTTAGTTGCTTTAAATAATAATATACCTTAATGCAGCAGGGCAGTGGTGGAAAATGAACCATTGCACTGTTGTTTTTCAACTGCATGGCTCATAATTATACACCTAAATACAGTTATACCTGTATCTGCAGAAAAAATACTATTAGCCATTGAAACTGTGCTCTTAAATGTTCCAGCTTCTGCTGCTAAATGGTGCAGTAGCTTTAGAGAGAACTCTTAAATTCTCACTGATAACAGCATCTGCATCATTGCCATAATCATCACCAGCACATATTCTAAAAACTCCTTCCCTAAAAGCTCTCTCGGCCATCTAAGTGTCTGTCTCCGCTACTAGAGACACAGGGCTTGAATTAAACCAGTTCATTCCCCTTTAATAAAATAAACCCAGTGTGTCAGAATGGTTTGGATGATGCGAGATCCCTCCAATGTGCAGGGGGAAAGCTGATTAGAGGGATAGCACTGGTGACAGCTGTGCTTGAGCAACAGTAAAGCAGCACTGTGACAAAACGGTGATGGCAAGGAGAAGCTTGCTGTTGGAAGAGGTGAATTCTAGAGCATGATTTGTGTGAGAAAGATTTGTACCAAGTTTCACGCCTTTTATCGCTGTCACTTTCCCATGTGATATTACACCCACTGGATATCACCTGCTGTTTCCCTTTGAAAACCTGATTAATATAGTTGTGAAGCTACTGCGATGTCTCATAAAAGCTAATGATCAGCTCCGGTTGAATGAAAAATATTGTGACGGGCTTTTGTGTTGCTTGAATCTCTTCAGTGCATTTTATTTATATATTCTCAGGGAGTTAAGTAAGCACTGCATATAGATGCTTGCACAATCACAGAGACAGCAGCAATTTGAACTTTGCTGTAAAACAACATGGATAAGAAGCACAGTATGTTTATTATCATTGCAGACTCTATAAGCTTACTTTAAGCATTGATTAGGAATCACTCTGCTCAAACATTTTAATGCATATTTGAGTTCATAAACCTCTCTGGCCTTAAAACCTGATATTAAGAATTTGCTGTTATTCTTCAGGTTACAGATTTTCTCACTGTAATCACACACAGAAAATACCACGAGTATCACCAGGTCCAGTCCTCATTTATTCACTTAAGTAAAGATATTTCCAAGTAAAAGCATGTGACTCGCATTTGTCACAGATGTGACACAGATGTGCACCCTGAAATTACAAGAACAGGCAGTGCATAAGTTACCAATGTAGTTGATCTTGATATTGCATTTACAGTTTAAATGAGTGAAACAAATAAGACATGTCAGTAACACATCCTGAGAGTGGAATACATTTTTCTTTGTTTTAACTTTTTGGTTTAGTACTAATATTTATTTAAGCTGCTGCTGGTTTCAGACTTAAGATTAGCACATACACCGATGAATTAACAACTACTGTAATGCTCATAGAGACTTGAGAGACTATTTTGTCTACCAAGTTCCACCTGGCTGGTAAGCTTTGTTCTCTTCATGTGCCATTTCAGGCCAGAGGACGGGGAAATCCACCCTGAGATCTGTAGGCTCTTCATCCAGCTGCAGTGCTGTCTGGAGATGTACATCACAGAGATGCTCAAATCTGTGTGCTTGCTGGGATCGCTGCAGCTCCACAGGAAAGGTTAATACACAGACAAGCCTCATGGATAGTTTATAGATAGTATGCTTTGTTTTGTTTTTAATCTTTTTAAAGAAACATGCGGACAAATGGGATTTTGTATCTCTAACGTCACCGTCATTCCAGTAATGCCATCACTAAACCGATCAGTAAACTCAAATAACTGTGTACAAATGACATAAATAATTTAGGTCAGTCTCTAGTGAGGAAACACGATTAAGGCATTTCTCTGTGTGCTTTAGGTAACGACTCATGTGGCCCTCCCGGCCTAGATGGTAAAACGGAGGAAAGCTCAGACATCCCCATTCTGGAGGACACCTCTTCCTCCCCCACTGACTGTCCTCAGCTCTGCTGGCTGGTGGCCACTGACATAGAAAACATAGAAAAGTAGGTAAACAAAGTGTGTTCTGTTGTGTCCTTCTGGATGTACGTAGGTGCTGTGTCTGCACTTGCGTTTTTATTATGATTTAACAAATATTTCACATTTATTTTGGTGGGTAATCTGTTACATTTCCTATAAGAACTTAATGCAAAGTATTGTATCACATTAAATGGCATTTTAATACACTGGGAATACATGTTGTATTATAAGATTCATTGGGATGTTTATATTTTTTATCAGCTAAGGCTTCTTGAAATTACATTTATGTAGTTTGTGTGGGTCTATAGTTTTACCTCACAGTTGGATTTAAGATTTGAGTCTACAAAACAATAGAAATATACCAAAAATAATCAGATATTTGTGTCAAAGCTTCAACATTTCAAAACACAAAGTATACACACTTATTTTACTACTACTACTTATTTTTCTAGACACTGTGTGTGTTTACGACTCCTGCTATGAAATACATTATGAAATAAATTGAAATACAGTCCCTAGGTTAACATTAAGTCAAGAGTTCAAGTAGGGAGGCAAGTCTCCAGAAAATCCAATCATGGAAACCTGATTTTGTGCATTTCTGTATGCGAGCATGTACTGCATATATTATGGATACTTTATGTACACAACATAAAAAGCCATTTGCATTACTGCAGGGATATGAGGGAGATGAAGAACCTTCTCAGTAAACTCAGGGAGACAATGCCTTTACCACTGAAGAACCAAGGTGAGAAAGAAAACGCAAAAAGCAGTAACACTTTCAGAATTATTCATTGTGAAGCAGAGGTACTGGTTTAAGTGGACTGCATCGTAGCTCAAATGAGGAAAAATGCATGACTTGGCTGTGGTGTCTGTGTGTTCTTTTGCCCAGATGACAGCAGTTTGCTGAACCTGACTCCCTACCCACTAGTCCGACAGAGGAAGAGGCGGTTCTTTGGGCTCTGTTGCTTGGTAACCAGCTAAGGGCCCCGCCTTTGTGGGTAGGAGGCGGCAACAAAGACACCATTACCCACTGTCCTTCACCACTTGTGTCTCCCACCAATCTATTACTGCCATTTTCAAATAAATTGTCTCTTTCTCTTTTTTTTAACGGCTGCCCATTTTATAATTTTATTTTGTAATACGAAGAAGAATTGTAACTGCAGTGTAATGAAAACAAAAGTCATGAACATATATTTTAAGATATTTTGCAACAGATTTTCCCCTTTTTTGGTAAACGAAGTGCGATATCTGCTTGTCTGATGTAAAAGGGAATGAGAGTTTGTCTGAAATGATAATATCAATGTTCTGTTACTTCCACAAGCCTGAGTGAATGAAGTGGATTTATGTTTTTATTTTTAAAAAAAAAGGGAATCTAAATGTCCATTTTGTCAGAAATAATGTGATAACTTATGAACAGATGCCATTCACACATCTGAGGACGGCTCTTGCAATGACAAAGTTTTACTGTCGTTTGTCTAAGCTGAAATGACAGGTTTGTGAAGAATATGTTTGTGTATTACAGTCTCCGTTTTCTGTTCCTTGCTGTTTTTCTTCTCAATGTACTTAATTTAGTCTTCCATAAAACAAGAACCTGTACCCAACTTAAACTTTCCAGCTTCAAAATGGAATAGATGATACAATAGTCAAAAGAAAACTTCTTTGCACACAATATCTATCTATAAATCGAGACATTAGACTTGTATATACACATACTCTTTACGCAATGCTCTCTGAATTATTTTCACGGTTGCACGTGGTTAGTAAAGAAGCTGTTGGTATAAGCAGAGAGCATCTCTCTCTCTTGGGCAGTCAAGCAGACAGAGCGCAGCTTATTAAATATAGTGATCATTGTTTATGGCAAGCTGAAGGTACAGTAGTCAAAGCTGATATAGGTCATTTTACATTGTTAATAAAACTTTTGTTATTGAAACTCATCCACCAGTGTTTGTCATTGTCTTGCATGAACTGAAATGTCCACCGGGTGGAGACAAACAATCAACAGAGACAAACTTGTCTAGCACGTTAAAAGCTCAAACAGTAAAATTACACTGAATTAATTAGATAAATTGACTGTGTTAAATGCAAATTAGGTGGTTTGCATTCAAAGAGCAAACATGTATGCCATTATTTGTGCTTTTTTTTTTCTCTGTCCTTCTTTGGATGGATGGATGGATGGATGGATAGATGATAGATGGATAGATAGATAGATAGATGGATAGATGGATAGATGGATAGATAGATAGATAGATGGATAGATAGATAGATAGATAGATAGATAGATAGGATTTTTTTTACCACATCTCACCCAAAAACCATCAATTTGTATGCATTATCCCTTCAAGAATGGCAGCTCAGATGCACTTTTAACACCTTTCCCCCAACTATCAGTCTTTGTGATCAGCATCTGAAACCTAGAAAATCATTCTACTGACCATAAGTATTTCTTGAATTGATGATAAAACATTAAGTAGTTGGTGTCTTCACAGCTATTCACGGACAGGTTCAGACACACATGCAGACATGCATTCACACTGTGTGAGGGCTGCAAGCCAGAGGCAGGAATAGACTGTCAGCAGGGGTTTGCTTCACAGGATGAGCTTTGTCGGGTTTAGTAAGCACAGGACATCTTTTGTGAGAAGCCCTACACTTTCTCGAGTCTGAAAAACAGATTTCCAAACATTACCTCTCAAACCCGACCAACAGTCCATTATGCTATGTTTGTCTGTGAGAATATTACATATCTCTTGTTCTCAATATTAGTAATACAAAAGAAGAAAGATCAAACAGGACTGATGTGCTTTTTATTTATTGTTAATACAGTATTGTTCTATTTTTACACATGCATAAAATGTGCCTTTAATGTGTGCTAAATCTTAGCATAAAAAAAAAACAAAAAACACTGGCTACACAAAAAAAATTTGTGGGATATTTCAAAGTGGGATAATAAAAGAAGACCAATAAGAGAGGTCAGTCAATCAGCTCCTGCACTGAATGCTCAGGAGGTGCAGGGCTGGATACTGACAACAAACACTTTTTCTCCCTTACATCGCCGAAGTCCTGCTTCACATTCACTCATGGTCTGTGTGGCCGCAGTCTCATCCTCTCCAACACGGACACACACGTTATATCCAGGGTTCGCACAATCTGCAGAGTCCTTACAGCGACAGTCATTGGCTTGATCTGAGAAAATCGCGTGAAGACAAACAGCATGAATTACTACAAACTGCTGTACATTATAATAGATCATTTGTCACTTCACATGTTCATACCATCACAGTTCTCCCACATATGGCAGCCGGTGCAACCTGTTGTATTGCGCTCTGGCCAAATGCAGGTGCTGTCCTTCGCTGTCATATATTTCTTCCCCATACATTGCAATGCATACATTTTGCACACATCCAGAAGGACCGATTTTCTACCTACAGCAGCTGTGGCACACAACTCCAAAGATGAACTGGCCGGTGGGCACAAAGCACAAAAACACAGTAAATCAGTATCATTAGCCAGTTTGCCAAAACTGACATGACCAAATTATTTATTAGCAGAATAGACATACCCACACTCAATAGGCATTTTGCAAACACATTTTCCTCTGGAAGGCTTTTCCCACAGTTTACACTGCACTCCAGGAACAATGCTTGGTTCTGGTGTGCTGTCTGTGGAATACACAGGAATCACTGTTCCACATTGTCTACTGATTCTCTACACTGAATGACTAAATAGAGAGCTCATCATATTTCATATTGTTACATAGCAGTCCAGGACAGTCCTTTAGCAGAGAGCTAAAGGATTATAAAGCTTGATGTAAAATTTACCTTGGATGCACCTGACGTCTGCTGGGTTTGGTGAAAAATCCAGACTGGGATTGCAAATAGCCGTGGCTTCGCCTGTTAGCCGTTTACCCGCTGGGCAGGAGAATGTTACTAAATCTCCTATGCCATAGGTCTCCTTTAAAGGAGAGGCTATGACACCATCTGCAAGGAGTCCAATCTGGCAACTTGTAACTTGAAGAAAATGTGTAATTTTACAATGTGACACAGCAATTCATTATGATGATACACTAAATGTTAAACTTTATTTACTCACCTGTGCACAATCCAGGCCGGGCAGACCAGGTTTGATCAGCAGTGCACTCTATGGTGCTGTGACCAACAAGATAAAAACCTTCAGTGCAGGTGTATTCAGCTTTACTACCCACAAGATAAATGTCCTTTGGATCCTGTGACACATGTAATAAAGATAAGATCATCAAGTTCAACTTCTTAGCTTTGATGTGGGTATGTAACTCAGCTCGGTTCAGTTTTATTTATGTTCACAACAAGGGTTGCCTCAAGGCACTTTATAAGACAGTACCACTTGTAGTTCCCCTATGAGGAACAAGTGGCAGCAGTAAGAGCAGCCATTTGCCAAAAATGGTTGGAAGATGAGCACAGAGGAGAATATAGAGAAACAAGGACAAAACACATCTCTACTATGGGGAAGAGAAGATATAAAATTCAACAAAAGATTTAAAGATAACTAATAAACTCAGTAACATTGAGGCAGACTCTTTCACTTAGATAGGAGATACTAGAGCTTCAGTTTCAAGTCTCTTCCCGTAACTCTTTTTCTAACACTGTACTGTGACTTTGTGCAAAACACCGTTCAAGCACTACAAAAGTAGCAGTTAGTCTGGTTAATAAATACTAAATGTTTGCAATCATTTGTTCTACACCATGGTGAAAATTTCTATTTTTACCAGAATGTAGCCATTGATCAGAGCAGGTGGGGTTCCACACTTCTGACTTGCTGGGAGAGTATAGTCGAAGCACTGAGGCTCCATAGTTCTGTAGAAAAAGTATGTGTTGCATAACTACATATTGATGAAAATCAGTTTGACACTTTCTCTTACTGGAAACTCAATGCAATGAACACAGTGCTTGTTAGGTTTTGTATTGTTGATTGTCATTTATGCTTAGAAATATTTAACCATATATGCTTAGAGGTGTATAATTAATTGTGTAGTGATAGGATGTGTGATCTTTAGCAGGCTGCAAAGGCTTGGTGTGCATTCCAGAGTGTTCTGGAATCCACACCTACATCCTGGGAGCATGGGAAGAGGTTGTACCTTGTTTTATTGTTTTACGGTAGGATAAACGTAGCTATATCTGTTTTAGGCTAAGTGCCTTTTGTTTAGATGAACTGCTGGACTTCCAGACCAGCAGGTTTAGGGAAGTCATTTATGGGGTCACACTCTGACCCCCCCCCCCCCCCACACACACACACACACACAAAGGCAAGGTACTCTTTGTGTGTATGTATACGTCGTATGTTAATGAATCTATGTATATTCATGTAACCTCAATAAAAGAGCGGTGTTACGGGGGAGCGGACGAGAGCAACTGGGGTCAAGCGAAGGAACGGTGTTTGTCCGGTTCTCTCCCGTGCACGAGAAACATGGAGAACTTTGCCTACTCGGGTATTGCTTTGCTGTGTAACTATATTGTCTTCAACGTTCCAGCGAATAGGTTTAAGCTACAAACCTATCAGTGCTTGTTACAAATATGTCACTAAATTCATGCAGCACAAACAAACAAACAAAAAACTCATAAAACCCACAAAACAAACTTAAGCTCTCACCTTAAGTATTGCAGCTCTTCATCTTCGCAGTCGGACGTCTCAGCTGGTTCTCCGATACAGTGCTGTCCCCCATTCTGAGGGTAGGGGTTAGAGCAGGAACGACTACGAGACCTTCGGCCCCCAGAGCACGATGACCAGGCAGACCAACAGGACCAGCTACCATGGATCACTCCTTAATGACCAGAAATGGAAAATAAGAAATAGAAAGAAATTAAGGACAATAATAAAGTCTGTCTGATATTAGCCTCGATTAAATCCTACCCCCACCCATGATAGTGAATTAACCCAATTTGTTACATTCCTTGTTTTCATCCTGAAAGAAAGCCTGACACCAATCTGACATCTGCCAGCCCCAAAGGGCTATTTTGGCATCTCTAAGAATAATCACAACACAAAAGCTAAAAGGAAAAAGAACACTTGTTTTTTAAAGGGGGTTTTCACTGCAATGTGCCCCTTTTAGACTTTAAAAGTAACATTGGTGAGTTTAAAAAACTACAGTAATAAAGATCCTGTATGAAAGACAATACACACCCTGCTGCCCTTCCGCTTCAGTTCCTTGCTCACAGGCTGGTCCTGACGTGTTAGGCTTGCAGATGCACTTACATTCATCTCCATCCATGACAACCATTCCATTGTTCCTGCATGGCCGGCAGTGGCAGGGGTCACTTTCAGCAAGGTACTGATCTATGGCCCTGCGAAGGTAGAGCTTCTTCAAACCAGCACACTGAACCTCCTTCACCAGCTCTGACAGCGGCCGCAGCTGGAGAAACAATAGTAAAATAAAAGCAATGCAAGGTTGCATTAAGTGATAAGATGAAATCCATATAAGGTTCATTAAACATTATGATCTTGCTTTTCAACATACAAATAGCTTATTTTACGTTCTCTTTACCTTTTGTTTTATGACCTTTGGAAACGACCTAACAGACTCTGCCCAGTTTGAGTACATTTCCCAGTTTCTCTCTGGATTATCTAGGTTCATCATATTCAGTGCTGCAATATGTGAGACACCTCCTCCCTCCACATCCACTTTTTTCAGATTATTTCTCCTGCTGGTTCCTATTTTTAAAGGTTTGAAGAGATAGTGGATGGCAGAAAAACTTATAGAGGTAAAGTGCTTTTATAGGTACTGGTATATGTAAAATTATCATCCAAATTGTACCTGTGCTTGATGGGTTAGTGCGCTGGCCTCTCTTACACTCCTCTGTGGTGATGGGGAATATGAGAAACCAGCGTTTAGTCCTTGAACATTCGTCATACTGCTCACTTTCGCTGACTTGAAAACAAAGGAAAACGTAAAGTCAGTGTCAGAAAAGTGAGGCAGGACTAAAGCAGGGCTTTATGGCAACATTTTTATCAGCCAGATGTTTTAGTTGGCCTTGGAAAAATACTACCACTACAGCTGTGTAATATAATTATATATATATAATATAGTATATATATATATGTATATATATGTATATATAATTTAATTACATTACAAACCGATTACATTTAAAAAGACATTTTAGAAATTTTTGAGCATTTTTAGTCAAATGCATATTTTTTCATTTACATATGTATATTACAACTATCACAAGCAATAGACACATGCAGTGCTTGTTGTTTAGCACCTTAAAACACTGGGTAGAATGATCCACTATGACCATCTTTTTAAATTCTTCCATTACACTAGTGTTTTATGAATCCGTACCCATATTGTTTTCAGTTTCTTCATCAATTGTGGCAATAACTTTGAAGGAGCCTCCTAAGCTTCCTGCAGACAGGTAATGCGTTCCAAACCTTTCCAAAATCTTCCTGTAGGCCGAGTAGTCATAGACAGATGGCAGTTTGAACAGTGCCTTCCAAAACGCCTCGGATATCGGTATGTACCGAGGAGCATTAGTCTGGAACTGAGCTACCTCGATGTCATTCTTTAAAACTAAAAGCTTTTTAGTCTGTAAGAAGAGGAAAAAAAGGTTCCTTTTCAACATGAGATGACTTGTCAAAGGCATTTTTTATTTAAAGTGTTAGGTTTCTACTCACTTGAATCTTGTCGTGTTGTTCATGAAAATCATAGTTGTGATATCCCGTGGTAGTCCCGGTTACTGTCTGCCTCTTGACAATATCCTTTGCATAGTGCCATTTGCTGGTGTACATCTCATCACTGAAGTCATTCTGGGCTTTAACCTGGAATCAGGAGAGGAGTTACAATGTCTGGTTAATGTCTAGTTTTGAGATATGAAATGCTACAGGTGAATAAGATGAAACAGGTGAATTTTTTGTGTTTACAGAAATCTTGTGTTTACGAGTCATACAAATGAGTCACTGTATGTCTAAAAATGAGCATAAATCTGAACTTTGAATAAAAACAGGTTTAAAATTATTGTTTCAATGTGTTGACATATATATTTACACTTTGTTAGTTTGTTTTTTCAGAGAGGACTTTGGACATCTCTTTTCAATCCACAAATCAGAAAACACCATCAGCAGCAAGACAAAGTCAATTCCCTGTGAACTCTAACGAGCTGATTAACTATATAAAGAGAAAATGGTGAGATGTTGCAGATGATGTGAATGTATGTCAAGTTGAGGGCACCAAATGTGAGTCAATGGCCTAATGCTTAATGCAACAAAAAAAAGAGCAAAAGGCAGCAAGCCGATGATAATAATGTGTGATTGAATAGATTAAAAAAGTAGAATAGGTAGAAAATTTTGCTTTATTCAATTCAATTCAATTTTATTTATATAGCGCCAAATCACAACAAATGTCGCCTCAAGGCGCTTCATAGATACAGAGAAAAGCCCAACAATCATATGACCCCCTATGAGCAAGCACTTTGGCGACAGTGGGAAGGAAAAACTCCCTTTTAACAGGAAGAAACCTCCGGCAGAACCAGGCTCAGGGAGGGGCGGCCATCTGCTGCGACCGGTTGGGGTGAGAGAAGGAAGACAGGATAAAAGACATGCTGTGGAAGAGAGACAGAGATTAATAACAGATACGATTCAATACAGAGAGGTCTGTTAACACATAGTGAGTGAGAAAGGTGACTGGAAAGGAAAAACTCAATGCATCATGGGAATCCCCCGGCAGCCTACATCTATTGCAGCATAACTAAGGGAGGATTCAGGGTCACCTGGTCCAGCCCTAACTATATGCTTTAGCAAAAAGGAAAGTTTTAAGCCTAATCTTAAAAGTAGAGATAGTGTCTGTCTCCCGAATCCAAACTGGAAGCTGGTTCCACAGAAGAGGGGCCTGAAAACTGAAGGCTCTCCCTCCCATTCTACTTTTAAATACTCTAGGAACAACAAGTAGGCCTGCAGAGCGAGAGCGAAGTGCTCTAATAGGGAAATATGGTACTACAAGGTCATCAAGATAAGATGGGGCCTGATTATTTAAGACCTTGTATGTGAGGAGCAGGATTTTGAATTCAATTCTGGATTTAACAGGAAGCCAATGAAGGGAAGCCAAAACAGGAGAAATATGCTCTCTCTTTCTAGTCCCTGTCAGTACTCTTGCTGCAGCATTTTGGATTAACTGAAGGCTTTTCAGTGAGTTTTTTGGACATCCTGATAATAATGAATTGCAGTAGTCTAGCCTGGAAGTAATAAATGCATGAACTAGTTTTTCAGCGTCACTCTGAGACAGGATATTTCTAATTTTAGAGATGTTGCGCAAATGGAAGAACGCAGTCTTACATATTTGTTTAATATGTGCGTTGAAGGACATATCCTGGTCAAAAATGACTCCAAGGTTCCTCACAGTGTTACTGGAGGCCAAGGTAATGCCATCCAGAGTAAGAATCTGGTTAGATACCATATTTCTAAGCTTTTCAGCGCCGAGTACAATGACCTCAGTTTTATCTGAGTTAAGAAGCAGAAAGTTAGTGGCCATCCAAGTCTTTATGTCTTTATGGACAGATAGAGCTGGGTGTCATCTGCATAGCAGTGAAAATGTATGCTATGTCTTCTAATGATGCTGCCTAGGGGAAGCATGTATAATGTAAACAGAATTGGTCCTAGCACTGAACCCTGTGGAACTCCATAATTAACCTCAGTGTGTGAAGAGGACTCTCCATTTACATGCACAAATTGGAGTCTATTAGATAGATATGATACAAACCACTGCAGTGCAATACCTGTAATACCTACAGCATGTTCTAATCGCTCTAATAGGATATTATGGTCAACAGTATCGAATGCTGCACTAAGGTCAAGAAGGACAAGCACAGAGATGAGTCCACTGTCAGAGGTCATAAGAAGATCATTTGTAACCTTCACTAAAGCTGTTTCTGTGCTGTGATGAGCTCTGAAACCTGACTGAAACTCTTCAAATAAACCATTCCTCTGCAGATGATCTGTTAGCTGTTTGACAACTACTCTTTCAAGGATTTTTGATATGAAAGGAAGGTTGGAGATTGGCCTATAATTAGCTAAGACTGCTGGGTCTAGAGATGGCTTTTTGAGTAAAGGTTTAACTGCAGCCACCTTGAAGGCCTGTGGTACATAGCCGATAATTAGAGATAGGTTGATCATATATAAGATCGAAGAATTAATCAATGGCAGGACTTCTTTGAGCAGTTTTGTAGGAATGGGGTCTAAAAGACACATTGATGGTTTGGAAGAAGTAATTATTGAAGTTAACTCAGAAAGATCGATTGGAGAAAAGGAGTCTAACTTAACATCAATGGTACTAAGAGTAGCTGTAGATAATATTACATCTGTGGGATGATTATTGGTAATTTTTTCTCTAATGATAAAAATTTATTCACTCCTTAACTCTAGAATACAAATCCAAGGGGTACTTTATAAGAAATTGTGACCAAAGTAGTATCAGTATGAACTACAGTTCAAGTTCTTCCACAGGTACCAACCAAAAAGCTGTACTGAAGAGTACTAAGGGGCAGTCGATAAACAGAATTGTGAACACCGCTGAAGATGGTGCGGCACTGGCCACCAAAGCTCTTAGTATTGATGACACTTGCTCTGCTCTTTCCTGACACAGCGTCAACCCTACAGAAACAACAGAGATTGTAGATTAATGTCTCAATGAATCATAAAAAATAAAGATCTAGATCAAGACTTTTCTCTTACCCAAGTCCTAGGATCTCAATGTTAGGCGGAGGAACCGAGTTTGAACAAACAATGTATTTTGAAATGTCGCAGTTACTCTCATCAAGTCCATCTTCCTCACAGTCCTGATCTCCGTTACACACCAGAGACTGGCTAACACACTTCCCTGAAAGTCAAAAGACAGATAGTTATTGTTTAACCACTCCAGCAGGATTAAGGAAGTGAGGGCAGTTTTGATTCCTACCCGATCGACAGCGAAACCTGTTTCCACATCCATCCTCTATAGGGCAGCCTTGTGTGGTTTCACAGGGCCTCGTCTCGCTTCGCTCTCCATAGCAACGGTTTCCACCGAACTGAGCGTAGACAACCATGGATCGGGTTCTTGTCTGTAGCATCCACAGGATGACAAAGAAATATTTATATAAAGTAATAATAATTTAATTAATGGCAAAATATCTTCACAAATTTTAAAAATAACATAATCTTGAGTAAATCTGATGGTGAAAAATCTTTATTATAAATACACTTTCTTGTACTGTATACAGTACGTGAAAATTCATGCAAGTTTGTATGGGTAAGAAATTAGTTACCAATGAATCTCCCTGACCTGTAATTTGGTGCAGCTATCACATTCTGACCAACTGCCAAAAGGACCCCACTGGCAATGAACTTTCTGGTTACACATCCTTGAAAATGACGTTTAAATGAACATAACATGATATAAATGACAACGTATAAAGTTCAACAAGCACAATATATTTATGCTTTAAAGCACAAAACGAAAAACAGATTTACCCCTTGGCAGTGAACAGGAAGAGGAGCCACGGTAAGACTCTTGCACAGAGTTGTGCAACTTTCTGAGGAGGAAAATGAAAACACAAAAATGTCAGGGCTCTGTGTGCAGGAAGGTGGAGATGTGGATCCAAGTGCAGGACTCTGAGACGGAAATATAACTGAAAACCACAGCTTTATTGCTGGCACCAACAAAACAGAAACCAAACATGAAAACACTAACTGGAACACACAGGCAGGATCTGAGGGTACGACGCGACACTGGGTTGAGGACAACACAGGGCTAATATACACAGGGTGGTAATCAGGGAATGGGTAACAGGAGGGAGACACAGCTGGGAGAGATCAGGGCTAACGAGACAGGGGGAGCTAAGCTGCACACACTAACATAAGACAAAGACTTTCACAATAAAGCAGGAAATCAGAAACCACTAAATAAAGATGCAGACACGACACTGAGAGACAGACCAGACACTCAACGGAAACTGCAATACACATGAGAACCCAAAACCAAAGAACTGATCCTTCACCAAGAACAGAAACAGATCTATAATGATAATAACAATAAACAAAGCACCAGAACATCAGGAAACAATCCATAATGCAAAAATAAACCAAAATATAAGAAACTCAAAATGCTAGGTCAACACTGACCCAGAACCGTAACAAAAAAAGCACAGCAAAGAAGAGAAAGTTAAAGAAAGCAAAACAAAAGAAAAGCTTGGGTAATAGCAGTCACCCACGGAAATATCACAGCAATGACAATACAAAATTACTCTTACTGAAATCACATCAGTGACATATTTTACAGAAAACTGAAAAATGTATCCATGCAAAATCTACTTGCCTTCATGTTGAGAGAAGCACAGCAACAGATGAATAATGAGCAAGATTTTTATGTTTCGTTCTTCCCAGGGAGTCCAGCTACAACACATGGAGCTTATCGGGTTTCAAGGGAAAATTTATGAGCATGTGTGTGTGTGTGTTTGAGAGAGAGAGAGAGAGAGAGAGAGAGAGGGGAATGTCTTCCTGTCCATATTGTGAAAGAGGCAAGTTCATGCCAAAAAGTTCTTCCAGAGAAGTCATTTTGAAACTGAACAAAGCTTCCTCTAAAAGCATCTGTTGTGAGAAAGGTCAGTCTTAACCTTTCTCACAACAGATGCTTTTACTCATCAGTGGAGGAAAAACAAGGGTTTAATACAAACCGTCTTCAAAAAACCACCAACATTAACATAAGACAATGACCTGATTAGCCTAACGCCACAAAACAATCTTAAAGCCCACTTATTTGTTTTCCTTACAGCGTTCAGAGAATTATCCTGGGATTATGTGTGTTAAACGTCCTTCTGAATCTTGCAAAGAAAAACAAATCTAAATTCACAATTTTAAATTGCCTGTTTTGTTCTGAATACTCAATAATTAGTTACTTTTTTCTGTTACTTTAAATAGTTACATAATAGTTCCACATTACCACAAGATTAATTAACCATTACTTAGTCTTCCTTTAAGAAAATGCTTCATTACTTAAGGCAACACATATTAATTAATGAAACAATGATGAATTACAGTTTTGTGCCATTCAGCATTATTTAGTCATTAATCGTTTAATTAATGCCTGAAAATTTAGATTTATCCGTTGATATTTATGAAACACTTATTGACCAGTCACCCAATAATATAGCATCACCCTTTTGTGTTGTATTACGATTTACAGCAGTATTGATTAATGACTTATTGATTTATTTATAAACTGTTCTAACCACGCTTCAGTGTTTCTCCTTGTAAACTGTTATCTAAATGACTACTATCATTTTTAACTTATTCAGATGAGCGATTTTTTTTGCATCTACAGCTCTGAAACAGTAAAAACAGACATACAGTAATGATGCAGATGAGATGAGATGTGATTTATCCAACCAAACACTGGAGGGCAACAGAGATTTAAGAACTGTTTCCTCTTGGGTTAAATTTGATTCAAGCAAATTTGTGACTGTTTCTCGGGGTATTTATCACCTTTGAGGCAAACTGCAACACAGCCATTCTGCTTGAGCTTTGAGCTTGATTACATCTTATATCTTCATATCTTAATATTCCTGGCATATATGCATGGTAAGAGAGATAGAGAGAGGTTGGGTGATGTCCATCACAGTCAGCTCTGCAGCTTCAAGGAGACATATCTCACGGCCAAACTTGAGATTTTCTGCTGTTTATGAAAAGCTGTTCCCATATGTGTCAAGGTTTTCACTAATGATGAATATATATTTGCTGTCTCAGGCAATCACGGCTTCATACTGCTCAAATTCATCACATAGTGGCAGCTCAATAGAAAAAACGAGGCGAGGTTGTGTTGCTGTGCATTGATTCCTGCTGCCTATCAATTCTAGCAATAACCGACCCACATTACAATTTAAGGTTGTCAAATGAATGTATAGTGTGATTGAAACTAAGGTAAAATAACAGGAAAGGGAAATACATGTTGGAGATGAGAATATAGCAATAGCAGAGCAGAAAAAACAAGCTTGAGCAAACAGTTAGTGCCCAAACTCTCAGCCCTTTATTCACTCAAAAGCTCCCCCAAGGTAACCTCCTTATTTAGAAGTCATTTTCCAGGTGCAGCAATTTTAGAACAAAGTAGAAATTGTGTGGTATTTACCTACTGAAGTCAGGACCACTAAGTCCTGATTGCTGTTTCTCTGTTGTGAGGCCTCCCTGCATTTCCACGTGCATACTGCAAAGCCACAGGCAGGGAGAGCAGCAGCAACAGGAAGACCTCAGCACAAAGCAGAGCAGGCAGCGGTGACACAGATGATATGTTTTACGGAGCCTTGTATTACTTTATCTGCAATAGCATTACAGATTATTAGCCATGTGTAATAATGCCCGATCATTAGGTACTGTTACAGATGAAATGTTGTCATTTAAAACACACTGTGGGATCTTTGTGTGTAAGGGGATACTTAA